>NC_059331.1:121446226-122046226 GCF_018350155.1 Leopardus geoffroyi | reverse complement strand
TGGAAAGTTTCCTCAATTCACTGATTTTTCTAAAGTACCAGAACATAAAGACACCAAATATACAAGTAGGAAATAATTAAAACAACATTTTAATCTTACAAAAAATCAAACTCAATCATAAGCAGAAATACCAGAGAGGTAATGTTTCTTAGTGTTAACTGATCAACTCATCTAGAACACCACTGTTAAGAATTAAATCATGTACACACACAGTACACACAAACATGTCCATATTAGAAAGAACAAAAAAAGAGTATATTCCTTCTTGCTACAAGAAACTCAATGAAACTAATGGCTTTCAAGGCAGACAAATTCTGTATGGTTGTTATAAAGAAAGATTTTTCAAGGATACCTTTAAATAACATTGTTTTAAAAGACTAGGAGAACAAATTAGCAAAAATACAGTCTACATACAAGTAGAAGCTAAGTAGAGGCATATTTTCCTTAGCTCAAGATAATGTTTACAATATTTGAGTAGAACTAGTATAAATAGTTCCTCATTTCCTTAGGAACAATTAGCGTTTATTTTTTAAAATGTTTGTTTATTTTGAGAGACAGAGTGAGTGCTTGTGCACAGGGGAGGGAGAGAGAGAGTGAGACAGAGTGAGAGAGTATGAGTGAGTGAGAGAGTGAGAGAGTGAGAGAGTGAGAGAGAGAGACAGAGAATGAATCCCAAGCAGGCTGGGCGCTGTTAGCACAGAGCCTGACGGGGCTCAGTCTAACTACAGATGAGAACCTGACCCAAGCTGAAATCAAGAGTTGATCACTTAACCAACTGAGCCACCCGGGTACTCCCAATTAATGCTTTACGTAGGAGGCTGGAAGGCCCAAATCTTCAGAAAATAAGTACATCTACAACGATGAAAGGCAATCAGAATCTCAAACAGCGAAATGTTATTTATACCCAGTGGTAGATGTTTAACAACTACTCTCCAAAAGAGAAAAAATCCTGACTCTTAGTATTTACTGATTTCAATGGTATAATCTATGACCGATTTCAAACTTCCAAACGGTCCTCATTGAACACAGAACCCGGAAGAGGCAGGCAACAGCTGACTGATACAGTGTTTCCACTATCCAGATACAATGCATGTCAATAACCTCAAAAACACAAAAAAGAGTAAAATGTAATAAGATAACTAGGAAGTGATGAGCTTGAGAATCTACTACCTATGTTTTAAATATAATTTATTTAATTGTAAGTTTACATAATTTCACTTCAACAGTGGTTGCCAAAATCCTGAGTTTAGCCATCAACTCCAGGAAGAGCTTGTTCCAGAACACCACTGTCATAAGTTCCCTTTTTAATTCACCCAGTCCTTTGTTGATTTCTCATTTTCCTATTACACTTTTTTGGGTAGATTAGCAAGAAAGAAAGTTGTAATATTCTAATCAGGTTCTCTCAATTATTTCTTCTAAGCCTATGCGAGTGTCCCCTAAGTCCACCTATTCCCGCTGTTTAGTTAAGCAAGCCCCACCCTGCTGCCCCCAAACGCTGAGAGGCTGGTAACATTCATTCATATTTTTCTCCACTCTTCACCACAGAAAAATGAAAGCAATGGCCAGCTGCATTTGCTGCCACATACTTCCCCCAATCCACTCCTTTGACATGACAATTTTTGCCTGATAAAAGCTGTTGAAGTTTCCTAAAAGACTAGCGCAACGTACATTTCCACGAGTATCATTTACAACCCGTATCACCTGTAATGGTATGCTATGACTTTCCTTTCTGCCAATCTGACCAACATAAAGTGCTATCGCATTACTACTTCAGTTTGTATTTCCCTAGAAAGCAGTCTGGCAAAGTCTACTGAATAATAGAGAATGCTGTTCCAGGAATATAGCGGAACAGTACTGAGATCAACCCTCCTAACAGAAGCAACTCCAAATCCAGGATTAAAAACAAAAAATCTTAAGAACATTAATGAGCTGGCAAAGAAAGCTACAAATTCTTAGGCCAGAATTGGTTCATGAGATGGAGGCCGGAGTCGGGCTCCACACTGACAGCACAGAGCCTGCTTGGGATTCTCTCTCTCTGCACCACCCCCCAACTCACGTCCTCTCTCTCACATAAACTTAAGAAACAAACAAGCAAAGAGGGGGAAAAAAAGAGACAAACCAAGAAACAGACTTTTTACTATAGAGAACAAGCTGATGATTATATATATTTATATACACATTCATATATATATATTCATAGTTACCACAGGGGAAGTGGGGGGGGGGGCGGTTAAACAGGTAATAGGGATTAGGGAGGGCACTTGTGATGAGCACAGGGTGATGTGCAATATAGTAATTTAACCTAGCCTAAAACTAACGTAACACCATGTTAACTGGAATTAAAAACTTAAAACAACGAGGTATCGCCTCAGACATCTCAGAATAGCTAAAATCAAACACACAAGAAACAAGTGTTGGCACGGATGGAAAGCTAACTGGTGCAGCCACCGTGGAAAACAGTCGAAGTTCCTCAAAAAGTTAAAAACAGAACTACCCTATGATCCGGTAATTCCACTACTATTTATACAAAGAACATGAAAACACTAATTTGAAAAGATACATGTGCCCCTGTGTTTATTGCATTATTTACAAGGGCCAAATTATGGAAGAAGCCCGAATGTCCACTGATAGATGAATGGATAAGATGTGATACACACACACCATGGAATATGATTCCGTCATAAAAAAGAATGAGATTTTGCCCTTTGCAACAACGTGGATGGATCTGGAGGGCACAATGCGAAGTGAAATGAGCCAGCAGAGAAAGACAAATACCATATGATTTCACTCATACGTGGAATTTAAGAAACAAAAGAACAAAGGAAAAAAGAGACAAACCAAACTCTTAACTATAGAGAACTGATGGTTACCCGAGGGGAGATGTGGGGGGGAAACGAGTGAAACAGGTGAAGGGGATTAAGAGGACACTTATGAAGAGCACTAAGTAGTGTCCAGAATTGTTGAATCACTGCATTATACACCCAAAACTAATATAAGACTATGTTAATTATACTGGAATTAAAACTTGAAAAAAATAAAAGTGGTATTTTAAAAGATCAGCATTTTTAATATTTCTGAAATTACATAATTGCAACTATTTAAACATGATAAATCAGATATCATCTTAAAAATGTGCAAGGAGGTAGACAGCTTAAAAAAATTATTAGGGGGATAAAAAAAACCCAAAAAAGTTTGAAGACCACTGCCCTGGAGTACTTGTGAACATGTGCCCCAGGAGTCACAAATAAAAATGTTCATGGCGGCACTGTTTATAATGATGCAAGACTAGAAACGCCTCCAATTCCATCAACAATAAAAATGGATAAATTGTGGTATTCATTCAATGGAATGTGATGGATAAATGAAGTGGAATAAGCTATAGCTCCAGACAATAACATAAGGGATATATACAAATAATGTCATATGTTTAGAATGACTCTATTAATATAATATTCAAAATATTCAAAACCAAGCTTACTGTTGCACATGTTAACTGTGTAGGGATGCCTAACTGAGTGGGAAAGCTATAAAGGAAAACAATGAGAAAATAATAGAAGGGCACATAATAGAAGGGAGATTTTAAGAAACTATGAGTGTTCTACCCAGGTAATACAGGAAGATTCACTTCATTAGATGCATATGTGTGTTACATACTTTTGTGTATGTAAAATATAATTCATAATAAAAATTATTTTTAAAAATTACCCTTTGATCCAGAAATTCCCACCTGGCAATTTATCCTAGCAATAATGGAATCAAGTATATAAAGAATAAGGATTCTTCTGTATGTAGTAACAAAAACTGGCCAGTAAAAACAGATGAATAATTTGTCCAATATCCTTACCATGGCCTAAAGCAGTTATTGAAAAGAATGTGATACTAATTGAGGAATTTCCACAGTATTTTAAGTGGGAAAAGATGCAGACAAGCACCCATATAATTCCATTTTCGTAAAACAATGACCACAAAATCCCTATAAACGTGTATTTACTGTATCAATGGATAGCACAAAGTTTCAGAAGCTAAACACTGGGTTAGTTTATCTTGCAGAATAAGGTATGGGTGTGGGGGAGAAAAGGGAAAGAAAGCACCCCAAAACTGGGTGTGCACATATACACATGTAGAAAGACATACGCTGATTACTGTATGAAAGTGCCAGTGATTTATTTATCTATTATAGGGAGTGGATTTCCAGATTTTTTTTTTTTTTATGTGTTATTTCAAGTTTTAATAATAGTATACATTATTCTCTTAACAGGCTCTATGCCTGGGGCGGGGCAGGGGCTTGAACTCATGACCCTGAGATTAAGAATCACATGTTCTACCAACTAACCCAGCCAGGCACCCCAGTATACATTATTTTATGGTCAGGAAACACCAAGGTGGATATTGTCATTTTGGGCAAAGTATTTCTGGGCTCTGGAATAGTTAAAATCTATAAAAAAAGAGTCCTGGATAGTCAGTTTATAAAGTAGAGAATAAGTCACATAATGCACCAGGAAAGCTTTTCCCAAGGTGCATGCTACCATCAGTGTTTGTCATGCAGTAATGTGCATACAAATCACCTAGGCATTTTCATAATGCAGATTCTGTTTCCATAAGTCTGAGGTGGGGCCTGAAATTGTTTCTAATAGGCTCCCAAGTGAAGGTTAGTACCATTGGTCCAGAAAATGAACTTCAATTAGCAAAGTGGTAAGCAATTGTAATGCTCCATGCCTTATACTAGGCACTTTTGCAAATATTATATCATTTAATCTTTATTACAACCTTCTACAGCAGGTTTAATCATTTCCATCTACAAATGACTAAGTTGAAGCTCACAGGGCAGCAGAAAAATACTGACGACAGAGGGAAATAATGCCCCTGGGGTAATTTAGTTAATGAAGCCCCCTTTGGAAGCTCCTTCTATGCTAAACACATTTTTTGCTTTTAAGATACTTTTCTTCCAGCAGGAAAACATCATCATAATCTAGCAGAGTTCTGAGTTTATACATCAAGGCAAGATGGAAGTGCAAATCACATACAAAAGTGAACACAAGATACAGTTCCTGGACCAGGAGCATCAGCAACACCTGGAAACTCGTTTAAAAAGTGCAACTTCTCGTGTCCCATCCCGAATTTAATTCAATCAAAACTCTGGGGGTAGGAGGGAATCTCAGGCCCACTGAAGTGTGAAAACCACAGAACATCAATAAAGGATTACTGGGGGGGGGGGGGGGGGGGGGAGTCAAGTTACTATGAAATTAATTTGGGAAATGAGGAATTAAAATGAGTTATTCATATTTCTTTACTGCAGACCTTGAATAGGTTACAAACTTGCCTATCTACATACAGAGCTCTTCCTTCCAGGAGAATCTTATGGGAGAAGTGTTCAATAGGATTAAACTGTCAAGGATGCTATCTGAAGTAGGTATTGCTCCTTGGGACCAGAGTGCACTACCCAGAGCCAAGCCAGACAGACTTGAGTGTGAATCTGAACTCTGGAAGTGTGAGTAATGGGAGTACAGGAATAGGAACAGAGTAGCCATGGTGGTGACACCACTACCAATTCTCTTCTGTTTATAAAAATTACAGGTGTATTACTGTTGACACAAAGCAATACATAATAGAAAGCAGTGTTCCTACTTGCCAGAGATAACCAACTTTTAATTTACGGATAACACCTCTAGGCCTTTTTTCTTCATTACACATATACACTCATTTAGTAACAAAATTACCAAAACAAACCACATACCATTTTTATAATCATTTGTTTCCAAGCTATGTCTCCACTAGACTATGTGCTTTTAGGGAACAAAAGTGTCTCTCTCCTTTGCATTCTCAGTACCAGAAAACCTATGTAGCCTACTGCAGCAGGTATTAAATATTTAATGATTGAGGGGTGCCTGGACAGTTCAGCCAGTTAAGCATACGACTCTTAGTTTCGGCTCAGGTCATGACCTCGTGGTTTGGGAGTTCGAGCCCCATATCCGCTGCGCTGATAGTGCTGAGCCTGCTTGGGATTCTCGCACTCCTCTCACTCTGCCCCTCCCCTGCTCACGTGCTCTGTATCTCTCTCGTTCTCTCAAAATAAACTTAAAAAATATTTAATGACTAAGTAAGCAACAAAGAAAAAATCAGAGAGATTATGTCCTCTACTCTCAATTTTAAAGTCAGCTAAAACACAAAATATCTAAGTCCTGTGCTACCTTTGCTTCTGAAGTCCACTATCACATTTTCCTATATAGCATAAGGAGTATTTTTCTCTAGTCCCTGCTACATATGACACTACTTTTCAAAAATGACTTACGATGTTAAATATGTGCGTACAAAGCAAAAGGATAATGTCAATGGGATGGTAGACAATTTGGTACCCAACAGACCAACTTTTTGTGGAGTAATAAGCTTGTCAAATTTCTCAAATTCCTTTATAGTGCTGGACTCCCAGGGGAAAACTGCTTTCAGAACACCAAGGAAATGATGCTGAGAGCACAAAGTCACCACCACCTCTGAACAAAGTGAAACCACCTCCTTCTCTGAACAAGCAACAGCAGGTAACTTTCTACAAGTACCATCAGGATTCCCTTTAGTGCACTAGCCTGCAAGAGGGCAGTGTCTCTGGGCTGCTGACCTAATCATCTGTTTTTATACTGTACATGTAATTGTCTTGGTGGAACCTCTAATAATGAAAATCGCCTGCACTAGTATATTCAAATTTTTTAAGATGGACACGGCTTTTTATTTAAAAGCCTTATTATTCTTTAGTTTACCTCAGAAAGTGAAATCCAAGAAAATGAAAAATGAAGGTCATAAAGCTAGTTTTACTGACTTCAAGGTAGAACTTGTTCTCACCATAACCTGTGACCCTTCCAAAAATAACATATCAAGAGTGAATGCAGCTAACCATACCCCCGACTTTTAGGAATTTTCGTCAAGCCTGTTTACTAGCTTTTTAAAGCACTCTTCCCCAAGGCGGTACACGCATGCATGCATGCATGCACACAAGTATGCACGCACACACACACAGGAATATTACTCAGCCATAAAAAAGAATGAAATCTCGCTGTCTGCAACATAGATGGACGTAGAGGGTATAATGCTAAGTGAAATAAGCCAGACAGAAAAAGGCAAATTACCATATGATTTCATTTTTATGTGGAATCTAAAAAAAACCAAAAACCAAGAAAAAAAAATAAATGGACAAAGAGACAAGCAAAAAACCAGATTCTTAAATACAGAGAACTGGTGGCTGACAGGAGGAGGATGAGGGGATGGGTGAAATGGATAAAGGAGATTAAGAGATATCAACTCCCAATTATAAAATAAAGTCTTGATGGGATGCCTGGCTAGCTCAGTCAGTGCAGCGTGTGACTCTTGATCTCAGTGTCCTAAGTTTGAGCCCCATGTCGGGGGCAGAGTTTACTTAAAAATAAATAAAAATAAAATGAAGTCACGGAGATGAAAAGTACAGCACAGAAAATACAGTCAATATTGTGATGGTGTTGTACTGTGACAGATGGTGACTGTACTTATCGTGACGAGCACCAAATAATGTACAGAACTGCTGAGTCATTATGTTGTATGCATGAAATCTAACACTATGTTAGTTATACTTTAATAAATAATAAATGACTTAACGAGCCAAACTCGTAGAAACAGAGTGGTAGCTGCCAGGGCTGGGTGGTGGAGAAAATGAGATGTTGGTCAAAGGGTGCAAACTTCCAGTTACGAGATGAGTAGTACAGCATAGTGGCTATTGCTAGTAGTCCTACATTAGAGTTGAAATTTGCTAAGACAGTACATCCGAAATGTTCTCTCCACCAAAAAATTGGTAATTATGTGAGGTGATGAAATGTTAACTTTATCTTGATCATCATTTCGCACATACGTGCATCGAATCGTCACACTGTACACCTTAAATTTACACAATGTTAGGTCAAATTTTATTTTTTTAATATGTAAATAAAAACACTCCTCCTCCTAATTACTAAAGGAATCCCCTGACTGATGCTCTCCACCCCTGTCCCCTTTCTCCACCCTGAAGGCTACAACAGATGAGCACATCCTTCTCTTCACCAGTCTCCTCTTTGGGGAGTACAGATTCCACATCTGAGAGTGGGGACAGTCCACCTCGCCATCACAATAGCCACAAGAACTCCCTTTGCTGATTCCTCTTGCATAAAGGCTGAATTTCTCTTTGGCCAAGCTGTTATTTTGGAGTACAGGTGAGTTGTACACAAAACTTAATATGGGACCTGACTCATTTATACTTATTGGACTCGTATGAAAACAAAAACAAGTTACAGGCGTAAAGAAAATTATGCCTGGCCATTGTCTATTGAATTTTTTAAAGTTTACTTATTTATTGTGACAGAGAGAGGAGAGAGCAGGTGGGGGAGGAGCAGAGAGAGAGGGAGAGAAAAAGAATCCCAAGCAGGCTCTGCATGGCCTGACGCAGGGCTCAAACTCACAAACCCTGAGATCATGACCTGAACCAAAGTCAGATGCTCAACTGACTGAACCACCCAAGGCGCCCCCTGAATTTTTAAAAAAGTTTTATACTAAACCAAAAACATAGTGAAGTTCCAACTCTCAAGTTTTTGTTCAACCACTTCCCTACTTGAAAAACACTGACCCTAAAAATAAAGTTCCCTGAACTTTGTCCTTCTCCTGAGAATTGACAATTTGCAAATAAATCAACCACTATATCCTGCTTTGCTATAGTGAATACCATCTAAAACATTTAATGGCATCCAAAAACTTTGCCAATCAGATAACTGAAAGAATATACCAAGTAGGGATAAATTTAAGCATTAGTTTTTTCAAGTTAAGTTTATCTTGAATTTTAAGATATTTACACAATCATGCTTTCTACTACATATCCATCGAGTACTTAGCATATTCTTAGTTTCGGTGTGCACACATTACAGAGTTGTACAGCAAGTGGGGATGGAGTAGCATGAAGGGACAGAGCAGGATAATGGCAGCAGTTAGGGAAGAATTGCATGCATCTTTCCAAGGTCTCCCATTTCTAACTTACTTTACAATTGCCCCAAACCCTCAACGTCAAAGAGGACTTGCTGTATGACTCCATTTATATGTAGTTCAAGAACAGGCAAAACTAATCAATGAACGTAGAAATAGGTAATATTAATCAGCCTCTTGGAAGCAGGGTGAGAATGACTGGGAAGGAGCATAAGAGAACCTTTCAGGGTGAAGAAAATGTTCTCTACTCTGATGGTGTGTTAATGTATTTGTCACTGTATTTGTCAAAACTCTTCAAACCGCACATTTAGAATCTGTGCATTCCAACGTATGCAAATTAACCCTACGTTCTTAAGGAAAAAAAAGTAGTTACTTCCTTTCCACAAAGAGGTCTGTCAAAGAAGTGACAACTCTGCTTTCAATCATTCAAGAGACTAGATCTGATGATCACTGCATTTTTTTTGTTACTGGTTTTTTGTAATTCTACCCGTCCACTCATTGTCATTGCTTCATGTATACAGCCTAATCCCTGGAATCATGTTAGGTTACATGGCAAAGTGGAATTAAGGTTGCTAATCACTGATCTTAAAATAGAGAGATAATCCTAGATTATCTGGGTAGGCCCAACTCAATTACAAGGGTCCTTAAAATATGGAAATGAGGCAGAAGAGTCAAAACCAGAGAGAGGTCAGCGTGCGAAAACCTGGCCCAATACTGTTCCCTTTGAAGACAGAGGAAGGGGTCCTAAGCCAAGAAATGCAGGTGGTCTCTGGATGCTAGAAAGAGACAAGGAAACAGGTACTCCCTCAGAACCTCCAGAAGCAGCCTACAAACACCTTGGTTTCAAACCAGTGGGACCCATTTTGTACCGCTAACCTCCACAGCTGTAATAAATTTGTGTGGTTTTAAGTCATTAGGCTGGTGGTAATTTGTTACAACATCCATAGGAAACTAATCCATAGGATGGAATGAAAAAAAAAAAGCAATGACCTGATTCAGAGTCATTATGATTTATACAACTTAAAAGCCAAATTTCTTTACATCTCAGAGCCTCAGTTTTCTCATTTATGAAACAGGGAAACTATGTTCTCTGCATCTTACAAAGATGCCTATATAATTTACTTGAAAATATAGAGGGTATCCCCTGACCCCCACCCCACGTGCTGCCTGTGTCCAGTTTCTCCCTCCTGCCCCTCCAATGAAATAAAGCCTCCTACCCCCCAAAAAACAGAGTATATGTAAATATGTTTTTATCAACTATAAAATGTCTACAGATGTGAGCTAGTAAATATTTTTACACAAGATCAATATTAACAAGGTAACCCTCATGCTGGGATATAAAGATATATTCAATATGTTGTATATACATATACAATTAAGAGTTCTATAAACAAGGCTTCGTTGATATTTATTGAACTATGTATTCCTGAAAGTTTTAAGTCAAAAAAATCATTTAAATTTCTAAGAAATCTCTTCAATGGTAAATAAATAGATAGATAGATAAATAAATAAAGTTAGCTCTGCACCCAACATGGGGCTTCAATTCATGACCCCAAGATCAAAAGGTGCATGCCCAGGGCTCCTGGGTGGCTCAGTCAGTTGAGCATACAACTTCAGCTCAGGTCAGGATCTCTTGGTTCAAGGATTCAAGTCCCTAGTTGGGTTCTATGCTGACAGCTCAGAACCTGGAGCCTGCTTTGGATTTTGTATCTCCCTCTCTGCCCCTCCCCTGCTCATCCTCTGTTTCTGTCTCTCTCAAAAATAAATAAACATTAAAAATTTTTTTTTAAATAGTTGCATGCTCTACTAAGCCAGCCAGGTGCCCCTTCAACGGTAAAATTAAAAAACATTTTTTAAAAGTTTATTCACTCAGGGAGAGAAAGTGCAAGGGGGGGGGAGAGAGAGGGGGAGGGAGAGAGAGGGGGAGAGAGAGGGGGAGAGAGAGAGAGCGGGAGGGGGGGAAAGGGGGGGGAAGACAGAGGGAGGAAGGGAGGGGAAATCCCAAGCAGGTGCCACACTGTCATCACAAAGCCCAACGCAGGGCTTGAACTCATGAACCACGACATCATGACCTGAGCGGAAGTCAGAAGCCCAACCCACTGAACCACCCAGGCGCCCCTCAATGGTAAAATTTTAAAAGAACTAAGTCTTCTACTACATACTTCTCATTCCATAAAGAACACATCACATAGCAATTTATAAGGATACTATACGTATAATAAATTATTAGAATAGAGAATTTAATATTTATAGAATTATGTCACTTAGAGTTATGGTCAATTTTACATCACCTTTAATAAAACAGAAGAGGAATGATCTGGATAAATACCATTCACACAATTTTTAAAAAATTAGTTATTACCTTTGGACTTCTCTCATCATACTGCCACAATACATATTCTCCCTCTTCTTTCCATTCTTCATTACTTTTAAAGAGTTTAAATGTTCCCAAATAATGGGACAGACACAAATGGGGGCCTATATAATTTAAATCCCTATGAAACTAGCTCTAATATATCTAAGATAGCTAAAAATCACTCCCCAAAATCTTGCCATTACTAAAGGCCCTTTCTTCTTCACTTATAGGAAACGAGAGCTTAGCATTTTAATAATTTAAATTCATAACCCTGTGCCATTAGAATTGACACAATAAATCTAATTCATAAAAATTTAAGTCAATAACCTGAGAGGAAATATTTAAAACATATAAACAACCCAAAACTAATTTGTAGAATATATGATGAACTACAAATCAATATAAATAAAATAGATGACAACATAACAGAAAAATGAACAAAGTCAATGAGTAGGCAATTCAAAAAAGAAATATACGTGGCTAAAAATATATGGAAAAATGCTCATTTTCACTAGCAATCAGGAAATGCACATCAAAAGTTTTCATCAAGTGAAATGAAGGAAAAATAGCATCTAATACCAGAAAAGCTATGGAAAATTTAGTATTGTCATATATGGTACAAAGCAGATTACTAATGCCTCTGAGAGGGAGTTTGAGATTTATTAAAAATTAGAGTGTGTATACCATTCAATCAGGAAATTCTACTTCTAGGTGTCTGTCTGGTCTTTGTTCCTAGGTTCCTGGCACAGAGCTTCTGAAACTCTTGGAATTTCCCGAGTGATAAGAATGTCTTCACTATTCACAAGCCCCCTCGGTGACATGTGACTTCATGCTACTGAGACAATTCAGAATGGGGGCTAGTCACCAGAAAGACCAACCCTGTGAGTGAAGGCGTGAGGGGCAATGAACCAGGCAACCTCTAGGGAGGAAAGAGGGCCAGAGATTAAGCTAATCATATGGCCAATATTTAACCAACCATACCTATGTAATAAAACCCAAATAAAAAGGGACACCTGGTTTGGGGGAGCTTTCTAGTTTGTGAACACACAGTTGTGGTAGGAGGGTAAGGAGAAAGCAGGAAAGCACTGTGTTCATGATCCTCCCAGACCTCACACCGTGTCTCTTCATTTGGCTACTCCTACTTTATATCCTTTATAATAAAACTATAGTCCCATGTATAGCATTTTCCTGAGTACCATGAGTTATTCTAGTGAATTCCCAAACGTGAACAGTCATGGGACCTTCCCCTGCCACCCCAGTTCCTCCAAATTTGTAGTCAGCTGATCAGAAGTACAGATGGCCTGGGAACCCCAAAAGGTAACTGAATCTCAAGTGAGGGCAGTCTTCAGACAGTGCCCTTAAACCTGGAGTCTGACATTAATTCCAGAGGGTTGATGTCTGAGAAAGATCCATACATGTGCACATATTCATAAAGGTGTTTTTTACAACACTGGTGAAGTGTAAACGTCCTAAATGCTTACCGACAGAAGAAGGGTTAAACTACAGTATATATGCAGATTATGGAATAGTAAGTATGCGGCAGTTACAGAAGAGTTACACTCATATGTCCTCCCACATAAAAAGTTCCTAAACCCATTAAGAGAAAAAAACAGGTTTCAGAAGATAGTACGCCCCCGCCGGTCTTGTCAATAAGCTCTATCACAAAATTTCATACAAATGAAACCGTTTTTTCTCCAAGTATGTGAATCAATTTACCAAAAAGTTAGGAAGTACACATACAAAACAATCATAATAGTGACATCTGGGGAGTGAATGCATCACCAGGGGAGTGAAAGTGACTTTCATTTTATCTGAACCGTCAAAATTTCATAAAAATGGATTCATATTTCTTAGGCAATTAAAAAAAAAAAGAGGACTTCCAGTTAAAGACAATTGCTTGAACATATTTATCAGCCTCTGCTCAGTTCAAACATCCTACTAAAATCTTTAAGAATGTATTTTTTTCAAGGAAATAAGCCTATAAAAGATAGAGGGGATAAAAGGGTTATCGTTAGACTACAGAAAGAAAAGCAGTGGCAACTTTCATCACAGAACTAGGAAAGCAGAAAAGCAACCAGATTTACAGCAGCCACATGAAGTGGCAGGCGCGAGAAAAGGACTAAAAAGAGAGTTACTCCAAGTCTCTTTCCAGTTGTCCTCCTTGACTTGCAGCAACTAGGCAGCTATCCCCCCCCCCCCCCCCCACCCTGGCATTAGACTGGAAGTTTGTTATTTGGAGGGAGAAAAGTTTCTGGACTTGGGGACAACAGGAATAGTGACAGGCAGAGGTCCCTACTGATAACGAATATGAAAATTAAGTGAAAAGTACCACACTGAGTGTTAACAGTCCCGACTTTCTTCTCCTCTGCTCCTAGAATAGAGGTATAAAAAAGTGCATCCTCCAGGCCAAAAAGAGAGAGAGAGAGAGAGAGAGAGAGAAGCCACTCTGGAAAATACGACCAATTCAAGAGAAAAAGACACTAATTCTTAGGAATTTCTTAATTCCTAAGAAAAAGGGCACAGACAGATAACCCTAGGTGTTCAGACAGCTTCCAATCAGCTTTTTAGTGCTTTAAAAATGAGTGAATAACCAACCAACGATCACCAAACATTTGAAGAAAGAACCTAATGAAAGACTGAAGTCAAACAGAAAAAGCAACTGGGAAGAAACTGAGTAATTGGGAGGGTAAAAAAAAGCATATGCATACACACAAACACATGTCATTAATAGTCTTAGGAAAAGATCTTGTACCCACAAAACACAAACAAAATGTATGAAAAAATTCACAATAAAAAACTCTCGGAAATTTTAAAAGATTACAGCAACAGACAAAAATCAACTAAAGGGTTAGAAGATAAAAGCTGGGGGGAAAAATCCCCCCTAAAGAACAAAAAGATATAAAAAAGATAAAGCAAAGGATCACTCTATATCCAACACTGAAATAATGAGAAAAGAAAATGGTGGAAGAAATAATCACAGAAATAATTTTTAAAAACTACCCAAAATGAAAGACCAGAGTTAGCAGATTGAAAGGACCTACCAAATATGCAGTGCATGAACACAGAACCATTCCAACACATGTAATATTGTCTTCCCACTTAATGCTATTTTGCATTGTGTTTCTATCATTTGCCACTGAAAAAGTCTTAAGACAATGACCACAATGCAACACTTCTAGGGAACACTAGAAATAACAAAAGGGCAGTAAGAACAACAGTAAATTTCCCACCAAAACACGTTAAAGCCACACTTTAACTCCTCGCTAAAAGAATAAAAAATCTAAATGTAGTGAACAAAGGGCACCTGGGTGGCTCAGTCAGTTAAGCGACCAACTCTCGATTTTGGCTCAGGTCACAATCTCATCGTTCATGAGATTGAATCTGCATCAGGCTCCGCGCTGACAGCACAGAAACTGCTTGGGATTCTCTCTCTCCCTCTCTGTGCCATTATCCCATGCATGCTCCTTCTCAAAATAAATAAACTTAAAAACTAATAAATAAATGTAGTGAACAAAATTATTTCTCAAGGGAGTTCATTTAATGACAGTGAAAATACTAAGTATCTAAAGCTATGGGAAGTGACTACTTATATGTACCAAGGGGGTAATCATCGCCTTACTGTTTTTATCATTAAAAAAAAGAACAAATGAAAAATAAAGTGAACTAAGAAACTTGGCTGGCTCTGGTAGAGCACACAACCCTTGATCTCAAGGTCATGAATTCTACACTGGGTATAGAGCTTACTTAAAAAAAAAAAAAATTAGGGGTGCCTGGGTGGCTCAGTTGGTTAAGCATCTGACTTCAGCTCAGGTCATAATCTCACAGCTTGTGAGTCTGAGCCCCACATAGGGCTCTGTGCTGACAGCTCGGAGCCTGGAGCCTGTTTCAGATTCTGTGTCTCCCTCTCTCTCTGCCCCTCCCCCACTAGTATTCTGTCTCTCAAAAATAATAAAACATTAAACAAATTTTTAAAAAAAATAAAATTTAAGAAAAGCTAGGAGAAAGGGCAAAATTAACTTTACAAAATGAGAAAGAAAATAAAAGAATACTAATGAAATTTAAAAATCAATAATAAAAGTGGTAAAATTTATTCAAACCAAAAGCTGGTTCTTTGAAATGAATTACATGTAATAACTCACTATGCACAGTATATGGTTTATTTTTCTCAGCTCATATGTATACAAATAGAATTGACACATTATCACAGACTAATCAGAATTCAAACAAAAATTAGGATATACAAGATGTCAGAATTCATTAAATTCAAATGATGGAATGTACTTATTCTTTTTTGATACACTAAACTTATTATTAAAAAACGGGCACTGAATACAATAATGACTGACAGATATTACTCAAAATCCACTTTAAGTATTAAAAAACCTCACTGGAGTTTTCATGGGGAGAAAAAAAAAAAAATCAGATAGTCCTGAAATTATACCTTGCTTGAAGAAGCAGCCCTTTCCAAAGGGCAATTCAGCAATAAACATCAAAAGCCTTGAACAAATGCATACCTTTGGTTCAAACAATGCCACATCTCTGATAAATTTTTAAGAAGTGACTGGAGAAACATAAAACATTTGCGAGTCAGGGTTCTGACAGCAATAGTACACGGTGACAGCGCCCACTGCAAACAAACTGTATAAAACCCCAGCTCCCCTCTCACTCTCCCTCCTCCGCACATCTGGTTGGTAAGAACAGGAAGGACATCAAGAATCTGGCCAGTCCACACCGCCTCCAGCGCTACCACCCTGGCCCAAGCCACTGTTATCTGCTGCCCTGATTTTTTTAAATTTTTTTTTTAACGTTTATTTATTTTTGGGACAGAGAGAGACAGAGCATGAACGGGGGAGGGGCAGAGAGAGAGGGAGACACAGAATCGGAAGCAGGCTCCAGGCTCTGAGCCATCAGCCCAGAGCCTGACGCAGGGCCCGAACTCACGGACCGCGAGATCGTGACCTGAGCTGAAGTCGGGACGCTTAACCGACTGAGCCACCCAGGCGCCCCTGCCCTGATTTTTTTTAACTCCTTACCTGAGTCTTGCCCTCCAGCATCCACTCTCACATCGTGGCCGGAGTAATCCTTTAAAGCCCAAGTATGAGGAGGGGGGGACACTGGGGGACCCAGTCAGTTAGGCTTAGGCATCTGACTTTAGCTCAGGTCATGATCTCATGGTTTGAGTTCAAGCCCTGTGTCACTCTTGCTGCTGTTAGCGCAGAGCCTGCTTCAGATTCTGTCTCTTTGCCTCTCCCCCGTGCGTGCGTGTGTCCTCGCTCTCAAAAATAAACATAAAAAAAATTTTTTTTAAGCCCAAGTCCAGTTATGTCAATCTTCTGCTCAAAAAACTCTCAAATGCCTCCCCATCTCTCCCTAAAACAAAAGTCAAAACACCAGGTCAGTGGTTACAAGGCATTTTAGGATTCTGTCCTACCCAACCCCTCTCTGCTCTCACCTACAACCCTCTGCACTCCAAATATACTGGTTTCACAGCTGTTCCCAGGACACATCAGGTACAATCATTTCTCAGAGCCTTTCTAGAAATTGTTCCTTCTGCCTGGGTATGCTTTTCCCCTAGAGATCCTTCATGGCTTGCTCCCTCCCCTTGGTTTGAATGTCAACCTTGTCAGTGAGGTGATCTCCAAAACATTATTTAAAACAGGGGCAAGCCTCCACCCCACAATCTCTATCCACCTTCCCACTCCATTTTTCCCCATTGCATTCAACACCCTCTGACACACTATGTGTTTTTATTTGTTTACTGTCTCCCTAAAGTAGAAAATAAGGTACCTGAAAGCAGGGACATGTGTTTTATTTCTTCACTTCTGTATCTCTAGGACAATGAATGGCAAAATAGGTTCTCATTAAATGTTTATGGATTGAATTTTGGAACCCTGAGCAGTCATTAAAAACCACGTTATAAAAAATTCAAAGTGATGGAAGAAACTGATGAAGTGGAAACAGGGTGTTATCAAAGAATATCAAACCCATATATCAAAGAAGAAATCACAAGAGAAATTAAGCAATATTTTTAACTCCTAGGTAAAACCACTTCACAATTTGCGGGATTCACCTAAAGCAACTCTCAGAGGGAAATGTGTAGCCTTACAATCTTACATTAGAACATGAGAAAAGTTTAAAATGAAAAGTATAGAATGAATGTTCCAAAAACATGTATATGAAAAACTAGACATCGACATTTTATGCTAGTTATTTCTGGTGGCAAGATTACAAGTAATTTGCTATTTCTTTTGTGTGTTTTTCAGTATTTTCTGATTTTTTCTAATGAATATTATTTTTATACTAAAAAAATATTTCAATCAACTTCTTTTCCTTGGGTTCAATTCTAATGGCTGTTCTCCTACTCTGCTTGTCTCTTAAAATTCTTGTTCCCCAGGCCTCCATGCTTGCTCCTCAATTTATATTCATCCCATAGTAATTTTGTCCATTTTTTGGCTTCACTTACAATCTGATTATTTCTCAAGTTTTTGTAATGTTCTACATTAGTGATGTTCCAACTGCTTAAAGGATACTTCTAAATGGAACTCCTGTAACCACGCAAAATTTAAGCAGGCCTAAAAGAACTAATCATTTCCTAAAATTTCTTTCCTTTTTTAATATTGGTTAATGACATCATTATGCATCCAGGCTCTCAATCCTATCGGTTCTACTTAGAAATCTTAATCAAATCCAACTTTTCCTCTCCTTCACCAATGCCATAATTTCTTTTTTAATTTTTTTTTTCAACGTTTATTTTTTTTGGGACAGAGAGAGACAGAGCATGAACGGGGGAGGACAGAGAGAGGGAGACACAGAATCGGAAACAGGCTCCAGGCTCTGAGCCATCAGCCCAGAGCCTGACGCGGAGCTCGAACTCACGGACCGCGAGATCGTGACCTGGCTGAAGTCGGACGCTCAACCGACTGTGCCACCCAGGCGCCCCATCAATGCCATAATTTCAATTTAGGCATCTTCCACCAATTATAGTCTAAAAGAGTCCTAGCCTGGGGCACCTGGGTGGCTCAGTTGAGCTTTCAACTCTTGATTTCAGCTCAGGTCATGATCCCAGGTAGTGAGATGGAGTCCTGGGTTGGGCTCCGAGCTGAGTGAGGAGCCTGCTTAAGATTCTCTCTCTCCCCCCCTCCTGCCTGTTCACGCGCTCTCTGAAATAAACAAAATTTAAAGCAAGAGTCCTCCTAGCTTATCTTCCTGCTACCTCTCCCCTCCTAACAACCAATTTAATCATGATTAGCAATGTCATAAACAGTGTCACAGACTGCACACTGCAGTACTCAGGAAGGTTGCCATCCACATCAACTACGATAGGAGTGTTGCTACTTTAAAACTTGGTTGGTTAGGTAAAACAAAGGCACAGCACTATAAAATCCTTCAACAAATGGTCCAAACCGAGTTTTCCAGTTTCATGCTCTCATCAGTCCTCCTTACACACTACAATCCAAACCTTTCAGTGTACCCTATCAAAATCCAAGGCTTTTGTGGATTCTTTCGTCTATAGCGTCTCCCCTGCATACAACTTCTAAACCTTTCAAAATACAGTTCAGATGTCACCTTCCTCTGTGAAGTATTCCTTACCTGAGACAACATACCTTACAAAGCATTTTGTAATAGTCTTATTATGGCACTTGTTATAATATATAATAATCTCAAATTCAACTGGGACCCAAGCAAGCACAAGAGAGGCCAGGTTTGTACCCCTGACAACTACAATGCCAGCCCTTAAAAAGAAAAAAGAAAAAAATTATGTTTACTAAAGCAACATTTACCACATTCATTATTACAACTTTTCTAAAGGAAATAAAAAATGAATTTAAAAATAAAGTTAGAACAGTTCCATCTTTAACTGGCCAAACGAAGTCTATAACCAAAGGTGGTTACACTTTACAATGGTCACATATGATCTCTGCCTTCTGAAATTTACACCTGTCATTCCCTCCCCTTGAGTCTGAGCAAGGCCTATGACTTCTAACCAGTGGAAGCAGTAAAGCAACGAGCTGTGTGTGATTACACGCACGTATTTACGTAAGAGTATAGCATCAGTTCATCTTGCTAGACTTTCTCCTTTGCTGGCTTTGAAGAAGCAAGCTGCCATGAGCTTAGCAACCATGAGGAAATCAATTTTACCAACCAGAGGGGGCTTGAAAGTAGATGCTATCCCAGTCGAGTCTTGAAAAAACAACCCAGTCCTAGCATACCTTTATTGCAGTCTTGCAAAAGAACCACGCTAAAATGAACCCAGATTCCTGACCTATAGAAACCGTGAGATAATAAATATGCATTGTTTTGGTTAGCAAAATTTACAGTAATTTGGGGCATCTGGTTGGCTCAGCCAGTTAAGCACCCGACCCTTGATTTTGGCTCAGGTCATGATCCCAGGATCGAGGGATCAAGCCCTTCTTTGTCAGGCTCTGCATTGAGTGTGGAGCCTGTTTTATCTCCCTCCCTCTGCCCCCTCTCCCCTGCTTGCACTCTAAAATTAAAAAAAAAAGGGGGAGGTTCCTGGGGGCTCAGTTGGTTGAGTGTCCAACTTCAACTCAGGTCATGATCTCGTGGTTCATGGGTTCGAGCCCCACGTTGGGCTCTGTACTGACAGCCTGAGCCTGGAGCCTGCTTCTGATTCTGTGTCTTCCTCTCTCTCTGCCCCTCCCCTGCTTGCACTCTGTCTCTAAAATATAAAAAAACGTAAAAAAAAAAAAAAAAAGAAATTATAGTAATTTGTTAATAAGGAGCATGGAAAACATATAATGAGAACCTAAGGTATTTCTGAACCCTTTGTTGTTTACACAAAAGACATGTTTTCCCCAATTTCTAAACACTTAAACAAGTACAGAACAAAT
Organism: Leopardus geoffroyi; assembly: GCF_018350155.1. NCBI lineage: Eukaryota > Metazoa > Chordata > Mammalia > Carnivora > Felidae > Leopardus > Leopardus geoffroyi. The sequence goes on along the minus strand of NC_059331.1, from coordinate 122,026,054 downwards.
TTAAATCATCAGTTAATACCAGTCAAGTGCATGCATAATTAAAACATTTAATTTTTAACTTAAAATACTTTGCTACATAAAACTTTGCCTGTATTTCTTTTTTTTAACCAACTTACTAATATACCCAATTGTACATATACCCAGTATATGCAATAAGTATAATATTAAGGCAATTCTCCTTATAAACACAGGATAAATAATCAATACTTTAAAAGCTAGTATCTAGGGGAGCCTGGGTGGCTCAGTCAGTTAAGCGTACAACTTTAGCTCAGGTCATAATCTCATGGTTCGTGAGTTCAAGTCTTGCATCGGCCTCTGCTGTCAGCACAGAGCCTGTGTGGGATTCTCTATCCCCCTGGCTCTCTGCCCCCCCCCCTCCCAAAAATAAACATTAAAAAAAGCTGGTATCTAATGACACTGGTAACCAAAAAACAAATAAGAACCCATTTACTAGTTACCAGGCAAAGCAATCAAATTGGAGGGGGCTGGGGACTTGCTGGAGGCACCATCCTTAGTGAAACAACTGTCTTTGCAGCCAGCAAAGCATCAGAGGTACTTAGGTCAGACAGCTTTCCTATCAGATGATGCCCGGTGCAACACAAACCACCCCTCCCTCCAGCCCATCTTCTACCCTGCAGTCAAGAGAAGTTTCCAGGGGAAAAAGTAATAAAATAAAGCTGGAGGTAGAAGAGAGGAGGGAAAAAAAGAACTGTCAAAATATTCCCGTGCTCCCTTCGGCAGTCCCTTTACTAAAACTGGAATGATACAGACAAGATTAGCATGGCCCCTGCACAAGGATGACATTCAAAATATTCCCAATGCAGAAACTTCTAGGTCAGAGTCCACACTTTAGCAAAGCATACAATGCAAGGTATCTTCTATGGTGTTTAAAGACACGTGGGATTACAAGTGAGAAACACTGGGCCACCTGGGTGGCTTAGTAGATTCAGCCTCCAACTCTTGATTTCTTAGGCTCAGGTCATGATCTCACATGGTTTATGAGATCGAGCCCTACAAGTCAGGCTCTGCACGGACAGTGCCCAGCCTGTTTGGGATTCTCTCTCCCTCTCTCTGCCCCTCCCCCACTCATGCTCTCTCGAAAACATTTTAAAAAAGAAATCCTTAAAAAAAAAATGTGAAAAAGTATATTAACCACCAGAGTTCTTGTTCTTTTGAGAAGTGACAGAGGTGGTAGTTTTAAGTGTAATTTTGCTTAGGAAAAAGCACATATTTCTATTCTGCCACACTGCACAAAGATTTTCAATTGAATAAAATTCAGCAATAGGAAGACTAATCACAATATCCCAAATTCAAACATTTTTAGCACTAGATAACTGGTAAGAATGAGAACAATTCAGTAACAACTAATGAAGATAATTAACTACCTTAAAAACCTTCACCTATCTTGAAGATTAAGAGAAATAAATCTGCCTGGAAATACAGGTTTTATTTAACATATTCGTGTTAAGAGATAACATACACTCCAACATAAGGAAGCAAGTTTCCTCAGGAACAGGAGGCGCCTGAATTACAGACTACTGAAACACTCAAGGACACAACTCAAGCCAATTAGAAGGCCAAAAGCAATTGAGTACCACCAGTTAACTGTCCAGATTAATTCATTTTACATGGTCACTTCTAGGTGCATGGATAGGTTCTAACAGAAGCCCACATGATTTCTCCAGAAATAATCTCCATTCACTGGTATATTTGTATACTCCAATTTTCCTTCCCCATCCTTGCTGGATCATTAAAGAATACTATTCTACCACTCACAATAATTGATTTTAAGTTTATTTATTTTGACGGGGGGGGGGGGGGCGGGGGGGGAGGGAAAAGGAGGGAGAGGCAGAGAGAGAATCCCAAACAGGCTACGTACTGTCAGCACACAGCCTGACACCGGGCTCGATCCCATGAACCTTGAGATCATGACTTGAGCAGAGATCAAGAGCCAGATGCTTAACCCACTGAACCACCCAGGTGCCCCCATAATAATTCATTTTATGAACACCAGCAACTTAATAGGGAAAATGTAGACAAAAAGCCGAAAAAATCCTAAAATGCCACCAAGGCTTTTAAATTATTGGCCTATATATCAGTGAAGACCTGTTTTAAAACAAACATGATAGCCAAGAGAAGGCTTTTGTTCATTTTAATAGTATTAAACTCAGCAGTCATAAAACAAAAGAAACATCCTTCAGTTCTAGGGAATTTCTGTAAACTAAAGTATCTGGATTAAGCACCTCTCTTCAGGTTTTCTCCAGAGAGAAATAAGAAAGTATACACAGCTAAAATGCACATTCAAAACATAAAACCAACAGAGAAAACTTCATGCAATTTGGTTATTCATTATGACGAAACTAGTAACAATTCAACCTGTTAGACTAATATTTAAAAAAAAAAAAAAGTGGTACCGTTTAGATTTTCCTTTTCCATAAATCACATGACATCCTAAAAGAGAGTAACAATTTTGAATCTTATTAGCACTGTATTTTATTAGGAAATAATAATGTAAATATCAATTAAAATAAGTTTTACAAAATTACAGCAAAACTTCACACTAACTCAGAAATATTCCTTTTCTCAATTTTCAGAGGGCCTTACTTTATACACACCCAAACATCTGTACAACCTGTAATTGAATAAACACATTAATACCATAATACATACTAAGAAATTAAGTCAAAATGAAGTATAATCAAGTCTATTTTTTTTTTTTTTTAAATTTTTTTTTTCAACGTTTATTTATTTTTGGGACAGAGAGAGACAGAGCATGAACGGGGGAGGGGCAGAGAGAGAGGGAGACACAGAATCGGAAACAGGCTCCAGGCCTGAGCCATCAGCCCAGAACCCGACGCGGGGCTCGAACTCACGAACCGCGAGATCGTGACCTGGCTGAAGTCGGACGCTTAACCGACTGCGCCACCCAGGCGCCCCAAATCAAGTCTATTTTTTAAAATAAGGTTCATCATCTGAAAAATACATAAAAAGAAGATAAGATTCATCTGGTTTCCTAAATCTCAGGATGAGGAAAATCTTGCTTCTATTAAATCTCCCTGATGAACCTATCCACTGAAATAGAAGCAAAAATCTCATGAAATCAAATGCCACTACAAAGATGTGTTTCTGCATAAGTGTGCTCCATCCACTTGTCTTAACTAGGATTCAAGGTACACTGAATTTGTGGCACATTGATTTGTTCCTACCATACAACAGAAGCAAGTAATTTCTCTGATCCCCTTCCAGGCTCTCTCAACTGGGGTTCCTCATCTGAACTACCAAACACAGATAATTTGACCGTTTTCTCCAATTTCCCAAGAATGATACGTAACTAGAATCGTTCTAAATGCATAGTAGAAAAAAGTGAATTAGCTGCACACATCAGAGAACTTAGGCCATTAGGATTCCATTCTGTATACAGACCTGGAAGAAATACTGCCACAACAAGTTCCACAGTGTCACTGTGTTATTAGGCTCCAGTCATCCTAACCCCCAAGGTATTTAAAAACAAACAAAAAAACAAAACTAGGTGCACAAAACAAAACTAGGAACTTCAACAAGAAAAGATAAATTTGCTTTACTTCTACTTTCAGGAACCAGGTCTTTTCATTTGCTAATTTACTATGAATTAATAGCAATGGCATGAATGTCAATTATCTTCCCCTGCTCTAAATGGAAGGGGGTTTTTTTGTTTTTGTTTTTCTTTTTTGAGAGAATAAACCCATACAGATCTACTGACTCTTTGTTAAAGGAAATTACCAGCTCTTAAAAAAAACAGAGATAGTAATCAGTATATTAAAGAAACGAGATATTAATTTGACAGGCTTTTTCGTATTCCTTTAGCAAGCTTTTAAATACATCTTTTGATGATCATAACTGCTAAATGCAGTTGCTTTTTCACTTTAAGGTATTTTTTTAACCTTTTTTTTTTTTAATGTTTATTTTTGAGACAGAAAGAGACAGAGCATGAGCAGGGAAGGGGCAGAGAGAGGGAGACACAGAATCCGAAACTGGCTCCAGGCTCTGAGCTGTCAGCCCAGAGCCCGACGCCGGGCTTGAACTCACGAACCATGAGATCATGACCTGAGCCGAGGTCAGATGCCCAACCGACTGAGCCACCCAGGCGGCCCTAACTTTTTCATTTTTAAAGTTTATCTATTTAACTTTGAGAGAGAGACAGAGACAAGGAGAAAGAGAATCCCAATCAGGCTCCACACCATCAGCGCAGAGCCCAACACAGGGCTGGAACCCACAAACTGTGTGAGATCATGACCTGAGCTGAAATCAAGAGGCAGAAGCTTAAACACCTGTGCCACCCAGGTGCTCTTTAATCTCCCATTCTCAAGAAACTCTTGTTATTCCTCAATGTAGTGACTACAGCTGTGTTAATTACGATCAAACTAACCTTCAACTATGTTAACTATGATCAAGCCACAGTAAGGACGGCACTAGTTCTTTTTCTCAAAAAAGGAAAAGCTTTTAATGGCCCAATTTTAGGAAATGTCAGTATTTCTACTTACGTATCAAAATTATAACAATTAAAGGTAGGTAAAGAGTTATTCTATATTGAATGTGCAAAGCAGCATTAAAAACATGGAAAAAACTAAACATGACATTCTCGTTTTCAATTTATGTTACCATGAATATTGATAGTACAGAACATTAGGGCAGATAAATAACATTATTGAACATTCCACTTCAACTCAGATCTCTCACATTTGGAAACATGAATAAAAGGGCCACAAAAATGGAGGGGATAGTGTTTTCACTGTTCTAGCTGCACTCACTTGTGAACATAATGCAATGATATGGGGAGGTTTATCTTCTACAGTCAGCATCTCTAATCAGATTAAACTTCAATTTCTTTTCATGAACTGGGAAGGGAGGGGTTTCTTGATTCATTTACTGTATTAACCGTTTTGAGGTAAAGTAAATCACCACTGAACACACGAGGCGGCCAAACTCCGTTTCCTCAGATCAAGTGCACCCTTCCTCTGTTTCTACACAAAAGCACATCATTTCGCTATTTAAAATGTCCATTTCTCACAAGTGACTTTTCCTGAACTCTTGTCAACACTGCTTTTCCGAAGCACCTCGGCTCTTACTGCATCTTTTGGGCAGAGTCCTGATACTCAGCCTTTAAGAAACTGGTTTCAATGTTTAAAATGCCCTCCTCCTCCAAAGTAAGAGGAGCTCGCATTAACCATTACCTAAAGTCGCAGTTCACTGGAGTCAAAAATGCATTTTTTTCATCACACATTCAACCCATTCAACTGCTCGCAGTAGGTGTGGCTAATGACATAGACTTAAGAATTACAGTTTTATATTAACAGCCAGTCCAAAGGAGAGAACTCCCTCCTTTTTCAAATACTCCCACGTTCCTTGGAGACCCTTTGACTCTCGGCCTTTAGAAAACGCTCACCACTTGGGTCCCCAGTTAGCACTACGTTTGGCAATGGGTCTTCCGCTCACTTCCTGATACTAAAAAGCCACAAGCAAGAGGGCTGCAGGGTCGGTTGGTTTCAAAAACAATCTTTGCTCCCTTCACCCCAAGGGGAAAACGTGTGCCTCCTCCGCTGGGGACCCACTCTGAGGCGGGGGTGCACCCGGTGTCTAAAACCCAAAGCCCAGGGCGCAGCGGGAGCGGCGCCGCCAGGGTTAAGCGGCGCTTTTCCTCCCCAGAGAGGCGAGCGGGCCGCGAGGCAAAGCCGCGGCGCTCAGGCTGAAGGAGAAAAGGAGAAGGGTAAAAACCCAGCGCGGCCGCGGCCCACGTGCCGCCCGCGGGAGGCAGGGAACCGGGGAGCCGGAGAGGGGAGGGAGCCGTACCTCCAAACATGTGCGGCGAGAGGTGAGCTGGTAAGGAGCCGATCACCAGGCGCGGTCCGCCGGGGCCCCCGCCCGCCGGCCGGTCCCTGCTGCCGCCGCCGTCCTCGGGGCTGCTGTGCACCGAGTCCTGAGAGCCGTACGGGCCGCTGCTGCTGTTGGGGATGTTGAAGGAGGACTGCGCCGCGCGGGCCGCCGACGCCACGCTCCCCCCGGCCCCGCCGAGGGAGCGGCTGCGCGGGGCCGCCGAGGCCGCGGCGGCGCCGCCCGAGGCGCTGGGCTGGTGCGCGCCGGACACCTGAGCCGGAAACCTCCCCGGGGCCGCGGCCCGCGCCCCTCCGCCGCCACCGCCGCCGCCGCCACCGCCCGCGGTCCCATTGGCCCCTCCGCTGCTGCTGGAAGGTAGATCCGAGCCCGAGTAGGCGCGAGTGCGGCCGTTAGCAGCGGCCGGGCCGCTCTGCTTGGCGCCCATGTCCGCCCAGCCCCGGGCCGGGCCCGCGCGCGGCGCCCGGAGCGCCGGGAGGGCGGGAGCGAGCGCAGGAACGAGCGGGAAGGGCCGAGGCGCCGCGACCCGCGCAAGCAGCAGCCCGCACGTCCAGGACCGCCGCCCCGCGCCCCGAAGGGCGGTAGGCGCCCGGCGCGCTCTTGTGCTCGGGGGCGGCGGGCGAGACCGGTGGCCTGCGGGAGGTCGCAGGAAACGAGGAGAGGCGGAGAGGAAGGAGGTCGGGCTGCGGCGGACGCCGCTCTCTAGCTCCGGCGGGAGGGGCGGCTCAGGTGGCTGTGCGGCTGCCGCTGGTTTCGGTTCTGGTGCTCCGGGACGGGCCGCTGCCGCTCTCTGCCGCCGCCGCCGCGCTCTGCGCCCGGGGCCTCGGTACCGCCTCCTCCCGGGCGGCCGCAACTACCGCCGCCATCCTCCCGCTCACACGGCGGCTCGCGGGTGAGTGGGAGGCGCCCGCCCAGACTCCGCGGGGGCCACCTTCCCTCCTCCCCCAGCCACCCAGCTGTTATTAACGGAGAAAGAGGAAAAACGGGTGGCGCGTGAGGGGAGGACGGAGGAGGGAAGGGAGGGGCGGCGCGCGCTTCCCGGCAACCGTCGCCGCACTCCCCCCCGCGAAAGAGGGGCGGGGGGGGGTCTGGGCCACGAAGGTGGGGGTGCCCAGTAGGGGAGGAGGTTCCCCGGCCTTCACACCGGAAGGCCGAGGAGCAGCGCGGCTCCAAAGTGCACCGGGCCGGGTGTTTGGGTCGCGGGCGGTAGCCCCACCCCCACCCCCTCGCGCCGCCCGGCGGATTGGCTCCCGCCGGCCCGGCTCCGCCTCCCCGGCCGCGGCCTTCCCGCCCCGGCCCCGCCTCGCCTAGGTACAGCGGTGTGGTAGGTGCTGCCACCCGTGGACTCGGTGATGGACAGGTCGTTGGCTCCGCCCCCTCCCCCAGGGCGCGCCCCCTCGTTCACCGCGGGGCCTAAGCGGATTGGAGGGATGAAGCCCCTCTGGGCGCCAACCAGAAAGCGGCCCCTCCTCTTGCACGTGGCTCCAGGACCCTGGGTTACACCGGCTGTAGGAACTTCACGTTTTCCCAACTGAGCCTGGGAATGGCTGGGTTTTGGGTCCGGAACTTTCAGTTTGGGTGGGTGTTTAAGCTCCTCTTTGGTATTATTCAGAGCATCTCTTTTTAATCAAACAGAAGCTCAGCAATATTGATGATAAGACTATGAATAGCGAAAACAAAAGAAATAACCAAGAAGGCAGAAGCCAGCTCCATCTTAATTAGACCTATCCCGTAAAACTGACGGTGGAGGAAGCGCAGTTGGAAGAAGGAAAGATAATCGAGCCTGACCTTCAGTAGTAAAGCAAAAACTGTGGTGCAGAGAAAGCTACACCCGATTTCGGAGACCAGGGGTCTGGGTCTGGGAGCAGAAATAACTTACATGCAGTAAGCAAATTTTACCTTTTTGGACATTCGTTTCCTGACCTGGGATTAAATCCCTAGGGCACCCGCAGCCTTAAAATGCAATAATTTCTCTAGGGGCCCCTGACTGGCTCGGTCGGCAGACGGTGGGGGGTGGGAGTTTAAGCCCCCAGGTTGGGTGTAGAGATGACTTAAATAGATAAATAAACTTAAAAAAAAAAATCCCACTATGTCTCTAAAATGGAATTTAGCAAAATTCTCTTCGGTTCATTACTGTGATGTAGTATCTTGGTGACAGAGCATGGTCTGGAAATTCGTTTTGAAAATGGCTGAAGGGTCCTCTCTTGTGAAAATAGCAACCGGTATTTTTGTACAAACTGTAAAAATAAATCTCTTTTTCCATATTTGTAATGTCATTGGTGTAATTGTTTTCATCATTTAAGTATGAGAATCAAGTTTTTAAACAGAAGTAAAGAATATATGTACAGATATAGATGCATTGTGTGTGTATGTATGTATATATATATGAGAACGTATATGTGTATTTATCAATATATATGTATCAGTGTGTGTATGTACATATGCGTATATATCAGTGTATCTGAGAATGGGAAAACAAAACTATTCCATGCAAATCTAAAATTCTGTCATCTTATGTATGAGCTTACTGAAACCATTGTTTACTTGGTAAGCAGAGCAAATTTTGAAAGGCTAAAGTGGTCACCAGAATAAGTTCTAGTTCAAGAAGGTATTTAAGTGATTTGATCTGATTTAACTTTTTCTGAACGGGGTCTTCAGTGTAAAACTCTGGTTCAGCAGGAATATAGAAAAGTAACAGGCACTATGATTTAAAAAAAGTAAAAGAGTTTTGCAAGTCTCTGAGGAGATAACAACTGATAAGCTAAAGGATATCACATTCATCATTATATATGCATTTTAAAAGTTTAGGTAGTGGTGCCTGGGTGACTCAGTGTTGATCTTGGCTCAGGTCAGGATCTCACGTGATTGGTGAGATCAAGTCCACAGTCACGCTCTGCGCTAATAGCCAGAGGCGGTTGGGATTCTCTCTCTGCCTCTCCCTCACTCACACTCTCTTTTTCAAAATAAATAAATAAACTTAAAAAAAAAGTTTATGTAACTATTATATGGAGCAAATGCCATTCAGTAGTTAAAACTATTAAATGAAACGACTTAATGAAACTGTATGACTCTTAGTTGTAATCCAGATTTAGTTATATTTTGCATCATCACATCCAAACTTATATTTTTAAATCATTTTCACTCCGATGGTAATTACACCTGAAAGCACTCAATATTTATTCCTAACTAGGAAAAAAAAATCCCCTTATAGTACCAGGTTTCCAACATTCATAGCACGCATAACAGCTGGAATGTTACACATGTTTGAGCAATTGTTTGATTTATGTCCCTTTCTCACAAGACTAAATTCCATGAGAGCATGGAAAGCGTGTAGTTTTCTTGCTCACCATTGGCAGTGCTTGGCACACAGTAGCCTCTAGGTAAGTATTTGTTGAACAAATGAGTGGCCAGGAGGCCATTTACAGGCTGAATGTTGGATAGAAGAGAACACAAATTGAAATTAATTATTTAGCTCATAAACATGTGTTTTGTGTTACTCAGCACCAGGCAAAGCATGTTAGTCAGGACAGGCTAAGGTACCCAGTGGAATCAAACCCCTAACCTTGAGGGCCATGATGCAAGGAAGGAAAGCACATTTGTGAGCTCACTTGATCTGCCCTCTCATCTCTCTTCAAACGGTTTCCCACCTGAGTAGCAATCTTGGGTTTCTCTTCAAGTGGTGACTCAGGGACCCACACTCTTATCTAATGGCTACGCAGGCCCTCGGACCCCTAACAGAGCCCTTCTCTAAAACCTGTGTACCTGGCTGGCCAAGGGAAAAGGACTGATATTGAAAGAAGTTTTGGCCAAGCCTGGAAGGGTATGCATCCCTCCTACCCACCACCCAAGCTGGCAGAAATCAGTCACATGGTCTAACCTAACTGCAAAGGGGTCAGGAAATGCGGTTTTATGTGTGTGCCCAGAAAGAAAAGGAAACAGTTTTGGCAAGTACAGAGCAAGTATGTCTTTGTCACAAACAAGAACAGTTAGTTGCCTGACTGTCAAATATCTAAGTATTAAATCTTAATAAAACATTTTACAATCAAGTTAATTTAAATGAAAATTTTCTAGTGACAGTTACTGTTATTAAACCATCAAAATATAGTGAAGAAAAACTAATTTTTTGTGTGCATGTGGATCAGCTAAATTCTATCTTTTGTATTTTTAAAAAATTTTTTTTAATGTTTGTTTATTATTGAGAGACAGAGAGAGAGACAGAGCATGAGCATGGGAGGGGCAGAGAGAAAGGGAGACACAGAATCCAAAGCAGACTCCAGGCTCTGAGCTGTCAGCACAGAGCCCGACGTGGGGCTCCAACTCACAAACCTCGAGATCATGACCTGAGCCTAAGCCGGACACTCAACCAACTGAGCCACCCACGTGCCCCTAAATTCTATCTACTCTAAATTGTGTTTCTAGAAATGCTGTCTAACACAACTCTTTAATTAGCCATGTAGATCAGTGATCCACAAAAAACAGTCTCCAGATTAGCAGTATCTGCATTGCCTGGAAACTTGTCAGAAAGGCAGATTTTCAGACCCCCACCCCAGACCTACTGAATGGAAAAGTGCTTGAACAAGTCCTCTAAGTGATTCTGATGCACACTAATGTTTGAGAAAACACTGCTCTAAATAATCACTGATTAGTTTCATAGTAGAATACCATGTTACAATGTGATCACCATTTTGATTAAATGCCCTCTCCATATGGATGTCCCCTGTGACCCCACTCCCAACCTCGCCATCGCAGGTTGACTTCTGTATTCCCACTAAATGCTGTGTTAATACTTCTCCACAGCACTGATCATGCTATTGATCTTGCTTGCTTGTCACTAAATAATGCAGTCCACGATAGGCCTCACATGTATTCTATACCCCCAGCACCAAACACAGTGCCTGGCACCTTTGATGGAAAACAAATGATCCGTGAATGAATAAGTGAGTGAATGAATATTCCTACTTAAATGATTATTTTTAAAAAATGTTTTAATGTTTATTTATTTTTAAGAGAGACAGCGCAAGCAGGGGAGGGGCAGAGAAAGAGAGGGAGACAGAGTCTGAAGCAGGCTCCAGGCTCTCAGCTGTCAGCACAGAGCCTGACCCGGGGCTGGAACTCACGGACCGAGAGTTCATGACCTGAGTCGGACGCGTAACTGACCGAACCACCCAGGCGCCCCAATGATTGTTTCTTGAAGGTCATACATGACCTTATCTTCTATTTACCCTCCTTGACATCTCCTCTGTGGTAGATTTCCTCTCTGGATAGGCCTTTTTGATTCTTTCCCCATGAGGATCCTGGAGTTAGAAAACCTTGGCTTGCTATGTTTTTTCCTTGGCCCTTTTCCTTCCTTCCTCAATCTCTCTCCAAACAGGAATCCACATTAAGCTGTCACTGTGTTTTATCGTCAACCAAACAGTTCTGGCTTCATATAAAATTTGTAGCTTCTTATTATATCCTACCAGTTCTTCAAAAATTAAAAGTGCTGCTTCATCTAAATCGGTACACATGGGTATACATACAGATCTAGAACTGAAACAAATTTTATGAGCTCATACCCATGCAACTTGGGATGCACTCCATTTTCTGTTGTATTCCATTTCACTTTTGTAAAATGCCGGTCACTGCCTACTGAATTGATTTTACAACCCATTAATGGGTTGTAACCTGCAGTTTGACTAAGGATGGTCTGAATCAGTGCTTTTCAAGCTTTAGTGCACGAAAAAGAATCATCTAGAGATCTTGTTAAAGCCGATTGCCAGGCCCCACCCTCCATGATTCCCACTCCCTAGTTCAGGGTTGGGCCTTGAGCATTGGCATTCTAACAAGCAGCCCAGGGAAGCTGGTGCCACACCACTTCAGACTGTATTTAGAGAAGCACTGGTCTAAATGATGCTTTCCTGTACATCATCAGAATTGTTCTTTTCATGTCTCGGTGACTCTTAAAGAGAACAGAGTCCCAGCTCTTTAAAATTCCTAATCTTTGAAGCTTTTCGTAATCATATGAAAAAATATGTTCTGTTTTTCTTCCTCCTCACATGGTTTAAATGGTGATACTTTGACCCATGGCTTTTGAGGTTCAAAATTACTTTGAATTGTTAAAGCACCACACATTGACAACATTGGTGGCCAGAAACCCACACTGGAGCAGATAAGCTAGTTTTGGGCTTGTCAGTAAAAATACCTGATTAATGGAGCACCCGGCTGGCTTAGCTGGTAGAGCTTAGTGGTATAGAGATTACTTAAAAAAATAAAAATCTTAAAAAAAAAAACAAAAAAAAAAAAACCCACACCTGACTGCTGGGTTTGCTGTGACCCCATTTGAATTTCAGTTTAGGTGAGTCTCTTCTCTTTGGCACTTACTCTTTTCTGTGCTTCTCTTCCCTCTCTTGCCCACTCTTTTATTATTATAAAACTTAAAAAAAGTATTTAATCCCAGTGTAGTTAACATACAGTGTTATATTCATTTCAGGTGTACAAGATAGTGATTCAACATCACCCGGTGCTCACAAGGACAAGTGCACTCCTTAATCTCCACCACCTGTTTCACCCAGCCCTCACCTGCCTCCCCCCTGCTAACCATCAGCTTGTTCTCAATAGTTAAGAATCTGTTTCTTGGCTTGGCGCGCTCTCTCTCTCTCTCTCTGTTTTCTCCTTTGCTCGTTTGTTTTGTTTTTTAAATTCCCACATTCATCTTTCTCAGGCTGACTTATTTCACTTAGCAGTATTCTCTCCAACTCCATCCATGTCCTTGCAAATGTCTCGCCCACTCTTTTATTTATTTATTTATTTACTTACTTACTTACTTACTGATTTATATTAAGCAAACTCTACGGTCAACAAGGGGCTCGAACCCTTGACCGCCAGATCAAGAGTTGCCTATGCTACCAACTAAGCCAGCCAGGTGCCCCTGTCTGGCATAGTCTTAAGGCCCTCTTGCAGGCAGCAGGACTTGAGCACTTTTTGCCAAGGTCTCTGCCAGCCCACATTTCCTCTCATTATAGTAGGTAAAAGATGGCCATGGTTTTGCCTGGTTTGTTTTTTAGTGTTACACACTACAAACTCTCCTTCTCTGTCTCTTTTCTTTTACAATACCCAGTCTCTTTACCAAACTATAGGACTGTCCGTATTATTACCTATCTTTAAATAGGTTTCATTTCTTTAAAGACATAAAAGGACCATCTAAAATTTATCTTAATACATCTTAATACAGAAAACACTGCTTAGGATTTTAGTGGTGATTAGAAACTTGTCTCTTACATTGTAAAACTGAAGTTAGTTTAGAGGAATATTTAGGGACCACATCATTGGGTAATTTTTTTACAGAGAACATCCATAATGTATACAATGCCCTTAACACACTTTTACTTTTCTCTGAGTACGCCAAGAGAACATCTTTTCCCTTTACTCGCATTGATGCTTTAATCAATCATGCCTGTCTTCCAAAGGAAGGAGCCAAGTGCTACAGGAGTACAAGTGCACCCACCATGAAGTGGGCGAGCTCAGGCCAGAGTTAGGTCCTGGCTCTGTCTAGCGCTGACTGTGGGATTTAGGGCAAACTAGTGAACCTGGCTAAACCTGTTTCCTCTGTAAAACACAGATGATCATAATACCAGTCTCACAGAGGAGTTGCGAGTCTCAAGTGACTCAGTCTCTGTTTGAAAAGACTTTGAAATTTGTTAATAGATACACGCATTTTTATCTCAGTGTCATTATCTCTAGCAAGTTGTACTAATTTGCATATGATCTGTAGCGGGTCGTGATATTGTCACATATACCAATACTGGTACTGATTTTACTACTTTGTGCAATTTTATTTTTTTAATTTTTAAATGTTTATTTTTTATTCTTATTTTTGAGAGAGACAGCACACAAGCCGGGAGGTGGGGGGGGGGGGGGGGTAGGGAGACTGAGAATCTGAAGCAGGTTCCACACTGACAGCAGAGAGCCTGATGAAGGCTCAAAGTCACGAACTGTGAGATCATGACCTGAACCCAAGTCGGATGCTTAACCGACTGAGCCACCCAGGTGTCCCGTCCACTTTGTGTAATTTGAATGCATCACTGACACTTAATGCTTTATGGGTGATAATTGTTTAGTAGTGATTTACTAAGAAATATGTACATCATGAATCTTGAGGACACTCTGACATATCATGATGGCCAGCCTACATCTTTCTACCATGGGACGGATGGGTGTGCATGCATATATATCTCGATGAAATTTGAAAAGAAACTATCACTGAGAGACCAGGATTATCTATTTGAAATCTCTAATATTTAAAACTTTTTGGGGGTGCCTGAGTGGCTCAGTCGGTTAAGCGTCCGACTTCGGCTCAGGTCATGATCTCACAGTTCGTGAGTTCGAGCCCCACGTCGGGCTCTGGGCTGACAGCTCAGAGCCTGGAGCCCGCTTCAGATTCTGTGTCTCCCTCTGTCTGCCCCTCCGCTGCTTGCACTCTGTCTCTCGCATTGTCTCAAAAATAAATAAACATTTAAAAAAAAATTAAAACTTTTTAAAAAATATCTTTTGATTCTAGAGGGCAGTTAAATTACACTTCCACTAAGGAGACTTTGGGGTCCTGAATAGGATTAAATGTGCTGGAAAAGCACTTCATGTTAATCAATCGGTGACCAGATCCCTAAGCCATGTTAAACATAGATTCTGAATCATTTTCCTTTCTAAATACAGGTCGAGACACAATGTCAGCACCTATCTTTATTACATAAAAATAACTTAATTCTTTCTTATCAAAATGGCATAAAGTAGTAACCAGAGCTTAAATATTTATATTATGCTCTACTTTCAATCCACTTTGGCTTGCGAACGATATTTTTTAAAAATCGTTAAAAGCCCTTATTTTAAAACCCTTAACACAAAACAACCACAACCCATGCTACTGTTCCTCCATTATGAAGAAATCGCTCAGATTCCATACCTAGCGTTTTCAAAGGAATCCCTGATCTTTATTAGGGACCTACTGTTGAAAAGGTATAACGCTCAGTGGAAAGGTGTGACACGGGGTCAGTATCAAGGGAATTTTCCCAGCCTACTGAAGTGAAGAAGAATCTGGGGAAAAAATAGTTCTCTGCTACATAATGCATGTGGCTCCGCCCCCAATGCCTATGCTCTCTCATCCCTGCTTCCTACCACTGGTTTAAATCACTATGGTTAGACATGAATGATTAAAAAGTCTTATAAGACATTTTCCCTTACCACCTCCTCCCCCCCCACCCCCCAGAGGTAGCCAAAAGCCCTAGTAAAGGCAAGCTCCCTATTTTTGGCCTATAGATTGCACAAGCCTCCCAAGTACGGAAACTCTGTTTCTGTTTTATTTTTAAGTCCCTACAGTGCCTGCTTGTAGAGCTCCCAGACAGTGTGCACACACAAGACATTCAGTAACTGCTGGGGATCACGAGGGCTAGCGGTGATAACGCATGTCCTGAATTACTACTGACTTAACAGGCTGCTATTACCACATTACGTTTGTGTGGGCCACATTTGCTGTCTTCTGCACTCTTGGGCCAGGGCAGCCCGTGCCTTAGGTAGTCAATTCCCTTAGAGTTGCTACTGATTGATATATGCTCTCAGGTTGGGCCAGATTGGAAGTGGTAAGCTCATAATTGCGGGACTAACTTTCCTGGGAAACGAGCAAAAAAAAAAAAAACAAAACAAAAAGAAAACCCCACAAAAAACCAAAGCAAAACAAAACAAAAACCCAGAGCAATAAAAGCTACTGTTCAGTTCAACCTGCCCCACCCCCCATTTCCCAAAAGCCAGCTGGGCTCTCTGGCTGTACTCT
This sequence comes from Leopardus geoffroyi, assembly GCF_018350155.1. Taxonomy (NCBI): domain Eukaryota; kingdom Metazoa; phylum Chordata; class Mammalia; order Carnivora; family Felidae; genus Leopardus; species Leopardus geoffroyi. The sequence continues at coordinate 122,010,387 of NC_059331.1, read as the reverse complement.
AGAGGCCACAGGCCTAAACTGGGGAGGTTTCAGAACATAGCCCCGATCTGAGTCCGTCCCTGGTGCCTGGAGACATCGGGATACCTTGGGACCCAAACCGGAGATGTCTTCGTTCCTTAAACCAAAAGCAACTGCATGTCAGTAATATGTCAGGCCCTGTGTTTAGCACAGGGGATGCAAAGTTCAGTCAAACAGGGTCCCTGCCTCCAAAAACCTTACAGCTTATCATCAGGGACACAGACATAAATAATGAGATGTATCGAATGCAGTGTGGTAAGTGCACGCCGGAGCTGAGTGCAGGGATGGGGGTTGGGTGAAGGACAAGGATGCATTCCCAGAAGTGATAGTGAGCTGAGTCTTGAGAGAGAGAGAGCTGGCTTCAGCAACTACAGGCATTCCAGGCCGAGGGAACGTGAAGCGAGGGAGAGCTTTGAGCCTCTGAAGCGCTGCAAGCAGCTCATTGTAGCTGGAATGAAGAGGAGGAGGCCTTGAGGTGAGCGAACAGCCTGGGAAAGTAGGTTGAGGCAGAGTCTAAGAGGCTTAGTGCGCTGGGCTAAGAGGTTGGAATCATTCCAGAAGGCAAAAGGGAACCACCCTGCAAACAGGGAAGTAGCGTGATTGTATTTACAGTTTAGAAGGATAACTCAGGAGGCATTTTGGAGGATTTATTGATAGGAGGGGGGAAAAGAGTGAAGCAGAAGACTGATGTAGGGCAGATTCAAACGCTACAGCATGGAGCCTGCTTGGGATTCTCTCCCTCTCTCTCTCTCTCTCTCTCTCTCTCTGCCCTCTCCTGCTCGCAGGCTCTCTCTCTCTCTCTCTCTCTCTGAAAATAAATAAATAAACTTAAAGAGAGAGAGAGAGAAGCCTCCACAGGTCCTGGAAACCAATTGGATTTTGTGCATGACTGAGAAGGGACGCTCAAGGGTGACAGGTAAGCTTTCTGGTCCCTGGTATCTCCAGGTGGGAAACATGGGGGAAAGATCAAGTGTGAGAAGTAGGGAGACCAAGTCAGGTTTACAAAGCAGAACAAAACCGGCCTTTAGGTTGTGGCAAGGCATGGGGTTAAGTTCTCTTGGCTTTAGACACCCAGCCGATGTGGAATTTTCATGGAGGGGTACGTGGGTTACTTTAGTCAGGTTTCTCCGAGCCCCGGATTGCATCTTGCACAACGCTTGTCAGCGCTGGAGCCCCGTCTCCTGTTCTCCGTGTGTGTTCACCCTGTACTAGCTGGGTGCCATCCCTAGGAGAGACCTCCCGAAAATGGGGAGTCACAAGGGGCAGCAGAGTTAGTGCTGTGCAGTCAGATTGGAGGGCGACCAAATATTAATGCTAGGTGTGGCAAATTTATTTTTCTTCATTGTTAACATTCCAGGAACGAAGGAAATCCAGGGCTTGATATTTTCTAACACGGTCTACGGTACAAACAGCAGGGTCCTATTACACTAAATTAGGCTATTAAAAGGCTCAGCACCTCAAATATTGCATCGTTTATTATTTTTAAAATGGTGACTACGATAGGCAGAAAAATGCCCACCTAAAGATGTCCATGCGCTCACCCCTGTGAATATGTTACCATCTGTGGCAAGAAGGACTTTGCAGGTGCAAATAAATGAAGGAACCTGAGACAGGGAGATTGTCCTGGATTGTCTGAGTGGCCCCATGTAAGGACAAGGGTTCTCGAAAGTGAAAGAGGGAGGAGGAGGGACAGAGGAAGTGGAGTGCGGTGCAAGGAAGACCTGATTGGCCGCTGCTGGCTTTGAACACAGAAAGGGACTGCAAGCCAAGGAATGCCAGTGGCTTCTGGAAACGGGAAAAGGCAAGGAAACGGATCCTTCCCGAGAGCCTCCAAGAAGAGCACAGATCTTCCAACATCTTGATTTTAACCCAGTTAGACCCATTTGGGATTTCCAAGCTCTATCTAGAGCCATAAGATGATAGATTTCTGTGGTTTTAAGCAACAAAGTTTGTGGTAACTTGTTACAGCAGCAACAGGAAACTAATGACTATCCTTTAAGGTTTCAGAACGCCCCCTAGCCCCCGGCTATAACCTGCCTCAAAACCAGAAAAAAATCTAATAAACATGACCATGAAATCCTTAAATCTTTATGTGGTGGATCATACGTATTTCTTCTTGGCTCCCTGCCCCACTCTTGAGCCATGGTAGCATAGGACATTGTGGTCTCCTGCAGCCGGGCACTACCAGTATCTACGGTGCTTTTAAAAGACCCCACGTGGAGCATAGATAGCCCCAACGACGTCCCATCACCTGCCTCACAACAGCCTCTCAGACCGCCTTCTAAATGCAAGCATTGAGATCAGAATGCCATAGCATTAAAAGGAGCAGTCTTGGGGTTTTTGTGTTTTAAAATACCTAAGCGGACGATAGATTTGGTGAAATTGCGGTTCTGAAGATAGGCCTGCGTTTGCCAGGACTTGAAGAAGGCCCCTGGGTGAAGTCTGGTACGAGTCCCACAGAGGAAAGAAGGTAGCAGCTGTGAAAGCCCACACTGACATCTAGTGATACAAAACTGCACTGCCAAAGGCTTGAAACTTGAAGCCGGCTGCATGGATGGGCTCCTTGTTTCTAAAGCACAAGTGCCCCCCACCCCCCCACCCCCCCCACCCCCCCCACCCCTCTCCAGGACTCAAGACTCAGTGCAGACCAGGGGATTCCAGCTCCCCCGCAGGTGGGGCCGGGGGCAAGGCAGGCTCCTTTAACACTTGTGTGAACCTGTCCAAGTTTAACCACCTGAGAGTCCTAGCTCTTAAGTTTTTGAAATGATTATTTGCACACATTGTAAAGCTAAAACATTTTACTTCTAAAAACCTTTTCGTGCTTCCAGTGGTTAGACACTTTAATGCCAAATGAGTTTTTAAGAGCATGTATATTTTCTAGGTTCACAGAACAATTGCTTTGGGTGTGATGTCCTGAGCAAGAAATAACCCACATCAGGGATGGAACGAGGGCGGCAGGTACGTATGCCCTTCTTTGCCCCTAGAACTTGATCCCCATTAGGTTTTCATCAATTCTGAAGCTGAAAGCACAGAAGAAATGGCAAAGAATGCCCCATCCATTTTTTTCCATTTTTTCCCTATGCACATGGTGAAAATAAGTCAACAGAGGTAAGATTTCTATGTCTTTCCTTAATGGGGGCAAAATTAGAAGCAAGGCTGAATTTTTAACTTTTTTTTAAACGTTTATTTACTTTTGAGAGAAAGAGAGAGACAGAGGCATGAGCAGGGGAGGGGCAGAGAGAGGGAGACACAGAATCTGAAGCAGGCTCCAGGCTCTGAGCTGTCAGCACAGAGCTCGACACGGGGCTCAAATTCACCAACCGTGAAATCCTGACCTGAGCCAAAGTCGGATGCTTAACTGACTGAGCCACCCAGGCATCCCATAACAAGGCTAGATTTTAAAGGCTAGTGCAGCAACCCAGGTAGAAAATGATTAGCTGTATGATAATGTGAATGTACTTAATGCCACTGAGCTCTATACTTAAAAATGTTTAAAGTGATAAATTTTATGTCGTGTATATCTTACCAGAATAAAAAATTAATGAGAGGCTGACCCACATCAGTAGCAGTGGGCATGAAAGAAGATTCCACAGGTCTAATCAAATGATTGGAGGCAGATACATTTTCCTATCATTCTCATGGGCAAAACGTGCACATTAACTACAGATGAACAAATACTAACCTCTAGCACACTAATGTCCAAAACACTCTTACAACCTTCTCACTGAAACAAACAGACCTAAACATCATGAAATAATCAGATCTTACGATGTGTTTTTTTCATACCCGTAGAGCATTTTCTTCTGTGACATGTTAATATCAAGCTTCGAGCAATTCATACAAATAGGAAAATAAAATGTGCTGCACTAAAAACACATATTTTGCAGAGACAGGGCAAAATGGGGGGGAAAAGTCCATTAGGCATCTTCTGATTCAGTTTTCACCGTCAAAAATACAAGCGGTAAAAGCATTTCCAGAATTCAGTTACTTCCGTGAGGCAAGGAAAAAAAAGGAAAGATAAATAGGAAGGAACTTCAGATATGACTTGTGCAAACAACAGATTCATAGGTTTGGAAAAGACAATTTGTTGCTTTTCAGAACTTGTAATACATTGTGATTCACTGAACTTCTAGGGAGGAATTAGAGGAGATCTTTAATTTCTTCAGTAAAACATTTCAATTAAATGTTCAAATGTACGTCTATCTGGTTTCTCCAGCATATTTTTTAAACAGATGGCATACTACTAATAAATTTTGTTATCTCTTCATCACCATCTCCCACCAATGATTGGGTGAAGAAGTGAAAAATACTGCCAAGACCAGTACTTTTTTTTTTAATGTTTATTTTTGAGAGAGATAGAGACAGGATGTGAGTGGGTTAGGGGCAGAGAGAGAGGGAGACACAGAATCTGAAGCAGGCTCCAGGCTCAGAGCTGTCAGCACAGAGCCCGACGCGGGGCTTGAACTCATGAGTTGTGAGATCATAACCTGAGCCGAAGTTGGACGCTCAACCAACTGAGCCACCCAGACGCCCCCTGCCAAGACCAGTAATAATGAGGAGAATGACAGCTACGGTTAGGATTTCATTTTAATACGGTAGGATTTTTGTTCTACTGAATTAAGATTGTTTGATAATAACTCATGAGTTTCAGTAGGAAAAGAATTTCCTCTGTAGCTCACAAAGAACCTAAAATGTACATACCACTCCAAAAAAAAAAAAAATTTTTTTTTCAAAGCCCCACCATGCAGAAAATTTACTTAGCTTGATATACACAGACTTCATATAAGGGGAAAAACAATGTCTGTTACCTTCAATGCCCAATATTAGAATGACTGTGGCTTACAGTCAAATTTGAAATGATGATGACGCGATAAATTGAATAATAGGAACTGTCTTGTTTTTCATAGTTAGTGTAATCAAGCTAATGGCTTTTGTATAATTTTCCAAACTACTTAATGGATGTTTTATGATTTAAAAGAATTCGCTTTCTTGTCAGACAAAATATAAAGAATCCAGATTTTCTGGTTTCTTGTATTTATTTGTATGTGTTGGAGCAGTCATTCTAGGCATTGATCTATAAACAAATGCCAGTCTGTGATGAAATATTCATAGTGAAATAAAAAAAATTAGGACAATGCAGTAGTTGCTTTTTTTTTTTTTTTATCTATATAGAGCTCAATGTCTTCAAACAGTATGATGATTCCTAAAAAAATTAAACATACAATTACCATATGACCCCCAAATCCCACCTCTGGGTTTACACCCAAAGGAACTGAAAGCAGGGACTCAAACAAATATTTGTACACCCATGTGCATAGCACCATTATTCACAACAGTCCAGAAGTGGAAGGGACCTGTGTCCATCCATGGATGAATGTAACATTGTAACACGATGGAATATTATTCAGACCTCAAAACGAAGGAAATTCTGACACGTGCTACAATAGGGATGAACCTTGAGGACATTACGCTAAGTGAAATGAGCCAGTCTCAAAAAGACAAATACTGTATGATTCCACTTATATGAGGTAACTAGACAGTAGCCACATTCATAGGGCAGAAAGTAGGGTGATGGTTCCCAGGGGCTGCGGGGAGGAGGATTTCGTGACTCGTTAACGGATACAGAATTTCAGTTTTGCAAGATGAAGAGCCCTGGAGATGGGTCGCACAGCAATTGAATTTAATTCACGCCATAGAACTGTACCCTTAAAAACAGTTAAGATGATACATTTTGTCTTATGTATAGTTACCATAATTAAACATTTCTTTAAAATTTGTTAAAGGGAGGGGTGCTTGGGTGGCTCCGTCAGTTAAGCGTCCAACCCTTGGTTTTGGCTCCGGTCATGATCTCACAGTGTGTGAGTTGGAGCCCCGCATCCGCCCCTGTGCTGACAGCACGGAGCCTGCTTGGGATTCTGTCTCCCTCTCTCTCTGCCCTTCCCCCTCTCGCTCCCTCTCTCTCTCTCTCTCTCTCTCTCTCAAAATAAATGAAAATAAACTCTAAAAAATTTTCTTAAAGCTAAATGTATTCAATTTGCAAGACTTTCCTTTCGTTTAAGATCATGTCCCTTCTATCCTCATGATAGTTGTAGATGGCAGTAGTTTGGGGGCGGGGGGAGAGATTTGTTTTTTTGTGTATTTGGGTTTTTCTTTTTTACTTCCTTATTTGACACAATAAACGTTTGCACCCTGTTATTGATTCCTAAACTCAGTTTGAATTTTTATGGGCCTGTGAAACCAAAAAGTTGGCGAACCATTGCTCAAGAGATCAGTGGTGCTCACCTTTGTTTTTCCTGCCTGTCCCAATGCACTGGAGTGAATGATAGACCTCCATCAACCTCAGTAGGGCTTATTGTCAGCTGGAATTTTGGCCTTAAAGGGGCAGTGTGCATGTCAGAATGGCTGGGAGTCATGAATATTAGATGGGCCCCAGGGGGCTCTAATAGGGCCCTCTCCACAACCCCCTCCCCCCTGCCTTCCAGGTGACATTGACTCCTCCCCAAACCTAGCTAAACTGAGAATTCTTGCTTAGTAATATTCATCCATCTAGGATATTTTAGAGGGGCTAGAAAGTACTTGGACATTTCATTTGTTAATTCACCCTTTTGCCTTCTCTACAGGGCTGTCTTAGCCTCCCAGAAAATTGGTAGGACTTCCAAAGAAGGCAAGTCCTTCTGAAATCTCCAACAACTAATCCCCTAGAGAAGGGTTTCTTTATTGCTAAGACTAATTCTTTACACTGGGATTTAAATACACTTTTCCTTACTCTTTCAGGCTAGCTTGTCTAAATATTCTTGGTCATTGTTCCCTCAAGGAAGAAATGGAAGAGATTAAGTCAGGTCTTTCAAACTGCAGGTTATGACCTGTTAGTGGAACAGAAGACCAGTTCAGTTAGGCATGCCCAGGATTTTTTTTTTCCTTAAAAAAATTTTTTTTAATGCTTATTTTTGAGAGAGAGAGAGAGTGAGAGAGAATGAGTGGGGGAGGGAAGAGAGAGATGGAGACACAGAATCCAAAGCAGACTCCTGGCTCTGAGCTGTCAGCACAGAGCCCGACGCGGGGCTTGAACTCATGAACGGTGAGATCATGACCTGAGCCGAAGTGGGACACTTAACCGACTGAGCCACCCAAGGGCCCCAAGGATTTTTTTTTCTAATGAAAGAGAAGTGTGTTGAAAGACTAGAAGATATCAAAGTGCATCACATGTAGTGAAGGTTAATACTATTCCATGAAACTCTGTATATATTCTGGGCCAACACATAAAATGTGTCTCCTAAATCGGGCCATAGTCAAAAATGTTAGGAAACCATTGGATTCATTAAGTGATCTGTGTAATCTGTTCTAGCTTAAAATTCTATAAAGCTCATTTTACTAGTAAACACAGAACCTTCCCTTCACCCACACCAGCTCACCACCCCCCTCAGCAGATCCAAGAGCTCTTATCTGTCCTTGAGAGTCCTGTGAGCAATTTGCCTTGACTCCTTCATGCAGACCCAGACATTGGGCCTTCCTTTGACTCTCTCCTGGCCCTGGAATAATGATTTCATAGTGCTTCTTCTACTCTATTGTAATTGGGTTTTTTTTTGTCCATCTCCCCAGCAAGCTGTGCGTGTCCTTTAGTGAGGTCTGTTGCACATAAAGGAATGAGGGAAGGAAGGAACCAACAGTGTATTTGCTTAAGAGAGTGGTTCTCAGCCCTGGCATCACATCAGAATCCCCTGGGAAGCTTTTTAAAAGCCCAGGACTCACACCATACCCAGACAATGAAACAGAATTGCTGTCCGTGGAGCCCCAACATCAGGACACTTTCAAGCCCCCCCTGGGGAGTCCAGCATGCAGACAAGGTTGAGACCCAAGGGCTTAGACCAGGACCTCGGGATCTTGTTATGATGCACCTTCTGATTCCCTAGGTCTGCGGTGGGGTTCAAGATTCTTTCTCACGTACTTTCCAGGTGTTGTTGATACTGTTTGTCTGCAGACTACACTTTCAGGAACAAGAGTAGAGTGTCTGATGGAGGCTGGCAACATAGAATAAGCCGAGACAGCAAAATCAAACAGACCTGAAAGCCAGCAAAGGTGGTGACCAGGCATGTGGTTTCTGGAGTAAAGTGCCTGGCACAGTTTCTTACTAGCTATGTGACCTTGGGCCATCTACTTAAGAGTTTTCCCGTCTGATGATGGTAACTCATAGAGTGGTTGTGAGGACCAAACATCACGCTTCCGAAAGACTCAGACACATACATTTGCATTATCAGTAGCATGATTATGTATCCCAACTCCACTTACTAGCCTCGTGCCCTTGGCAAATGAACTGAACCTCTCTGGGCTTCAGCTTCCTCAAATGTGAAATGGGAAATCATAACATCCATCTTACGAGATGGGCTTTACATGAAGAGACGGCATGTAAAATTCTTAGCACGGTATTTGACCCGTGCACGTGATCAATAGATGGTTATTCCTCACATTAGTTTCATTTGAATGGGGATAAATCATTTTGGCCTCCCATAGGTAATTCTCCATTTAGCCATCTGCCAGCGCTCAGAAACTTCTCCTGCCCCCACCCTCCACAGGCCCCGGGCTGAGGGCCAGATGACAGGAGATGCAAAGCTCATCTCACTCTTTATTTCAACGTGTTATACTTCAACAGCAGGACCTGTTTTTATTACCCTACTGAGTTCACATGGGTAGCTTTGGGCAGCAGCAATTATTGTCCTTATTAATTTATAGACGAAGAAACAGACATGGCTCTGACATGTTGGATTTTCTCGAGCAAGTCCCATATGAAGGACGAAAGCTCCTAATTCTAATCAGAGCCAGAGAAAATACTCCTGACTTCATGCTTCTTTAAATCCTCTCTTGCAAAACCCTTTGAAGACTGTAACATTCCAGGTGTTGGACCGGATTCCAAGAACCCACGGCAGAGGTGTGAACAAATTGAACCTCTGCAGGATCACAGGCTAGGGGTCTGGGGGAGGACGGGGAGCAGCAGGCTCTGACAGGTGGGGATGGGGACAGACCGCATATGAGGTGTCACAGAAGAGGTGCTGTTGTGGCAGTGAAGGTTCAGGAGGAGTTGATAAGTGGGAAGGGGGGGAAGGCGTTCAGGAAGAGAGAACAGCATGGACAGTGGCGATAAGGTAGGAAACTGCTTGGGATGGTCAGGTCAGTATGTTTGGGGAATGGCAGGTGGCCAGAGTGGAAGAAGATAGAGCTAGAAAGTCAGCCTGGGCCAGACTCTAAGGCAGATAAAAGAGCTGGGATTTCATCCTGTTAGCCGTCAGAGGATGACCACGTAATTCGTCATCCATCTAGGTCACTTTTGGGAGTAAAAGGGCAGGTAGCCCAGAGGGAATAAGAGAACACCCAACACACAACTGCCCTGGTCCAGGCTAACAGGGACGTCCAGTCACCCTCGCTCTGGAAAAACCTGAAGGCCGGACACTGTTCACGTTTGGGTGTATGAAAGCAGATTCTGGTAGCAGTGCAGATTGGAAAGGAGAGGCCGTGCCTACAGTCGGGCAGATAGCTGGGAAGGCAGCGGGGGGGTGGGGGGGTGGGGGGGGTGGGGGGGGTGGAGAGGAGAGATGTCCAGGAATGGTTTTGTCAGAAATGCAGTGGATTGAATATATGGGGACAGAGGGAGGGGGAGGGAGAATATTTCATGACTCAGAATTATCCAGGCTGGGTGATGTGAGGACTAAGCTAAGGAAGACAAGAAGAGGAGCAGGTTTGGGGGAGAGCTGGTACAGTCCGAGCCACGTCGAGTTGGAGACACTTGCTCAAAACCGTTGTCAGTGTCAGCGTCCCACAGGCGGTTAGGGCTCAAGGCGTGGAGCTCACAGGTGGAGACTGGGGACAGAGACTGGGTCACTATAGATAACGGTGCTAGGAGGAAGTTGCTGAAAATCACCAAGGGAGAGGAGCTAGGGAGGGAGAAAATATGAAATATGAAACCTAGGATGCACTTGCAAGAAACGGGAAGGGGCTGGTGGGAGAAGAGGAGCTGGGGAAGAAAGATGGGGTCAGAGCGGGTAGAAGGGCAAACGGGAGAGAGAGTGCCCCAGAAGGTGATAGAAGGAGCAGGTTTGGGGACTGACGACCGATTCGTTCATTCAGGACCCTCAGCTAGCATGGGATGAAGACTGACACCATTCTTGACGCGAGAGCGTCCATCGTTGTTCAACTTTCTGGAGCGGTGGGAGTGGGACCCTGGCCACACAGCACGTTGAAGGCAGCAGGGGCATGAGTCCTCGAAGCCAACTCTGGACCCTTTTCCCTGGAGGCTCCGATGGATCTGAAGGAGAAGGAGCTTGCAGTGGCTTGAGGGGGAGGCAATTTCCCTGCTTCCTCATGCTGTTTACTTCTGAGTCTGGTGGAAACATGTGGTTAGGAAATTAGAGGCAGAGACGCTGAATTTACCCCAGGTCCCCTGGGTCTCACTTTCACAGTCTGGGAGCTGAACTTGAAGCGTTTTTTCCTTGTCCAGAGCGGTAGCGGGTTTAAGCAATTGTGTTGAGAGTGTTTTTCAGCCCCAAATCTTGATGTCTTTGCTTGTATTCGGATGTAACTTGGTAATGGCCCAGTTAGGACATTGCAGTGTCTGATACTTTCGCACACACATCGGTGGTGTAGGCCACGAGCGCTTTGTTATTATAAACAGTGAAAAAAATCAATTGAAAGAAGTTTACTTAATGAATATTCATGACTCTGTGCGTAAGACCAAAGACGGATGAATCCTGTGCCCTGAGAGCAATTGGGTTATTTGTCTCATTATTGAGTTGTAAGAGTTCGTTATTTATAGATGCCGGAGAGCAAACCTTACAAGACACATGATCTCCAAATATTTTCCCCTATTCTGTGGGTTGTCTTTCTACTGTAATCGTGTCCTTTGAAGCACATTTTTTATTTTGAGAAGATCCAGTTGGTTTATTTGTTGGCATACGAATGTTCATAGAATTCCCCGTAAGGTTGGTAGTAATGTCCCAATTTTAGTACTTTTATTCTTCTCTCGGTGTCAGTCCAACTAAAGCTTTATAAATTTTATGAGGTTCTCATCAATTGACAAATGGGCAAAGGATTTGAATATGCATTTCTCCAAAGAATATTTGCCAATGCCGATGAGCACACAGAGGGATGTTCAACATCATTAGTCTACCCATCATCTACTAGGATGGGTAGAATAAAAAAAAAATAAAAAAGAAATAACATGTGTGGGTAAGGATGCACAGAAATTGAAACCCCTTGTGATTGCTCACAGAAATGGGAAATGGCACGGCCTCTTTGCAAAACAGTCTAATTGTTCCTCAGAAAGTTAAACAGAGACCTTGGAGACACCCCTACCCCAGAGCTGCCTGCGCTGCCTAGCCGTGGTGAACCCCATGATGTTCTCCAACATCGCCACGGACAACAAACCCTTGGGCCGCGTGTCCTTTGAGCTGTTTGCGGACAAAGTTCCAAAGACAGCAGAGAACTTTCGTGCTCTGAGCACTGGGCCGAAAGGATTTGGCTCTAAAGATTCCTGCTTTCATAGGACTATTCTGGGATTTCTGTGCCAGGGCAGTGACTTCCCACACCATTAATGGCACTGGCGACAAGTCCATCGATGGGGAGAAATGTGATGATGAGAATTTCATTCTGAAGCACATGGACCCCGGCATCTTGTCCATGGCCAATGCTGGACCCAACACAAATGCTTCCCAGTTTTTCATCTGCACTGCTGACACTGAGTGGCTGGATGGCAAGCATGTGGTCTTGGCAGGGCGAAAGAGGGTATGTTGCAGAAGCCATGAAACACTTTGGGTCCATGAATGGCAAGACCAGCAGGAAGATCACCATTTGACTTGTGTTTTTATCTTAACTACCAGACCATTCCTTCTGTAGCTCAGAAGAGCCCCCTTCACCCCCATCTGCTCAAATTGTTCGATAATCTTTGTGCTTTCGCTGCAGTTCTATGGGTTCCACATTTTCCTTACTCTCCTCCAAGTCTAGCTGGATTGCAGAGTTAAGTTTATGATTATGCAATAAGAACTAAACAAACAAAAATAGTTAAACAGAGAGTAATCATGAGACCCGGAAATTCTATTTCTAGGTACATACCTAAGAGAATTAAAAACATGTGTCACGCAAAAGGGTGTAAACAAATGTTCATAGCAGCATTATTTGTAATAGCCAAGATGTGAAAACAACCCAGATGGCCATCAAGTGATTAACAAACACAATGGAATATTATTCTACCCTAAAAAGGAATCATGTTACATGCTACAAAATGGATGAAACTTGAAAACACTATGCTCCGTGAAAGAAACGAGATGGAAAAAGCCCCATATTCTATGATTCCATGTATATAAAATGTCCAGAGTAGGTGAATCCATAGAGACAGAGAGTGGCTTAGTGTTTTCCAGAAGCAAGACAGGGGGAGGTGAAAAGGGGGTGACAGGGTTCCTTTTGGGGTGATGAAAATGCTCTGGAATTAGATAGGGGTGATGGTGGTACAACTTTGTGAATGTACTAAAAACCATTTTTTAAAGGATACTTTAAAAGGGCAGATCCTATGGTTGTAAACTGTATCTCAATTAAAAATTAAAGACTTCATGAACACCATTAGGCTCTTGACCCCACCATTTTCTCCCAATTTGTCTTATCGACTCCTGACCTCACTGCCTTCCCCATACAGATCGGTTGTCTATGCCTTCACCCACAGTATTGCCTCTGTCCCTCTGTCTGGAATGATGTCCTGTTCTCCACCTTGTTTGCAAGACTAACTCCTACTCATCCCGCAAAACCGCAAGCACTTTTTTCCTGCAGAAAGACTTCCTGAACCCTCCAGAGTTCATTTCTTCCTCCCCTGTGTCCCGCCCCCCCCCCTTTTCCCTCGTATATACTTGCAATATTTATCACACAGGTCTAATTACTTTGTTTAGGAAATGAGCTCTTTGAGAGAGAGAATCCCGTTTTAAAGCCTGTTCCCTCCTCAGGGCCTAGAACAAATCGTTGCAATTAAGTAAAGGTTTGTTGAATTGTAGTTAAAGTTAAAACTGTATTTCATACTGCATTAAGTATGCAAAATACTGCATTTTTTGGTTTTGTTTTAGAAAGCAAGGAAGAGATGGGCCCTTCATCAGACAGTTTTTGGCTTTATTGATACAAATCTATTCTAATTGTTCCCCAAGGATTTCAAAAGGACTAAAATGCCTTAGCACCAAATCCCAACATTCCTGGCACACAAGCATGGCTGTACGAAGGGACGACTCTTTCTGGCTGGGCAGTGTCTGTGCCGGGCGAGCAGGCAGAGGCCTCACAGGTGAAGCTTCTTCATAAACGCAGTGACCAAGGAAAAACCAATTGCCGCTTTCACCTTGTGCTCGTGTGATCGAGATGATTCTGCCGCGCTGCTGTTAATACTTCTGCAATTGTCAAACGAGCCAATGAGAAATGCGTCGAAGTCGCTCCACACCAGCGCTCAGACCCATTACTATAGGTCACAACAGCGATTACTTCCTGCCAGAACATGCGCTTACGGAGAGGTGCCTCCAAGATAGAGCAATCTTGTTTGTCCGAGAAGCCCTCGCCGTTTCTAGGGGAATATGGGGCAGATCTGAAAGCCCGGTCTCACTAGTACGTGGCAGGGCTCCTCCTGAGGTCACACATTTGGAATAACAAATGTCACAGATCCCCTATGTTGGCTTGACCCCACCCCCACCCCTTTTTCCCTAGCCATTTTGACCATGAACATGTCTGGATGCGGGGCGCCTGTGTGGCTCAGTCGGTTCAGCACCCGACTCTTGGTTTCGGCTCAGGTCACAATCAGGAAGTTTTGTGGGTTTGAGCCCCACATCGGGGCTCTGCGCTGGGAGCATGGAGCCTCCTGCTGGGATTCTCCCTCTCGCTCTCTCTCTCTGCCCCTTCCCCGTTGGCACTGTCTCCGTCTCTCTCAAAATAAGTAAACTTAAAATAAAAAAAAAACAAAAACCTGGATGCTTGGAACTTCTCAGCAAACAAAACTTACACAGCTCACAGAGGCTTGGAAACACAGCTTATCTGCAGGCAATGAGATAGTAGGTGGGGATTGAGGATAAAGGATAATAGAGGTTTCGGTGTTGAATGAGGGGAAACCACATTGTACCAAGACACAACAAAAACCCTGATGAACAGATCTGCTTGAGGTGACAGTAGAGGGTGTGTGTGTGTGTGTGTGTGTGTGTGTGTGCACGCGCATGCAATGACACATGTGAGTGAGGTGAAAGGGGGTGGGAGTGTGTGAGGCAGGGTGAGCAAGAAAAGGAAAAGAGAAGTGGGGGAGCAGGATGAGAGAGAATGCTCCGGTAATCTCTGGGAGCTGAGCTGACTTCCCACCACGTTGAGGGGCCATGCCTGCTGGTGACAGTATGTGTCCTGTCCCCATACAAGACAATGTGAAAGGGACAGAGCCACTGGGGACAGCTCTAGAGGATCTGTAGAATGGAGAGAGTTCGGCTTGAACTTGCTTCATTGCTACTTTTGGACCAGCTAGCTGTCGTGGGAAAGCAGAAATAACAAAATGGGGACCCTTCAGTGGATTTGAGTTGAAATGGAGTCCTGAGCCCTTGAGGACTTTCCTGCGGTGGAGTGTCATTGCTCTTTGTGACAAGCAACAGAGCATTCGAGAAACTGGCAGGCCTGACCGACCAACCTGATGCAGTGGTTGTCTGCAGAGTGGGCTTAATAGTCTGCCCTTTCTGAGGGTCTGCTTGCTCAAGGGCAGGGAAGAATGAGAGAAGCAGACCAGACAAGAGGCCTCTTACAATTTCCTTTGAACTCCCAATTGTAGGGTCATCATTCCACATGACGATGTCTAGAAAGCCATCTGGCAAATAACTGGCCCCAAGCCGGGATTATTAAAAATGAGGTTTAGGAAGAATGAGGTACAATCAGGGCCATTATGAGAACCAGGTCTAAGGGACTGGACATAACATGATAGAAGAGTCATTTATAAGACAAATCTCCACACCATGAAGAACCTTATTTCTTTTCTGAGCAAAGCTTTTTAGTTCTTTTTAGCCTTCCTGTGTTTTTTTAATTTTTTAATGATTTTTTTTTACTGTTTATTCATTTTTTGAGAGAGAGAGAGAGAGAGAGAGTGTGTTTGTGAGCAAGGGAGGGACAGAGAGAGAGGAAGACACAGAATCTGAAGCAGGCTCCAGGCTCTGAGCTGACAGCTCAGACAGAGCCTGATGCGGGGCTCAAACTCATGAACCTCGAGATCATGACCTGAGCCAAAGCCGGACGCTTAACCGACTGAGCCACCCAGGCACCCCTCAGTGTTTTAAAAATAATCTTAAATGTATGGAAACCAATTTGATGATAAATTTCATATTAAAATGTAATAATCTCAAAGGGGTAAATCACCCAAAAACATCACCCAAGAATCTGCCACTCAGAGTCAACTACTATTAACATTTCAACATATTTCCAATCTTCCTTCCATTAATTTCTCTTTCTTTCTTCCTTTTCTTTGTTAGTAGGCTCCACACTCAGCATGGAGTCCAACATGGGGACTGAACTCAGGACCTTCATAAAGATCAAGAGTCAGACACTTAACCGACCTAGCCACCCAGGCTACCCCTCATTTTTCTTTCAATAACTGAAATCATGATGTGTCTGGATTAGTTGGGCTTTTGTTGCGGTTGATGCAAGGTGGAAGGTTTGCTAAAGTCACCTTAAGCAATCAAGTAATGGAAGTTTACTGTAAGAGCACAGGCCTGATATCATGGGCCCCCAGGACTGAATATCAGGTCTCATGGTGTCTAGAATGTAGCTCTGAGACTTCGGGTCATGCAGGGCCCAGCACAGCTTTAGCAAACCAGGTTATTTATTTCCCTCTCACTTCCTTAACCCTATGGACTTGTGGCAGACGGTGTTTTCCAAAGATGGCTGCAACAGTATCTCCTATTCCCCGTGCCGCTCCAGACCGTTGCCACTCCTGTGGCAAGATGGGGAGCCTATGCCCCCTGCCTTTGATACTACGATGACCTTGGTGACCTCCAACAACGCTCTGACTTCTAAGTCCAGGTCATAAACATGCCATGTGCTAAAAGAAAGGAACAGAAAGGAAAGGAAAGGGAAAGGAAAAAAAGAAAAGAAAAGAAAAGAAAAGAAAAGAAAAGAAAAGAAAAGCCATGCTCTTCAACCTTGTCCTTTTGAAACCCAGTCACCATGTTGGGAGGAAGTCCATGAAGAAAACCATGTGGAGGAGAACAGAGGCCCATGGCTCATAGTGAGCCCAAATGTGCCAGCTCTGTGAGTGAGCCATATTGAAACTGGACCCTCTACCCCTAGGTGAACTTCCCTCCCTGACTCTCCTCATGAAACAGAAAATAACTGTCACCACTCAGCTCTGACAAATTATAGACTTGTGAGGGCGCCTACAAATGAGTGGCTTAGGGGGTTAAGCCTCTGACTCTTGATCTCGGCTCAGGGTCAAGAGTTTAAGCCCCACATTAGGCGTTACCCTGGACATGAAGCCTGCTTAAAAAATGATAATAAATAAAATAAGAAATAGATGTGTTAGCAAGATAAAAAAATTTTTTTTTACATTTATTTATTTTTGAGAGACAGAGACAGAGCACAAGCAGGAGAGGAGCAGAGAGAGAAGGAGACACAGAATCCAAAGCAGGCTCCAGGCTCTGAGCTGTCAGCACAGAGCCCGATGGAGGGCTCGGACTCACGAACCGTGAGATCATGACCTGAGCCGAAGTCAGACGCCCAACCGACTGAGCCACCCAGGCGCCCCAGCAAGGTAAATTTTTATTGCTGTTTTAAGACACCAAGTTTGGGGATGGTGTGTTATACAACAGTAGATAATGGAGACACTGCTTCATCGCCACCGTGTTGGAGACTTGACAACTTTTTAACCTCTCCCCTGTGTCCAATTGCTTTGCTGTCCCTGGGCCTCAACTTCAGGTTCTGCTGAGGAATGTTCTGCATGGTCCAGTTAATCACTATCTTCCCTGATGGCCATTCGGTAGATAAACAGCCTTTTCCTGGGCAGCGTTCCATCCCTGGCCCAGCTGTGGTCAGCTGGAAAGGTCACCGGATAAAAGACCCATATAAGAGAACCATAAGGAATGGCTGGCATCCAAGACCTGTCCTAGGCAGTTTAGGCCCTGCTTGGCATATAAGTTTAGTATTGATTTTTTTCCTCTTTAACCTTATTATAAGCATTTGCAACGTTACAAACACTTCACGAACACAGTTTTTAAAAACTACTTTATAGATTACTTCGTAGATATGATCTACTGAATCATTACTTTTTGTGAACATTTAAGCTGTCTGTAGCAATTTTCTTTTCTTTTCTTTTCTTTTCTTTTCGTTTTTCTTTTCTTTTCTTTTCTTTTCTTTTCTTTTCTTTTTCTTTTCTTTTTTTTCTTTCTTTTCTTTTCCTGCCCTATGTAATAATGCAGTGCACATTGTTTGATATAAAGCTTTGTTTCCCTAAGAAAAATATTTCCCTAAGAATTATAGTGTCAAAATGATGAGCATTTTTGAGCCTCTTAAAACGTGTTGCCAAATGGTGTCCGGAAAGCTCATATCCAAGTTCATATCCATGAACCTTGTTCATATCCATTTCCTTTCCTGCTAATTTTTTTACCACATCCTGACCAGCAGTGAGAATTCACATTGTTACAAAAACATGGCTATTTCAATGGTTTGAAATTTCTTTCATTAATGAAGTTGAACATTTTTTTTCAAATGTATAGGTATCTCTTATATTTCCTTTCTAGTGAGTTGTCAATATATACACATGGAGCTTCCTTCTCTGGGGCCTAGAAATGTTAATATAAGAGGAAGTTTCATTTAAATATATTTGCCCTAAGTTTTTGTCTCTTCTCATTCCTCTATGGAGCTCCCATTCTTCTTTTCCTTAATGTTTCATTGTAGTGTTTTTAACTATGATCTTTCTTGTTTTATAGTTTTCCGTAGCCTATCTTTAGAGATTCTAAGGAGAAACACTTTGTCCGAACCATTGGAATTTAGATTTCAGTTTAAAACTTTATCGCAAAGCGGAATCTCAGGATCCAAATATGCCTGTCTCTCCTTGGATTACATAATGAAATCCAACACTGTGTCGGTTTTGATTATTTCAGGTTACATGTACATAAGAATCCAAGGTTTTATTTTATTTTTTTTCTTTCCATTTGTGTTAGTCAGAATTCTCTAGAGAAACCCAGAATAAGAGGTGTCTTCCTTCCTTCCTTCCTTCCTTCCTTCCTTCCTTCCTTCCTTCCTTCTTTCCTTCCTTCCTTCCTCCTTCCCTCCCTCCCTTCCTTCCTTTCTTCCTCCCTGCCCCTTATCTATCTATCTGTCAGTCTGTCTATCTATCGAGAGATTTATGATAAGGAATTGGGTCACATGATTATGGAGGCTGTAAAGTCCCAAGATCTGCATTTGGCAAGCTGGAGACTCAGGAGAGTGGATGGTAGTTCCAGTCCAACTCTGAAGTCCTGAGAACCAAGAATGCTAATGTAGTTCCAGCCCAAAAGCCAGTAGGCTTCAAGACTCAGGAAGACCCAGTGTTTCAGTTTGAGTCCAAAGGCAACAGAAGACCAATGTCCCAGCTCAAAGTCAGTTAGGCAGGAGAAGTTCCTTCTTACTCAGGGGAGGGTCTGTCTTATGTTTCTAGTCAGTCCTTCAACTGATTGGATGAGGCTCACATTAGGGAGGGCCATCCTCTTTATTCAGTCTACTGATTTCAATGTTAACCTCATCCAGGAACACCCTCAAAGGCACATGGAGAATGGAGAATAACTTGACCATGTATCTGGGCACCCCATGACCTAGTCAAGCTGACACATAAAATTAACTGTCACACCTTTGGGGCACCTGGGTGGCTCAGTAGGTTAAGTGTCTGACCTTGGTTTCGGCTCAGGTCACGCTCTCACAGTTTCAGGAGTTCAAGCCCCACGTCGGGCTCTGCACTGGCAGCACAGAGCCTGCTGGTGATTCTCTCTCTCTTTCTCTCCCCCTCTCTCTGGCCCTTCCCCACTCACACGATCTCTGTCTCTCTCAAAATAAATAAACTTAAGAAAAAACAACTTAAAAAGGTATATTAAAAAACACATTGAGATAGCTATTACCAAAAAGGGAGGAGGAGGTAGTGTTGATGAGGATTTGAAGAAACCAGAACTGTGGTATACTGTTGGTGGGAATGTAAAATGGTGCAGCTTCGGTGCTAAACAATATTGTGTTTCCTCAAAAAGTTACCCATAGAATTACCACGTGATCCAGCAATTCCACCCCAGGGATACACCCAAAAGAACTGAAAGCAGGGACTCAAACAGATACTCATTTACCCATGTTCATAGCAGCCCTTTTCACAGTAGCTAGAAAATGAAAACAAGGCAACTGTCTATCAACAGACGAATGAATTTAGTCTATTTTTTAAGTAAACTCTACACCGAGCGTGGGCCTCAAACTCACAACCCCAAGATCACGAGTCGCACACCTTTCCAACCGAGCCAGCCAGGTGCCCCAACAGGTGCATGAATTTTTAAAAAGCCCTGAAAAGGAGTGAAACTTTGATACATGCTACAATGCGGGTGAACGTTGAAAATGTTACGCTAAGGGAAGTAAGCCAGACACAAATGGGTGAATACTTAATCTCACTGTGACCCAGTTTCCTCAGTTATAAGTTACGGGTGATAATAACATTAGTACCTTCCTCATAGGGTGGTTGTAGTTGAATACGTGTTAAGGGCCTGGACGTGCGTTTGCTACTGTTGTTGTTACCCTGATTATTAATTTAAGTAAGTCGTTGAGGAAAGGGCTCCTGCTTCCTAATGCTGATAATAAATGATAATAACGATGACTAACACTTAACACACACTTACCGTGTTCCAGACATGGTGCTAGGTTACCTCGCGTATATTCCCATTGGCTTTTCTCATTGAATCCCATGAAGTAAAAGCTATTACTATCCCTGTTTCAAAAGTGACAAAACTGAGACTTAGATTTAAAAACTAGCCCAAGGCCACACTGCTAATAAGTGGTGGGTTAGGATCTGAAGTCAGGTGTGGCTCCTAACCTTCTACATCACATTGATAACTCAGCAAATGGAACTGTCATTTAACATCACTTAACAGAAAACAGGTTCGATGGCCCAAACTATTTTTCCCCATCCTACTGCTGTTTCTTCTTGGTATTTCTCCACACAATTCCTCAATGGCATTTTTCTACAATTCACATTAGTAATCAAATATCACACTGCTTTTTTTTTTTTTTAACTGACAAATACCATTTCTCTAAATGGTATGATTTCTCTAAATCGTAATGAGTTTTAAGAATCTATGCTCTCAAGCCATATGATGGTTGATTTCATGTGTCGACTTGACTGAGCTAACGGATGCCCAGTTAGCTGGCAAAACATCATTTCTCTGTGTGTCTGTGAGGGTGTTTCTAGAAGAGATTAGTATTTGAATCAGTAGACTGAGTAAAGAAGATCATCTTTAGCATGTAGGTGGGTATCACCCAGTCCATTGAGGAAGTGAATTGGACAAACAGGTAGAGGAAGGGAGAATTTGCTGTTTTTGCTTGAGCTGGGACATCCATCTTCTTCTGCCCTGGCCCATCAGTGTTCCTGGTTCCCTAGGTTTCCAACTTGGACTGAATTATACCACTGTCTTTCCTGGCTCTCCAGCTTGCAGACAGCAGATTGTGGGACTTCTCGGCCTCCATATTCCCATGAGCCAATTCCTATAATAGGTCCATATGTATATATACATATATGTTTCTCTGGAGAATCCTGACTAATTCAACCCAGTACCATAAGCACACCAACCCCCAAAAAGCCCAAAGCACAAAACTTCCAGATCAAACTGTAAAGCAAACTCTCTGGTGTTAGAAACTTTGGTTACATTATCAAAGACTGGTGCTTTCCAATGAAAACACAAGTTCTAGAAATCTTGTAACAAGATGATTTAATCAAGATTATTTAATATTTAAGGGTATTTAATTTTTGTGGGGCACCTGGGTGGCTCAAGTCGGTTGAGCGTCTGGCTCTTGACTTTGGCTTGGGTTATGATCTCACGGTTTGTGGGTTCAAGCCCTGCATCAGGCTCTATGCTGGCAGTGCGGACCCTCCTTGGGATTCTCTCTTTCTCCCTCTCTCTCTGCTCCCCCCACTTGTGTACTCTGTCTCTTTCTCTCTCTCAAAATAAACTTAAAAACAATTTTTTAAAAAGGATATTTGATTTTTTAAAGTTTACTTATTTATTTTGAGAGAGAGTAAGCAAGGGAGGGGCAGAGAGAGAGAAAGAGAGAGAGAATCCCAAGTAGGTTCTATGCTCAGCGTGGAGCCTGACATGGGGCTCGATCCCACATGGTAAGATCATGACCCGAACTGAAATCAAGAGTTGGATGCTTAACTGACTGAGTGGTCCAGGTACCCCAAGGATATTTGATTTTTATTAATAAAAAAAAAAAGGTCAAAATCCAGGCAGTGGAGTGTGATAAGGAAGGGAGATAAGTGCCCTATTTGGTCCCATTTCCTATCCATTCAGCTGGACACAACTGGGAACATCAGCACGCTCAAGTGGTACAGATGTTTCCAGAGAGCTCAGTTATGGCTGAAAGTGCTGATGAATTCAGTCATATTTCATATTAATCTACCAGGTCTTCTGTGTGAAGCCCGGTGACAGATGTCATAAATCCTACCACAGTCATGATCCACTCCAGGGGATTTGAGGGTGACAGTTGGTTCCAGGGCACGAAAGAACCTGATGCGTTGGACATCTGTTGCAAAGAAAATAAGTGGCTACACAGGGAAAGCTATCTTATAGGGATTTCCCTGTTCGTAGTTTTTAGCGACATATGCTGAGTGGCATTTACTGCTCATTAGGCCAGATACCTCTGAGAGAGTCTGCCTAAACTACTATAAATCTCTTATTCGAGCAGCATGTTGATGGCTATGTATATTCATGAGGAGAAAGAAAAAGCTGGTGTGTGTTTCTGAAGGGAGAGATCAGCAAAATGCTGGAGGGTTCAAAAATGTAGCTCCACGTCAGTTAGAGCCCAGCTAACAAGCATGCCACACATACACTGCCCTTCTTGAGCCCTTGGCAGACATCAGTAATCAATCACTGCAGATGATCACTGCTGAGACTATGATCTCTGAATCAGGTTCAGCTCAGGCCCCAGGAGCCACGCCCTGCCCTTCAGCCCTGACTCCTCTAAAGAGATTCCACCCCAGTTAATTGGGGACAGCGAGCTAAGTATTTCTGTATTCCCTGCCCCTCTTCTTCCCACCCTGCCTGAGGTTCCAGCTCTCCTTTCTCAAGGCACCCTTTACACCCTTCACTCTTTGTGAACCTCCATGGCCAACACTTGCCCAAGAGGTATTGGCACAGTCAGGGATGGCATTCAGTATATTTAACAACTGGTTTGGCTCAGGTGCTGATCAACCAAAATGGCTCCCTGCCCATAAACAATCATGAAGACAGCCCTGCACACGGTACGCGTCACCTTGGAGAAACATGGCAGCCAGCCAGAGCGTTGGCATTTTCAGGCAGCTTTTGAAAGATATGCTGACTCGTATACTCGATAAAAAACAGAACTGTCTGGAAATTCCAAAGGACTTTTGAATTAGTGCGACTGCTTAGTCCAGATTTATGGCCTTCATACTGATTGGGCCAAGCACATTCCTTGTCCTCATGAAGGGTATTCGTGAGGGCGTCCTCTCTTGGATCTTTAGCATTCCTTGGTTACCACCCCTCCCCCACCTCAGCTCTCTGGAATTCTCCACAGCTAACCATTTTTTATATTGAAACATGCCCAGAAAATGAGTTGTTTTGTGGAGGTTCACGTAGTTCCCTCTCAGCATTAGGGTAAAGAGGTGCGGTCCTTTATCTCTGTCAGCTGAAAAGAAAAAAAGAAAGGAAAGAACCTCCATCTAGTAAGTGAAGAATTATATCCTCCTTGGATGAGATGTATCTTAGAACTGTTTCCCAATGTGTGTTCCCTGCAGTTTTTGCTTGTACTTAATCCCCTGGTTTGTTTGTTAAAACGTTGATTCCAGGACTCCACTCCCAACCTACTAAATGGGAACCTTCAGGCAGGCAGGCTAGGACTCTACCTTTTTAACCAAGGCTTGCAAACCTGGGGCTTAGAGATTCTCAGTCTTTCTTCCCAGAGACTTGGCCTTTTCTTGAGCTAATTTCTTCACAATGAAGTCTTTAAAATTCAGAACGTTCAACTTTCTTTGTTATCTTCACAGCAGAATTTGACCACAGATAAAACAAGGTATCAGATATAAACACTGGCCCATGTATCACTGACTAGAAGGGCAATCACTGGTTATGGCCCTGGAGGGCAAATGAATTATTTGTTTTTTGACGTCATGAAATCTAGCCAACACTAGTTATTCTTAAGGAGAATAAAAGACAAAGGGACAATCAAGGATAGGTGGTACCAAAAAGGAGATAATCCAGAATGTTTTACACCTAGTTCTGGAGCATACTCAGAGACACGCTGTGACTTGGGCATTTGGTCTTGCTTGGTGCTTGGCCTTGGGACCTCTTTGGATTCTGTCACACACTCTACAGACAGAAAATAGCCTTCAATTGACATCAAAATTGTATCCCCCCCCCCCCCCCAACGACAGACTCTTAACTATAGAGAACAAACTGATGATTACCAGAGGGGAGGTGGGTAGGGGGATGGGTGAAACAGGTGAAGGCAATTAAGAGTACAGTTATTGTGATGTGACGAGCACTGAGTAAAGAATTGTTGAATCGCTGTATCGTACACCTGAAACTAATATCACACTGACATTAATTATACTGCAACATAAAAGAGGCATATTCCAGGTTAAAATATGTATCTAGTGGTTTCATTTGGGGGATTAAGCCAGTGAGGTGAAAAGGCAATGGACGTTGGTCTCAGACAAACTAAGTTCAGATTCAGATTTTGCTGGTTAGCAACTTGGGACCTTGATCAAGTGACTGGTCTTCCTCAAGCTTCAGAGAACGTAATACTTCCTCATCACGTTACGAAGAAGATTTAATGCAATAATGGGCACGGAATCACCAAAGCAGTTCTGGGCACACAGTTTAGCTCAGTAAATGTTAGCATCCTTCCACTTAGAAAGCTAGGTGAATTTTCAAACTTTAGCATTATCCCTGCTAGCCAAAGTAAGTTAATCATTGATGGACAAAACCAGGTCATAGAAGATCCAAGAAACAATAACAAGGTTGTCCTTCAGCTCAGGTTTTTTTTTTTTTTTTTTTTTTTTTTTTTTTAACATTTATTTATTTTTGAGACAGAGAGATAGAGAGAGCATGAACAGGGGAGGGTAGGAGGAAGAGGGAGACATAGAATCTGAAACAGGCTCCAGGCTCTGAGCTGTCAGCACAGAGCCCAACACGGGGCCCGAACCCACAGACCGCGAGATCATGACCTGAGCCGAAGTCGGCCGCTTAACTGACTGAGCCACCCAGGCGCCCCAGCTCAGGTTTTCTAAGCGGACTTCGGAATCTTATGGATGAGTATATTTTACGGATGTTAAAAACACCAATTTGAGGAAGGAAATTACCTCAGAAGAACAGCCGACAGTAACCTGCACATTCACACACTTGCACACAGACACATATAGCATGCTTATCTGTAATTCACTTATTGTCTATAGACCAGACCCAATGGGACTTGGTCCTCTGGGAAGGCATTGTGCTAAAAGTAACATCAAATCGGTCTTCTTAGGCCACAGAACTCCACTCCAGAAATCCTCTGTGGCACCCGGTAACAGAAGTGCCACAGATCCCTAACAAGCCTACATCGTTGTGCTGCCCTGAGGTCAGACCTCTCCACGGAACTGGCATGGCCACAGCCACTAATTCCGACAGTCTTTGCCAAATCCCTTGGGACAGAAGTAGAGCCAGGTACTCTTTACCTCTGACGTGCGAAAAAACTAACACATAAAGGGGTTGGATGATTTTTCTAATTCGCATTGATTTAACGGTAAAAACAGGATGTGAAACCATATTCTAAAGCCGGAACAAACATTCAAAGATTTGAGGGCAATCCCTCAGTCCTATCTGTTCTTCAGGCAGGACAAATTGAACAAGCGGGACAACTGTAAACCTGCCAGCATCAATCTGGGCTGCAAAAATGGCGCTAATGCTTTTTTGTATTCCCAGAAATATGTGTACTCTTATCAGCCAATTGTTTAAGGAAAAGTTCGCGCGTGAGTGATTTTAAAAAAAAAAAAATTTTTTTTAACGTTCATTTATTCCTGAGACAGAGAGAGACAGAGCATGAACAGGGGAGGGGCAGAGAGAGAGGGAGACACAGAATCTGAAACAGGCTCCAGTCTCTGAGCGGTCAGCACAGAGCCCGACGCGGGGCTTGAACTCACAGGCCGGGAGATCATGACCCGAGCAGAAGTCGGACGCTTAACCGACCGAGCCACCCAGGCGCCCCGTGAGTGATTTTTTTAAGATATAAACATGAATATTTAGAGAATATAACAATTTGTAAAGAGCTGACAAAATCACAAACATCACAACACTTAAAAATTACTTTATGTGTAGTACTTAAATGCCTGACATTCGTCTATACTCTTTTTTTTAAATACAAGGGAGGGATTTGGGCATTACCGATTTCGGAAGAGTTGCATTAAATCATGGTGTTCCAGTGTCCATTGAGGGATGACATGGGGGAAGGGAGGAAATGCATCTATAGAGGAAGAAAACTGAGGCCCAGAGAGGCAGTGACTTGGTGGGCAAAAGTTAGCTTCGGGTCCTCGTTCCACTAAAGGTTCGCCATGAGACGGGAGCAAGTCGCAACTTTTCTATCTCGATCTGCTGTTCCTACCATCGTGCTCTATATTCTAAGAGCTGTCATCACCAATACGTTCGCCCCTTTGTAAAATGCTTTGGATTTCTGTAAAGAAAGGTTTCACAGTGAGTCACAGCCTTCCTGTTGACAAATAGTTGTAGGCTAAGCCGGTACCTTTGGAAGTAATGAGGTTTTCTGCTGCTGATGTCTGTCCTTTAAGAGCCAGGTGAGCATTGCAAATATAGGCGAGAGGCAAGTCTGACCTGTTCAAAAATGTCTCTCCCCCATCAGCGTGGGTCGGGGCCTGAGATTTCCAACATTTGTCTCCTCTTTGGGACAAGAGCTGTCATTCGTTTGCTCGTCCGTGCACTAAATCTCAGGTGGGCCAGGCACTGTGTATACGATGACACAATGCTCTTGTGGAGTTTAATCATCTACCGGGAGAGATGGACAGTCAAGGATTACAAAATTGTCCTTGGTGGTAAGATTCAAGAAGGAGAAGAGGAGAGCAATGGCTCAGATGGGGAGGGACTTTGAGTGAGCCTGAGGGTGGGAAGGAGTTAACCGAGGGCTGAGCGCAGGAAGAGCCCTTCTGGGCAGCCGCAGCGGCACTGGCCATAGGCCAAGGCCCGGGGCAGTTGGGAGCTTGGTGAGTTCCAGGAATTGTCCTTGAGGCTAAAGCAAAGCATGTGAGAGGGCAAGTTGTAGGAACTGAATTGGAGACTTTGGCAGGGTCTGGATCTTCAAAAAGTAACTTCATAATGAAAGAATAGGACCTTGAATGTCGCTAATGAAGCCACTGGGTAGGTTGGCGTGAAGGAATGTAGCAGGTTGAGGAATTCAGTGGGGGAGTGACAAAGGACAGTCAGATTTGATGAAAGCAGAAGAGGGTATGGTCTTGGAGGGACACTCGGGAAGGAGCGCCATCCCACTGTGTAGGCCAACGCATTGGGTAGATATGGGTACAACAAGGGACAGGAAGACTGATAGGGTGTCAGACCTCACCCAGTGGCACAGCTGAGTCACTCCCTAGCCTGTGGGCCTTGCTAAGGCTGCCTGTTCAACTACATACCTCCATCAGGCCGGGCTCTGAAACGGAATTACAGGAATGGCATCACGGAGCTAAAAGGACCAGAGCGATAGTCTAATTCGAGTCGTTCATTTTATAGGTTACCATCCTACAGCCCAATTCAGTTGAAGTGAAAGCCCAGAGCCGGTGGTGAAATCCAGGACGGGTCTCCCGACACACACACACTGTGCTGCCCGGCCAGCTTGAAAGTTGTCCCTGAGATTCTCCACATAGTCAGAATCAGCTCTCAAGGGAACTGGGTCATTTACGGTCAGAGAGTAGGTGCCCAAGAAAGACCTGCTGAAATAAATTACTCCTCTGCATCAGAGATTCGTTTAGTTTCTTTTCAAGTTTATACAGACTGAAAATGAAACCAGACAACATCAGTCCCACACTCAAACTTGTGACTCATCACCACTCCTCTGAAGAATCGCTCGCTGTGTTGCCAGTTAAAAATGTTTTGGACAAAGAATAGTTAAGGGAATGAAGTACCTAAAATGCATCATTTACCCATCAGAGAGGTTGAGTAAAATCTGGACTAGGTTTCTTTCTTTTTTCTAATGTTTTCTTAATTTTTTTTTTTTTCAACGTTTATTTATTTTTGGGACAGAGAGAGACAGAGCATGAACGGGGGAGGGGCAGAGAGAGAGGGAGACACAGAATCGGAAACAGGCTCCAGGCTCTGAGCCATCAGCCCAGAGCCCGACGCGGGGCTCGAACTCACGGACCGCGAGATCGTGACCTGGCTGAAGTCGGACGCCCAACCGACTGCGCCACCCAGGCGCCCCTCTAATGTTTTCTTTATTTTGTGAGAGAGTGAGCAGGGGAGGGACGGAGAGAGGGAGAGAGAGAATCCCAAGCAGGCTCCGGCTGTCAGAGTGAAGCCGGACTTGGGGCTCAGTCTCATGAAAGGTGATATCGTGACCTGAGCTGAGATCAAGAGTTGGATGCTGAACACACTGAGCCACCTGGGCACCCCTAGGTTTCTTTTTTCTTTTCTTTTCTTTTCTTTTTTAAAATTTTTTAGTGTTTATTTTTGAGAGAGAGAGAGAGAGAGACAGAACATGAACAGGGGAGGGCAGAGAGAGAGGGAGACACAAAATCTGAAGCAGGCTCCAGGCTCTGAGCTGTCAGCACAGAGCCCGACATGGGGCTCAAAGCCACGAACTAGGAGATCATGACCTCAGCAGAAGTCAGATGCTTAACCGACTGAGCTACCCAGGTACCCCTCTTTTTTTTTTATGTTTATTTATTTTTGAGAGAGAGTCAGAGCACAAGTGGGGAAGAGGCAGAGAGAGAGGGAAACACAGAATCCAAAGGAGCCTCCAGGCTCTGAGCTATCAGCACAGAGCCTGACGTGGGGCTCAAACTCATGAACCAGGAGATCATGACCTGAGCCAAAGTCGGACCGACTGAATCACCCAGATGCCCCTAACCGACTGAATCACCCAGATGCCCCTAGGTTTCTTTTTTAATTAATAGACTAGATGTATTGAGATCTACAGTATGTTCATTTAAGAAGTGGAAGAGGGCGCCTGGGTGGCGCAGTCAGTTAAGCGTCCGACTTCAGCCAGGTCACGATCTCGCGGTCCGTGAGTTCGAGCCCCGCATCGGGCTCTGGGCTGATGGCTCAGAGCCTGGAGCCTGTTTCCGATTCTGTGTCTCCCTCTCTCTCTCTGCCCCTCCCCCGTTCATGCTCTGTCTCTCTCTGTCCCAAAAATAAATAAACGTTGAAAAAAAAAAAATTAAAAAAAAAAAAAAAAGAAGTGGAAGAAAAGTTGGAGGTAGATGAAGGGGCAAATAATAGATTATTTCACCTCCAGGAGAGACTATGTCAAAGAAAAACCTAACATCAGAATTTTTTTTAAATTTTTTTAACCTTTATTTATTTTTGAGACAGAGAGAGACAGAGCATGAATGGGGGAGGGTCAGAGAGACAGAGAGAGACACACAGAATCTGAAACAGGCTCCAGGCTCTGAGCTGTCAGCACAGAGCCCGACGCGGGGCTCGAACTCACAGACTGCGAGATCACGACCTGAGCCGAAGTCGGACACTTAACCGACGGAGCCACCCAGGCGCCCCCTAACATCAGAATTTTTAATGAAAAGCTAAGGGGATAATAACAATTGGGTGGCAATAATTAGTAAAATTATAATTTCTGGCTCTGGATGTATCTTTTAAAATTCTACAGAACACCAGAAGGAGAAGGCATAAAAGGCATCTCCCTGAGAACATATGAATATACAGTGCGTGTATGTGCACATACACTGCCGAGACACGAGCACCGTGCCGTTTCCATGGCAACAAGGGGAAAAGTATGCCTTGCCATGAAACAGCCTTCTTAGATTCAGACACACTTAGAAAGATCCATGTACTGAAAGCCATGGAGAAGATATTTTGAAACCAAAAGAAAAATTATTCTAATATTCTTTGAGGTCGCCCCCCAGAGGTCAAGTGACCATCCCTGTCTCCCCCAGCCATTCTCATGGGCTGGACCTGTCTGCCACATCCAAGCAGAATTTTGGATCCATTTTTAAACACCTGGCACTCCATTCCCCCAAATCCAGCCTAACTGCAACCTCAGTCATTGCTACTACCTACTGCATCACTTTTGGGTTCTGAAACCTGCCTGTGGGATAGGACAACAATCTTACGGTCATTGTTCCTGAAAACAGACTTGTAGGCTCTTGTCTTATTAAAGGTGTATCACTAATCCCTGTGTGAGTGTGTGTGCGTACGTGTGTGTTTAGTGATAGGGACAGGCATATAAAGGATCATCATGCATCATGGAGTTTTAAAAAATGTGAGAAATTTGGCTGTATACCCGAAGTTCTTGTAGCCATAGTCCTTGGTCTGGAATGTCCGACTTCCTTTTTAGATGGTTAAAGAATAAGGAAGCCTTCGTTTTCAGCCCTCTGTTTTCTTCTTGGACATAGGGTTCACAAACTTTTCTCTTTCTTCTGATCTTACATCGAGTGTGGACAAAGTTCAATATAAGAATAAACGTCCTGTCTACCATAAGTCAGCAAGTTGATGTCTGAGGCTCTGCTGAGCCAGGGCTGGTCTCTTAGCTTTCCCTCAAAGTGGATTTCTAGCAGTGGCTCCTTCCTGAGCCTTTTTTTTTTTTTTTTTTTTTTCCCCTCCCCTCCCTGATTAAGTCTCACAAAGAATAATCACGCTGTTTACTTATTTCCTTTTCTTGTCTGTTGGTGGCTAGAATTTCCAGAAATAGCGATCCTGATTGGTAAGAATGCTTTGCGTATTTAAGCGTATTTGGCAGAGAAGAGGCTGAGACATTTATCCATAGTAGTCTCCTCAGGGGAGAGTTGGGTCACACTTTCTCACCCCATAGTCTGATATTGGCTGTACGATTTGCTCCCCGACCCAACCCTGGCAAGCAGGACCATATGGATCTTCCAGGCTAGTTCCTGATTCTAAAAGCCCACTTTTAGGAGGGAGCTCCATTAAGAATAATGTCCCCTTAATAGAAGAGCATTGAGGATATAGTTGAGCAGAAAGCAAGATCTTCATTCAACTGTGACTATTAAAGATGGCGTGCCCCTTAATAAGGAACAACATCGGGCTGATTTAAAAGACCGGACGCTGGGTAAGCAAAGGTGAAGGAGACAGCAGAGGGCTGGCACACAGGAGTCAATCAGAACACATTGCTGGTGCTCATTCCCCGCCCACACGGACTTGTGATACAAGACCAAGTGATGATCCAATCTGTGTTCCCAGCAAAACACTTCCTTTGCTACATCCAGAGAGGATGAAAACACCACGCCAGGGATGATTGCCTTCCACACTGTGTACAACTCACCTTCCTCTCAAGAGATAGGGATGGGAAGTCCATCTGGCCACTTTTATTTTCCAAATTAGAATCTGAGAGATGGAATCTATAAGATAAGAAAGACCCAATCTCCTCTGAATCCTCAAAATCACAAGATGTCATCGTCCTAGGGATCAGGAACAGTTCCATAATACATGCATTCTTTTCCTTCCTATTCTCCTTTTATTTGCATTTCCCAGTGGATTAAAATAGTTACGAGTTCAGCTTGGAAGACAAAGAAGCAATGGTTCCTAAAATACCGTCACTCTTTCTCTGGACTACACTCACAGCACAATCACGAGGATAAAGTTATAAATGACGTGGCTTTGCTCGCCAGGCTCGCTAATTTGCATGAATACATTGAATTTAATGATATAAAGAATAAAAACAAAGACTGTATTATGTTTTCTGGTTTTACAGTTTGGTGCTTTCTGTTGGGTCATTATAAGTATAGTTCATTCCTAGCTGGCACTGTTTCTCAGTTGTTGTTGTTGTTGTTTTTTAATCACCACTCACGAGTTCCTGTGTTCTATTCTCCTCTTTGACGAAAACAACTTTCTTTTCACCGGGTTTTAGCAGGTCTAATGACCTGGTGGGGAATCTATGGTCAAAAAACATGCAGAATCCGACCTCTGTTCACCATCGCAGGCCAAATCGCCTCTTATCTGGATCACTGTAGCAGCCTCCTGGCTGGCCTCCCCCTGCCCCCACCCTTGCCCCCTTGGAGGCCATTTTCAAAATAGCAACCAGTGTGGTCCAGAGGTCAGAAGAGGCTGTTCTGCTGCTCAGGGCCTGGCAGGGTTTTCCATTTCACTCAGAGGGAAAGTCAAGAGCTCACAAGGCCCGCCATGGCCTGGTCCCCCATTACACATCTTCCATTGCCCTCCGCTCTCCTCGCCGTTCTGGCCACACCACACATTTCCTGTTCCTTCTGCCTGAAGTGCTCTTCGCTATGCGAGGGCATGATTACTTCCCCCGCTTCTGTCAATGTTTATACTTGAATGTTACCTTCTCAATGAGACCTCCCTGACCATCTTATTTACAATCATATCCCGTCTCTTTTACCCCTAACTCTAGCGCTCCTGGTCCCCTTTCCTGTGCCCTGGAGTTTCTTTTTTCCATAGAGTTTATCACTTTCTAATCTACCACGCTGTTTCCTTAACCATATCATGTTTACATCGGCCCGCCCCAAGAGAATGTAAGCTCCTGGAAGGCAGAGAGCTTTGCTCCTTGATGTACTCCAAGCACAAAACAGTGCCTGGCACACAGTGGGCACTCAGGAAATATGTGTTGAATGGCGTCTAGAGCTATTTTTGACACCCAGTAGGCTCTTTTTAAATGTGTATTAATTTTGAGAGAGAGAGAGAGGCAGGGGGAGGGGCAGAGGGAGAGAGGGAGAGAGAATCCTAAGCAGGCTCTGTGCTGACAGCAAGGAGCCCGACACAGGGCTCAAACCCACAAACCGTGAGATCATGACGTGAGCTGAAACCAAGAGTCAGATGCTTAACTGACTGAGACACCCAGGCACCCCACGCAGTAGGTTCTTAATGCTTGTTGAAGCTCTCTCCCTGGGGGGAAGAACAGGACCCAATGTCCAAACGGGGAGGCGGCCCGTCCAGGCAGCATAGCTGGCTGGCTGAGAGCCTCACTCTGCCATGGCCCAGCGGTAGGACCTGCGTATTCACTTCTCTGAGCCTCTGTCTTCTCATCTGCAAGCTGGAGATGATGGTGCTTGTGGATACTCAATGTGAAAATTCAGCAGGTAATTCCAGCAAATGCTCAATACATCTGAGTTATTAGTATTATGAAGTCTGACTGCTTTACTCCTCTTCCCTGGGAAATAACTTCCAAATCCCTTCTTACCCCTTAGGATTATTGGGAGGCAAAAAGCTACAACTCCTTAAGTGCAAACCACTTTGTAAGCCATCCAGAGCTCTACAGACGCTAGGGATTACGGTGAGGTCTTCTGACTCCCCCAGAGGACCTCGCACCGAGCTGGACACACTAGAGGTGGTCAGTCTACGACCAGGCTCCGTGAGCTTTGTCAGCAACTGGAGATCAGTCTTAAGTCTGGGGGAGAAATTACGCTGGCTCTCATCAATAGCTAGGATCCCCCCTGCGGTAGAGCCCCTTCCCTGTGGCACCAGGGAGCAGAGGACAGCTACAGCTATAGTTCAAAGCCTTCCTTCTTGTCCCTCTTCCTCCCCAGGCTGCCAGAACTTCAGCTCGCAGCGAAAGCACATCCGTATCGCTAGAAGTGCAATTTGCAGTGTGCCCTATCAGGTGGTTTCTGCACATGGGCTGCTACTATTCTCCAAGCATTAAAACTGTCTGCAAGTGGATTATTTACAGAGCTTCTCCCTTCCCAGAGCTGCTGCTGCGCGGCAACTCTGAACCTCCTCGCCCTAATGCACACGTTCTCTCACACGTCCCACCGAGCCCCTTTGTTTGCCGACAGCCGCTGGCTCTACGGGGTTCTTACCTCACCTAGCACAATCCCCTCCAAGCCCTAGAAGAAACAGCCCTCCCTGACACGCCAGGGATGAAAGACGATTTCTGCTCCGAGCTAGCAGCCTTTCTCTGAGGTGGCATCGTACCAAGGCAGAAAAATAAATTGTGCCGTTTCTTTTTCTAAGTGGCTTTGTCTGATGAGAAGTCAGTCTTTCAGACAGACTTTGGACACATGGAGGGTCAGGTATGCTTGCCATGGAGTATTCCTCGCAGAGAAAGCGCCTCCTAATTGGACAAAAGAGAGCAAGGAGCCAGCTGCTGCTTTCATGATTATTTAAATACTACCCACAGTCAAAAACGTCTCTTTGTTTCATTACCATTGAAATTTGATTGCCACTACATTTTCTACTGGCCTCCCCTCCGCGCAAACTGGGGAGAAGAAAGAAATTCATAAGGCACCCATTTGGTTTCTGAATGTATTGTTTGCATATAGACATCAGCAGCCTGGAAATATCCCAGCCAGGAATGTCAAACTGACAACACTGTCTGTTTTTCTCCCTGAAAATATCATTTTCAACACATCCGTAAAGGCGAGCCAGATTGTGTGGGACCCGTGCTTTAGTAAGAGACAGGAGGCTTGGTGGTTCAGCTGTGGGCATCGGACATTAACAAAAAACCGTTTCTGGGAGGGTTCAGTTTCTAAAAGATTAAAAGAATTCGTCAACTTGAACAGAATTCTGTTCTAACCCTCTCTGCTGACAGTTGATGTTTGTGCTGGAGGCTGAGTATTAGATAACGATTCGCGCAGCACTTTTTAGTTTGCAAACATTTCTGCCCCCTGGTATGTTGTAGGACACTCCCAAGGACCGAGCGAGGGAGGCGAGGGCAGTTGTCTTATCCTCGTTCTACAGATGAAAAAAAGTGGGTTTCACAATGAAGGAAATTCACAAATGGTCACAGAACGAGCCCCGCCCCGGACACTCACTGCTCAGTGCCTATTTCTACCTCGCTTTGTTGGCAGATTGCTTCTTATCTCTTGAAGCCTGAATAAAACACCTCACCTTCTCTGTAGCTTTTCTGTTCCCCTCTGCCTGCGCCTCCCTCCAGCCCCCCGAGCCTAAACCACTAAGTGATTTAACCAGTATCAGTGAGCAACCGTCAATGGTGTCCTAGCCAGAGAGGCCACTCTGTGAACACGCCCCTGGGTCCTGCGGCAAGGAGCTTGCGGTCCGTCTAGTGACATGTTATGCCTAACTCCTGGGGTCCCCCGGGGCGCAGGAAATAACATCGCTCTCTCTTGACCAAATTCCAAACTTATTGAGAAATAAATCAAAGAATATCTGCAGGTGATGCCCAACATGTATCATCTTTTCTTTTTTTAAATTTATTTTGAGAGAAAAAGAGTAGGGGAGGGGCAAAGAGACAGGGAGAGAGAGGGAATCCCGAGCAGGCTCTGCAATGCCAGCGCAGAGCCTGATGTGGGGCTTGAACTCACGAACCGTGAGATCGTGACCCGAGCCAAAGTCACATGCTTAACCGACTGAGCCACCCAGGCACCCCCGTGTATCATCTTTTCTTGCTGATCGAAGTGAAGCAGGAGAATGTGGCTTAGTAGGTCTGTGAGCTGAACCCCCAAATGGGCCAACCCTTCACCCATTCGCAGGCAGAGCTGGCCCGTGAGGGTCTCCCCACAGGTCCCCAGGATGGGCAGGGGCCTGCCCTGGAACTCAGCACAGGGGGCCGGCTTCCTGCGAGAGGAGGCTCTCAAGGGACCACATGGGGGAGCAGCCAAGCAAAGAATCCAGCACCCAGTTGTTCTCCCAGATTTACCACTCAGATCAGATCGGGTCGGGAGGTGGAGGGGGGGTAACGGGTACACTTAGGGCAAAATCTCTCCTCAAGGGAGGCAGAGAAGGGGAAGGCGTCCCTCTCTAACGTGAGTCTAACTCATGCTCACTCTGTGGGCTCGAACTCAGAACTATAGACAGAGAGGCTCATTTACTCCCACCAGAGCTGGCTGGGGCTCCTCTGTGAGGGATTGCAACTTCTGGATGTGCACCTACTATGTGCCGTCAGTGTCTCTGTCTCTTCCATAACGTGAGAGATTCCAGGTCAGAGACCCTTTCTCAACCAGCGCCCAGCGCAAGGCCTGGCACCAGACAAAGCCCCATTATTGCTTATTGAATGTGCATCAACATGGTGACACAGGCCGGGTCACCAGAGAACATGGCGGGAGCCACAACCCTGACTCCTGGCCTAGTGCTCTCCTTGTCCTATGCTACGTTCATGGTAGCTGCACGATGACACATAACACGACCTCTATCTCCCCCCTACCCCCCTCCCCCCCCCCCCCCCCCAGCCAAAAAGGTAAGTATTGGCTCACGACCCTCTCAGGATCCTCCTTGGTGTAATGTAAAATTGGCCCCGTACACGGAGGGCAAGGAGGGACCAAAGAAAGAGGCAGGCCGCTCCAGGTCGTAGGTGGCAATGCTAATAAGCAAAGGGAACTTACATAGGAGGCTTGTCTTGGTCAGGAGCGGGACGAATGGGTGGCCACGCCTGCCCCCGCCAGATCTTAGAAGTTTACGTAGAGGCTCTAACTAGGCGCACATATACCGTGCAGGTGTTGTTAAACCGCATCATTATCTCACATCTACGTTCTTGAGCAGCCTCTGGGAGCGGGAAAGGCAAGCGGAACCCAACTTCCCAGGACAGGGGTGGGGGTGAGGAGCTTCTAATTGCCCGGGTCCAACTCATGGGTCAGTTGGCCGTCAGGTGTTTCTGATGACCTTCCCCATTAGTAGGCGAGGGTTAATAACACTAATAATAGCTAATGCTTACGAGGGCCTGCTGCGTAGCAGGCCCCCTGGCCTTTGCACAGCATCCCTCGAGCTGGCTACTCACGTGCCCTGATTCCACGGGTGAGAAAACTCATGCTCAGAGAGGTTGAGGCACCAGCCCAAGGCCACACAGCTAGTCGTGATTCTCATTCAAACCTGTGCTCCTAACCCTCACAGACTACGCCCGGGGAACGAAATGAAAACAAAACAACGCAGAGACTTAAGCTTTTGCTTACGGAGATATCCAGGGATGTTCTCTGCCATCAGTCTGTTACAGACTTTGTACGATGGTGGGACGGAGCTACTCAGGGCCGGTCTGAGAACCGGTACCAGCCATGACAAAGAGCGGAATTGAGAGAAAACGTTGAGACCTCCGTGGCGACTTGGCGTGGCAGCTAGTCCACGTGATTGGCACTTGCCTCGCCGAGCATACTTGTTTCACTGAGCAGGGTGAGGCCGGGTGGATATGAACTTGCACGATGAGTCACAAAAGAGGCCTGCACTGTGTGCTAGGATTTGACTGTAAGTTTCTAAACACTTGCTTCTTTTTTTTTTTTTTTTTTTCCAACGTTTATTTATTTTTGGGACAGAGAGAGACAGAGCATGAACGGGGGAGGGGCAGAGAGAGAGGGAGACACAGAATCGGAAACAGGCTCCAGGCTCTGAGCCATCAGCCCAGAGCCCGACGCGGGGCTCGAACTCACGGACCGCGAGATCGTGACCTGGCTGAAGTCGGACGCTTAACCGACTGCGCCACCCAGGCGCCCCTAAACACTTGCTTCTTTATCACAGTTTACAGAGCACCAACACTGTGGTGCTACTTTACTTAGCTTGGGGGCGGATGAAGGAGAAGGTGGTCCAGCAATAGCCAGGAGACTTTTGTCTAGTTGTCTTCGCTGACCATCAGGGCGACCTCGGACAATTCTCTCTGGGGCGGCTGTAAAATGAGGGGCTTGGGCTAGGTTCTCTCTGAGGCCCCTCCTATGCGGCCACGTTTGTTACCAGAGTAGCTCCTTTTTTTTTTTTTTTTTTTTTAAGAATTTAAAAATTTTGTATTTATGGAGAGAGCACCCTTGTACCTACACATTTATCTTCTATCACTCTTGCGCATTCATACATCAAAAGAAGAAAGAGGGGCGCCTGGGTGGCTCACTCAGGGAAGCGCCAGGTCGTGATCTCACGGTTCGTGAGTTCGAGCCCCACGTCGGGCTCTGTGCTGACAGCCCAGAGCCTGGATCCTGCTTCGGATTCTGTGTCTCCCTCTCTCTCTCTGCCCCTCCCCTGCTCCCACTTGCACTCTCCCCCTCTCTCTCTCTCAAAAATAAACATCAAAAACAAATTAAAAAAAAAAAAATACAACTCTTTTAAGCCATGCCCAGTTCAGTGTCCCTCTGTCCCACCTGTCCCATCTTGTTGTTCCTTGGTCCAGCAAGGCAGTGGTTCCTACAGCATTGCTTGAAGAGTGACTCGTTATTATCCCTGGGGTTTTCTTCCACACTGACGCTGGTGTTGATGCACGGGCTCTGGCAGTGACGATACGTCACGACTACCACCCATCTAGGGGCAACAGTGACACACACTGTGATTTCAGGTAGGTTGAAATGTGAATAAAAACGTACAGGTGTTTGCTCGCCTTCCTCCGCCTTCTCCCATCTTTGCAGATCGCAGCACCCGGGCGGCAACCTTAATCTAATCAGGGCGAATCATGCCTCACATCTTCCTCTCTGATACAAAATTGTTTTCAGGAATGATCGTGAAGCAATCAGCAATGAGCACCAGCTCCTTGATTTGCTCTTTAATTTTAAAAACAAAGACATAATTTCAAAGAAGGAGTTTACTTTAAAAGTTCACTCAACTGGGGTACAATATACCATGTATGAAATAAAATTTGCATCTGCCAAACGAAAATATCACACCTTGCAGTTCACCGTCTGGTAGCTGTTTTAACTTTCAATACACATCAAATTCCCCGAAGCCACACAGAATTGAAGTGACTCGAGTTTCCTCTCTTTGTCTCTAGGGGCCCCGCGTTCTCATGGTCGATCCAGAGGCTGTGGTTTACATGCAGGAGAGTGAAGGACTAGGGAATTGCAGACAATCTGAAGGGGGCTCTTGTGATTCCAAACAGTTAGGGCCAGACTCTGTGGGTGTCAGAGGCTGACTGTAGAACTTGGAATTCTCCAGTAGAATGCGGTATTTATTAAAGGCTAATAAAAATGTGCTAACGCGAAGCTTGCCTATTATTAAAACTCAACAGTAATTGTAGCAATCCTTTAGAACTTGGGCAAACGTGATGGGGTTTGGGGAGTCTATTTGATCACTTACATTGTTTAGAAATCTTGGCACATGGTGGTAATGAAAAGCAAATAAATTTTTTTTATCTTACTTGGGGGTTTTAAAGTAGTTATTGGGGCACCTGGGTGGCTCAGTCAGTTAAGCATCGGATTTCAGCTCGGGTCATGAGCTCATGGCCGCGAGATCAAGCCCTGTGTCAAAAAAAAATTATTATTAAAAGAGTTCTCTGCAGACAATGTACCTTCTTATTGCCTGAATCCAGGGCAGACCACCCCACCCCACCTGCTCCGACACTCCCTGACTCTTGGTGCGCTGCTGCTTCTGGTTCGAATAGTTTGTGTATTTTAGGGCATTGAAAACCGCTTGGTTTTAAAAGTTTCAACAGCAAGGTACTTGCTCTTCTGGTTCAATAGGTTTTAGTTCTGGGCCAAGGGAGAAAAAAATGCAATTAATATATATATATATATATATATATATATATATATATATATATATTAATCTTTTTTTTTTTAATTAAAAAAAAATTTTTTTTTCAACGTTTATTTATTTTTGGGACAGAGAGAGACAGAGCATGAACAGGGGAGGGGCAGAGAGAGAGGGAGACACAGAAACGGAAACAGGCTCCAGGCTCTGAGCCATCAGCCCAGAGCCTGACGCGGGGCTCGAACCCATGGATCGCGAGATCGTGACCTGGCTGAAGTCGGACGCTTAATCGACTGCGCCACCCAGGCGCCCCATATTTTAATCTTTTTTTAACATTTATTCATTTTTGAGAGACAGAGCATGAGTGGGGGAGGGGCAGAGAGAGAGGGAGACGCAGAATCCGAAGCAGGCTCCGGGTTCTGAGCCGTCAGCACAGAGCCCGACGCGGGGCTCGAACTCATGAGCTGTGAGATCATGAGCTGAGCCGAAGTCTCGAGCTGAGCTCGACTGACTGAGCCACCCAGGCACCCCGGCAATTAATAATAATAGCCAACATTTACCGCATGTGTGCTTTGTGGCCCAGGCCCAGTGCTTTAAAAGGAGATAAAAGGCATTATCTCTTTTCTTCCAAGTGTACCCCTATGAGCTATGGTCTATTACCTCTAGTCTCCAAGAGGGGAACTGAAGCTCAGAGAGACTGCAAACTTCTCCGAAGTCACACAGCTAGTTAGTGGTGGAGAATGAGACTGGACCCAACCGCCTGACTTTGGGGCCTGTGCTCTTGACCGTCAAGCTCTACTGCCTTCTACCATGTGTCCACCCACCGTGTGCCCATCAAACAGAAGACAACAGACCATGGTAGAACAGTAATCATTTGGGGGTATCTCTTCCTGGCCAAGGATTGGAAACACACTATCTTATTTAATTCTCACAACAGCCCTGCAAGGAAGTATTTGGTACCCCTTTTTCTTTAGCTTGAGGATGACTTTCAGCAAGTTCATTGCTTTTGATTACAGAGTAAATCACGGAGCTGGTGTTTAAACCTATCCTTTTTTCTGTGATTTTTTTTTTTTTTTTGTTATTTCATACTTCCTTCCTAAGGCGCCCAATGCTGTATGGTGCATTGAACACACAACGCGAGAAAATCCCTACGCGTAAGAAACAAGGTGCTATCAATCTCACTAGAGAGCGAGGCACTCGATTTCCCAGCCTGCCTACAAGGAGGGCGCCACAGCCCAGGCCAGAGAGATGTTAAGGGAAAGTGGACTGGTGAAGGTGGGTGGGTTCTAGGAAGGCTTTAGCTCTCCTGATAAAAGGGACCAACTCAGCTGGTAAGAACCTTCTCTCATTCTTTTTTTTTTTTTTTTAATGTTTATTTATTTTTAAGAGTGCGTGTGAGTGGGGGAGGGGCAGAGAGAGAGGGGGACACAGAATCTGATGCAGACTCCAGGCTCCGAGCTGTCAGCACAGAGCCCGATGCGGGGCTCGAACCCACAAGCTGTGAGGTCATGACCTGAGCCGAAGTCAGACGCTTAACCGACTGAGCCACCCAGGTGCCCCGATCCTTCCTTCGTTCTTGAACACGGATCTGCAGCAGCAATATTGTAACCAGGAGGTACAAGCCAAAGGAATCTCAGAGATGGTTGTCCTAATATCATAGAGTGGCTGAAAACCAATACCAATAACCGCCTATCTCTACTTCTAGTGGGAGAAGAGTCCATAGTTATTTAAGCTGCTCTGAACTGGGTATTCTGTCACTTTATCTGAGAGGTAAGCCTTTGATTTCCATGCCTATTCGAACTGACTTTTTCCCCTGCCTTCACAAAGAGAGTATCCTGAATGTAGCTTAAGATATCTTAGGGGAGCCTGGCTGGCTCGGTTGGTAGAGCATGAGACTCTCTGTCTTGGGGGTTGTGAGTTTGATCCTCACATTGTGGGTAGTAGAAATTACTTTAAAAAAATTATATATATCTTAGTGTTGTGGGCACGACGCTCCAAGTATCTGCTATGCTCACTGCCCCTTCTGAGAGCAAGAATCAGCAGCTCTTTATAAACGAGTCCCATGCTTTGTGCCAAGGACCATGTTTCTCTGGCCAAAGTTGACTCTGACTCTTGGAACTTCACCGAAAGCACCCATCTGTAGGTTAGTGAGTAGCCTACGAGGCCATCTGGCATAAGAGCTCTGCAGCAAAGGCACTGGGCAGATGTTGACTGGCTCACCTATGAAACGGAAGCTGGGTCACACAAGGAGAGGCAGAAGCCACAAGGCAAGACAAGTCACGAAGAAGCAGTTGCTAAGAAGCGATGTTAAGTCAGGGACAAGTAGAAGCCAAGAGGCAGAGAGAGGGAAAGTCGAAGAGTTACGGGGTAACAGCAGGAGAATTGTAACTATGGCCGAGCCTTTAAGGCAGGAAGCCACCAATGACTGCTACTGAGGGAACAGTAAGATTCCAGGCCTCTCCCCCGTTGACTTTCTAAGGTTCTGTGGGGGGCCTGGGGGGCTCAGTCAGTTAAGCGTCCTACTCTTGACTTTGGCTCAGGTCATGATCTCATGGTTCATGAG
The DNA here is from genome assembly GCF_018350155.1 of Leopardus geoffroyi. Classification (NCBI taxonomy): domain Eukaryota; kingdom Metazoa; phylum Chordata; class Mammalia; order Carnivora; family Felidae; genus Leopardus; species Leopardus geoffroyi. The sequence goes on along the minus strand of NC_059331.1, from coordinate 121,969,095 downwards.
ATCGAGCCCCTGCGATGGGCTCTGTGCTGACAACGTGGAGCCTGCCTGGGATTCTCGTTCTCCCCCTCTCTCTCTCCTCCCCCCTTCTCAAAATAAATAAATATTAAAAAAATAATAATAAAGTTCTGTGCAGCCACGGGAGCTGCTAGGATCCCTGACTGCTCACTGAGCATACACTGTGGCTGGTGAAGCCGTGTCATCCAGCTGAGCCCCCCCCCTCCCCCCCAGATCCAGGGAAGATAACCGCATCGGACCACATCCGTACTGGCAGTTTGAGAGAGCTTCACCAACGTGTTGGCAACTCAGGGTCACCCCTGCCATCGTCAGTCCTTGTAGTGTGTTGCACACGCACCTGCGGAGCCCAGAGACAATAGGCGGGATGTCTGTGGGCCACATGTGGGCCAAACCCATGTTTGTTTCGCCTGCACGCTATCTTAAGACGATGCGCATTCGGATGCTTTTTGATGGCGTGTGTGCTCTTCCATTCGTCATGGTCCCTACCCCTCTCTGTTCCTGATACCTGCCCCACCTTGCACACGCGCATTCCCTGCTTGGTCCCTGGGGGCACTTGAGTGGTAGCCTCTGGCAGGCGATGCAGAGGGGTCACACACACTGCCAGGGGTTTCACGCGGCTGGCCACCCCCACCCCTCCACCCGCGGCAGCAGAACCATGCCTTCTAGGCAGGACAGGAAGCTGCTGCGTTCCCAGAATCTTCCTCGTTTCCAAGGGCTGTTGCACAGAGAGAGAGAGAGAGCACACGAGTGAGCGTGGGCCTGTTGCCACCCCCGCAGACCCCAGAGCTGGCGTCTTCTGTCGCCTCGTCATCAACTTGCTTCTCCACCGCAGTCCACAGCGCCTGTTGCCACTTCTAATCACACCCAGCCCCACTCACCACAGCTGCTCTCTTCTCTCCCGGCTTGTGTGGCTTTCATCGTGCCTGTCTTACCGGATGCTCATGGGGTTGACCTTTGTGGTCTGAACCAATTAGTGGGGGCTTCTCCTTCAGCCCAGCAAGCCACGGATCTCAGCACCGTGCGGTCCCTGGACAGCGGCTCTGCCTCGCAGTGCTGGTGAGCTGACCCTCAGCCGCGGTGCTCTACCGTCCATCGGTTCTAGATTTGTTTTCTCGAAGGCTTTTTGAGTCCAGGGGGATTCCAGAAGCCTGAGGGATCAGGAAAACGGGGGTAAGTGCAGAGGTGTGGCTTGTCGCTGAAAATCACAGCCTGTGGAGGTGGTCGAAGGAGAGATTACGGTAGACTGGTGCCGGAGGTGGTGAACGCCCTCCCGGGGTGCGTTCCGACGGACAAAGCCAGGATTACAGAGACCATCCAAAAGTGTGCAGGAGGAGGCAGCCCGAGGGAAAGGTGGGTGATGGTGGAAGGCGTGTACACCCACGGGAGTGCGGATGTGTCTATGTGCATGTCTGTGTAGACGGATTAGCATTGAGAGCTGTGGAAAATAAAATCAGGTAGGAGAAAATTATGCAGGGTCTTGAAAGGTAGACAAACGAACTTAGGATCATTGCAGTAGGTAGTTTAGAGCCGTTGAAGGGAAGGGGAATTTAGGCCCAGGTATCCAACTATGTAACGACCCAAAGGCAAAGCAGGAATGGAAAGAAACCATCCTAGGAGAGTTTGAAGGCGCACTTGAGAAGCCTGGATGGCTGGCTCCATTTGAAGGGCCGAACGGAGGAAACTGTCAATGTTGATGCCAAAATTTTGAGCTCAGGGGCATATTGGCACCACTCGTAGGACGGAAAGTTTGAGAGAGCTGAAAAGAGAGAATGAGTTCTGTTTTAGAAGTGACATTTCATCCTTCAGAAAGAGACCTTCCTCCCTCATTTACTGGACTGCTTATGTGGTTGCCAGAGCAGATTTGCGTCTGGAGTGCAACAGAGAAGCCTGGGCAATGAGGACAGACCTCGTATGTACCCACATCCTCGGGTTTCTTAGTCAACAGGACGGCAGGACCAGAAGTTTCCACTAGACATCAAGTGACTGCCGGTCTCTCAGTGAGGGCTCTGGTCAGAATGAGACACACATGAACCAGTTAGTTCAAACGAGGAGCTCAGAAGCCCATTCCTTGATGTGCCTTCAGAGGAACGTTCACATCCTTTTGCTGACAAGGAGGCACAGACTGAATTTGGCCCCATCAGCACACTGGCAGGCAGCCATGTTGTTAAATGGAAACTGACCCACCATAGGAAAAAAGTGAAGGGCAAATGATCATTGCACTCCACGTTCCTGGCCAGAGACCCCATCCTGGCCCTCTGCATTCAGAAAACTTTACAACTTGATCTAGTGAGACCTCATGCGAGACAACTGTCCTGAGGCTGTTTAAACTTCTGCTGTGACTTCAGGAACATTTCTGCATCCCAAGGGCCTAAATGGGGCTCCCACGGCAGGCAGTGCCTGATGTTTCACAGCATGACTGTGCCCTTGAGTTTCACGCTGGCTGTGGATTTTAGGCCACAGACCCACAACTGTCTATTGGGCCTGCATAATCCCAGATGTTAGCAGGTAAACCCCACTGTAACAAGACCACTCAGTTCATTCGGGAGCATTTAGCTCTGTTTCCAGGCATTGTGGAAGTCCTAGATGGGTCCCCATGGTCCCTAGCACAGCGAGCAGCTGTTCAGTGCACAGGTTTTGTGCGGGCAGAGCTAACCTGGAGTGCCAGCTTGGCCTCACCAGCTGCTCTGACTGGGGAAAACAAACTAACCTTTCTAGGCCTTGGTCTCCCTGTCAGTAAAATGGGGGTCATAATGCCTAGTTCAGAGTGTTGTGGTGATAAATACATTATATATAAAGGATGCGTTAGTCATCTACTGCCGCATGACAAATTACCCCCCAACATAGTGGCTTAAGGCAACAATAAGTCTTTTTATTATCTCATGGTTTTTGAGGGTCAGGAATTTAGGAGCGGCTCAGCTGGATGGTTCTGGATAGAATTTCTTTTTTAAAAAATCATCTGTTTTTAAGTTTATTCACTTGAGAGAGACAGACAGAGGATGGGTGGGGGAGCGGGTAGAGAGAGAGAGAGAGACACACACACACACACACACACACACACACACAGTATCTGAAACAGCCTCCAGGCTCCAGGCTCCAAGCTGTCAGCACAGAACCTGACACGGGGCTTGAACCCACAAACCATGAGATCATGACCTGAGCTGAAGGTGGATGCCTAACCGACTGAGCCACCCAGACGCCCCTGGATGGAACTTCTCATCCAGTTCAGCCCAGTGGCAGCCTGGGCTGCAGTTCATCTGATGGATAGACAGGAGCTGGAGGAACCACATCTAGTGTTGCTCACTATGTTAGGTCGAGAAGTTGGTGCTTAGCAGGATGTCTTGGTTCCTCTCCACACAGGCCTGTCTACAGGACTTGTAGAGTGTCTTTAGTGCATGGTGACTGGCTTCCCCGAGTGCAATGCATCCAAGGACCAAGGCAGAAGCTGCAATACCTTTTACCACTTAGCCCCAGGGGTCGCACGTCACCACCTCCACTGTACTCTGTTGGTCGTACAGGTCAGTCCTGATTCAACACAGAAGGGGACCATGTAAGCACATGCACGCTGGGAAGTGAGGATCGTGAAGGGCTGCCTTGGATGTTGGCAACCAAAGGGCTTGCCCAACACCTAACTAAATGGCAGCTACTAAGAGGATCATGATTCTCTGCTTCGTATCATTTCCACAAAGAAAGAACGCTTCCTTGTCTTTTGCTCTAAGGGCCAACCATTTCTTCTCTCCTCTCATATCTAGTGGCCCGCCAGACCCATGGTGACGTCAGGAAGGGCAGCACCCCGTGGCCTCACTCCAGTACCTTAAAGATAAACTCTGAGACTTTTAGCCTCCTCTGTTTCTTTCCTCATTTATGTAATGAGACTCCCTCACAGCACCTCTGGATTTCTCTGATGATTTGAATGCTGTAGCCAGTCATGATCGGCAGGACATAAGCAATTGCTGAAGCAGGAAAGATGCTGACTTCTGGTTTATGGTCCAGCTCTGCTAGGGAGAAAGCAGTGACCCCGATCACCCCCGTGGCAGTGGCAGAGATTGTACTAGAAGTGGAAATGTGTCATTAAAAGGCAACTAAAGAGCAGGGTTTGTCAGCAGCAGCCCCAAGTACCCGGTGACTTTCCTTTGCAGGTGCTATGCATTCGATGAGACTCTGGTTGGCTAGTGATAGGATGGTCAATGACACCTCGGTGACAGAAGCTGCCAGTTGTTTTCCAATATCAGTTTTTCTTTTCTTCCACGGTTAGAGAACCGCCAATCATGAACTGGGAACAAGATATCCCAGAATAAAAATTACATTCATCAGGCTCCCTTGACAAAGCTCTGGTCAATGGGATATAGTGGAGGGCATGTATGCAACTTCTGGAGAGGGAGCAGGTATCTCTTCTCTTATTCTTTTCTTCTTGCTGGAATTCTGATGAAATGATTGGAGCTCCAGGAGCCATTTTGACCATGAGTTGACTTTGGGAATGGAAGCCATTGTGGCAGAGCAAAAAAGAGAATAAAGCTGGGTCCCTAACACCACAGAACTCTCTTCTAACTCTGGGCTGCCTGCCTCTAGATCTCTTAAACATTAGAAAGAAATGAACTTTTCATTTAAAAAAATAATTCTTTGTTGTTTTTTTTTCTGTTACTTTACAACAAATCTAACCCCAACTGGCACAGCTTCCTGTTGCCATGGCCATTATTACAGTTCTTGCAAATGACCTGCCACCAGGCATGCGTTTACATGTTACTGGAAAGTCTGCAGACATGATGCCAGGAGGAAAAAGATAAACCATTGTTTATATTTTCATGCAACATTTATTGAGCACCCCCTGCTATATGCGAGGCACTGTGAGGGGTTCCAAGATGAACTAAGCCGGGGTGGCTTAGTCGGTTAAGCATCCAACTCTTGATATCAGCTCAGGCCATGACCTCATGGTCGTGAGATCGAGCCCCATGTTGGGCTCTGAGCTGAGTGTGGAGTCTGCTTGGGATTCTCTTTCTCCTTCTCTCTCTGCTCTTCCCCCATTCACCCATGAACTCTCTCTAAATAAATAAATAAATAAATAAGCATTAAAAAAAAAGATGAATGGGTCTCATCCTACAGAGCTCACCTACCAAATTACACGGAGGAAGTCAAGCAGCTGTATGTTGAGTTTGTTTTGAGTTTCTCTTCTCTCTGGGCCCCCTGTTGCCATCACTTTGTTTCTTCATACATTTCATTCATTCATTCGACAAATATATATGAAGAACTTTACCCTGTCAGGCATCGTGACAGGTGCTGGCATCATAATGACGGACTAAAGCAGGGGTGGTACATGTCCTCGTGAAGCTAGCGGCCTAGGGTGATGCAGAGCAGTGCGGGTATACTTTGGGTTCCTGTGCCTTAAAAAAATAAAATTATAATAGCATTACTTATTTATTTATTCCCAAAATGATATATATTCAATAAGTGAACAAAAGAAAATAATCTCATACAGTTCAGAAACAAATATTGCTAACAGTTTGCTATGTTTCAAAAGTCTTAGTATAAATATCCTTTTTTCACCTTGGGAATACTTTGTTTTGGGCCTGGCTTTTTTTACTTAATATCATATCGTGAACGTTTCACCATGACAATAAATATACTCCTACAACAGCACTTTGAGAGGGGCCTATGTTTTACATTGAACAGAGCTATGTAATTTATGCAATCCCCTATTGGACGTGTAGTCAGGACTTAATTTTCACAATTATAAAGGGGTACTATAATGAATATTCCTATAGCTACACATTTTGTATACTTATGATTATTTCCTTGGGGTAAATTCTTAAAAGTAGAATTGCTAGATCAAAATGTATGTATAGTTCTGGGACTCCTGGGTGGCTCAGTTGGGTAAACATCCAACTTCGGCTCGGGTCATGATCTCGCGGTTCACGGGTTCGAGCCCCACGTTGGGTCCTGTGCTGACAGCTCAGAGCCTGGAGCCCGCTTCGGATTCTGTGTCTCCCTCTCTCTTTGCCCCTCCCCCACTCACACTCTGTCTCTCTCAAAAATGAATAAACATTAAAAAAAGATTTTAAAAACTGTATAATTCTAAGAGTTTGGTACAAATCTAAATTAACTTTAAGTGGTTAGACAAACATAGTCTCTCCCTCAGAGGCCAAGAGTTCCACTGAATTCTTTTTTTTTTTTTTTTTTTAATTTTATTTATTTTGAGGGAGAGAGAGAGAATCCTAGCAGGGAAGGGCCGAGAGAGAGAGAGAGAGAGAGAGAGAGAGAGAATCCTAAGCAGGCTCTGCACTCACAGGGTGGGGCTTGAACCCACTAACCCTGAGATCATGACCAGAGCTGAAACGGAGTCAGACGTGTAACCGACTGAGCCACCCAGGTGCCCCTCTTTTTTTTATTTTTTTAAATTAATATAATGACTTAGGACTCCCATAACTTGACGAATCCCTTATATCTTCACACGATTCCTTTTTCAGACCGCTTTCCTTCCCAGAGGAAAGAGCAGAGCTTCTGGAGAAGTCAGGAATCTGGCCAAGGGCACAGAGACATGGGCCAGGCCTGGTAACAGCAGCCCTAGCAAAAGTCCTCCTCTACAATCAGACCTGTGTGACTCCTACCGAATGTTCTTTGAGCTGATGAAAATGCACATTATGCTCATTCATGAGGCAGAACGCTCTGATTCAAGCTCTCAACCCCCCTGGCAGCAGTTTAGCAAGGATCGCGCCCCATCCCCTTCACTGAATTCATCTTCTCTCCCTTTTCCGCCTCACCCCCATTCTTTGCCACCTGATTATTATTTTCCAAAACAAACAAACAAAAGCTTTCCTGGATTTCCTATCTTGAAAACGATATAAAGAGACGCAGAAAAAAATAAGATAAAAATCACCTCCAAATATTGCTCCTTAGTGATACGACCTCTGTCTGTACATAGGTGAAGAACAGCTTTCCAGATGTCTCTTTGCATTATATGATAGCTCCCAGTTAGTGTTTAATCTTATAACAAATTCATGAGATGGGCCACATTGCCTTTCTTTTATAATTACGAGAACCGAAGTGCTAGAGATGTCCAGTTACTTGCTCGAGGTCATGTGGGGAGCTGGGATTTGATCTCACTCTTACTCCAAAGCCTGTAGGTCTCACCCATTGGGTGATTTCTCCAACTCTCCTGCTTTCCTGTTTCTGTATATGGACTTGTGTAAATGGAGTCCCTTTATTACCTTAATCATTTCATCCAAAAAGGTGCTGTGAGAGGCACCTGGGTGGCTCACTTGGTCGAGCATCCGACTCTTGATTTCAGCGCAGCTCATCAGCCCAGGGCTGTGGATCTGGTTCCTCGCAGAGCATGGAGCCTGCTTAAGATTCTCTCTCTCTCTTCTTCTGCCCCTCTCCCCGGCTTGTGCTCTCTCTCTCTCTCTCTCAGTCTCGAAAATTAAAAAAAAAAAAAAAAAGTGCTATGGGCAAAGACGTTGCGACGGTGGGCTGTAAAGTTTAAATCTTAACCGACTGCTTCCTGAATCTGTGATTTGGTCCTACTTAACCTCAGGCCATTTTCCTCATCGGTGAAATGAGGATTATCATCCCTTAAACTTGGTTATGAGCATTGAGTAACACCATATATGGAAAACACCTGCCACATGGTCAACACTCATTAAATACCACTTCTCATTATCTTTCCAGGCAAGGAATAGGGATCACCATTTGAATGGCAGTTCATTGTGATATGTGGGGGTATAGCATGATACATTTACCACACATTAAATAATGTCTTGCCTTGACAGACGTTACGTTGTCTTTAATTGTCTCGCTTGTCACTAATGTGCATCCCAACATATTCATCTTTGCACATTTGTTCCATTGCCTCTCAAGGATAATTTCTGCAACAAGAATGGGATCCAAATGGATGGATAAGACAAATATACCCTGCAGATGGGTTGTACCAACTCACTTTAAGAGGGAGTTTCTTCGTGCAGGAAATGGGAGCAGGAAAGTCTCCCCTCCAGTTTCTCGTTCCTCCTTCTCTGCTACCTGTGAGAGGCAAGGTGCTTTCGAGAGGCCTCTACCACCCAACTAATTCTGCTAAAACTCCTCCTTTCTTCCTTCCTTCCTTTCTCAGATTAAAAAAAAAAAAAAAAAAACTTGTTTGGTGGGGCGCCTGGGTGGTTCAGTTGGTTAAGCGTCAGACTCTTGGTTTCAGCTCAGGTCATGATCTCACGGTTCATGGGATCAAACCCCGCGTGGGGCTCGGCGCTGACAGCGTGGGGCCTGCTTGGGATTCACTCTCTCTCCCTCTCTCTCTGCCCCTCCTCCCCCCCAATAAATAAATAAACTTAAGGGAAGAAAACACTGTTCAGTGTCATAGCCAGGAGCCCCAGACCTTCTGTTACAAAAGGGTAAGATTAAAGGTGCCATCATCAGTGGATAACAAAACAAAACAAAAATTGCTGGAACTCAGTTCTGTGGGTTCTGGTGTGTGTGTGTGTGTGTGTGTGTGTGTTGGATCTATATGGTATGTTTGCACACAGGCAAATACAGATTTGGATGATTTATCTGGAAGAGGGTGTGTGTCTAAGGGATTCATACACACATGCAAATATGTGCGTGTCTACATAGGTGTGTGTGTATGTGTATATGTATCTATGTATGTGTGTGTATATTATATATATAATATATGTAGACACACACATATACATATATATATAATATATATAATATACGTAGCCAAAATTTAAAGCAGAAAAATCTAACCCCTTCTTCTCAAGTCCCAGAGTGGTATTTCCTATAGAAGAATTAAAAAGGTCTTTATTTTTTTCATGTTTACAAATACTATGGAATATCAAATGTTTATTTTTCTGATTTTCACAGACATTGCTGATCTCCATGTGACGTTTTTGTAACAAGCCTGTACCTTAAAACGAGACTAGGTGAGGGCTGCAGTCGGAGGTGGTGGGCAGCCAGAAAGGCATTTGCAATTGATTCGAAGGTGAATACTTGCAGCCAGCCCATTTCCAGGATTCCACATTAGGTCTACACCCCACCTGTCACTTCCCTGGAAAAACCCTCTGAACACAGAAACTCAGCTCCACCCTTCTTTGACTTCAGATCCATAGGAGAGATATAGAATGGTTTTCATTATTTAAAAAAAATTTTTTTTTCAACGTTTATTTATTTTTGGGACAGAGAGAGACAGAGCATGAACGGGGGAGGGGCAGAGAGAGAGGGAGACACAGAATTGGAAACAGGCTCCAGGCTCTGAGCCATCAGCCCAGAGCCCGACGCGGGGCTCGAACTCACGGACCGCGAGATCGTGACCTGGCTGAAGTCAGATGCTTAACCGACTGCGCCACCCAGGCGCCCCTTTTTTTAAAATTCAGTTTTACTCTCGATTTCTTAAGGAAAGCAGCCATGCAGGACTGAGTCGGGCCGATGAAGCCGTAACCAAATCATCTGGTTTATCTGCCTGGAGCGAGACTGGGCTCTTTGCAGCAATGCTGTTCCCCAGAGTTTTCTGGTTTGGCGTCAAGCTCCTGGGACAAAGCCTCACAGGGAAGCAGACCGTGCAATTGGGCAGAGGACAGCAACCCCCCCCCCGCCCCCACCTTGTTTTTTTCAATGTAGTGGCATCTGTGGTTCGTGTCAATTCTAATAACGCTCAAGCCATCCCACCCTCCAGCCAAACATTAACAAGGAGGTAAGGTGAGAAGTCCACATTATTTTCATTTTTAAACACATTGAAGATTTTCAGAAATGCCATGTAAGCTATAGCGGAATATAGCTTACCATATATATATATGTAGCCACATATATAGCAGAATATAGCTCCCACCATCCCTAATACTTCACCGGATTCAGTGTTCAACCTTCAGTGGAAAAGAGCAACGCATCCGGAGCCCAGTGGTAGTCCCGGCCCTGGTGCTAACCAGCTGTGCGAGGGGGAGCAGCTCCCCACACTCTGCTGTCCCCTCCCCATGGCCATAATACAAGCGTTTTCCAGCTAACTCGTGGAGCAGCCACTGTAAGAACCAACGGAAAACATGAAAGCGTTCTAGAAATCTACAATGCAAGGTATTTATCACAGCTGGCCTGGTTTATGTGAATTGCCTGAGAAGACCTAGAAGGGAGGGGAGAGACGGCTTTTATTCAGCTAGCTGCCCTCATCGTCCTCCTGAGCAGACACAGGCTAATTCTTCTCCGTCCACGCAAGCCGATCGGCACTTACGTACCGCCTGGCTCTCGCTCCAGCTCCTAAGTACCTCCAGGGAAGAAGATTCTATCCCACCCAGGTAATTCATTCCCCAGTTCAGAAATCTTCATTATCTGGGAGTTCTTTCAATGTCTACCCAGAGCCCCTTGCACAGCCAAGTGAATTAATTGCCTCTTATTTTGATCTCGGAGGAGATAAGGATTATCTCCTTCACCCTGGCCTGACCTTGCAGGCTGTTTAGATTCTTGCTCTGCTGCTGTGTTTTCTTCTTCCTCTCCCCAGTGAAGGAAAGCCAAGAATTTATTTTAGATGCTGTTAAGCGGAATATTAAGAATTTATCTTACGTGCAGTTCAAAAGATAATCCGGCAAGAAAGGAAGCGTCAGAAGGAGGCTGAGGATAGGCTTCTAGATAAGGGGAGTATTTGCATGTTGCTAACAAAGCCGCCTAAGGCGAGGGCTTCTCCTGATGTTGATCACTGAATTCCCATCTAATGCCCAGGAAAGAGCCGCCTGGAAGGCAGACAAAAGAAAACAATGTTTCACAGCAAGGACTGGAGCCCTGAAAAGTCTCTTGCCACCAGCCCAGCAAGGGTAGGGGTCCACAGTGCTCTGTTTTCCAGAATCTTCCTTTGTAAGACTTGAGAATGCTCTAATGGCACTCAGCACAAAAGATTCAGGGGTACATATAACCACCCTCTGTATGTTACAGAAAGAAAAATGCAAAGATATTCTCGTTCTTCCCTTTTGCACCTACAAGAATGAACTCTCTATCAAAGCTCAGGGTGTTTTGTTTTGTTTTGTTTTTTTCCTCTGGTAGTACTAAACTATTGAAATACATTCCAGCACTGTGATTTCGACAGTGAGGCTCTTATTTCTATTTATTTATTTATTTACTTATTTATTTATTTTTTGCTTTCTAGAACAAAAGGGCTGCTGTCCATAAGGGGGGCCATTTTGAATCTGAGGAGAAAATGGGAAGGGGCAGGCATGGAAACTGCCACCGTCAGAGTCCACGTTGGCTTATATACCAAGGCAGAAACAGGACTTCTGAAGGTCACCGCTGGCCTCTAATCACTGCCGTAGTAAGGCTTTCCTTGTGGCTGTTGTATGTGAGGGTGAGTCTCCAGGCCCAGAGTCACCTGCAAAGTCTTGGAAGCCAACCATCTTCAGCTATGTCAGCCCCTCAGCCTGTAGATCTGGGCACTAGGCCTGCTCTTGACATTAGTGGGGTCCAGAGCAGCAGCACGACTGGAAGCCCCCATCACCCAGCCTGCCCTACCTCTCTTTCCAACCCTGGTTCCATCTTGCAGAGAAGCTCTGTCCATGCCTCCTGCCCCCTGCAAAAGGCTGACCTCAGCCACAACCCAGATCCGTCAGGAACAATCCATCCTTAGGAGGATGGGTCCAGGGAAGAGATCCACATAGGCCTTGCAAATTACCTTCTAACTCTGTGGGCAGGGAATTCCGAGATTCTGGGTAACCAGAGCATGTTCTAGAATAGGGATGGGAGTATGAGTTCCAGGAGGCACATCCTCTTGGCCCCCTGGTCGGTTTGTTCTCTAGAGGAAGGACGTACTTAGGTAGACAGGGTCTACAGCAAGGGCTTCTAAAACTCACTACACTTGCTGAGTGTAGGCAAGTTGCTTATTCTATCTCTGACTCAAAGTCCCCAATCTGTTAAGTGGAAATTATAGTAACACTTATCTCACTGGCTGTTGTGAGTGAATTCCTACAAAGCACTTAGAACAGTGAGAGCTCTCGGTGAGCACCCAGTGAGTGACAGTCCGTGTTCCAAGCAGGTAACCAGCCACCCACAACTGCGTTCACATCCAGTCCCTTTTAAATGGGGCGCCTGGGTGGCGCAGTCGGTTAAGCGTCCGACTTCAGCCAGGTCACGATCTCGCGGTCCGTGAGTTCGAGCCCTGCGTCGGGCTCTGGGCTGATGGCTCAGAGCCTGGAGCCTGTTTCCGATTCTGTGTCTCCCTCTCTCTCTGCCCCTCCCCCATTCATGCTCTGTCTCTCTCTGTCCCAAAAATAAATAAACGTTGAAAATAAATAAATAAATACTCTCACCACCGCGCAGTTGCTGTGAACAGTATTCTAGACCAACACTGTCCAAAAGAAATATGATGCAATTAGTAAGTAATTTTAAATTTCCTAGTGGTTACATTAAAAATTTTTTTTTAATGTTTATTTATTTTTGAGAGAGAGACAGAGTGCAAGTGGGGAGGGACAGAGAGAGAGGGAGGCACAGAATCCGAAGCAGGCTCCAGGCTCTGAGGTGTCAGCACAGAGCCCGATGCAGGGCTTGAACCCATGAACCGTGATATCATGACCTGAGCCCAAGTCAGATGCCTAACTGACTGAGCCACCCAGGTGCCCGGACCTAGGAGTTACATTTTTTTTTTTTTTTAAAGTAAGAAGAAAGGTGCCTGGGTGGCTCTGTGGGTTAAACATCCGACTTTGGCTCAGGTCATGATCTCACAGCTTGTGAGTTCAAGCCCCGCATTGGGCTCTATGCCGACAGCTTGGAACCTGGAGCCTGCTTCAGATGCTGTGCCTCCCTCTCTCTCTGCCCCTCCCCTGCTCTCTCTGTCTCTTTCTCTCTCAAAAATGAATAAACATTAAAATAAATTTAAAAATGAGAAGAAACAGGTAAAATTAATCTCATAATGCATTTAATTTAACCCACTATATTTAAGGTATTGTCATTTCAACATGTAATCACTACAAAAGTTACTACTGACATATTTTACATTCTTTTTTTGTAATAAAGCTTCAAACTTGTGTTTATTTTGTACTTACAGCACATTGCAACGTGGACTGGCCACGTTTCACCTGCCCAGTAGCCACAGGTGGCTCATGGTCAGCTTACTGGACTTTGCAACTCTGGATCCTTGCTACTCCAAGGGTGGCCTGCTACCCAGCCACCCCTGTACCGTCTGGTGGTTCACTAGAAATGCGGAATCTCAAGCCCTGAATCAGAGTCTGCATTTCAGCCAGACCCCCAGGTCGTCTACGTACATATTAAAGTTTGAGCAGCACTATTGGCTGAAGGCAACCTGGGAGCTTGCAGAAAGCAGAAAGGAATGCTCTCCTCTTACCTTTCCTTCTTTGTGCCTCTTCCTCCCTCTGGCTTTCCAGAAGGTGCCAGCCCTGGCTCCATTTGAGACTCCTCTAGAGAGCCTGAAAACTATGATACCTGGACTCAGCTCCAGAGATCTTGATTTAATCAGTCCTGGGAGGAGCCCGGGCAACAGGTGTTGTTCAAGAAGTTCCACAGGTGACAGTAACGTACATCTGGGCAGAGAGTCACAGGCTAGCCCAACACCCAACGCTGTAGCCTCATTCGGTCCTGCCGTGCGACGGGGTGAATACACCTGAACTCACATCCTAGAGGGCTTTGGAGTAAGACAGGTCGAGCAAAGCAGCTCACGTAAGCAGTCACAGCTCTGTAAAATTGCACAAATACTCCTAATTGTCCCACAGACTCCTAGTAATTGATGCCATACGTGAAAATAGTATCCTTCGGAGCAGCTAAGGCATTCTTAATTTGGCGGCTGCTGTGCATTCCTGGCTACAGCCTGCTAGCTCAGCTGATTCCCCTGGTGTGATGAAATATGGAGGGAATATACAATTCATGCATTTATTAAATTATTGTCCTAATCGTCCTAATAAAAGTACCCCTGTTCAACATATGGATATCGTTGGTCCTTTTCCGGAAACAGTTGTCTATTAATAAATAAACAGATAGTTACTGACTCCCTCCTGCGCCAGACCTAGTAGAGCTGCAAAAATGTTTCCACATGACACAGTCTACCTTCAAGGACTTCATCACCTCCTGGGGACTGACAAGGGTCTGCAGTTCAGGACAGTCAAGTCGTAACTGTCCTTCAAGTGTCTCAATCCGCCAAAAGTGGAGATCAAATCTAAAATCTTCGTTACCAGTACTTAGGATGTCCGAGGGATTTCCAACACCATCCCTTTTTTATATTATAGTTAGCATTTTTTTTTTTTTTAGTTTTATTTTTTAAAATTTACATCCAAATTAGTTAGCATATAGCGCCACAATGATTTCAGGAGTAGATTCCCTAGTGCCCCTTACCCATTTAGCCCATCCCCCCTCCCACAACCCCTCCAGCAACCCTGAGTTTGTTCTCCATATTTGTGAGTCTCTTCTGTTTTGTCCCCCTCCCTGTTTTTAGATTATTTTTGTTTCCCTTCCCTTATGTTCATCTGTTTTGTCTCTTAAAGTCCTCATATGAGTGAAGCCATATGATTTTTGTCTTTCTCTAATTTCACCTAGTATCATACCCTCCGGTTCCATCCACGTAGTTGCAAATGGCAAGATTTCATTCTTTTTGATTGCCAAGTAATACTCCATTATATATATATATATATATATATATATATATATATATCACATTTTCTTTATCCATTTATCCATCAATGGACATTTGGGCTCTTTCCATGTTTTGGCTATTGTCAATAGTGCTGCTATAAACATTGGGGTGCATGTGTCCCTGCGAAACAGCACCCCTGTATCCCGTGGATAAATGCCTAGTAGTGCAATTGCTGGGTCGTGGGGTGGTTCCATTTTTAGTTTTTTGAGGAACCTTCATACCGTTCTCCAGAGTGGCTGCACCAGTTTGCATTCCCACCAACGCAAAAGAGATCCTCTGTCTCTGCATCCTTGCCAGCATCTGTCATTGCCTGAGTTGTTCATGTTAGCCATTCTGACAGATGTGAGGTTGGTATCTCCTTGTGGTTTTGAATAAATGTAATTTTAAATCATTGAGGGTCCAACTTGATAACTCTTCCCCACTGTTTTGGAATACTGTCTATTTACCATAATAATGAAATGGGCACAGACAGGAAGCATTTTTCATTATGTAAATCACAAACACTGGGAAGGAAGACTTCTTGGTACTGTACTGCCTTCCAGAATGTGGAGGAGGGGAAAGGAGATGCACACCTGTTCCTATGCTTGCATTCTCTTGCCCAGTAGGGGATCCGGGAAAGGCAGAAGAGGAGAGAGAAAGGGTGAAGGATCCCAGCTGCAACAGAGCACATCATCATACGTTGCTTGACGTCTCTCCCACTCAGATGGCACCTGGCATTCTTACTGTGACTATAGCTTGCAAAATGTATTTCTTTTTTTTTTCTTTTTTTTTTTTTTAACATTTATTTATTTTTGAGACAGAGAGAGAGCATGAACAGGGGAGGGTCAGAGAAAGAGGGAGACACAGAATCTGAAACAGGCTCCAGGCTCTGAGTGGTCAGCACAGAGCCCGACGCGGGGCTCGAACCCACGGACCGCGAGATCACGACCTGAGCCGAAGTCGGACGCTTAACCGACTAAGCCACCCAGGCGCACCCAAAATGTATTTCTGCCAAAAGTTTTGTGCAGATGTAAAACAGAGTGTCAAAAAGAGAGTGAGGAAGGCTAAGGGTAAGGGAGGAAATGTAAGAGAGAAGACGGCTCTGAAAGACTGCTTTGAGGTAGACACAAGAATCAGTGGGCCCAAAATGACAGCTGTTGGAGGCCACACAGATGCCCCACGCGCTGCCGAGCACCTACATTTTTTTCCGGCACTGCCTAGGCTGCCCTCACTGGAAACTGGCCTTCTTCCCAAAGCAAAAAGTCTCATTTGAAGAACCAATCAATTGGACAGCATACTGGTCATTCTACTGTGTTGCATTGAGCCTTAGCGTGGCCACCTTGGGGAACAGTGTAACAGACATCAGGTTGGCTGCTTATAGCCAAAGGGCCTGCCCAGCAGAACCCACAGCTGGAGCTGCACCTGTACCCTTGGCACGCTGGCTGTCCACCCCACCCCTCTGGCTCCTGCATGCAGCCAGGTGACAGGGACTTGGCAGGCGCCTCTCTGGCTCTGACTTGCAAGCCTTTATCAGGGACCTGCTGCCCGCACTTGACTCTGGGAATGCAGACAGCATGGCCCACGAGACTGTAAATGTCAGGCTGCCATCGGCTGTCTTTCTGTGTGTATCATCAGGAGGGGCAGGGCTGACCTTAAGCAGACAGCGAGCACCATCATGGCAAGCAAAATGGGGACTTGGAGCCAATGGGGTATGATGAAAAGGCCTAACTCCCTTCTGTCCCCATTTTGGGGCACTGGCCTGCTGAGCCCATCTCCCTGGAAAATTGCCTTTGTCATTGCGTGACACCTAGGAAAGCATAATACCATGTTTCCCCAAGTAGCCTCTCTGTGAAAAGAGACTAAGTCAGGAGCGAGGGAGAGAGAGGGAGGGGCACGCGGGACACTTTGCCGCTGACACAGGTAGTAGCTGTTTCTCCATCTTCAGATGGCTGCCAAGGTAAGTGAAGCCTTGTCTCGTTTGCTAAACGAAGGGCGAGCAGCTGGGGCGGGCAGACGGGGAGCGGGAAGCCTGGCCGTGATTCAGGCACTCGGGGCTTGCTAAACCAGCGTGTTTTCGAAGGTGGCAGAAAGGGGAAGTGGGAAGAGAATGACTAATAAGGAAGTGATTATGAAATAGAACCTGTCTGCGCCTGGAAGCCCGTGTGACAGCCCCAGGCAGGAGAGGGAGCAAGCCTGTTATTAGGACTGACGAACACACAAGCGCTGCGTCACTCCAGGCCGCGCCACTGCCCCCATCTAAAGCCCAGTGCAAGTGTCCCTGCTGCCTCGGGAGTGGGCCACACAGGAACAAAGTACTGTAGACCGACACAGGACCTGCTCTGTCAGAGCACGTGCGGAAGAGGCCTGACACGAACAGAACCAAAGGGACGCAAAACGAAAGGATCAGGAGCCTAATTAGAAAGAAAATACAGCAGCATCGCAGAACACGCCAATTAAAGGGGGAAAATCCCTGGTGTTCTACCTCCCCAACGAAGGTATTTTCCTCTTGCAGAAGCTCTTCTAGCCTTGCCCGCACACACACATTTCTACAAAATTTTCAGCGTGCTCAGAACTTCGTGCTGCCTTTTCCATTTGTCCCCATTTATAAACAGTTCCCAGTGTTATTTCATACTCTTCTTATCGCTGGTAATTGCTATAGAAGAGTCCACCTCCTGGATATACCACAATTTGCTGAAATAGTCCTCTATTCTGTAGTAGGTTGCTTTCTTTGTAACAACAGCTTTATTGAGATGTAACACGGTTGAAGGGCACAGTAGTTTGGAGTAACTTTTACACAATCATCAGTAAGTAAAACAGGCTGGGAACATTCGCCATTACTGTTAGGAGAGGTTCCTGTTCTCCGAGAAGGCCATGGAAGAGTGCAAGGGAGGAGAGGCAGGATTTTTCTCCAACCCCGTGTCGCTCTCCAGTTATTACCTAGTTATTGCCTCCTTTATGGCGAAACTTGGCAACGTGCTTACATTTACTGTCCATCCTTCCTCACTTGGAGTTGACTCTTAGAACTGAGCTTCTGATCTTATCCCCCCTTGAAAACACTCTCCCCGGGGTCACCAGCTCTTCGGCCCCCACCTTATTTGACCTATCAGCTGCATTTCTCTCTTAACCACTCCCTTCTTTAACCCATCTTTTCCCTACATGCATTGAGTAGGATAGATATTGATTCGCCACATTTAAGAGACCCAAAGAAAAATCGTTGCCTAAAAAGCGTAGGATTTCACTTCCCTTTCATGCAAACACTGGAGTCGGTAATTTGGCTCTGCTCTGTGACATGGTCAGAGGCCCCGGTTTTTTACATCTTCTTGCTCCAACATTCCTGGCTCTTTCCCCTGTGTGCATGGTCCACGATGGCTCTTCACCACTGCTTCGTTCCGCCATTGGAAAAGGTGGAAAGACCGGGGAGAACGTGCCCCTTCCCTTTCAGAGAAATCACCTGTAGTCGCGAACACTTCTGTTCAGATCCCATTAGCTTGAACATAGTCATATGTAGCTGCCACAGAGGCTGGGAAATGTAGCCTTCAGCTGGATGAACATGAACCCTGTCAAACATTCTACCACCATGGAAGAGAGAACAGATGTTGGATCCACCCATGTGGATGTCATACCCACCCATGTGACTACTACCACCCAGACTTCTTCTATGTATTTAGGGACATAATGATATTTTTTAAAGATGGGATCATACCGCATATGTGTGTTGGTAAACAGACTCCCCCTTCCCCTCGTTAGTGTATTGTAAAAGTCTGTGTCAATAAATACCCTTAAATAACATGACTTTTCATGTTAGATAATGGAATAGCATATGTGTATGCCATAATGCCCTTTATTAACCATTTGGTCATTTCAGTTTGTCCCTTATGAGTAATATGAGGATGGACATTCTTGTGATTTCTTTAAAATCAATTTCCTGATGTGGAAACGCTGGACCAAAGAATCATTTTGATAGCTTTTAGTACATATTCTCCTCCAGATCCGGCTTTTCTTTGGTCCTAATGCTCAAGTTTTCAACAAACCTGATTCAAGTGAAAGCC
This sequence comes from Leopardus geoffroyi, assembly GCF_018350155.1. Lineage (NCBI taxonomy): Eukaryota > Metazoa > Chordata > Mammalia > Carnivora > Felidae > Leopardus > Leopardus geoffroyi. Next base: position 121,950,465 of record NC_059331.1, on the reverse strand, counting down.
CTTTGTTAATTTAAGTGATTAGATTTTTTCTACTGGATTGAGATGTAATTACATATAATGAACTACACCCTTTTAAAGTGTGCGCTTTGGTGACTTTTAATAGGAATACACATGTGTAGAAATCACAGCCACGATTAAGACATAGAACATTTCCATTGCCCCCCAAAGTCTCCTTATGCCCCATGTGGTAATTTCCTCCTCCACCCCTGGGCTCCACATTGCTGATCTGTCTTGTCACCACACAGATTAACTTACATTTTCTAGAATTTTATATAAATGGCATTATATAATATGTACCCTTTTGCTTCTGGCTTCTTTGACTCAGCGTAATGACGGATATCAGCAGCGTGTTCCTTTTTATTGCTAGCAGTGTTCTGCTTCATAGATATGCCCTATTTATCCACTCACCCACTGATGGACATTTGTGTTGTTTCCAGTTTTTAGCTCATATGAATAAGACTGCTCTGAACATTTGTGTACTGGTCCTTGTGTGGGCATTTGTTTTCATTTCTCTTGTGTAAATACCTGGGAGTGGAAGGACAAGGTCATACGGTAAGTGAATATTGAATTATCTAAAATATTTGTTTATTAAATAGACATTTTTAGAGCAGTGTCAGCAACACTGAGTAGAAAGAACAGAGCTCCCATACAACTCTATGGCCACGCACCACAGCCTACCCCTTATCAACATCCCTCACCAGGGTGGTATATTTGTTGCAATCGATGAGCCTACATTGACACATCATTACCAACCAAAGTCCATGGTTCACATTAGGGCTCACTCTCGGTGTTGTACATTCTATGGATTTTGACAAATGTATAATCCCACATATCTACCATTATAGTGTCATACAGAATAATTTCACTGCCCTAAAAATCCTCTGTGCTCCTACTATTCATCCCTCCTTTCCCACTGGCCCCTGATGATCACTGATGTTTTCACCATCTCCATGGTTTTGCCTTTTCCAGAATCTCATATAGTTGGAATCGTACAGTATAGAGCCTACTCATATTGGCTTCTTTCACTTAATCTGTCATGAAGTCTTCATAGCTTGAGGGCTCCATTCTTTTCAGCACTGAATACTATTCCATTGTCTGGATGTACCGCAGTTTATACATCCATTTACCTACTAAAAGACCTTGATTGCTTCCGAGTTTGGGCCATTATGAGTCACGATGCCATAAAGATCTGTGTGCAGGTGTCTGTATGGACCACTTTTCAGCTCATTTGGCTTACAACCAAAGAACACAATTTCTGGATCATATGTTAAGAGTATGTTTAGTTTCATAGGAAACTTCCAAGTGATCTTCCACGTAGCTCTACCATTTTGCATCATCAACAGCAGAGAATGAGAATTCTGTCTCTCCACATCGTCCCAAACATTTGGTGTTGTCGGTGTTCTGGATTTTGGCCATTCTCATAGGTGTGAGGTGGTATCTTAAGTTGCATCTCCCTAATGAAGATGTGGAGTATCTTTTCATATGTTTCTTTGCCATCTGTACGTATTCTCTCTCTTTTTAAAAAAAAAAAATTACTTATTTTGAGAGAGAAAGAGAGAGTGGGGGAGGGGCAGAGAGAGAGAGAGGGAGAGGGAGAGAATCCCAAGCAGGCTCTATGCCATCATTGCTCAAATGACTGACCACCCACAGGGACCCCGTATTTGTATGTATTCTTTGGTGAGGTGTCTTTTCAGGTTTTTCTGCTGAGATTTTAATCAGGTTGTTGGTTTTCTTCTTTTTGAGCTTTAAGGGTTCTTTGCATATTTTGCATAATAGTCCCTTATCAGATATGTCTTTTGCAAATATTTTCTCCCAGTTCTGTGGCTTTTCTCTCATTCTCTCAACACTGTCTTTTGCATAGCATGCATTTTTAATTTCCATAAAGTCCAGCTTACCAATGACTTCTTTCATGTACCTTTGGTGTCGTATTTAAGAAATCATCGTCATACCCGAGGCCATCTAGATTTTCTCCTATATTATCTCCTAGGAGTTTCATAGGTTTGCATCCTACATTCAGGTCTCTGATCCATTTTGAATTAATTTTGGTGAAGAATATAAGGCCTGTGTCTAGATTCGTCTTTTTGCATGTGGATGTCCAGTCATTCCAGGACCATTTGTTGCAAAGACTATCTTTTGCATATTGTATTTGCTTCCATTCCTTTGTCAAATATCAGTTCATTGTATTCATGTGAGTCTGCTTCAGAGCTCTCGGTTCCGTTCTATTGATCTATTTGTCTGTTCTTTCAGCAATACCACACTTACTGTAGCTTTATTAAAAAACTAGGGGCGCCTGGGTGGCTCAGTCGGTTGAGCGTCCGACTTCGGCTCGGGTCATGATCTCACAGCTCATGAGTTTGAGCCCCGTGTCGGGCTCTGTGCTGATGGCTCAGAGCCTGAAGCCTGCTTCGGATTCTGTGTCTCCCTCTCTGCCCCTAACCCACTCGCATTCTGTCTCTGTCTCTCTCAACAATAAATAAACATCAAAAAAACCTTTTTTAAATAAATGAATAAAAGTCTTGAAGCTGGGGAGTGTCAGTTCCCCGACTTTGTTCTTCTCCTTTAATATACAATTGGCTATTCTGTTTTCTTTGGCCTTTCTGCATAAACTTTAGAATCAGTTTATTGATATCTACAAAATTAACTTGCTAGCAAATGTATTTAATGCCACCGAACCATATCTTTAAAAACGGTTACAATGGTAACTTTTATGTTACATATATTTTACCATCACAAAATAAATAAAGGAAAGAAGAAACAGAGCGTATAGGAGATGAAAACATTTTCCTTGCCCTTCTTAGGGTCCCTGGAATTAAAGTAACAAGGACAGGTTAACAGGAGAAATGCACATAAATTTATTGAAGTTTTACGTGACATGGGAGCCTTCATAAGGAAATGAAGATCCAGAGGAACAATTAGACCTGAGTATTTTTTTTTTTTAATTTTTTATTTTTCAACGTTTATTTATTTTTGGGACAGAGAGAGACAGAGCATGAACGGGGGAGGGGCAGAGAGAGAGGGAGACACAGAATCGGAAACAGGCTCCAGGCTCTGAGCCATTAGCCCAGAGCCCGACGCAGGGCTCGAACTCACGGACCGCGAGATCGTGACCTGGCTGAAGTCGGACGCTTAACCGACTGCGCCACCCAGGCGCCCCTAGACCTGAGTATTTTTATGCTAGGTTTGATGACGAGTGGACAATCGCGGAGGAATATGATAGGTTAATATGTTGAGGTAAGTATAGTAAACTGGGGAAAAATTAACAAGACCTGTTTGGGGGGATTCTTTTTATAAGGTTGTTCCTTTCCTCCAGGTGTAGGGAGGGTACCTCTCACATGAGAGTTTTATGACCAGTTTCAAGGAAGAAGGGTGGCGGAGGGGAGGGGAGTCAGAGTGACCTTCCTGCTTTTGCCAGTTTCTCAAACTCTTTCGGCTTAAAATATATTCAAAATGCCAATATTTTGGCATTCTATATTTTGGGATAGCATGTCCTGATCCCCAGCAAGGGCAAGAGAGAGAAAGGGGAAGGAAGAGAATAAGGAAAGCAGGCAGGCACACATCTGGGAACGGTCCTACGTTCCAACACAGCAGCAGAACGTGGTGTCACAAAAGTCTATGAAAAACTAAAGCAGCCCGTCTTCAGCCCTAAAACTGCGAATTCTCAACCCAAGAGGAAGTGTTTCATTTCGTTTCATTTGCATATTAATGCAATGCAAATAGCAGGAGGGTAGGACGGGAATGGGGGAGAAAGCAGCACCAGCCAGTGAACACTTGGTTGCAAAGTTGAGCACAGCACGTCAGTGTGAAGGGCGTGAAGGTAACAGACGAGGAGCCATAAGGTCTGGTGAAATACAGTCAGCTTATTCCAAAGATCTGAGGACAGACAGAAATGTTACAACAGACAGACAGCAGCAGGCTCGGTGGGCGTCAGGACGAGACAGGTCAGAGTTCAACTGAGGTGCTGTCCATGACCGTGGCAGGCAGCGATGTGCGAGGGGGGAACACACTGGCTGGGAAAGCCCCCACGCGCTGCCCGGAAAGGAGCGCTGGAGTGAACACAAGGTTTCACATCTGCCCTGGAAGAGGGCGCAGAAAATTGGAACATACCCTTAAAAACTCACACTGCATGAACTGGTGGTTTGTTTCTGCACCCAGCTCTGTTGAAGACTGGAGTGCTGGGGCGCCTGGGTGGCGCAGTCGGTTAAGCGTCCGACTTCAGCCAGGTCACCATCTCGCGGTCCGTGAGTTCGAGCCCCGCGTCGGGCTCTGGGCTGATGGCTCAGAGCCTGGAGCCTGTTTCCGACTCTGTGTCTCCCTCTCTCTCTGCCCCTCCCCCGTTCATGCTCTGTCTCTCTCTGTCCCAAAAATAAATAAACGTTGAAAAAAAAAAAATTAAAAAAAAAAAAACTCACACTGCATGAACTGGTGGTTTGTTTCTGCACCCAGCTCTGTTGAAGACTGGAGTGCTATTTAGGTGTCTTTTTGCCTGAAAAGAAAAAAAAAAACAGTTTTGTTTTGTATTGGTGAGGCCAGAACAAAGACTTCTCTCTGAGATACTTCCGGCTTTGTCTTCAGATGCTGTCTCTCGGGGTCTGCCTGGTTCCAATTGTGGACAGAATGTGTATTAGATGCTGTGTGCTTCCTGGCTGCGTTGGCCTTCCTCTTTCCCAGCAGCCATCTCCCGCCCCCACCCCCCACCCCCGAGCTGGACCCTGCTTCTCATCCGTCTCTCCCTGCCATGCACCTGTTCTGGTGTTCTGTTCTACCCAGCCCTCACTACAAACGTAGAGAGAGAAGACTGGAGATTAAGGAGATGCAAGGCAGTGGAAAGTATACCTTGAAGAAGCCACAGACAGAAGAGGGCAGGGGTCTGATGATGGTGGCAGCGTGGGGGAGAAATGGGCCATAATCCACCCGCGTGTCCGCCAGAGCCGAGGGATGGGGAACTACCTACTGCATTTTTGGACTGGTACTATTCCCTCTCTTCAGTTTCTTTCCCTTCAATGATAGTCACGTCCGGTTCATTCTCTCCTGGGGTCCGATTCTATGCAAGGTGACTATCTTAGCTCCCTAAGGCTGTCCTAACAAACTACTCCAGACTGGGTGGCTTAAAACAACCGAAATGTATGCTCTCATGGTGCTGGAGGCTGGAAGTCTGAAATCAAGGTGTCGGCAGCGTTGGTTCCTCCTGCGGACTCTGAGAGGGAATCAGCACTCAAACTGGGGGTTCAGGGATCCTGGAGGAACGAAGGATAGCTTAGGAGGATTTCAACATTTTGTCTTTGCGCTTCAATAAAAACCTTCAAGCACATGTACGCAAACAAACTCGTCCGGGTCATCTGGACGGACACGGGAGAACTGAATGCTGCTCACAATTTCAGCAGAAGTTTTTTTGCTCTTGGGTTTCTTACCTTTTGGGGGTGTCTTGAAATGCTGTTTGGCCGTCACGGGCTGCTGAGGAACAGGTGTACGTCACAGAGGAAGAGGTCCCAGAGCAAATCCCACAGAGGCTGGCAGCTTACGCGCATGAGAAGAGCCAGGAGAGTGGAGTTGGGAAGCCCAGCTCAGGTGACAGGGGACTGCCATTCACTGCCCCGACCCTACGGTCCTGCGGGACTGGCTCTTCCAGCCTTTCAAGAGGAGCGGGAACAGCGGATTTTAGGTGTAATGTCTTCATTCTTTTATAACAGCAGCTAATTGGAAAAAATGAATCCTATGAGGGTCAGGTGAAACACGTCCATCCACGGGCCACACGTAGCCTACAGCCCTCCAGGTTACAACGCCCAGACCCGAGAAAGGTTGTCGGCAAGTTGAACCATCGCGCGGTACATGGTGGGTTCGGGATGCCCGGCTCAAAAGAACCCCGTCCTAGAAACTGGTGTTTCTTTTTTTTTTTTTTTTATTGCAGTTTTTTCAACGTTTATTTATTTTTGGGACAGAGAGAGACAGAGCATGAACGGGGGAGGGGCAGAGAGAGAGGGAGACACAGAATCGGAAACAGGCTCCAGGCTCTGAGCCATCAGCCCAGAGCCCGACGCGGGGCTCGAACTCCCGGACCGCGAGATCGTGACCTGGCTGAAGTCGGACGCTTAACCGACTGCGCCACCCAGGCGCCCCGAAACTGGTGTTTCAAGAAGCCGAATTAATTTCAGCAAAATAACAGCATTAATCACAAGAGCCAACTTTAGTTCTGTTGGTTTTTCTCGACTTGTACTCTTGCCTTTGGTCGTATAGTTGTAAAGAGTGTATTTATCAATATTTAAGAAAGGTCCTCATTTCAGTAATTTAAATCAATGGTGGGAATCTGTGGGATATTGTCATTTTCGAGTCCAAGAAATCACGTCCTATCTTCTCTAACCTTCACAGAAATCCTTAGGAATATGCATTATGATTCCCACTTTATAGGCGAGAAAATAGACTCAAAGAGGTTAAGCGAGCGTCCCAGACTCACATAACTAATTCCAGGCAGCGCCGGGATTTGAACCCAGGCAGGGCTGTCTCCAAAGCCCACGGTTTCAATACCGACTCCCTAATTAGCAGTGCTGGACTTGTGAATGACGCTGTGACTCTCCCACCTGAGTCCTCCTACCCTCCGAAGATTTAGGGTAGACAAGGGGAGTGGTCAAGACCCAGACATCCGGGATTCAGGTCTCCGAGGGACGATTTCAGAAGGGCTTAAGAGGAATCTGTGATCAGAACAGTTATCAACGATCTCTCAGTTCCACCGCTGGTCATCTTGAGCTTTATGGCCTGCAAATCCAACCACCATTTATAATTTTGTTTTTATGGATAAATATCACACCAGTTCCAACAAACATTTGGAACCAGCCGAATGTAATCTAAACTGCTTATGGTCAGATCAGGTCTGTGGCTGATCAGGAATCTGCTGACAAGATGGTATTTAAGTCCCTTATGGGTGGATTAGTGTTCTCTCTGACTCATGTCCCACACTGTCCCCCCCCCCCCCCCCAGCTTTGTCTGCTACTGCATGAAGGGCCTGGAATCAGAAAAGTTTAGTATAGGCTCATCAGCACACCTGGGCAGCGGGACCTGAAAGACGTACGTACTTGGCCAAAGACACTAACCCATGCACGGGGGAGAAACCGGGCAGGACGTGCAGTAAAATTTTAGCAGTGGTTGTCTCTGGGCTGGTAGCATTGTGGGAGATTTAAATTTTCTTCTTTATGCTTTTCTATGAGATCAAAACAATGTATTGCTTTTGATATGAAGAAAAATTATTTTTGGATGAAAGAGAGAGGCATCGATGAAAAAAAAAAAAAAAAAAAAACGCAACTCACTCCTGGCAGTGGGGAAGGAACACTATTGCCACACACGGCCATCTGTTACGTCTTTCTAAGTGTCCCCCAGTGGAAGAAGACAATAGGAGTCACAGATTGGATTTGGAGTAAAATTTGGACAGTTGTGACGGCTGGATGCGTTCCAAGGCACTTGTTAAAGATGTAGGCAGCGACACACGTCTTTGTTTCTTCCCCATCGACTCCTATCCAGCTGAGCACTTACGCCTCCCTCCTTCCCCCCACCCAAGCCTGGGCTCTTTCCCCTCCTTCAAGGGACTGGCACTTGAAAGGGAAGTGTGTGTGGTCCCCCAAAATAAAGGTGGTGCCTGCTCCTTAATCCACTGTGGTTGTCCTGGGCGGAAGGCCCCTTCTGCCACCAATGCTGCCACGGGCATTGGTTCTGTACCCTTGGCGGGCACCTCTCCACACCGTAGGCGGTCGTTGTGTGAGCGTATGGGCACCTCCTCACTGACACGGGCCCTGCCTTGAACCCTTCTGCAAGCCATCAGTGGCTCCTTCTCTCAGGTACTAACATAACTTTCCGCTGGGGACCCATGCCCCCCACATCCACATCCTCCTTTTAGTATTGAGTCTGCAACCCCTCCCAGCCCTTCAAAGCCCCCCCCCCCCCCCCATCTCAAATTCCCAGTCTCCACCTCCCTGCTCCAGCCCTTCCCCATTTCGGGTAACTCCCAGCCCTCCTTAGAAGGGCCCCCAATGACCAAATTGACCAAATAGAGACCTGCGTGGGGGTTGCCTTTTCAGCAGCCTTTAAACCACAGAAAAGCCCATCATTCTCCACGGGAGAAGTGGGCCCAGAACTGAAGAACACAAAATCCTGGCTCTTGGCCGTGAAGGAGGAAAAGGAGGAAATTGCTTTACTCTTTTGCTCAGGAGCCGAAAGCAGCAAAATGAATCACTAACTGGGTGCTTACGTGCAAACAAAATCTGTAACTACAGAAATGACTCCAATTGCCCAGGTTATCTGGGCGTAGGGGAGGGGCAAGGGGACCGTCTCCTCCTCCCAACATATTCCCCAATGTCGCTTCCCTTCCACATGTTTTGTGGTAGAAAGCACGGAACGTCAAATTTACCGTCTTTCACCGTGTTAAAACGTACAGTTCAGTGGTATTAAGTACGTCCACACTGCTGTGCAACCATCCCCACCGTTTATCACCAAAGCTTTTTCATCTTCCCAAACTGAAACTCTTGACCCATTAGACACGAACTCCCTCCCCCCTGCCTCCCCACAGCCCGCGGCAACCACCCTTCTCCTTTCTGTCTCCAGAAATTCAACTACTCTAAGTACCTCATATACAAGGAATTGAACAGTATTTGGTTTTTTTTTGGTGACTGGCTTATGTCATTTAGCACATTGTTCTCAAGGTTCAACCATGTGGCAACATGGGTCAGAATTGCCTCCCTTTTTTTTTTTTTTAATGTTTATTTTATTTATTTTTGAGAGAGAGAGAGAGAGAGACGGAGACAGAGAGTGAGTGGGGGAGGGGCAGAGAGAGGAGACACGGAATCCGAAGCAGGCTCCAGGCTCTGAGCCGTCAGCACAGAGCCCGACGCAGAGCTCGAACCCACAACCCGTGAGATCATGACCTGAGCCGACGTCAGATGCTTAACCGACTGAGCCACCCAGGTGCCCCAGAATTTCCTCCTTTTCAAAGGGGTGGGTAGTTCCACGGTTTGTGTGTGTATCACATTTTGTTCATCCATGGAGCCAACAATGGGCATGGACGCTTCCTACCTTTCGGTCTTGTGAATGATGCTGCTACGAATATTGAAATATAAATATCGCTTCAAGTTCCTGTTTTCCGTTCTTTGTGTTTCAGCAGCTTTTTTCACGGTCCTGTATTGACAAAATGTGGTTAAGTCTATGTCGAAGACCATAGGATAAAATTAAGTCCATGACGTAGGGAGAAGCCAGTCCAACCAAGACTCTTTTGATGCTCCTACCTCTGCCGCTGGCAGTGAATTTCTCAGTGATTCCCCCACATAAATCACTGAAGATAAGCAAATAAGAACCCTGAGAAAAGACAAAGAGATTTGGGGGGGGGGGGGGTTCAGTGTGCCCAGGAGTGGACTCAGGTGACTTCCCCTGATCTAAGGCAATCTTGATGGATTCCTTTTTGAAAATCAAGTGTTGACTAGGTGACACTCCAGGACCCAGGCTACATTTCTGGCTTGTCATCATCTGGGCCGTGTGACCCCAATCAGAGCAGGAGGAAAACCCACTGAGGCAGGAGCAAAAACATTAGCTGTCTCTACATCTTGCCTCTCCCACCTCAGAGAGGGACATGGCCTCAGGAAACGTCTCCAGTCTTCTTTTACTTCTTTACCTTTTTTTTTTTTTTAATTTTTTTTTTTTTAACGTTTATTTATTTTTGAGACAGAGAGAGACAGAGCATGAACGGGGGAGGGTCAGAGAGAGGGAGACACAGAATCTGAAACAGGCTCCAGGCTCCGAGCTGTCAGCACAGAGCCCGACGCGGGGCTCGAACTCACAGATCGTGAGATCCTGACCTGAGCCGAAGTCGGCCGCTTAACCGACGGAGCCACCCAGGCGCCCCTACTTTTTTTTTTTTTTTATTCAGCTCTGTCTTTTTTGTGAAGCCAAGTGGTGAAAACATTTTGAACAGCCTCAGCATTAACACCAAATGAGACCAAATTTGCTTTCGTTTTTGTTTTTAAAGAATTAAGTCAGGCATCTGAAATCTGAAGGGTGTTAACTCACTGAAACCCTGCAAGGGGTTTCCTGACATAGCTTTGCTTTTCACCAACAACCAGGGCAGAGAGGTCGGGGGCGGGGGGTGGGTGGGGGGAGGCAACGGAAGGGATCTCTGGAGACAAACTGTAACAGGGCTGCTACTTGGGATGCTAGGTTAAAAGTCAATTCAACTTGAGGGCTAAATCTCAGCAAATATTATTTTTACATGAAGATAAACATGAATATATTCTAGAAAGGAAGACAAATTTTCCATTCAGAAGACTAAGAGGGAACGGAAACTTAAAGCAAACCAGCTGGGTCATGAGCCCCAGGACCCGGGGATATGCATGCACTCTTATCTGCGCATCTGGAAACGTCACTGAAAAACACTTGAGAAGGTACCAGTAAGTAGCCTTGGCCCCTCTCTCCACGTCATGACTTTTCACCGTCAGTTCAATATTAGCCAGTGTGGTAGTCACTATAACCGGCGAGCTCCAAATCTCAGTGGTTTAACACACACAAAAAAGTTTAAATTTTCACTCACTTCATAGTCCAGGAAAGAGGGGGGTGTGGTGTGGTATGAGAGACTGCTCCATGCCATCATTCAGCGCCCCAGGCTCCTTCCATCTTGTGGCCCTGTTATCACCTAGGGTTCTAGAATCCTCTACTGGGTCCTCTACATTCAGCCAGCAGCTCAGTGAAGAGAGAGGGGGTCGAGGATCTCACAGAAAGATTGAAGAAGCCTGTGATTTCCTCAGAGTGGCTTCCATCCCTCCACTAGTCTCTGGCCAGGACTAGTTACACCGGTCCCTACAGTGCAAGGTGGCGGGGAGATGCCCGGTGCCCACGGGAGGAGCAGTGCACACAGGTATGGGTGGGCACCGGCAGCTTCTAGCTCAAGGGAGCTGGCTTATTCTTTTTAACGTTTTAGTTTACTCTCCCTGGGTAGCAGAGAATGGCCCACTCATAAATCCACACCAGGTTCTCGGCCAGCCTCTGGTCGTTTATCACAGCCTCCTGTTCTCGAAGCTGCCAGGTCTCATGGGGCCAGACAGGGGCTGAATTTTCTGCAGCAGTGGGGAAAGTGGTCCTTTCCCGGTTCTGCAACAGATCATCACGTGGTACAGTGGCGACACAGCTTAGCAGCTTTGTTTGGGCACCCCGCCTTCACCCTCCGCCTTACAATCTCACCCCAATATCATAGATCACTGTACAAGAACAGCTTCTCCAGCTTTTGTTGTGAACCTTTCTCTCTTAGAAGGGCCTCCAAACTGTCCACAGAACCACGGAGGGGCACAGCCACCTACACCCTGTCCCCTGGCCAGGAACTGTCCAACACTAGGCACCACCTCTCCCTCGTAGCCAAATGCAAGGATTGCAAGCCACTGAAATAAACCAAAGAGTTGGATCCCATCTGCCTCCGCAGGGCACCAAACAAACCAGGACAAGTCTGAAGTGCCTGGTTGAGGCTCAATTAGCCATCTAACCAATTATCTGTTATTTCCTCAGTTACAGATGGAGGGAAAAAAAAAATGAACGAAGGGGTGCATGTGGGAAAATCAGATAAGGTGGATTATAACTCAGAGGCAGCATACACAGCAGCCGGACTGAGCTTCACGGCCACACAATGATGGTTACAGCGTTGGGAGAACAAGATGGGCTCTGGCACAGAGGACGAGCGGGAAAGGGCTGATCTTAGGGACATTCCTTAGGAAACGGCAGCCAGCCGCTGATGGATGGAATGTGTCAGAGTCCTTGGCAAAAGGACTTCTATCGAATCTGAAGCTGTGCGGGCATCTTTGAAAATACTGGTGTTAATCCAAGCCTATTATTGCCACTGCATTTTTATTTCCTTTTCTCTCTTCTGTTTATTATTTCTTATTGCCCACACTAGTCCTGAATGGGTTACCCGCCATTTTACATTCAAGCAACACAAATATTTTTTAAAATTATGTTTCCATGTTTTTTTTTTAATTTTTTTTAACGTTTATTTATTTTTGAGACAGAGAGAGACAGAGCATGAACGGGGGAGGGGCAGAGAGAGAGGGAGACACAGAATCGGAAGCAGGCTCCGGGCTCTGAGCCATCAGCCCAGAGCCCGACGCGGGGCTCGAACTCACGGACCACGAGATCGTGACCCGAGCTGAAGTCGGCCGCTTAACCGAGTGAGCCACCCAGGCGCCCCAATTTTTCCATGTTTATTTATTCTCGAAAGACAGAGAGAGGCAGAGCGTGAGCGGGGGAGGGGCAGAGAGAGAGGGAGACACAGAATCTGAAGCAGGCTCCAGGCTCTGAGCCATCAGCACGGAGCCCAGTGCGGGGCTCGAACCCACGAACCGTGAGATCATCCCCTGAGCCGAAGTCAGGCGTTTAACCAACTGAGCCACCCAGGCGTCCCACAACATAAATATTTTTAACCACAGTGAGGTCACATCCTAACATTATTAATTGGCCTTTTGTTCATTTTGGGTGAGAGGAGAAATTATCCAGGTCGTCATGTAGATCTTAATTGGGCTTGAATAGAAAAATCATTTTATTTTCTCCTTTAAAATTTGTTAAGCATCATACCATGCTAACATTTCCCTGGGGGGCTCAAATGATGCTTGAGGGAGTAGTGGATGGAGGGAACATTCCCCCCTTCTCCCCAGTTTTCCATTTACGGTCCTCCTTCCACACCACTTCCTCCAAAAGTAAGTCATCTCGTGGGTCAGTCAGAGTTCACAATTTCTGAAACACCGCATGGGGTCTGCCCTCTTGCTCCACAGCAAATCTGTCATCCAGCAGCTGGTCCCTTTTCCTCACCTGTATAATGAAGCGTACGATCTATTACAACCTTGGTCCAAGGCCGAATTTCTGTTCACAAGACCCTGTCGTCTTTGGATGAACTGTACTGTTTAAGAGCCAAGATTATAATGAAACACTGGCTTGGCAGTTCACAATGGTGGGAATTAGGAAACATAGAAAAACTTTCTTCGACAGTGAACAAAGACATTTAGAATACCCAGCGTTACTGCTTCTGAGCTGTCAGTGGAGGTGGCCTCCTTTCGTTCACAATACTGACTTTCCAAGCCTGGATCCTCATACATTTATTGAACGACTCGTCTTGAGATCGGTCCAATGCTCTTCTTTCAGATCTGTCAAAACACCACCTCTTCCAAGAAGTTCACTAAAATTAAGTGGAAGTGAAGTAATGATCTTCCTTCCTTATTCTGCTGCCTTGGAACAGCCTCTCATCTCACAGCACCAAAACTGGAACCAGCTATTTACTTCATCTCCAGATGGGTTCCTTTATCTATAAATGCATTACTGTAACATTTTTCTAGAACATAAGAGGCTGGCACAGGAGATATTTAAGAATAGAGGCTTTACCTTAGTCAACCTTGCACGTTCTGTAGGGCCTAATACATAGGAGGTGCTAACCAGTACTTGGATGAATGAATTTCCTAAGAAATAGGCCACGGACTCATCACCCGAAAAGACTCTTGAGATGCTTTGTGTGATCCTTGCTGTGTTTCAGGGTTATTCGAGACCGTGCTTGTGTCTCAGAAAAGAAAGTATAGGGGCGCCTGGGTGGCGCAGTCGGTTAAGCGTCCGACTTCAGCCAGGTCACGATCTCGCGGTCCGTGGGTTCGAGCCCCGCGTCGGGCTCTGGGCTGATGGCTCAGAGCCTGGAGCCTGTTTCCGATTCTGTGTCTCCCTCTCTCTCTGCTCCTCCCCCGTTCATGCTCTGTCTCTCTCTGTCCCAAAAATAAATAAACGTTGAAAAAAAAATTAAAAAAAAAGAGAAAAGAAAAGAAAAGAAAGTATAAATAAGAGAAACAACTTGGACCTTGGACACGTAGAAACAAAGCCAGACAAGCCCGGCCCTGGAATGGGCAGTGGCAATGATCCAGTCATTGATTTCTTGGTATCTGGACATTTACAGGAATGATGAGATGCTGCTTTGATAGTAACTCCAAATTGCTGCTTCTTAGTCACTTAGCGTCTACAAAATAATATTTTCTTCTAACCCCAAGCCACAATGGTCAGGACCGCAGGGCAATATCCTGTAACAAGAGACGTGTGCGCTGTCACAGCAGTTCTCAAAGTGTGTCCCGCCCAGCCACGGTCCCAGGAGCTATCTGTGTCAGAAAGTCCACAAGGGCCACGTGAATGGGTCAACATCACACATTGCACCACCATCTTTCATCTTCAACAGACTCTTCAACTTCAACAGAAGCTGACGTGCTAAATAGATCTGATCATACAATCCCATTTTCCTATAGTGCCTGACACATTGCACAGAACACACTTTAAGAGAGACACCTCTGGGGCCCCTGGATGGCTCCGTCCGTTGGGCGTCCGACTCCGGCTCGGGTCGTGATCTCACGGTTTGTGAGTCTGAGCCCCGCATCGGGCTCTGTGCTGACAGCTCGGAGCCTGGAGCCTGCTTCGGATTCTGTGTCTCCCTCTCTCTCTGCCCGTCTCCCACTTACACTCTGTCTCTCTCTCAAAAATAAATGAACGTTAAAAAAAAAGAAAAAAAGAAAAAAGAAAGACATCTCTGTTTGTAGTTCATTGACGGCATTTTTACACAGGTAGAGCAGGGATTTGCAACCTGCAATATGTTTGTGCCAGAAACGGCACGCAGGTCCTTGGCTGCCATTTTCCCTTATTTTACTGAAAGGTGACCTGACCATCTGCCACAGGAGTTACATTTAGCTTCATACCCTGCAAGTGAGGCTTGGTGGGTAGACCAGAAAGACCTGAATGCGGGAAACTTGGTTCATAGCCTTGCAAAGGCTGGCACCGTGGGGTAGAGCTGGCAATCACCAGCTTGGGTCTCATTCCTAGAGACACAACAATGTGTTTTTTTTTTTTTTGGTCAGGGATAGACTCTTGGCTGGTCACAGGGACGGGTGGCTGCCATGGAAACATATTTGACTTATACGTCAGTGGCAGATCAGAGCCTGGCATATTTCCGATGAATATTGGATTTGAGGGCATAGTCACGGTATTTGCTGTTACTTTGAAATTGGGCCACAACCTAGCAGCCTCGTTAGGGAAATATGCATGATTTTCTTCGCAAAATTAAAATATTCTCAGGGGTTATTTGGGCTTCCAGGACAAAAAAATGTACCAGACACGAGTGTGCGAGCCAGGTTTCCAAATCTTGGTGGCAGGAAGCTATGGTGTCCTATTCAGTCACAGCCTTGTGGTTTTCCTGGCGCTCAGGTGCTAGACTGATGTGTTATCTGATGTGTTTCCCCTCCCTCTGTCCTTCTACACTGTGTCCTTTCCCCATCAGTCAGCCTGACACCCAAGTTGCCTCAGAGATGAGGAGACGGTGCTAAAAGCTGAGAAATACGTTAAGAAGTCAGTTCTTTGCCTTTGATTTCAAAAGCTTAAGTCTCAGGGACAGCAAGGAAAACCCAGAGCATGAAAAAATCCATTTGGAAGAAAAACCTGATGAAGGGACACAGCTATCCTGATCCCCATTCTCTCACCCAAACTGGAGTTTTCCCAGTGGGAGAAGGAGAGCAGATTGAAGAAGCAGGAGGCCACTGACGGGTCCTGAAGGCATGCCCCGCCCTGCTCTCCACTCCACACTGAGATTTAGAGGAGGCAGGGGATGATGGAAGGACCTGGAAGGTGGGAGGGATTGGAGTGTGTCGATTTATGGAAGTGGCAAGATGGCAGCCAAGATGTCTTCCGCCTTTCCCAAGTTCTCTGCGAGAGCCACCAGGTCACCAGGTGCCTACGGGTGGCACTAAAAAGCGGTCATAGGAGGGAACAAGGGGTCACTCGGCAGTGAATCAACAAGCAAAACAACAGACACGTGGACATAGGCACAGCTGGGACCCCTTAGGACCAGGTCAGCACCCTAGGAATGATGAGAAGAAAATATGGAAGGAGTTTGAAGCCCTGACGACTTCACCGGACCAGGCTGCTATTCCGGGAAGAAGAAATCAACTCTCTCATTTAAGATATTGTTACTCAGTCTGTCCCGTGCTGGGGCCAAGCACATTCCTCCAGGCAGACAGACACGCTCGGGTACTGAGGAGGAAGCTGATGACGGTATGGAAAGGGCCCCCGAAGCCACAGGAGATGTCCACGGTAGGCCAAGGAGATAGGCAGGGCACCAACAGCATCTGTCGCACAGCCACTCACCCATGCCTCCCTTCTTCTGTCTATTATAATGGCATTCGTCACGTCGCTGTGAAGTAGATTTTCTGCCCGTCTGCTCTATGAATCAAGGCTCGTGTTTGTAAGTGAAGAAAACCCCAATTTCAATGAACTTAAACAAAAAAGAGAGCCTGTTGGTTTGTGGGACTGCAAAGTGAGATATCCAGTCATTTCAGATGACATCCAGGGGCTCAAGTCCTATAATCACACCCTTGCTCTGACTCTCTCTCACCCACCTCAAGAGTTTTTGTGGAGTTCACTCTCCAGCAACCCGTCCTTCCACCCCACGATGGCGGACGGGGCTGAAACCTTGAACCTTCCAAACTTTGGGTCTTTCTGAGGTGACCGAGGAACCCCGCCCGCCCTATGTCACCTCCCTGGCATAAACTCAAGGGTGACGGAAAGGAGGTCATCACGAAAAACAACAGACAGTCCCCTGACGACGTTCCAGAGGTTTTGGAAGCTCGGCACTAGGAACCAGAGACAAAGGCCAGATATATTTCTTACCATACCACGAGAAGACCACGTTCACAGTGTGCCTTGTGCCCACCACAGTGGCTGACACTGTGGGCAAGCAGTCAACATTTGCTCAGTGAGTGAGTGAGCTCATGCATGAACAAATACGTATTTCCCCCGGAGTGCGGGAGAAGCTCCCCCAAGTGCCGGGGTGCCAGAGTTGAGCGCTGGCCTTGAAGACACTTGGATACTCAACAAGGGCTTGTGCCAGTTTTCCAGGAGAGCCGTGGGTGGATTTGGAAGTATGTCTCTCCCCACCACAGGAGAAGTAGGCTTTTGGTTGGCTCCCTGAGTGGCTGGCTGGTCCCGAGGCACCCTGGAGAAGCGGCCGTCTATGGGACAAAAGGAGCTAAGGCCACCTCGTTTCTAGTTTCCAGGCCAGCCCAGCAGCCCCTTCCTGCTCCTCCTGGGCAAGACAACCGCAGATGGGGCTTCAAGGAACTTGGTGCTGGCAGCTGCAGGAACCCCTGAGAAGCAGCCTCCTAGTAATTAGTCACTGGAGAGACCCGAACCCTCCAGAAAGCAGTCACATGGGATTGTGTAGCCCTAATCCTGAAGAGAACTTTTCTCCCCCCCTAAGCAATAGATTCCCAGAAATATTGAGGTAACAGGTAATGCATGTAACTGAGAATTCCTTTCAGGCGGTTGGGGGATGGGGAAAAATAACCATATTAATGATTCCATTCAGTCGCTTTCCCATCTGTTGTCTTAAAGAAAAAAAAAAATCAAAGATAGGCATATCATTTCTGCTATTGCCAAAACCAAAGAAGAGGGACTACCATCATAAATAAGAAACCCAGATCTTGTTTCATTGGCATTAATGCTCAAAGGACTATAAAAATAAGTCAAAAGAGCATTCAGAGTATATGAAATCTGCATATATTTTCATCAAATAATGCAAATTAAAATAAAGGTGAAAAAATTAACCATTTTCAATGTTCATGTTCCCAAAGATGTCTTCTAAAAATTAGAAATTTGTCCTTAAAATTGAAAGGCAAAACACAACGCACAGTATGCGAATGCCAAAAGTTTAAATCAAAATTATTTAGGGGGTGCCTGGGTGGCTCAGTCGGTTGAGAGTCTGACCTCGGCTCAGGTCACGATCTCACAGCTTGTGAGTTCGAGCCCCGCGTCGGGCTCTGTGCTGACAGCTCAGAGCCTGGAGTCTGCTTCTGCTTCTGTGTCTCCCTCTCTCTCTGCCCCTAACCCACTCGCACTCTGTCTCTGTCTCTCTCAAAAATAAATAAACACTAAAAAATTTTTTAAATGATTTAGATAAAATCATTTTCGAAAAATAAAACCATTCGTGGTTCTAGTGTTCAACATCTGTCAAGCTGCCAGTTGAAGAATCTCATCTTGAGATCCACATAAAAAAATTTTTAAATGTAATATGCGCTAATACTGCAAACCGTTCCCCAGTTACCATGTGCATCTGTTGTAAATACCACGCCAATCTCTGAGCACCCCTAGAACCAGAACCAGGAATCGAAACTCAAAGAGAAGCAAAGATGCCTGACTCCATTGGGAACCGATACTTGGTTATGCAACAATCCAGTCCCGTTATGCTGGCCGAGAGGAATGGTTTGACAAATGAATCGATGTGTCCTTTCTGATCCAAGTAACAGAAGTGTAAGTGCACCTCAAATCCTCCTTGTACCCCAAAGCCATCTGTACCCACCAGAGTCAGGAACAGTGGAAGCCCTAAACCCTACCGGCATCCAGAGGTGGTCTCTTTCGTGGACACGATGCGGACGTGGAGGTCTGGGTAACGACAGTGGCTGTTTGGGGGCATGGGTCACACTCTGCCAAGTGCTGATCAGATCCCCAGGGAGAGAGTGCCCGTGTGCTCTTCGATACACTTATTTGTGTGTGGTTGGCGATACTGGGGCCCTTGAAAGCAGGAGAGGGTACACTTCGTGGGTCCTGGGCCAGAGAGTAAATAGTTTTGGCTTTGGTCTCTACTGCCACTGCTCAACTCTGCCACTATAATACAAAAGCAGCCACAGACAATTCGTAAATGAATGAGCGCAACTGTGTTCTAATAAAACGTTATTTACCCAAACAGGCTGGATCTGGTCCAGTTTGCAGGCCCTTCTAACTAACACTCGGGGCCCTCTTGTCTGGATCCAAAGGCAGTCTGGCTGTTCCAGTCCCACAACCCCATGAGTTTAAGCATTTCTTAAAGCAAAGGATTCAAAAGAAATAGGAACCTTCTGTGTCCATCGGCTAACACCCGCCCAGTGTTTCGTAGCGCCATCACAGTGCTGGCAGCCCATGACCTTGGGCAAGTCATGGAACCCCGCCCTCTCAGCTTCGTCCCTTCATCTGTAGAATGGTCAGCTGTGCTGTTCCCTCTCTCGGAGCATTACTGAGAAAGTCAAAACAACAGTGGCAATGATAACACTTCCCGTTTGCAAAGTGCATTACAGTTTTCCAAATTGTTCTCTACTTGACCCTTGTAAGAATCTTATGAGGCAGTCAGTCCCAACCCCATTTTTACACGTGTGGAAACTGTGGGGCACAGGGTATGTAAATAACTGGCTGAAGGGCCCCCAACTGGTAACCAGCGAAAACCAGGTCTCATCCATACATGGTATCCAGGAAGGTACCGTGTCTCTTCATTCCCAAGGTAAAGCCACTTTTACCCCAACTATGCGGGATCTCTGTGTAAATATGCCTTGCTATGTAAATAAAACCAGTGCTGTTTGAGCCTTTTTTTTTTTCATCTTAGACCCCTGACCCTCTGGATTATAATTCTTTTTAATATTGAAACTTATTGTAGACCCTAGACATTGTCACAATATCAGTGACACATTTGAGTTATTACTGAACAAACACCATTTATACCTGTATCTTGGGTTGTGCCAGTAGGAACAGAAAACATGCCAACTTTATTTTCTCCCCATCTGGGCTTTTTCATTAGGCTGCCAAAGAGCGAGCTCGTTGCCAATTCAGCGGTGATCACGTAAACATTGCTTCCTCTATTATCTTTCCCCCAGAATGATTCTCACCTGTACAAGTTCAACGTGCACCGTGAGAAGGGCATTCAGGAAACTCCTCTCTGCCTGATGGGATTCACGATTAGGTCTGATGCTGCCTCATTTATTCATCAGGGCTGTTGACCAAGTGGTGCACATTTTGCGACTCTAAATTCCAAGTCAAAGTTCAATCTCTTGCATTTCAGTGGAATTGGAATTTGTCAAACAGCTCTTGAAACTGGACTGTTTGACTTCTAATGTTTACAGATGTTTCATATTTTACTGGTGTTTGTGCTAAGGGGCTGTAATCAGAATCATGTCCATCGCTCATTAAACATTTGATTCTTTCTGATGTTTTCAATCCTCTGAGCTCTACGCTTCCTTCCACTCACATTTAACGTTTCCCTCACAATGTCTGCCCTTTCTCGTGCAGATTTGACAACTTTAATCTTTTTTTTTTTTTTAATTTTTTTTTTTCAACGTTTATTTATTTTTGGGACAGAGAGAGACAGAGCATGAATGGGGGAGGTGCAGAGAGAGAGGGAGACACAGAATCGGAAACAGGCTCCAGGCTCCGAGCCATCAGCCCAGAGCCCGACGCGGGGCTCGAACTCACGGACCGCGAGATCGTGACCTGGCTGAAGTCGGACGCTTAACCGACTGCGCCACCCAGGCGCCCCATTGACAACTTTAATCTTATGAAGTTCTGCTGACCAACGTGGTAGTCACAGATCACATATGGCTACTTACGTTTAAGTTAATTAAATTTGAAAATCCACTCTCTCTAGTCAGATTTCACGTGCTCAGTAGCTCATGTGCCAATGGCTAAACTATACTGGGCAGCCCAGATACAGGGCTTTTTAATTTTTGTAGAATGTTCTTTAGAAGGCACTGTATAATGGATTTAGAGACTAATTTGGACCAACTTCATAGCTGGTACAAATTCATCTGAGATCTGCTCTTGACCCACCTACTTTATTCTTTTAAACCACCCATACAAATACTAAGACCAAGACTCCAGTAACCACAGGGATCATTTGCTGATTATATATCATGTGCCATGCAATGCACTAAACCCTGAGTGTATACTATCTCACTGAATCTCTGTAATGAGTCAACGTTGTTATCAAGACTTATCAGGAAGCTGAGGCCCGGGGCCACATAGTAAGAGGCAGATTTGAGATCGGAACCTATGTTTTTCTGGCTCTAGAGCCTGAGCTCTTAAACACTCAGTGATACCCAACTCCTCACCCTCGTCTTCCCCTGTCCCCTATTCTGCTGTGGCCCTGGCTAGACAAGGATAGGGCCTAGGCTGAATGTCATGCTGGAGGGGCACTCTGCCCAAATCAAGGGCAGAGTAGGCAGCATGAGGGTATCTAGGTGGGCACAAGAGCCCAGGCTAATTTTGTGTCAAAATGAAAATAGTGTCCTTCGTAACACAGCAACTGAAGCTTTTTACCGACTGGATACTTTCCCACTGAAAACGCCCCAGTAAGAATAATCACGAGTGGGTCTGTTGGGATTGGTTAGTAAAATTTGACATCAACCCAAAGTTAATGTCAATGTTAACGTACGTTCATGAACATTAATGTGTGGGCTGCTGCTTCTTTGTATTGTTTTTCATTGTTTCCTTTTTTGGAAGCACTGACTTCATTCCACAGGTCCCATGTGCCAGCTATCATTATAGTCTGGGTTTCAACCTCTTTCTCTGGGACAACTCTCGGAGATGACTGGTCACTGCCGCTTGTTCACGACAAACAGTCCCTCTGTCTGCCCTGAATACTGACTTCTTACTTTGAAGCTTCAGTTGAGCTTTGTTTTTAATGCAAACCCATCTACAGATTAGAGAGCCAGAAATTGGGTCTCTGGGAGGCAGCCTGGAGGGTTCCTTGAGCTCATGGTAAAAAAACTCCGTATTTCACATCAGTCATAGATCTCTCACTAGCCTTTCTTTCCTAGCCTTCCTTTCTTCCCTTTTAATTTTCTTTCTTTCACAGGATTCTTTGAAACTTGACGTGCTAGCTGTCAAGACTACTAAATTAATACTTTTTTTTTTATAGGTCATAACCTTGCTGGAGTGAGCAAATCCAAATCGGAACAAGTAACACAGAGTGTTCATCCAAATAAGTTTTCACACATAGCAGGCGAGGCCCAGGATGCAGGGGACATTTCCTTGCAATCGAACAGTGCTATACGATCTCTAGAATCTGACGTGGCAGCCTCAAACCCACTCTAACAGGAAAGGTGCTAGGTGGCAGAATGAAGAACCACATGAACCTGCCTCCCAGGACCATGATATCTTGGATCGGAATATGGTGTTCCAGCTCGTCATTAGACCAGTCATTAGGCATCCACCTGGCATATCCAACACACTGGGTAATTAGCAGTAATGAGTAAGAACACAAGAACAGACCAATTAAACACCATCTACCTATTAGTCATATTTGAAAGCTACCAGTCACCAAAGACCAGCCCAATCCTGTCCGTAATCAAGAATTTGAAAAAGATCTATTGAGAAGACAGACTTTTGAGATGATGATGTCAGACTGGGTTGAACTGCATGAGTCAGAATGGAAATTCACTAGGTCAACAGACAGCGCGGATACTATAAGATAATACGATTTGGAAGAGCCAGAACCAGCCGGCTGGGGCACAAAAGAATCCTGTGGCCAAAGCTGAATTTCAAGATATCAAGACTCGGGCAAAACTGTTACTAGACTTAATAATGTTGAGTGTACTGTAGGGTCTGAGAATCATGGACCATGCCTATTTTTACTTCCCATTGTATCCCCAACACCAAACAGCACCCAGCATATTCGGTAGGTTCGTTCAGTAAGTTTTTGCAAATGAACGAAGTAATAAATCAATGAAGTGCCATTTTGTTTTCTATCCTTTGTCACAAGGACCGCCCCTTCTTGGTCAAATGTCTCCAGGGTATCCTGAGAAGTCGTGTGGCTTCCCAGGTGTTCCAAAGGGGCGCACCTCGGTAAGCACAGTTCTTCAAGCATTGCTGTTGTGCCTGGTTTTCCTGCTCTCCGTTAAACCTCAACCGGGCTGGAACCCTCTCTCTCAGAGCCAGTTCATTTCATTAACTTGTTTGCCCTGGATCAGTGAATGAAAGTAAGTATAGGGCAGTAAGTGTGCCCATCCCTTCCTTCCAAAACGTTTTAATTTGAATGTTATGGTGCAGCGTGGGGACTGGACTGGAATCTTCCACTCAGTAGCTGTAAGACCTTGAGCAAGTTATCTGACTCTCTCAGCCTTCGTTTCCTCATCTGCAAATAAGGGTTATAAATAGCACAATCCCTCCCTCAAAGCGCACTTGTGAGCATGAAATAAAACGACCCAGGTGAAGAGTCCAGCACAGTGCCTGTCACATGGAAAACACACGTGAAATCGGCAGCTGTCGCAGGGTTCCCAGACGCCAGCAGCAGCAGCCCTATGAATTAGTTAGAAGTGCAAATTCTCGGGGCGCCTGGGTGGCTCAGTCGGTTCAGCGTCCGACTTCGGCTCAGGTCATGATCTCACGGTCTGTGAGTTCGAGCCCCGTGTCGGGCTCTGTGCTGACCGCTCAGAGCCTGGAGCCTGTTTCGGATTCTGTGTCTCCCTCTCTCTCTGCCCCTCCCCTGTTCATGCTCTGTCTCTCCCTCTCTCAAAAATAAATAAACGTTAAAGAAAAACTAAAAAAAAAAAAAAGTGCAAATTCTCTCTCAGTCCCTCCCCAAAACAATGGAATCAGAAACTCTGGGTGTGGAGCCCAATAACCTGTGTTTTAACAAGAGGTCCAGGTGATTCTGACGCAGGCTGAAGTCTGAGAACCAGTGCTGTAAATGTCAGCAATAAATAATAATAATGCGTTATAATAACGTGTTGATACGACTCTTACTCTGACAGCGGCCATGTAAAATACTTTAGTTGGGTCGTTTTCAAACCAAGTTCCGGGAAGCCCTGGGGCCCACGGGGATACATGGGAGGCCACCTCAGAAGGTCGAGGGGCAGGTCACAGGTCCCCGGCTCTGCTCCGATGAGTGCAGACTCCACTGGCTTCATACACTTCGGTTCCAATCCCATGTCAAGTTTTGGATGGAACTTAGACAAAACGATACAAACGAGTTCTGTTCTGAAATCACTCTTGAAAATCACCACCTGGCCCCGAGTGCCAGAGGGAATCAGGCCAGCTACGAGGGAGATTCAGGGGACCAGTAGATTTCCTGGGCCTGTCACTACAGGGCATGATGAATGCCGGCCCTGCATTCGGATCCCATTCCACAAGCTTGCTCTAGCAACTGTGCTGGGTACCTTCTGTCACGCATCGTATCATTAAATCCTTACCAGGTGCTACTTTCCCTCCCTTTCAGAGGAGAAAATGAAAATACAGGGACATTAAGTAAACGTGTCCAAGGTCACCCAGCTAGCGCAGCTGGCCTAGAAGCCAGATCACCTGACACTGAGATTTGCTCTTGATCTCCAAGAATGGCCGCTGGTCACGCTTGAGCGGATAGCCTCGTCATGCAGGAAAATGACCCACGGGGGTACCGGATGAAGTCTGCAGAGACCTTTGGATCACACTCTTGGACCAACAAGAACAAGGCAGCTGGCTTTCCCTCTGCCATTAGCTCAGCCCCACGCCTGGGATAACTGAATGGTTTCTTTCAAAATGAGTCATGGTCACCACAAATTAGAAAGTCCCTATCGGAGGGGCTTTTCCCTATTTGCCACATCAGTCAGGCTGGGAAGATGATGTCAGCATACTGGGTATGCTGGACGCAGTGAGCTGAGAGTCTGAATCTGAGTCCCAGCCTACGCCATTAGACCTTGGTCAACTGTTTAACTAGGTGGCCGAACTTGCCACTTACCACCCAAGGTGGACTTTGAATTAGGTGATATTCAGAGACCTCCGCGCTCCCTGGAAAGCGGAACTAGGTAAATATTTTGTCTTTCACGGCAGTATTATTTATTTATTTATTTATAAGCCCTTTCCACAAAGGTCTAGGGAGCCCTTACCGTGTGTCAGGCGTTGTGCTAGGTACTGAGGCCGCAGCTGCGAAGGCGAGAGATGTGGTCCCAGCCTCCATGGAGCCTACGGTCTGGTGGGGACGGGAAATTGCTGCTAAGGGTCTGTCCTGTGCTGATCACGGAGAAGTACTGTTAAGTGCTTCGTGTGTGGTAGGCATAGTCCTAAGTGCTGCACACGAATGATTTCACTTAATTCTCACAACAGTCCTACAAAGTAGGACTGCTGATCTCCACGTTACAGAAGAGGTAACTGGGGCTCAGAAAGTTTAAGGAACTTGCCAAGTAGAGTTGACTGCCACTAAACAGCAGGATCTATCTGACTTCTTTTTTTTAAAGCTTTTATTTAAAAAAAAAAATTTTTTTTTTTTTACATATATTTGTTTTTGAGAGACAGAGCACGAATAAGGGAAGGGCAGACAGAGAGGGAGACACAGAATCCGAAGCAGGCTCCAGGCTCCGAGCTGTCAGCACAGAGCCCCACACGGGGCTTGGACCCGCGAACCATGAGATCATGACCTGAGCCAAAGACGGACGCTTAACCGACTGAGCCACCCAGGCGCCCCTTTAAAGCTTTTATTTAAAAAAAAAATTATTTTATTTTTAAGTAATCTCTATACCCAGTGTGGGGCTCGAAATCATAACCCCGAGATTAAGAGTCACGTGCTTTACCGACTGAGCCAGCCAGGAGCCGCAGGATTTATCTGACTTCTAAGCTATGCCCTTAACCTCTACGTCATAGGTATCTGTGTATGTATGTCCACATACAAGGAATCTCTCTTTTTCAGTGCCTGGAAGAACATCTACCTATAGTGAATTGTTTTTCCTCCCTCTTTCTTTTCCTTCCTTCCTTTCTTCCTTCCTTCCTTCCTTCCTTCCTTCCCTTTCTTTTTCTTCCTTCCTTCCTTCCTTCCTTCCTTCCTTCCTTCCTTCCTTCCTTTTCTTTCTTTCTTTCTTTCTTTCTTTCTTTCTTTCTTTCTTTCTTTCTTTTTCTTTCTTTCTTTCTTTCTTTCTTTCTTTCTTTCTTTCTTTCTTTCTTTCTTTCTTTCTTTCTTTCCTTCTTTCTTTCTCTCTCTCTCTTTCTTTCTTTCTTTCTTTCTAATCTCTACACCCAATGTGGGGCTTGAACTCACAACTCTGAGATCAAGAGTTACATGCTGTGCTGACTAAGCCAGCCAGATGTCCCTATGGTGAGTTCTTAATAAATAGTTACTAATTAAATATACCCATCGGGGTCAAGCTAGAGACAGAAGGTCCCAGATGATGAGATGAATGGGAATCGTGGAAACCGAGTGACCATTCTGGTGAGTGGGGGCAGTAAGGGGAGAGCCCAACCCATCAGTGGTCTGAAAAACAGACGTGGGAGCAGAGGGATGTCAGATTGTCATACAGGTTGCCAAGAAGCCACCGTGCTGGAAACTGTCCCTGTCAGAAGTTTTCAGGGGGAGTTTTGGTGAGGGACATGGGCCAAGAGTGCAGACACTAACCATCTCTCCCAGCTGTCACCACAGAAGGACATTCTGTCTGTCAGGGGTTGGTTCATCACCCAGACTGAAATCTGTGTCCACCCGAGTGGCCTGGAGGAAGACGGCTCACAGAGAAGGCTGAGGTGATAATGTCATGCCTGGCTTTCTTTCTCTTGCTCCGCTGACCCACCTCTCTCTCTGGAGTGGCGGCACTCAATAAAAGGCCAATTTGCTGGGTTGGGCATACGGAGATTCTTTACCAGTGGTCTGCGGGTTCAAGACTGGTTTGGAAAGGGCCAACAGTTGTATCAGCTGCCTTTATAACACGGTACCATGTGCTGTCCCCTGCATCACTTAAGCTACTCAGCTTTAAATAATCCTTTGTTGGGGCGCCTGGGTGGCTCAGTCGGGTGAGCGTCCAACTTCAGCTCAGGTCGTGATCTCGCCGTTTGTGAGTTAGAGCCCCGCGTCGGGCTCTGTGCTGACAGTTCAGAGCCTGGAGCCTGCTTCCGATTCTGTGTCTCCTTCTCTCTCTGCTCCTCCCCAGTCATACTCTGTCTCTCTTTCTCTCTCAAAAATAAATAAACATTAAAAGCATTAAAATAACACTTTGTTTTGGAATTTGAAACTCCCATTTCTTGCTTATTAAAATCAGGCTACTCAATATCACTGGCTAAGAGTTTTCAACTGGTGGAGTCACACAGGGAAAGTGATGTTACTGTTATCTTTCTGTTCAGACTGTAGCAGGGAACAACCATGAGGATCCAGGCGTGCAGAGAAAGAAGATCTCAAAGACTGGAGGCTCACATAACTGAGTTAACAGCTCAGCTGTTACTTCCTGTGGCAGCCTGACTCCAATGTCCCCCAGCGATCCCCCTCCTAGTATGGTCCCTCCCCTTGAGCGTGGGCTGGCCTGGCAACTTCCTTCTAGCCAACAGAATATAGCAAAGGCGACAGGATGGCACTTCTGAGATTAGGCTAGAAGAGATGATGGGCTCTGCCTTGCCAGAAGACTCCATTGCTCTCTCAGCTCACACACGGATGAAGCAAGTGGCCGTCTCTCCCAGCTGTCACCACAAAAGGACATTCTGTCAGTCAGGGGTTGGTTCATCACCCAGACTGAAATCTGGGCCACCACAGCAAGCTGCAGAGAGTGGCCTCTGGTTCAACAGGTGGCAAGGATGTGAGGCCCTCAGACCAACAGCTCAAAGGAACTGAATTCTGTCAACAACCACTGAGAACCTTGGAAGCGGATCCTTGCCCCGTTGAGCTTTCGGATGAAACCCCAGCCCTGGCTGACACTCTGCCGGCAGCCCGTGACAGACTCAGAAGCAGAGCGCCCGGCTAAGCTACCCCCAGGCTCCTGAAGCACGGGGGCTGTGAAACAATCCATGTGTGCTGTTTTAAGGTGCTGAGTTTGCAGCAATTTGTCACGCGGCAATAGAATGTTAAGACACTTCCCATCTGGGTGGGTTTGGCAGGTTATTCCCCGCCTGCCCTTGAAACCTCCATTTTCTCATCTGTCAACGTGGCCTGGATAATAATAGAAATGATGATATTAATGGCTGTCTTTGGGGATTTACGTGAGAAACTGCAAACACACACACACACACACACACACACACACACACAAAAGCGTGCAATTGTTGACATCTGAGTGAGCAAGCGGTCTGGGCTCTGCCTAGGCTGGGTCTTGAAGACAGCAGGGGAGAGCAGTGGGCAGAGGTACTCAGTGGGAAGAGCAGGAATGGCTTCCCTGAAGCTACGAAGCTTGGAGTTTGGGGAGCTAAAGATGGGATGTCAAGTGAAGGCAAAGCTGGGAACTCCAGAAACCACCAAAAGAGTTCAGCCAGACAGGGCTGTAGGTTCAAAGGAAAAGCAGGAAGCAGTGCTAACAATGAGATGGAGGGAGACTTTTATAAGGTGCCAATGATGCCAGTAGGTGGGAAGGATTAAGACACTACGAGTGTTTAATTGCATAGCGGAAGTCAATTCGTGCCAAAGGCACTGGAATCCAGGGCTTGGGTGCCCACTATGGTTGGCTCTGGGTACCCACCCTCTCTTTTTGACGGAACTTCTCTCCACACCACCCATAAACCCTAGGGGACTCCTCATCAAATGCGATTCCCAACCCCCACATCAGGCTCCTCTAACATCGCCACTGGGATGTCTAAGGGGCATCTGAGATTTCAGGTGCCCAGATCTGAACTTCTGATTTCACACTCTTCCTCTAAGCTCTGCTGCAGCTGCAGCCTTCACATCTCAGTGTTGCCCTGACAGCTCGATATGGAACAGGGATGACCTTACAGGGCATACTGTTGAAGATGAGAAACGATAGTTCTTTGGAGAGGAGTTAAGATGGCGGAGCAGCATGGAGACCCTGAGTTTGTCTCATCCCTGAAACGCAGCTAGATCAGCCCCAAACCATTTTTGAACACCTAGGAAATCGATCTGGGGATTACCACAACAATCTGCATAACTTGAGCCACGGAACTCGGCAGGTATGCGGTGCAGAGAGGTGAACTGGGACAGAAAAGATGCAAAAGCATAGATTTAAGTAAAAAGAGTAAAGCGTGAACATCTTCCTTCCTCCCTCCTGCTGTCGTCACCCCTCTCCCGCCACATTATGTTCCAACTGCTGGTATCAGAAACTATAGGGCCACCTGCAGTCACCCGCCTGGGACTTACTACCTCTCTGCTGAGAAACAGATCATCTCCATCCCTTTTTGAAAAAAAAGCATACTCCAAGCAATACCATAATCAACACCCATATCCATATGCACAATTATTTCTTCAGGATAGGTTCCTAGCAGCGGGACTGTGAAGTCAAAGGACTTGCACAGAAAACATATGGTAAGAGACTGACAAATGATCCTTTAAGGTGGTTGAACCAATTCACTTTCCCACCAACAGGGGCGTGACCTCCGTGCCAGTGCTGGACATTATCAATCTTTCTAAGAATTTCCAAGAATGAGGTCCCGTCTTAATTTACAGTTTCCCGACAACCAGGGCTTGAATACATTTTCATGTATTTATTGGCCATTTGCATTTGTTCCTCAGTGGGTCGCCTCTCTGTTTTCTTGGTTTGTTTTTCTATTGGGTTATTTATCCCAAATTACCAATGGAAAATCTGAGGACTGGGGAAATTAAGTTAACTGGCTTCAAGTCCCAGCACGAGTAAGTGGCCGGGCTGGACTGGAGCGTGGTTGTATTTCTCAAAAGTGCCCATTCTCAACCACAAGGCCGGTTACTCTGCATCCCGGGTACGGTCCAGGTGAACCGATGAATGAAAACGTGAAGGCTGCATGAGGACACGGATAGCGCTCACTTGCAGTGGTGTGGCCCTTTCTGCTTTTACCTGAAACAGCCCGGCTGTCTACCGCAGTTCCCTCCAGGACGGCCACCCGGCTGACCACCGTGACTCTTGCCCTGCGCCCGCCCTGGCTGCCCGTTCGACCACATTTAGCAATTACATTGCCCCTGAAGACATCGGCAGCCAGAACTAAATAACAACCTATGGCTTATGGCCATTTCCTTAGTTAAGCCAACTGGAGCTAGACCATCCCTGGCTTTCGGTGTGATTCATTCTCCAAAACCCAAATCCAAGACTACTCTGGATCTGGCAGGGCTCAGCTGTCAACGCAGAGAGGGAACGCATAACCAGCTGCCATCAACTCATCTGACATCGTGCCAGGGCCACCTTACCATGGTTTGTGGCAGAACAACGCCTTTCTGCGGCAGAGGAGGTTTGCAGCCTTGCCCTTTGGCAAGGGCAGCCAACTTCTCAGCAGGCCGGAGAGCGCCTGAGTACCAGAGGAATGCCTTCTCTAAAAATAGAGGTCCTTTGCAGGGCTTCCTGACTAGCAGTCTTAGCGGCATCCACACCACGTCTATGCGTTCTGCGCAGGACCAGCTGCAGGCGCGGTGGGGAAGATAATCTGGGCAGAGGAGCGGCTGCTGGGCAGAGAACCCCGTAGCCTGGGGCCGTCACCAACCAGCACTGGGGCGGACCCCTCCTGAAGGCGGCTGCGGTTCGTGTTACGGGGAAACCAGGCAGCTTGGAGGTTTTGTTTGACTGGCAGGTAAATGAACCCGACTCTTGAATCACTCCAGGCTCACCAATCCTCTTGAACAGTGATTCCAGTCGTGTCTTTTGTGAACACGTTAATTAGCACGACTTGGCGCTCCCTGAGGTCAACACAGACACGACTGGAAGATAGTGCAGGGGGCCCCGGGCCCAATCAGAACTCAGTTCTACCCCCTAGTGGCCCAGCTTCGAGAAGGTGTCAGAGCCCTCATGCAGCTCTCTCAAGTCAAAAATCCCGGTTCCTATCTTTGGAAATAGCAGGGAAACGCCACTGGGTCTTCTGTGGGGTCCGAAGCAGAAGGGTCGAGGCTATCGTTTGGTTACCACACCTGGGAGTCAAAGCCTGCTTGAAGGTCACCAGGGAGAAAGGCGGGCCCGTAATGGGAAATATGTCAGTGCAGTAATGAGAAGGGAGGTGGAAGAGGGGTAGGAAAGGAACAACCAGTTGGAATGAAGTGACCGGAAAAGAAAAGAGGAAGCAAGACAAAAACAGGGTTCTGAGGACACTGAGTCTCAAAGGCCAGTTGTGCCAACAGCTTTCACAGAATCGGT
The DNA here is from genome assembly GCF_018350155.1 of Leopardus geoffroyi. Classification (NCBI taxonomy): domain Eukaryota; kingdom Metazoa; phylum Chordata; class Mammalia; order Carnivora; family Felidae; genus Leopardus; species Leopardus geoffroyi. The sequence continues at coordinate 121,919,677 of NC_059331.1, read as the reverse complement.
GGCCCAGCACTGGTGGACCGGGCCTGTGAGGCCTTGAGGGACCCACCCCACTTCCTTCCTTGGTGATCATGAAATTCTGGGGCCTGACGGGGGGGGGTGGTGGTGAGTATTTTGGAAGATTGTTTTTTAAAGAGAGAATTGGGAAAAAGAAGCCCGAGAGTTCCTGTGACTGAGCACAGGTGATGGGGGGGGGGCCCATGGACATTATTCTAGATGCAGAAACCTAGGTGACTTTATGCTATAAACTGAATGTGTTCCCCCAAGATTCCTACGTAGAAACCTAATCTCCAACGTGATGGTATTTGGAGGTAAGACTTTTGGAAGGTGATGAGGCCACAGGAGCGGTGCCCTCGTGAATGGGATCCATGCCGTTACAGAAGGGGCTCCAGAAAGCTCCCTCAACCCATCCTGCCACGTGAGGACACATGAACCCAGAAGAAGATCCTCATTAGACACTGAATCTGCTGGTGCCTTGATCTTGGACGTCCAGAACTGTAAGAAATAAATTGCTGTTTTTTATAAGCCACTCAGTCTGTGGTGTTCTATTATAGCAGCCCGAGCTGATTAAGACATTATGTTCTTTCCAGACTTTTTCTTCTGATTGATTTGGAGTTTCATACCATTGCGGCTGGAAAAGAGGCACCAAGAGATTCCATCTTCTTGAAGGTAACGATTAAGACAGTTTGATAGAGCAAATGTCGTACTGATTTGTCACCATGCCTAGAAGGCACCTAGGGCATTTTTCTGCTCCTGGGCTGTCCTGCTGGGATGGGGCAGTTTCTGAGTCTTCTCCGAGATGGTGTAGACGCAGGCAGCCTTGGAGAGCACCAGAAAGTGGGTGTCTTGTGTCTCGGGCAGCCTCTATCCTAGGTCAGCTATCGCGCAGAAAGCAGGAAGGGCCACGGCACATTTCTTGCTTTCCCACCAGGGAAAGGATGTGTCTTTCCCACCAGGGAAAGGATGTGTCCCAGGATGCGTCTAGGGCTGCATCTGGCTTTATGACTTTCCTATCTCCTGCTGGCACGTCCTTGACGGTCACTCAGGGATCACGAGGTCGCGGGCACAGAGACCTGGGACATCCACCCGCTGCTGTTCCCATTCCCTGGTAAAACGCAAAAGTCTTGGAGCCTTCCCAACAACATTACCAACCCTTGGACACAGTTTCTCTGAGATGTAGGGATAAAGGCGGGTCCCTGAAGGTTGTGACTCGGGGTCTGTGTGCTTCCATGCATGAGTGAGCGACAGCAGGTCAATCTCAGGGCAAAGCAGTCTCTCCACGTTCCTGAGAGAAAGAGGAACATGTCTTTCTTCTCCCCATACCTCATTCATGCATTCACTCATTCATTCCACAAAGGTTTCGTGACTGCCTACCCCATGCCAGGACTGTGCTAAGCACAGGGGATACGTGGAGAGCGGAAGAGAGAGCACCTCTACCCGCATGTAGCTTATTATCTGGCGGGAAATGTCATCTTCAGTTGGCCCGCTGGATGGTACATTTATATTGTGGAGAGTGTAGTGAATTTCAGGGGGTCCTCGGTTCTTTAGCATTCCGGTCTCTTTACGATCTTCTCATTTCTTTGCCGTGTACTGAGGGTGGTGTTAATAGTTTTTAGCTGTAAAAAAGCACCGCCGACAAATACAACTTGGCCTCTGCCCATTATTGTTCCCCAAATGCCGCAAGAGCAGCGTGACGTCTTGTGACAAGAGACTAAGTCTTTGCAATTAGACAAAACTGGCTTTTATTCCCGGTTCTGCCACCACGTGAGCTTAGAGGAGGGGCTTTTTTTTTTTTTCTTTTTCTCCAAGTCATGAGATTTTAATGGAGACAAAACTGTGGCATCTCTATAAGGATTTTCTCTTTGTGGAAAAAGATGCGTTAGGACCATGAAGGCGTTTTGCCCAGCGCCTGGCACACAGGGACTGCCTGGTGAGTCTTTGGCTCCCTCCCAACACAGTGAATAATTCCTAGCCTGGAGGCCAGCTCAACCGCAGGGTTTCTCCGAGTGTGGACCACCTGAGGCAGCACTGCTAGTCTGAGGATCTAGAAATCACTTTTTTTTTTAAATGTGTATTTCTTATTTTGAGAGAGAGAGAGAGAGAGCAGGGGAGGGGGAGAGAGAGAGGGAGACACAGAATCTGAAGCAGGCTCCAGGCTCTGAGCTGTCAGCACACAGCCCAACGAGGGGGCTTGAACTCATGGACCAGGACATCATGACCTGAGCAGAAGTCAGACACGTAACTGACTGAGCCACCCAGGCGCCCCAAGAAATCACTTTTTAATGGTCAACTCTATGCATAATAGCTTTTACAGTGTGGAGTCACCTGACTCATGTCTTTCCTAAAGTACTTCCTGTGTGGCACAGGATACTTCGAATCACGGGACCTTGAGCCTTCCAGTCCTGGCTAAACCCTGCCCCCCCACTCAGCATGGTGGGGGTCACCCGAGGCACCTACCCACCCTAATACAGGAGGATGGCAAGTTCCAGCTTCTGCCATTTCTGGACAGATTGACCAGGTCTAGGACAGGTAGTACCTTTCAAGAGCCTGTTCCAGGAGGGGCTGATGAGCCTCCATGGGCAGAACTCACAAGAAACATGCCAGGCTCACTAATGTTGGAGGGTGACCTTGGGAAAGGCTGGATAAAAGCTTTTTCTGAGCCTGTCATACAGAAGCACACTGAACTTTCGGGACTCAGACTCCTCTGGTGAGTGGCTGGATTAACAGATAAATACAAACTGAGAGCAGGCTGTCACCAGGGCAGCACCTGCATGGTTGCCAGCACCCTGGGCCACACGGCCAGGGCCTGAACGCCTTGGACCGGTGGCCGCGGGGCCCACACTGGCAGGCAGTGGCACAAGGAGGGTACTTTTGGTGGACAGTGACTGAGCCTGTCCCAGCCCAGCTACTCTTTGGAGCTGTGCAGCATTAGCAGAAACGGCCGTGAGTTAAAGCCAGAAAGGAGAACACCGGGTATCAGTGAAGGCGAGCCTGTGAAACATACAAGAGACATTTCAAGGACCAGCCCGGGCTATTTGGGAGGAACGGGAGAGAGAAGGGCTGGGAATCCCCAGAGTAAGTTTCAGAGCCACAGACATGAGAATCTGCCTTTCGTTGTGATTCTCTCCTCCCCCCGAGGCCACTGTGGTTTGGGGGAAATGGGTGACATCAGTAAATGTGCGGAGATCGGGAAACAGTGTCAGTCACCCTGCCTAGGAGGATGAATCCCCTAGTCTCTGCCTTCTTGTGACATCACTGCTCCAGAATGTAGCACGCCGTGGTGCCAGATGAAAAGTTCTATTTCTAGAGGAGGCACAAAAGTGCCATTGTCTTGATGACAGACCAAGAGACCGAGGTCATTGTGTTTCCCAGCAGCCGCTGCGCCCCACTCCACATCTGTAGCCCTCTCCCTCAGCAGCAGGCAGGGCCGTCCTTGGGGTGGGGGGGTGGACTCCAAGCACCAAGTAGAATACCCGATCTCGCGTCCGTTGGGTCAAAATCCCATCCAGACTCACCAACACGAGCTTCCAAATGAGATTTTCCAGAGCGCGTGGCCAATTTTGTCAGCACTCTTCCAGAGCTGAACAGTTGCGGGGTCAGAGCAAGGTTTGAAGTGCACTTTGGGGAATACTCTCTCACGCATGACGCAGAGGGCTGGCCCCAGTTCTGAAGAGAACACACCATGTGGGTGGGTTTGATGAGTTCATGAGCACGGAGTTAGATGACATTTTTGGCCTGCTTCCGGATGAGAGATCTTTTCCAAAAGCTCGCGAGCTACATGGGGAGATGCTTCCCACCCACCTCTCTCATGAGGAGGGCACCAGATTATGTTTCCAGCCCGGCAAGAGCTTCACCCCAGGGGTGCTTGGGTGGCTCAGTTGGCTAAGTGTCTGACTCTCAGTTTCGGCTCAGGTCCTGATCTCACTTTTCGTGAGTTCGAGCCCTGTGTCAGGCTCTGTGCTGATGGTGCGGAGCCTGCTTGAGATTGACTCTCTCTGTCTCTCTCTCTGCCCCTCCCCTACTCATGTTGGCTCAGTCTCTCTCAAAATAAATAAATAAACTTTAAAAAATTAAAAAAAAAAAAGAGCTTCACCCCAAATCAGTACTATCATCCCACTTAGCCCTTCTTGTAACCAGTTATAGGAGCCATTTGGGAGCTGGCAAGAGTCAGAAATAGTCTTCGAAGGAAGGGGGAATCAAAAGAGATCAGCACAGTCCAGCTCCATCACGAAGTATGACCCAACTCCTCCGCCAAAGCACGGGTTTTAGTGACACCATGCAAGCCAGCTCACAAGTGGCCTGGGTTACCCAACAGTTGTTTTGCATCCTGGGACTTTCCTCTGAGCACACTTTGGAAGCTAAGGCCACTCGCAAATACAAAGCACCTGCTTCTGAAGACATAGCGTTGTCTAGTAAAGGACGTAATTATATCCCCGTTTTAAACGCAGATGAACTGTAACGTACAGAGTGCTCGATGTCAGGCAAGGTTGGGGAGGAGAGAACGGAGGGGTGCGGTCGGGGGAGAGGCAGACCCTGACACAGCCCTCAAGGGTGCATGCGACTTGAAATCCTATCGCAGAGGGAGATTTGGGGTGAGACTGTAGCTGAAGTCCTCTCGAGCTATGAGATTTCTATTTCTGATGACAGGGAATATTGCAGTCAGAAACTGTTAAACCCTGACACTCCCCAGACCCATGTTAAAGTTGATCCTCCACAACGGTTTGTATTTTTACTGCCCCTTGCAGCCTAAGGCTCTAAGTGGCCCTTCACACATCTAAGCAGAAGAAACTACAGATTTAAAAGACCAAGGCCCTATGGGAAGGAGGAGCCGGATCCAGAAAACCAACTTTGTCTTCGTTACCATGTAACACTGTGCCCTTCTCTTTCCAAACCTGCGCAGCCTCGTGATCCCTGGAGAACTGCCGCTTTCAAAGGAGGGTTTTTGACTCACCTTTTCTGCTTTTCTTCCCTTCAGCTGCGCATCGTTTGGCAAACGGGAAAGCGCTGCTCCCGGGGTGCCGCTCACTCTCCCCGCAGCCACGAGCCCACGAGCCCACGCCGGCGTGCCAAGACCACAAGGTCCCAATCACGGGGGATCTGCGTGAGGCCACCTGAGATCTCAGAACCCAGGAAGGCCGGGTTGGGACGCCAACATTTCTTACGGGCTATGACCTGGCCGGCTCTTTTGTCCCCTGCATTTGCGGAGGAAACAACGGTGGAGGTCATCCAAACAAGAACACGAGCTCCAAATCAAACTTGACTTTGTCTTTGCAACGCGTTCCTCGATTTCCAGGCAGTCTGCACAAAGCCGTGCTAAGACAAGCAGCATTGTTGGGGGCATTGACGGGGCGCACGCTGCTGTCTTGGCACAGAGGCGGAAGGCAAGGGCTGGAGGGCGGGGGGGCTGGAAGCGTGTTGGGACGACCCAGGGAGATACACGGAGACAGAAGTCTCCAGTGTGTGGTGGTGACTGGTGTGAGGGATAAGCGGACAAGGAGAGCTTTCTCCCTGCTCTCAGGTCCTGGCCTGACCACAGAGCGAATTACGCGCCTGGCTACTTCAGGGCAAGCTTGGGTAAAAGCCGCTTCATGACCAGGTGTCTGTAATAGCCTCTTCTGTTATTAGAAGAGTCTGTAACGGCCCCGGAAAGGGCCGTTCAGGGGGCGAGACCGAGAAAGAAGGGAACAGAAAGGACAGCGTACTGGTTGTCCCCACAGCCTCACACCTGCCTAGAGATCCCCTTGTCTTACCAATTTATTAAATTATTTCAACAAACCTGTTGTTCCAATTCTTCCAATCACTCTTAAATCTTTGCCACTACATGGATACTAGAAAAAAAAAAAATGTCTCAGTTAGCAACCTAATCCACCGGGCATGGCCAACCTGGTCCTGGGCAAGGCAAAGACTTAAAGTAACGTTCCCTTTAGTCCATGCTGTGCACAGCAACCAAGCAGACTAATAGTGTTTAGCATTCTCTGCGTGAAGCTTACGGGCAGGGCCTCCGCGGTGTTGAGCAAAGAGCCAGAGGTTTCATTAAACGTTAAGACCAACCCCGATGACCCTATTCAGAGCAGAGCAGTTAAAAGGGCTCTGAAGGCAAACTGCCTTGGTTCGAATCCCAGCTCCAGAACTTACTAGCTGTGTGATTTTGTGAAATTTGCTTAACTTCTGTGTGCCTCAGTTTCCTTATCTGTCAAAGGGGGCTACCAAATGACATCTACCTTATGCTGGAAGGATACGAGGAGTTAAAAGGAGCTTTGTGCTTGCTACTTAATCGGGTACTCAGAAGGAGCTTTATAAAAGTTTGTTAAAATACAGTTTTGTATGTAATGCCATACACAGCTTGGATTTATTCACTCAGCACTGCCGGCTTCACGACAAGACGCCCGAAGAGTCAGTTGCACGGAATACAACCAACACTGGGGAGCAGGGAACCTTGGGCCTTGTCCGCACTCACCAGGATGATCCTGAAACCTAATGGTAGCAGTGAGACTGCCGTTAAGTCACTGACCGGTAAGATGTTTTTCCGGGGAGTCTGGGCTTCTGTTGTGCGTGCGGCATGTTAGTTGTCCTTTCCACCAATATCCCTTTTCCGTCAGTGGGTCCCAGGCCCAGTGAAATCACCCAGCAAAGGACAGCTGTCAACACCATTTGTGGGCTAGGTTAGGCCTAACTCAGTAGACAGGAACACGAAAAACCCCGAACAGGAGAGAGAGAAGAGAGAAAGGGCTTTTCTGGTCCTTCTTGGGCTAAAAAGAAACTCCGAGGCACCACTGGGAGCTCCAGGGAGCTCCCAACGCTGCCTCCGGGTTTGGATTTGGCCTGCGGCGGGCTGTGAAGCCTGAGCCACCAGCCCGAGCATATTCCAACTGCATCTCATGCCCTGGAGTCTCCCCTCCCCGCCCCAGAAGTGTCAACCCGTTTGGGGGGACTCCCAACCACTTCCGTTCTGGTCAGATCTAAGGGTCCTAAAACCCTTCCCCACCCACTCCTGATCTGGGAGCATCAGGGAGCCTGATGGGGTTCCAAGTGGAAACCTGTGGTCCCAGCACTGCCCATGGCACCCTGAAGTTTGACTGCAAGTTGCAGGGCTGAGCAAAGCCTGCCGCCTAATAACGAGAAAGGCTCTGGGCCGCCGGGGCCCAGAGGGGCCCCTCCCCTCGCTCAAAGCAAAGTGCGCTGTGCCGTCCATCTCCTCTTTGGCGTCTCCCCAGCCCTTCTCCGAATGAGCTAAATGCCACGCTTCATCGATCGGTCAATAAGTCGTGTTTATTGAGCTGACGGTGTGTGCCCACCAGGGTGTGGGAGCTGTAGGGAAAGATGGATGAGGTGGGGGGGGGGGGGGGGAGAAAAACAACCCAGCACAAATGTTAGGGCTTTGTATAAGGGAAAGGACCCTATGCCTTGCTCTCCCACACACAGCCCGGCTCTTCACCTCTCTCCTCGTGCCGGGGGTCTGCTGGCCCTTCTCTCCCAAACGCTCCACCAAGACCCGGGCGCCGGCTTGACCCAGAACTAGAAAGCCCTTTTTTATGCAGTGCTGACCTCTAGAGGCTTCCAATTAAAAAGCATCCCAAAGGACCAGCTTCGTTCTACAGCCGGTTTCTCCATCTGTGGTGTTGCTGTATTTTCCTAGAAAATAAGGAGGAGGAAATGTCTCTGCTCCTTTCAACGTTACCTAATAGGAAATGCCTACCTCATTCTTAGGCTGCCTAACTACGGCTGGCCCAGATTTTCATAAATGTCAATGTTTTCTGCTCCAAAAGGGAAAAAAGGCAGGTCAGAGATAGAGCGTTTCAGAGTTACTTTCCTACTACGGATCTAAGAGGAAAAGTACAGTGCCAGCTTATCTCGGGACGCGTTTCTGGGGTTTCCAAAGTAACAGATGGCCAGGCCTGCCAAAGGGAAAGAACGTTCGCTCACCCCGATTCAGCAGGGCACCAGGCAAAACGCTGTGCCACACGCCCCTGCATACAGGCGTCAAGCCCGTACATGGTCCAAACCCCGGCACAGGGTCCAGATACCGGCTGGTGGGTTTAGTTCAGTTTACCTTGTTTGACTTCAACCCATTCATGTCCACAATGAACACTGGAAAAAAAAAAAAAAAAAAAAAAAAGCGTCCGGCCGGACCTGACTTTCCTATGGAAGCGAGATTCGTTTCTAAAGGAAATGAGACTGCGAGTTACAGTCCAAAGCAAAATACCCCAAATCTTCCTATTTTGTTGTGGCTCTTTATTCCACAGTATTGATCACAAAGAGAAGTGTAGGAAGGCAGAGAAAGTACCCTGGGACATGAGCATCTGGGCTGACATGCACCCACTATTTTGGCCCCTAGAAGGGATTCTAGGAAGATGGGCTCAAAATCAGAGAAACACAGTTCTGCCAATGTCACCACCCAGTCCTGGTTTCATGAGACACAGTTTCAGTACAAACGTTGCTTCCCACCCTCCCTAGCCCCACTAGCCAAGACGAGACACATCCCCACAATGCTAGTGCCTGGAAGGAACTTAGAAATGAGTCCACAGTCTTATTTTTACAGATGAGGAGACAAAGATGGGGGGCGGGGAGAGGTGACACGGCCACATCGCTGGTCAGGGGGGAGCCCAGGGGAGAACCTTTACCCCCAGCCAATGGATTTCAGAACGATTGGCCACAAAGGGGGAAATGTGGGTCTTTCTAACACCGGTCTCTGCAATTAGATAAAGGAGTCGAGCTACATTTTAACAAGTTTGCCTGTGGGGGCACCTGGGTGGCTCCGTCGGTTAAGCGTCCAACTTCAGCTCAGATCATGATCTCTTGGTTCATGAGTTCAAGCCCCGCATCGGGTGGGCTTTCTGCTCTCAGGGCAGAGCCTGCTTCAGACCCTCTGTCTCCCTCTCTCTCTTTGCCCCTCCCCCGCACTCTCTCTCTTTCTCAAAAAGAATGAACATTTTTTTTAAAAAAAGTTTATCTGTGAAAAGTGATCAAATAACAGTCACCAAGAAATTCCCCCAGAAGAAAGGCTTTGGCTGGGGAAGATCATGCCAGCACCGTGTTGAGGTCAGCATCGTTGACTGGGGGAGCCTGGGTGGTTCAGTCCGTTAAGTGTCTGATTCTTGGTTTCGGCTCAGGTCGTGATCTCGCGGTTCCACGAGTTCAAGTCCTACATCGGGCGTCATGCAGATGGTGAGGAGGCTGCTTGGAATTGTCTCTCTCCCTCCCTCTCTCGAAAGAAAGAAAGAGAGAAAGAAAGAAAGAAAGAAAGAAAGAAAGAAAGAAAGAAAGAAAGAAAGAAAGAATCGTTGACTGAGTGAGGCTGGGAATGCCTGCACACAACCCACTACTCACGTCCAATCTCTGACAACAGCCGTGCCAAACACAAAGAACTGCAAATGAAATTATCTAAGACACACACACCAACCTCTACGCTGTTGTCTACTGAGGCAATCTCAAATCTCATTTAACAATCTATGGAGACCTATTCATTTGGGGAAAGAAACCTGCTCTTAATCAAAGAATGGGACTTCACCACGAACTTCGGACGGATCCTTTAAATGTCACTGCTTACGAAATAGTCATAACTGGGAAGAGAGTAGTGGGGAAACAGGGTCATTCATCACAGAGTGACCACAGGTTTCCAACCGGTGCCACAAAGGATTCCTCACTATGATGGGGGAAAATAGGGTTGTCATACCCATCGTATACACACCTAAAGTACTAGGTCTGAAGGAAGACTGGGAAAGCACTAAACACCAGCCACGACATCAGCACAGATATATTAATGTCACAAAATTCAACAGCATTTGAATCATGTCAGTGGTTCACGTAGCTGCCTTCTCCCCCTCTCCCCCCCCTCCCGCCCCCGGCCATCTCCCACCCAGCCCTGACACTGGCAACCACAAGCTAGCTGACGGTCCTCATTCTTTGTCCCTTTGTTTGTGTCACATGAGGTGTCCTCTCAGACCAAACATTGTGGAGGGAGTAAAAAAGAGGCAAACACCACCATAGTTTGGAAGGCTCTTTAATAGCAAGCGTATGGTAATTACATGGGTGGATGAGATCCTCTCTCGCGGGGGAGAGAGGCAGGTGCAGATGCAGATAGGGATCGGTTTAGGATTTACACTGCCGGAGGCATCTAAAACAAAGGGCAACAATTTTTTGGCAACCCATTTCACAGTTTTGTAATGTACAAGAGATTCCGCGGAAAGGAAATATAAAGGCAAAGAAAGCATACACACCTTGCATGAAACGTTTCTGCCTAAGGAAAAAGAAACCCAAAACTGTTCCTTGATTTTGCTTCTCAAGTAGATGACTCAACCCTGCTCTCACACACCAATTAAGACTGGCCCACAGATAGTGTCGGATTTTCCCCAGGGTGGACGATTTGCTTTCTCCTCTAAAAAGCCGACAGGGGTGCACGGTACTGCTCTGTGTCTTTATCCATCTGGCTCTCAGAAGGTACTTAAAGAATGACTCTTCAGCAACAAAAACGAAACAAAAGAAAAAACCAGGGAAAGGCAGTTTTACAAAGAACAGACTATCCGCCTTCTCTGCAGTACCGAAGAATTTGAATCCAGTTCTCCGTGAATTAAATGTTTATTTTCATGTGGCCCGGTGCACGCTCTCAACGGCTTGTGCCCATTTGGCCACACAGTGCTTTACATGAGGCTTCTAACATGTAACGCTCACGGGCCCTCTATTTTTATAATACGCATTTAAATAAAAATATCGACGACAACATATTATTTAACGATTTGTCCGGGGAACACGAGCTATAGATATTTTGCCATGGACACGACGTTGCCATGGACACCAGAGGCTCCCGGCATTCTGGCAAGTTTTAGATATGCTGTATAGAATCTAAGCAACTTCAGCCTTTCGTGTCATACCTGGTGTCACAAAACCAAGATAGCTAATTGGGTCTTTGTGGAAGAGGATGAGTTTTTAACTAAAAACACAAAACAAAACAAAACAAAACACTCTCAGGCTTCTCTGGTCATCTGAAGCAATAGGCAGGGGCACCTCTTCGGGGTTGACACTCATTATAGGGAAGAGGGGTCTGTGATCCCCTTGAGATTTCATTGTGCTCTTTCTACCACCCTCGAGCACCTTGGAGTCAGTGGGCGGGCTCTGCCCTCCAGCCCCTGGCCGCCTCCACACTGAGGGCAAGATCCAGTCTGGTTCACGTTCCGCCTGCCAGGTGATGAGAGCCCTCAGATCTGTTGGCACTTTGGGAAGACAGGCTTCTCTGGCTGACGGCTGGCTTATTGAGGAAAACTCCACCATATTTGGAGGACGCGCCCGCAGTTTCCTTGGCTGGGGGGCATCTGTAAAGCCACAAAGCCACCCCCGACACAGGCCTCGCCTCTCAACATTCAGGCCATCCCTTTGAGAAAAGTGGGCTCCTAGCGTGAATGCCATGAAGACGGTTTTCCTATACCTTACGTGATAACTGCCTTCGGGCTTTTTCTTTTAAGAATCGGACTCCCTAACTCTCCCATTCTCCCTCTCGCATCTCCTCCCGCCCCAGATTAAGTCCCGCCTGTTCCCATGTGCCTCTCGAACCGTGGGAAATCAGATGTGTTCATACCGGTTTCCCAACCTGTGAATTTTCACGTGCAAGGTAGATTTCTAAAATACGAATTCCGACGACGCTCTGTAAGCACAGCCCCCCTAGGTCCATCCACTCTGTGCTCTTAGGAGACAGACACAACAGTTAGAGACGTAGTTGTGCTGGAGGAAAGGTTTCCGTTTGTATGTGAAAAATGACAGTAGCTACGAGAGGAGAGAGATTTTTCACTGAAGGACACGAAACCTAGTTCTGGCAACCAGGACACAAGGAGAATTCCTAAATCAAAGACTTTTCATGTTCTAGTCACATTAAAAAAAAAAAAAAAAAAAAAAAAAGTCCTACGTGCTGCTATGAGCCTGGGAGACTTGAGGGGACGTCTCCGTGTACTTGAATCCGGGGTGCTGGCAGGCATCGCGTGGGGTCCCACCTCCCTCCCTGGCTCCCTAACTCATTCTCCGGTTCCCCGAAGTGTGCTCAGTAGGACCGCCAGGCAGAGACAGTGACCAGTTGCCATACGGAAAATGTCTCTCAAACCCAGGATCAAGGTTTTTTCCTGTCGCCAGAGGCCTGACTTCACAGCTGGCCCACAATGACCAATAAGCTACCGATCGCCACCCCCCCACACGTGTGCCACCACCATTCGCACATCTACACGCACTCACACACATTCTCTCTCGCGCTTTTCTTTCTACTGGATGACACGGCAAAAAAGCAAAACTATTCCTCTTCCACTCTCTTCCAGCTACTCTTCAGGGAACTTATTCCACTTCCGAAGCCACCGTCTATCAGGGCACAAGGAAAAGCTATGCCTTCCAATGACGAAGCCTGCCTATCCGGGACAAGTGTGTTTCTAGATCTTCAGAAGCCTTCCTTTATCCTCTTGTCTAAGGGACAGGAAGTCATCAGCCCCTCGGGATCACGCTTGAGGGGGTTTCAACACTCACAGACCAACAGAAACATACTCCAAGGTGGTCCTGTGGCCAGGATCCTCAGGTTAGCATCTTGGCGTGATTCAAAACGTATTTCTTTCTCATTTCCCTAAAGCTTTCCTTGACGGTTGCTCTCCACACACACACACACACACGTCATAAGGCAGTGATGGGGCGACTGTGGTGGAAGCAGGAAGGGAAAACACCCCTTGTTTCAGGCAAGTTAGGTGATTTGCCCAAGGTCACACGGTCACCGGCAGAGCCAGGACTAGAACCCAGGTCTCTGTCCTGACTCCTGGGCCAGCGCTCCTTCCGCTGCACCACACTGCCTCTTCGTGAGTGTTCTATGTTCGGGAAAGTCAGGAATGTGTCTAACTATGGAACCTCTTCCGTGACAACCACCGCAGGCGGCCTGCCTCGCTGACCCATCCGGGTGGAGCTCTGCACCAGGCGAGCTCTGACGCCGCACGCGACCCGCACACACAATGCACAGCCAGGTGGGCGTGAGCGTGTGCACGGGCGCGGGTGTGCACAATCAGAGGAAAGGAAGTTGGAGAGGAAACAGTCCGATGTGCTGACGCCATCAGTGGTCTGGCCTTGGAAATAAGTAACATGCAGCAATGGCATCCTCAACCCCTCGGGCAGAACAAAGACGAGATTTCTCCTCAGCCCAGTGACCCGGCTGAGCTGACCTCGGGGCGGTTTTTATAAACAGAGACATTAACATAATAATACCAGAGCGCATTTGGTCAAAGCCTAAACGCTTTCTCATAAAATACATTTTTCTATTAACGTCCACGTTCGAACGTATGGAAACTCAGATTTTGAGCCTCTCCGTGTAAAATTCCAGTGTCCCTCGTCAAGCTTCTTCATTTCAGTGGCAGAAGTCATTCTTACTCTTTCAGCCCGTGGAGTCAACACGGTGTCAACACAGAGGCCACCACACTTGAGTGGCATCTACAGAACACAATCACCTGCGCTCGGGTACGGGGCCGGTCGGAACACGGGGAGCAAAGCACGGGATACGCTCACCCCGCTGGATGAAACACCAAGGTGTGTCGTGTGAACAGGCGACTCGGAGGGACATCATCCCACTGGAAGCTCACCTTCGATATGGTTTTTCCAAGCAAGGAAAAACACGCGGGTACCGAAGCACGGATGGAAACCACCGCATTGTTTTACCCGATGACTTAAAACCGCAGCGCGCGGTTCTGCCACGAGCAGCCGTGCTCGTCACGGCACCAATCAATTAAACAGAAAATGTTAGCTAAGCAGGTTGACACTGACATGCCTGGAAGATACACCAGACTCCCATAAGCTCTGTGCTGTCCGCTGCTGCTGCTTTTATTTTTAATCCCAAACTATGACCACCTCGCAGGCATGTGTGTGCATGTTAAAATTCCCACCCCAGATGCTACGTTTAGTTAAGGGTTGTGGAAGAGGCATTCTGCGTCCTAAGTTATCGGCACGAGAGATGCAGAGAGGTCCAAGAAAATGAATTACTTTAAATAACTCCACCTTAGCGTTCCAAAGGATTTCCCTTGGAAACGTTATTTGTTGGCTGAATACTGACAGCAGTGTTTCCAATTATTAAGTAGCTGTTTCTGTGAGTTGTCTTAGTAGTTTGATCATTAGAACTTCCCCCCTTTGAACCAAGCTAACCCACGACTGAAAGATTCTCATGTTCCGATCGCTTTAAAAAGTCACGGCAGTTAGGTTCCTCGAAGCACCTGATGACATTTGTTTTTTTTTTTTTTAATAAATTATACGGTGGGATCCTTTTCTTGACTTTTCTTTTTTAAAGAATAAAAGACAAATTAAGAAAGTAAAGAAGGATTCCATCACATTAAAAAAAAAAATTTATCCTGGTTTATTTCCCCGTTAAATCTATCTATGGCTTCAAAGTTTAAGTGGCACTTGGATTCTGAATGTTTTCATGATTTAACAAGTTGCCATCTGGTTATAAAGAGAGAACGGAAATGTTTCATTTCATATGTGGGACGGTTTATAAACATTTTAAAGAAATCAATAATTTATGTCACCCCATCTATATTTTCCGCTATTAGATTTTAAAAGTGGCTTTGGAATTAGCATGTTTTGAAATAACTGAACATGCAAGTCATGTTTGCACCTAACCATGAACCAGCTGCAATCTATCCAGGTAACTTAGTGATGGCGGAACACTTAAGCAAAGGCTTCTTTGCCTCTCTTACCCTCTTCATCCAAAAGCTCAGTGATTATCCTTTTCTGCCCTTGTATTTGCACTTGTGCAGTTTAATGACTAGGTATTAAAACTCATGCCTTATAAGCAAATTCCTTCACTCATGGACACTTAAAAAGTACGTAAAAAGTGCAGACTGCATTTCTTCTCTGCCATGCTTTTCCCCTCAATAATGTCGCCTGTGAGGACTCAAAACATAATCCTTAATACATTCCGAGTTCTCTACGTTCGAGTCAGTGAAAGTGAGTTCTTCAACACAAACTCAGGAGAGAACGGTCAGCCACAAAATGGACTCTAACTTCAAAATGGCAAAGGCTACCGAGACAACTCCATAGAAACCCACGGAAACGGAAGTAAACTTCAGGTCACTTCTGAGCAAAGCTCATCCCAGAAATTTTGTGGTCAATAAAAAGGTACTTGGTTTGAATTTGGATGCTGGGAGCCAGACGTCCTGTTTCGAAGTGCTAACGCAAAATGCTAACCCAGGAGCACGCAACCCCACCTCAGGTACCGGGGGTTTACTCTCCTCGGTGGGAGCCCTCGGAAGTTTACTGCTGACTGACCCCCATTTGGGGGTGGTCCGCCTCTGGCTCCTCCTCTTCCACGTCTGCACTGTACTCTTCAAATGCATCATCGTCTGCATCCGGAAGCCCCAGTAACTACAGGAGAGAGAAGAGAACCAGCCGTGAGTACCAAGTGGCCCGCGGGCAGGAAGGTAATCAAAGACGTCTGATCCCAATTCAACAGCACCTGACAGGACTTAGCACAGCACCGATGGATTCCCCACTGGTGTGAACTGTGCCTACGATTACTTTTATAACCGTATTGGGTGGAAATGTCAAAGCTTTAATGGGCTGGTGCCCAAAAGGCTAAGTTTTCTTGGGGAGCCTGGAGATTTCTCTACTTTTAAGTACCAAAGCATGGCACCACACCCCCATGTACAATAACAGAGTGTCTGTGCACACACACACACATCTGGGATGTCAGATGTCAGCAGAAGTACAATGGACAGTGCTGACGGTTCCATCAAGATGACCAAAATCTATCCCCCTCCATTTTCCGACCTAAAAACATGTGCTGCCAGCATTTGTCACACACAGAAAAACGTGAAAACCACTAAAAGATGTAACAAAATAACAAAATCTATTTAACGAAATATTTAACAAATCACAGTGGATCTGTAAGATGGGATCTCATATACCCACTTACAAGAGTATTCTGGGTAACTTAACGATACAAGAATATGCTCCTAAATGTAAAAAGACATGATAAAAATTGCATTTTCAGTGCAATACAGATTTTCTTCAAATTTATACACAAATGCCCAGAAAAAAAAGACTTTGACAAAATACATCCACATTTCAGAAGCGTTGTTTTTAGACAATGAGGTAATGGGTACGTTTTTATTTCCTTTTTATCTTTTTTATTTTCCAGAGGCTCTGTAATTATCATCAGGGAAATTCACAATAAATACACAGTAAACGTTTTCTTAAAGCACTGACTGGTCTTCGGTTAGAAGCTTGAGTGCCATTTGCTGGGTCTGATCGGTATGAATGAAAAACTCTGGTGCCGGCAGGAAGCCATGGCCTTGGGTCCTCCTGGGCCCCGACCGTGATCACGGTGCTTCCAATCCCAGAGCTTCTCGGTGAGACTTACGGTCACTGCATGCGACTGCCCTGACTTTCTCATGTGGTGGCCCTCTTGGCTGATCACTTTCAGGCAACTTCACTGAATGGCCCTATGAGCCAAACTAACTGCCTTAAGCCACTCGAATAAGTTAGATCATTCTGTTTACTTTGCATGACCCCCCAGTGCCCTGCAACCCGTGCTCCCTTCCCCTGTCTTCCCAGCCTCTCCCCCAATGCTTAAACGAGTCAAGGACGAGCAGAATCCCAATCAAAAGGATGCCTTTACCCTGAAGTTCTCCAACGGCAACCCTCACCGGTCTCACAGAGCCCTATGAACACACTCAGGACCAGATCATCTGCCAGGCCCTGGGTCATGTTATACGTGTGGCCTGGTGAGGCAGGCATGGCCAGCTGCAGTCACACGCTTTCCCCTCAGAGCCCAGAGTGCTGCGGATGTCTCAAAGAGCCACTGTTGGCTTGGAGGGGTGAGGCAGGAGGAGCGCATCCCCGCTAGCCTGGCCAGTGTGGAGCGATGTCGCGTATGCTTGGGGGAAGCAAGAAGCCCCTTTCTCCCACTGCTGTCTCCCTCTCACATCTTAGGAGAGTGAGCAAAGGATCATCTTTTCCCCTAAAGAGAGAGAAAAGATGGCCACAATGGACACAGATGACGAGTATTTTGATGTTCAATTTTTATTTGAAGAGATGCTTGGTGACACGGCAAAACGTGAAAGCATCAAATGGGTGGTAAAACAGAAGTATTGTTGCCCCTACGGAGAACCCCAGCATCGCCAAAATGCCAACTGCAGATGCGTTAATTCGGCAATAAATGTGACTCCTCACTGCCCCGAAGGGATACCCCCTTAAAAGAGGAGTGGCCAAGGAGTTCTCTCTCACTTAAAGAATCTGACTGGTAGTGGCTGCCTGGAGCCCTGGGTTGAGGATTCCAAGGGGCTCAGTGGGAAAGATGGTGGTCCATTAGCAATGGTGGCCATGGGTAAAGAGGCTGTGGTGGAGGTATGCATCTACACGTTTGCCATCTTGTCCTGAAGACACGTGCCCGCCATTATTCTTTCTCACGACACGTGTAGGTAATTCACACGGACCCAAACCATAGGTAGCCCTCGACACCCTTCTTCTCCTCGGCTTAGGGTGGTTTGTAGAAGAGGTCCCAGCGAGCCATGAAACCATTACCACAACTCTTCC
Organism: Leopardus geoffroyi; assembly: GCF_018350155.1. Taxonomy (NCBI): domain Eukaryota; kingdom Metazoa; phylum Chordata; class Mammalia; order Carnivora; family Felidae; genus Leopardus; species Leopardus geoffroyi. The sequence continues at coordinate 121,902,148 of NC_059331.1, read as the reverse complement.
CCTCTCTCCTCTTCCTAGCTCCCTATCTTACCTTTAGGTGAATCCAAAGGACATAGTTTTAGGTCTAGAGCATCAGCCACACATGAGGCCCTTCCCTTCCATGGGAAATACGTGCATGCTACGTCTAGAACTGCTCACCCCCTGCCCTGAGAGGAGGCAGAAAGAACAGAAGCAGTTCTCAGCGGACCTCCCCGACTTCCCAGGCAACTTTAGTGCAGCGTCTGCAGATTCACGAGAGGCTGTGTGAAAAAGGCACTGGACCTGGCATCCGGAAGGTACGGCTCTAGCTGGGGACCTCTGCCACGCCACTACCTTGGTTGAGCCTCGGCGTCCTTCTCTGGAAGGTGGGAACCATGACACCTGCTCTGCGTCCAGAGAAAGTCTGGAGATTAAACGAGACAGTGAGTGTGGCCACGGTCAGCAAACCGTAGAGCCCCGTGTGAATTATTCAGTGGCTTCTCGTTGTGAGGCACAGCAGTGCAGGTCGCCTGGGTGGCTCGGTCGGCTAAGCATCTGACTCTTGATTTCGGCTCAGGTCATGATCTCACGGTTCGTGAGATGGAGCCCCGCGTGGGGCTCTGCGCTGACAGCGCGGAGCCTGCTTGGGAGTCTCCGTCTCCCTCTCTCTCTCTCTCTCCCCCTCCCCTGCTCACACGCACGCACCACGCATGTGCTTTCTCTAAACAAACACACACACAAACACACTTTAAAAAAATAATAATAAAGCACAGCAGTTCAGTTATTCAAGGGGGAGTGCCGGCTGCATCTGGACGGCCTCCAGCCCGCGCTCCTCCCTTGCCCCTCGGCTGTGCTCGCTTCTGGGTCACCTCACTGGTAATCAGTACTCTAAGAAGTGTAAAGAGAAGGAAGGAAGAAACTCCATTCTGTTAGCCTCTTCATCTGATTCTCAGACTTACAATCACAGCCTTCCATCCAACCCACCAATTTGATCACGCTTCAGATGTAATAATAATAATAATAGTCAATACTGGTCATGTTACCGTCTTCTAGGCATGGGAGTTAAGCAGCTTTACATATATTAATTCCATTGGTTCCTCGGAATAGCCCCAGGCCCTATGATTATCACCCTATTGCAGATAAGACCTAGAGAGGTTGAGTCACTCGCACGCGCGGAGTTACCCAGTTAGTGTCGGAGCCAGAATTCAAACCCAGGCCATCAGACTGCAGACTACAACCTGACCACCAGGTACTCAGGAGGTTCCCTTCCAGCTGGCGATGCTGTTCCTTCAGCTGGAGGCCTCAATGTTTTCTACTGAGTAATACACGTTTTAAAGCGTTCGATGTGCAATGGTAATGTCTACACTTATGAGTACGTACGATTGGGAAACACACAGAGCAGAGCAGAAAAAGCACCAGAACTATAATTTGCCTGGGACTGCAAAGAATACCATACAGACATGCAATAATCTAGCATTCCCACCTCTGCCTCTACTCCCATCTACGGCAGGTACGTCTACATTTAACTTCTGGATCCAAATTTTTAACAGTCAGGAAGACATGTCAGAGACAGGAATACAGACAGACCGGTAAGAATCCTGGGCTCCTTGCTTATAATGTATCCGCTTGTTCTTCTAAAGAAAAGGAGACAGACCCAGAAATCCTATCTGGTATGTTTCAACTACTTCTGATAGTTATAATCATTAAGTCTGTTGAGTGGAATTTTTTCAACTGACTGGGAAAAAAAATCTTTATGCTCACTCTGGACAGTGGTGTTGGCATTTCTAGAGTTTTGCTGTGCACAAAGCTTCCTTTGGGCAACATATGATCTTACATAAAAACCTCTGGGGCCCAGGGGCGCCTGGGTGGCTCAGTCGGTTAAGCATCTGACTTCGGCTCAGGTCATGATCTCACGGTTGGTGGGTTCGAGCCCCACGTCGGGCTCTGTGCTGGCAGCTCAGAGCCGGGAGCCTGCTTCGGATTCTGTGTCTCCCTCACTCTCGGCCCTTCCCCCACTCACTCTCTGTCTCAAAAACAAATAAACATTAAAAAAAATTAAAAAAACAAAAACAAAAACTCTGGGGCCCACCCACCCACACAGGGTTGTACTTGAAAGGTAGAAATGCCAACCCTTAAGAATTCAAGTTCTTTAGACCCAGAAGAGGATCAATTATCTGTAGGACTAACTCCAGGTCTTTTAGAAAGTTACGTAAATTAGTTGAGGACACATTTAGCTGGCACTTAGCATCTGCTGTCTCCAAAGGTGGCCCTCACGTAGCACAGTGGCCTACAGTGTCTTTATGGAAGAAAGGGAGACGGATGTCTACGCCTTGGAGAGCACAGCCAATTAGCGAGGCAGCTTTCAGTAAGTGTCTTGTGGCTTCAGAGGTCCCTGTGAGCTCCTTCCAGAGGACGCCTTGAAGCACTTTAGTGTGTATACGATTCACCCAGAGATGCCCTTAGAATGTAGATTCTGACTCAGCTGGTCTCAGGTGAAACCTGGGATTCTGTATTTCTAACAAGCTCCCAGGTGACAGGGATACGACCGGTCCAAAAACCACACTCGGAGCATTAAGCATTACTCTAAAGCTTTGGGGAATTTGTCACTATTTATCTCAATGATCAATGATGCCAGTGGTACCAAGAAACCTACAATGAGATCCTGGTCAGTCTGTGTTCTTTTTTTTTTTTTTTTTTTTTTAATTTTTTTTTTTTGGTAACGTTTATTTATTTTTGAGACAGAGAGAGACACAGCATGAATGGGGGAGGGGCAGAGAGAGACAGGGAGACACAGAATCTGAAACAGGCTCCAGGCTCTGAGCCGTCAGCCCAGAGCCCGACGCGAGGCTCGAACTCACGGACCGCGAGATCGTGACCTGAGTTGAAGTCGGACGCTTAACCGACTGAGCCACCCAGGCGCCCCGGTCAGTCTGTGTTCTTGATACTAGGAGAAAAACGGGGCAGGTGACAAGGTGGATAGAAGACCCAAATGGGCAAGACTGGTAGGTACTTTCTCACTTTCAGGGGCCATGATATTTCCTAAAAAAAATACACAGGTTTGGGGCACCTGGGTGGCGCAGTCGGTTAAGCGTCCGACTTCAGCCAGGTCACGATCTCGCGGTCCGTGAGTTCGAGCCCCGCGTCGGGCTCTGGGCTGACGGCTCGGAGCCTGGAGCCTGTTTCCGATTCTGTGTCTCCCTCTCTCTCTCTCTGCCCCTCCCCCGTTCATGCTCTGTCTCTCTCTGTCCCAAAAATAAATAAACGTTGAAAAAAAAATTAAAAAAAAAATACACGGGTTTGAAAGCTCATACCTGAGCAAAAAACAAAAGCTATGATAAACTTAAATTATCAACATTCAATGTCTTTTATTAAAACCCACAGGAACGCATAGTCTTCTCTTACCAGACTTTCCGACCTACTGGGGGGTAGATTCTTTCTCTTCTCCCTGGCTCTTAACCAGACTATAGGAGTAGAAGCAAGAATTGGACTTTTTCTGGGTCACAAAAGGTCTTCCCGTGGGGTTTAATTCCCGGCTCCTCAGCTCTTAGTGGCAAACTGAAAATATTAATCCTTCTTGGGCCAGCAAGCTAGAACGAGGGGGATTTTTCTGCTAGAAGCGTCTGCTTCTTGACAGAAAAAAACATGGAGTCCGAACAGTAACCCCAGAGCGGGGGACCAGGGTCAAAGACAGCAAGAAAACATGGGGAACCACAGGCTATAACTCCAGGTAGGGCTATCAAAGCAACATCAGCCAAACAGCACACAAAGTTGTCATAACAACAGATGCCTCATGACCCTAATGTCCACAGTGCTAGAAGAGAAGGAGGAGTAACGGTCCAGGATAAAATAAAATAAAATAAAGCTTTGAGCGAAATTGAAAGGGCAAAGATAAGGTTTGATTTTGCAGCTAAATTGGAAACCATAAGCTCTTCTCTTGTGAACTGTTTTTTAACCAGGGGAAGCCTGTCGGCTGGCACTAAATAAAAGCTACGAAAACACCGAGGAAAAAAATAAATGGCGCGATCGCCGTTATTTAGATCTATAACCGCTATTTTATTATCTAGCTCAATCAGGTGACGACCAGCAACCGTCAACCGAGGGCCACTTAAACAAGAAACATGTAAGACTCCGACGATTCTCCAATTCACATTTATCAAGGCTATTGATGGGTGTCTCCGAAGCCGTGACGGGTTGCACGACAGGGATAAACCCGCCTGCTCCCCAGACGGCAATGACGGCCCGCTCGGCACGGTCATCTGCACATACGTACCGTTTGGATATGTCGTTCAGCCAGGAAGGGAAAAAACACTGGGTCCAAGCTAGGAGGCCCCCGAAGGGGAGCCGAACGCGTGTCCCTCTGGGAGGGACGCTGCCCTTCCATCCAGTCCTGGATCTACCCAACGAACCAGAAACGGAGACGGACCTCAACAGTGTGGAAGGGCTTTGACGGTCCTCTGTGCTCTTAGTCTGATTTTGAAGCTCCCCATGGATCCACAAGACCTCAAAACATGTACGACGCCCATTTTAAAATTTTTTTTTTTTTTTTCAACGTTTATTTATTTTTGGGACAGAGAGAGACAGAGCATGAACGGGGGAGGTGCAGAGAGAGAGGGAGACACAGAATCGGAAACAGGCTCCAGGCTCCGAGCCATCAGCCCAGAGCCCGACGCGGGGCTCGAACTCACGGACCACGAGATCGTGACCTGGTTGAAGTCGGACGCTCAACCGACTGCGCCACCCAGGCGCCCCAACGACGCCCATTTTAAAGAGGGGGACACTGAGGTCCAGGGACCTGCTGGAGGCCATGACGGCATGGGAGCCAGACAGGGAGCCAAGGCAGGGCTGAGCCGAGCCACCTTCCCCCACCCACGGGGCATCTCTGAGACTCTGAGCCGAGAGGCCACAATGGGCCCTCCTTCTCGGCCAGCTCTCCCTCGCTCCGAGCCCATCTGGATCCCGCCACGTCTTCAGGTCTCAACTCCCAAGGAAGTCACCGCCTGGCACTTGATTCCTCAGTGAGCCCACTCATACCTGGAATTCGCAGCCCTCCTCACACACTACAGACAATACACGTTTGAAAAAAAACATACAACATCGTCTCTCGTTATGTTTTTTGTGATAAACTCATTATGTTTATGTGGGTAAACGTCTGACTAGAATACCCCAACAGCACCTCTTAAAAAAATCCCTTACCTTAGCTGGATGCTTCTGTTAAGCAATGTGTTGAAATCACTTAGCACCTGTTTTCTCTCTCCACCCAAAATCTAAGAGTCCCACAGAAGGTCTCACGGAGTCCTACTCCCTTCTCAACAGTATTTCGCCGCGTGTGCTCAGCTGGGCCGTATCACCGCCAGCATTTATCCCGTGCTTATCACGCGTGATGTGTCGGACCCAGTTCCCAGTGAGAATTGCATCATTTAATCTTTACAGATGCCTAAGGTAGCTATCGTCAGTTGTTTCCTAATTTTACAAATGGAGACACTGAGAGGTCAAGTAACTTGGCTAATGTCACACAGCCACGAAGTGCCAGAGCTGGGACGTGAATACAGGCAGCCTGCCCACAAAGCCTGGGTTCCTCAACATGTAGTATCCTGAGTCCACATAACTGGGTAAAGAGACCACAAACAGCCTAACTAATGTCCTCCGAGGAAATACTTCCCCAGAGAACAGCAAAGCAATGTAAGAACAGCAGGGAATGGAACTCCTCTGCTCATTCTACACGGTATCTGGGAGGGTGTCCGGACCAAAAGAAATGTTCTGCCTTGTAACATGGATTTCTCTGCACGTTTTCGTGGCTGCCTCTCCCATCAGAAAGCTCCTTGAGGGCAAGAACCGGGCACTATGTCCCGCCCCTCGCTCTTGAAAGCAGTGCTTTGGCAAACAGCAATCAATCAATACGCTTTGTTGAAAATGTGGTGAAGAAATGTGGGAAAAAAGAGGACGAGTGAGATAGAGAGAAACGCTTTTTTGCTTTTCAAGTCCGACAACAGGTTTTTTTCTTTTTTCTCCCCCCCTCTCATTTTAAGTTTATTTATTCACTCTGAGAGAGACAGTGCAAGTAGGGGAGGGACAGCGAACCCCAAGCAGGCTCCCTATTGTCAGCGCAAAGCCCGATGTGGGAATCGAACTCACAAACTGTAAGATCATGACCTGAGCTGAAGTCGGACACCGAACCGACTGAGCCAGCCAGGCACCCCTTCTCTCGTTGTTTTAAAATTTAAATTCTAGTTAGTAGCATACAGTGCAATATTGGTTTCAGGAGTAGAATTCAGCGATTCATCACATACAACACCCAGAGCTCGTCACAAGTGCCCTCCTTAGTACCCACCACCCATCTAGCCCATCTCCCACCCACCTCCCTCCATCAGCCCATTTGTTCTCTATCATTAAGAGTCTCTTGTGGTTTAGGGGCGCCTGGGTGGCTCAGTTGGTTGAGCATCCGACTTCAGCTCAGGTCTCGATCTCGCGGTCCGTGAGTTCGAGCCCCGCATCGGGCTCTGTGTTGACCGCTCAGAGCCTGGAGCCTGCTTTGGATTCTGTGTCTCCCTCTCTCTCTGCCCCTTCCCTTCTCGTGCTCTGTTTCTCTCTCTCTCTCTCTCTCTCAAAAATAAAACATTGAAAAAAAAGTCTCTTGTGGTTTGTTTCCCTCTCTTCTTTTTCTTCCCCCTTCCTGTATGTCCATCTGTTTCTTAAATTCCACATGAGTGAAATCTTACGGTATTTGTCTTTCTCTGACTTTTTCACTTAGCATAAAAACATTCCAGTTCCATCCACGTGTTTGCAAATGGCGAGACTTCATTCTCGTTGATGGCTGAGTAATAGTCCAATGTGTGTGTGTGTGTGTGTGTGTACATACATATAAACCACATCTTCTTTATCCATTCATTAGTAGACGGACATTTGGGCTCTCTCCATAGTTTGGCTATCAACAACAGGTTTCTTCGCTGTGGGGGTGGGGGAAACTTTCATTATGATATTGCCTCCTTCAGTGTGGGGGGCGGGGGAGGCAAAAAAGAGAGGGGGAGGAGGACAAGCAGAGTCTACAAAGTTGTTAGGCAGGAAGGTCCAGGGTGCCAAGGGGCACGTTTAGCCTTTTGGGCAGGACGGCTGAGGAAGGACCAGATGACCCCGCTCCTTTGGACCGTGCGTTCAGGGGTGTCCACGGACAGTCAAACGGACTGTGCTCAAGTAAAGCCCCAAAGGGCAGCAGAAGGCTGCTCATCTCTTGGTGCTCGTCTTTCCGGAGCGACGACACAGGGCAGGGGCTGGTGATAGGTTGGCCAAGGGGAAACGACTCAAAGCCACGGATGAGGCTGTTCTAAGATGAAGGCGGAAAGACTCCCCCGTGGTTTTCCCGACTACAAACAGACAGCAGCCGCAGGAGTTGATCAGATTACCACCTGTTTTCAGGGAGATGACGTGGAAGTTTACCTACTTGACGACCCTGTGGCCTCTGGGTACGTGTTAGTTCGACCAGTACTTCCATGAGCAACGAGGCCTTTTCCTGTGTCCTACTTCTAAACGCAAAGGTCCCTTACATAAAGCTGACAGATATATAGCAGCAGTGGGAGGAACCACACTCTTGAGGGGAGGAGGAGAGGGTGGAACTTTCCCACTGAAGTCCACAGTCCTTCCTTGTGGTCTATAACAGTCCTGGACTCATCGAACTTGGGGCACGTCGGGGCTGAGGGAAAGGCAACCGCGTGCTCTTCACCTTCACTAACCCTGACAAGGTGCCTCCCACCCGCCTCTCCCCGGGGTCAAAGAGACCCACACAGAAACCTCGCCACCAGCCGGCGCCCTACCAGTCCAGGCCTCCTCTCCTTGGGAGCACATCCCTGCCTAAGATGTAGGCTGTGCTCTAGAAAGGAACCCTGCAGATCCAACGGCGACGGCAGATCAAGTCTGCGTGTCTCGGCGACAAGCAGCAGCTAACTCTGAAAGAAAATGTTCAAACAATCCAGTTGTCTTCAGCTATGCGTCTGGATGTTTCTGGACTGCGATCCCCCCCACCGCCCCCCACCCCGTTTACATGTGGCTGCCTGGTTGCCAAAATCCAGCCCTGGCTTCTTGGTAGAGAAAAACAGCAAAACAAGTCCTGGCGGGAGAGACCACCTTCTCGAACAGTTAGGCCAATTCTGCCCGTATTGTGCTCGCCATCAAAGAGAACACGCACAGAAAGAAAAGCAGGTGGAAGGCTAATGAATGGAACCCCTGTGAGGAAATTAGCCGCAAAGTGAGTATCATTTGCTAATAGATGTTGTTGTTGTTGTTGTTTTCTGGTTAAGACTTGGGGCGGGGGGGGGGGGGGGGCGGTTCAAGTTTTACAAAAATTTTGCCTACTTTGATACCTCTGCTTAGATGCCGAACAGGCATGTTCAAACACTGCTATGCCCCAAACTGAGCTCCTGGTCGCATGGCCCCCCGGCCTTCCCTTCTGCATCCTCCCCAATCTCAGTAAATGACAGCACCACTCCCTTCCCTGCGCGGGCAAGGACCTGTGGGTCACCCTTGCCCTCTCTTTTTCCCACACCCACTTCTGTTCCGCCAGCAAGTCCCATCGGGTCTACTTTCAAGGTCACCTCTAGAGTCTGGGCCCTTCATTCCGCCTTTGCTGTGATCACCCCGGTCCAACCCCTTATCCTGTCACCGCATGACAGCAATGGCCTCCTCGCCTGTCCGCCCTGTTCCCACCTGCCCCTTGTAGCCTATTCTCAGCTGGTCAGAGGGGCAGAGGGGGCTTTTCAAAATGCAAAGTCAGGTCCCTCTTGCGCTCAAACTCCTCCAATGGCTCACCACGACACTGGAGTAAAACCCAAACCCTCTGTGACCCGCAAACCCCTGAAATTCCTCAGGCTCCTCTCCGACTCCTCCCCACCCTTCCCACGTGGGCCACACCACCTCCCCCTCTCCTTGTCCCCCGAACACTGATATTCACCCCATCCACCACGGCCTCCCGGCCTTCGTGCTTGCTGTTCTGTCTACCTGGAAAGCTTTCCTCTGGATTTCCTCCTGTTCACACTTCAAGTTTTACTCAAATGTGAACGTCTTTGCAAAGCCTCCCCTGCTTCCCTGATTTAAAAAAAAAAAAAAATCCGAGTACCTCTGACGCTTCTTAACCTCCTTTCCCTGACTTACCTACTTTTTCTCCTTGGCACTTATCACTAATACATTATGTGCTGGACTTCTTTATCTTTCCCCCCACCGCTGCTACAATATAAGGATAAGATTTTCATCTGTTTGAGGCGAGTGTTAGGAACAGAGCAGTCAGGTACTCAGTAAATATATACTGCACGATTGAGGGCTACATCAGTACTTTTCAGTCACGTGTCTATCCTGAGTGAGCCAAACAGGCTTAGAAAATGAAGAACCAAAAAATGGACTGCCTGAGAAAATGGTACAAATCAAACACAGTGACTGAAGCCACTGAAATTCTAGTTCTTGTAATGGTGGATGCGTGGTTGGGGCCCAACTCTTCCTCAGAGAAAAAAGCTGGAATAAAGACGAAAAATGCCTTCTTAAATACACGGAAGAATTAGAACCTAGAGAGATAAACATAAAAGCTGCTTTTGTCCCGACGGCATCTGTGGACCTGTAAGAAACAGCTAGCAACTTTACTGCATTCCTGGCCTGCTATAACAGCTAGGGAGGCCGAAGTCAAACCCTGGGTCTTCCAAAGGAGCAGGCTATGACGAACCATCCCCACTTTAAGCTGAGGTCTCAAAGACCTGTTATGGTCAGAATGCCTGTGTCCCCGCAAAGGTCAGGTGTTGAAATCTTAACCCTTGAGGTGACAGATTAGGAGGTGGGGACTTTGGGAGGTGATGAGGTCATGAATGCGGAGCCCTCATGAATGGGATCAGTGCCCTGATAAATAGGCCCTAGAGAGATCTCCCTCTCCTTCCACCATGTGAGGTTACAGCCAAAAGCAGCTGTCTGTCTAGGCAGTGGGCCCTTACCAGACACCAAGTCTGCTGGCACCTTGACCTTGGACTTCCCGGCCTCCACACCTGTGAGAAATACATGTCTGTTGTCTACAAGCCACCCAGGTTCCGGTATTTTGTTACCGCGGTCTACATGGACTACAACAGCCCTCGAACTAGAAACAACCAGAGTTGCTGGCCTTTCATTACCTGGAGAGTTCCAAGAACTACAAATCTCACATTGCTTGAAGGTGGTCTCACGTGATAGGACCCCCAAGCCCTGGCAGAAACAGATCAAAATCCTCTCTGGAGGAAGGTGCCATCACCTCAGGCCTCAATGTATTCCTTTTTTTTTTTTTTTTTTTCTTTCCCCCTAACATTTATTTATTGTTCAGAGACAGAGACAGGGCATGAGCAGGGGAGGGGCAGAGAGAGAGGGAGACACAGAATCCGAAGCAGACTCCAGGCTCTGAGCGGTCCGCACAGAGCCCGACGCGGGGCTCGAACCCACGGACCGCGAGATCATGACCTGAGCCGAAGGCGGACGCTCAACCGACTGAGCCACCCAGGCGCCCCAGGCCTCAATGTATTCCTATATACAAGTTTTCAAATACGATAACCAGCACACAGACAGAATCCAACACACTAGGAAACCAGATACCAAGAGTGACAGCCAGTTGACCAAAGATGGCCAAACTGACTCACAAGCCTTGAGATGCTGGAATGTCAGACGTCTATGACGCAGCCATGCGATCGGCCTGCTACATTCAGGGAACTGAAGGTCACGCTTGAAAACTACAGCTGAGGAGTAGACACTATTTTAAAAGAATTGAAAAAAAAAAAATCCAGAGCAAATACCACGGAAGGTGTAGCATATTCACAGTGGGCTGAGATGCGGAACTCAGAGGACTTGTCATCACAACAGTAATCTGACTTTATCTTCCGATCAAGATAAAGGGAAATAGGTAATCTTCAAAACAGGGGTGAGAATTCACTTCACGTGTTTTCAGCGGGAACAAAACCAAACTGTCAGCTAGCAGGAATAGACAGATTCCTAAATCCTGTGTTGGAGCTCGGGGGAGGAAGCAAGCTCTCTACAAGAGAGTTTATCAGAAGAGAAAAGACCAGAGCCAGGATCCAATGTCCTCCTTCTCCAACCCTACAGATATGGAGGCACACACATCCTGTATACAGCCTTCTGGCAGCCCCCCAAATCTAGACCCCCACCACGGACGAGAACCTCCATAGCTTCCACAAATTGTGACCTTAAGTCTACTGGACAAGAGCAGGAATACTCAGAAGTCTCATAGAGGCTCTGTCTGCTTCCCACCCTATCAGAGACTCTTCACTCAAGTGATGCTAGAAATAACCATCATTCCTGCAACCAACAGCTGTGTCACATCCCGTTCCCCCCTCCCTCTCCGCCCTCACCCTCCCTCCCCGAGCTGCTATCTTTAAGCCACAAAGCAGACACGAGAAAAACAATTAGTCACCCCCAGGCCTTGCCCACTTTCCCCACCACCCGTGTTATTCCCAGCACAATCACTGCAGAAAAGAAGCCGGCTCTGGAAGCCAAGCAGGCACCTACAGGTCTGAAAGACTTGAAGACTTTTTCCAAGACTTCGTGGAGCGTCTTCTTGCCGCAGGAGGAGATGTAGTCTTGTGCTAGCTGCAAGAAGGGCAGGCAGTCCTCGCTCTCACTCCACACGTGCTGCGCGCCCACAGGCGAGGGAGAGGAGAGAACAAAGACACACAGTCATTATTACACTCGGTGTGAAATACAGACAGCCAAAAAGATTTTTTTTTTTTTTTTGCATTCCATAAATTGGAAGGCCTCTGTTCCAGGGTAAAATTCCCACGTTCGTTCTCGATTTGCTCGCATTGAAGGGGACGAGAAAATGCCTACCCTACGGGAAACCCCCATGCTTTCAGTCCATAGTCTCACCTGCTCAATTCGCCATCAGAGCCGCTGGGGCGTAGCAAAAAAAGCAGTGGGATCCATATCCACTCCCCCACCCCTGCCCCACCCAACCATTTCCATAGCCCTTCTCGGGCTGGGGAAGGAGGGTTTTAAAGCAGCAGGGAGGAGAAACCAAGGGTTTGCATGATCCTTGGCTTTGCCTTCAGCTGTGGCTGAAGGATTAATTAAGCATAATCTGTAACCGTTGACTTGCAATGAAACATTCTTTACCCAGAGCAGCCTGCAGAGTGGGGGTGATGGTAAATTTACTTCCAAATGAAATGAATTTAAAATCAACAACAACAAAACAGAATGAAACAAAATGACTTTAAAAGAACACACAGAGGGGCTCCTGGGTGGCTCAGTCAGTTGAGCGTCCCGCTCCGGCTCAGGTCATGATCTCACGGTTCGTGAGTTCGAGCCCCGCGTCAGGCTCTGTGCTGACAGCTCGGAGCCTGGAGCCTGCTTCGAATTCTGTGTCTCCCTCTCTCTCTGCCCCTCCCCTGCTCACGCTCTGTCTCTGTCTCTCTCAAAAATAAACAAACATTAAAAAAAAATTAAAAGAACACACAGAAAAGCCACCACTCCATCACTGGGAAGCAAAGGCTTTCGGAAAGCTCACCTTCTCTTAGGATGCATTAAGGCGGCATTGCTTCTCAATGTCAACATGCACCAAGGACCTGGTTTTAGGTTTTACTTTTTCTTAAGGCTAGACACGGTATATTGGTTTTGTTTGTTTGTTTGTTTGTTTTCCCATGTGAGGACACTTGTTTTAGCACCTCTTTAAGACAAGATAAGTCTCTCCCATAAATGTTCAAGGATCTGGAATGAGCCCAAGAAACAGGCTGAGAGATCTGGGGGCAGAAGCCCCCCTGCTCTGCACATCTGAGCTGGGAAGAGGCACTGGGCCACTAGGGTAACATCAGGGTGTCTAACCAAGAGTCACTGTTTAGAGGGGCCCGATCAATGACAGTGCAGAGGCATGGGAGAGAGGAAGACATCCGGAAGTTAAAGCAAGAAGCAGAAACGAGGCAGCAGGAGACAAGATCTATTTGGAGAAATGGTCCACGTCTAGCACACACTGGCTCCCTTCCATTAATAAAATGATTAGGGCATCACCCCAGAGAGTTCCACGTCAATCACTCAAGAAACATTTTACCTCCTTCCTTCTCATTGGAGCATTTCTAAGGACTGCACCTATAGACTTAACTGCTCAGATCCAAGAGACTAACTAGACGCTAATGTGCCCTTTCCACTCCAATTATCTGTGTTTCACAGATGGAAAGGTCCATTTCTGACACATGCTGCTTGAATTCCAGCAGACTTCTAGAGGAGCTTCTGGGTCAACCTAGCGAAGACAATTTCTGGCTTCTCTAACTTTAGAGCACAGCTCAAACATGAGTCCCTATGAATTAGAGACCCTTAAGAGTTGCTGAGCAGCTGAAATGCCATTTATGTAATGGTAGTTTCTTACATTGTATGAAAGGATGAGCACAAAGTGCTTTTATAGCCATTATCACACTTGATTCTTAATCAGTAGGGATTCAGCAAGAACAATAAAGTCCTACTTTAATGTAAGTTCTGCTCAGCACCCATTTTCATACTCAAATTTTTAAAAGTTCCAGCATATTTAAAATTCTTATCCAAGTTAAAGATGGGATTAACATCTAGGTGAAGATTAGAAAAAAAAGTAAGAAGTTTCTTAAGTCCCTGGCTGGCACGCAGTGGGCGTTCAATAAATGGTGGCTGGGAGTGTCCTCTTTCCCCTTCTGTGTCGGCAGGAGAATGGGGAGGAAGGGGTAGGGCTGGGCTTTCCATGTGCCACAAGTCTAAGGGCCCCCACTGAGCAAATGAGACACCCAGTGTGACCTCACTGAGAACACTCCCCAAAGCAACCTGGGTTATTGTTAATTCACAAATAGTGTATCTATGAAAACCGTGTATACCGATTTTCTAAAATACATTTGGACCTTAAATTACAAAGTAAACTAAGGAAAGTGTGATCACTCAAGCAACAGAATCGAACCGTATCCACTACTGCTTGGAAATCAGACAGATTCTTTAAGTGTTTCTAGGGCATTTTTTAACATATAACGTTTATTTATTTTTGAGAGAGAGAGCTTATGTGCTTACGAGTGGGGGAGGGGCAGAGAGAGATGGGGACAGAGGATGTGAAGCTGTTTGGGCTAATAGCACAGAGCCCCATGCGAGGCTCGAACTCATGAACTGTGAGATCATGACCTGAGCTGAAGTCGGACACCTAACTGACTGAGCCACCCAGGCGCCCCTGAGTGTTTCTAGGGCATTCCTAACCTCGTGAGGAGAGTGTTCGTGCCACAATTTTCATGACTCTGCTTTTGGAGCTATTGACTTATGAGTATATTTTGGGGAAGGAAGACCTAACACCTGCTGGAAGAGCCTTCTGTCCAGGCGGCCTAAATTTACTTCATTTGGCTGTCTAATTCACCCTGGATTCTCAGTCATGCTGGTTTTGGGGGCTTAACAAAGTTTTAACCGAATCTCCGCCCATACGATAACGTGAGGCTGCACGGGGTTTGAAATCGGATAGACCCACGTGTACATGGGTGCTCAGAGGACATCCTTTATTAAATGCTAATTGGTTCAGACCCATGGTATCTCATAACAAAAAGTATTGTTGTATTTATTGCAACTGTTTCCTTCCACATTTAATCAAGCCAGTTCTCAAAGATCCATAAAAAACAAGGTAAGATGAACTAAAAAATGAGTCCGTAGTTGGGAAAACGACGGGAGGAAAAGTATATAAAACCAAGTGAGATTAGGACAAACAGGGCCAGGTCAACAGAACTGGCCACCTGTTGCGGATGGGACACAGTTGTCGCTGTAGCTTACTACAGGCCTGTGCGATCAGTGTCCCACAGCAGTGTCCCCAGATAAAATAGATGTGCTCTTCAGAGCTATCAGGCAACGATGGTAATCTCCCAGGAAGAAGAGAAGGGCCCGTTCTAAAACCAGGAGACAGCAGAGAGACTGGTGGCTGGGCAGACGCTCCTGAAAACAGATTCTGGGGTCTAGTCTTAAACAAAGACAAGTGGATGACTGGAGACCCAGAATCCCGCACCCCAGGGCGTGACCAACAATGACTTCAACTGGGATATTGAACCAAACGGCCACTTTGGCCATGAAAAAAACCATAGCAGGGGTCAGAGAACCTGTGGCTTTGAACAATATAACTCCCTGGCAGATATGAATCTGGATACAGAATGTACTGACTTTCTAACCGTGTAGTGAGAGCCAGGGTGCCTGTTAGAATAGGAGGAATGCCAAGAGAAGGCTTCCAAAAGAGAGGCCAGCGGTGGTCCTGTGGCTTCAGCCAAGTATCACGACACCCCCCCCCCACCCGCACCCCCCGACTTATTAAAACACAAGTGTGGGGGTGGGGGGGGGGTGGCACCGAGAACCTGCAGTTCCAGCAAGTTCCCAGGTGAAGCTCATACTGCCGGTTCTGAGAACACACTTTGAGAACCAGAACTCTGACTCATCACATTTGGGGATAGAGGGGCAAAGGTGGAAATCCCTGGTGAGAACTTTGATTTTAAAACAAGCCATCCGTGGCCCTTCTTTCTGGCATTAAGTTGGACCAGACGTTATCATCAAAGCTTGTCCAGCGTAAGACAATACAACCAGGCCATCTGCACAAAGGGGAACGAGCACCTTCTGTGTTCTATAGTGTAGATGAGAATATCCAGCTCATCCAAAAATGGTATCCGATCACTTCGGCAATTCAATCCGACAGGTATCTTTTGGGGCACAGCCTGTCCTCCTATTGTTCTGACACCTGGGGAGATGGCATGTGGCTTCCTGGGGCTGCGGCACAGTGGGGGATCCCAGGGAGGGGGCAAAGAACACACCTGTTTCTCCTCCCTGGACTCAGTTATCTGAGTCAAAGGGCCATTTGAGGGCCGAAGGGCCTCACTCTTGCTGCGTGGGTTTTCCGCCGTCATTAGGACCAGGGAGTCCATTCTGAGTTGGGGCGTCCTAACCCAAAACTCCACGCTGTCCATCGAAGAGATGGTGGGAGAGAGGAGGTACAAGCTGTCTCATGCCCCCGATAGGATTCTGCCCAGGGTAAGAAGAGTGCGCGGCCAGGCCTATGACCTGCTCCATGTGCCAAGCACTGAGATGTGTCGCTGGGGAGGAAACTGAGGCTCAGAGAGGTTAAGCAACGTGTCTGTGGTCACATGGGGAGCAAGGGGCAAAGCCAAGACGTCAACAGCAGTGTGCGCGCCTTCAACCTGAGCCTCAGCTCCCTCCTTTGTAAGTCACAGAAAATACCACTCCTCACAGGGTAGTCATAAAGATGACAGGAGATCACCCGTAGACTGCCTCTCATTTAGCAGGAGTCCACAGTGCTTATTCCCATCTGTTTAAACTCATGGGAGCGTGACTTTACCCTCCTCAGGATTACCACTCCGTGAATATACTAAGGACGTGCATACTTTTTCCCTGAAAAAAAAAAAAAATCCCTCTATGTGAATAATGCACAGCCACTGTGGAAGGCTTTACAGTTGGTTACCACTCTTCCTCATTGGCTCCTCGCAATAATGTAATACACATAGGATTATCCCCATTTGACACAGGAGGAAACGGAGGGTAGAGTCTAACTTAGACATGAAGGTGCTTTTTTCCCCCCATATGAAATGATGCAATCTCATTTAGAAAAGTTATATTTTTTTTGCTCCAAAGTGAAAAGGTTGTTCTTTGGTCACACAGGTAAGGAGAGGGACAGGCCCAGGACAAAAATCGGGGAGGAATTTATATAAATAACAAGCAGAGACATACGTATAAAATTAAATCTCGTGGTCCTTCTATAAATAAAGCTTCTCTTCTTTAATAGAATGACAACCGTTGTCTTTGTTTTTATACTGAGGAGAGATTAAACTATACAAAATTTTAAATCCAAACATGTTTTTGATGGGTTGGCAGAAAAAAAAACAGGACAATAAGGCAGCCCATCCCTTCTCCAGGCACCGGGGAGGGGCAGGGCTGTGCTCTTTGTTTAGAGTTCTTGCTCCTGGCCTAGGACAAGGGGGGAGAGCCGCTGGGGCTGCCAGGGCCAGGAGAGAGCGCACACACGTCCCTCTGTCCGGCTGCTATGTGAGCGGCTGCCAACACCCCACTCCTCGAACCTGACGAAGCCCTCAGGTCCTTCTGGGTTGGCAGAAGGTAGCACACCACCACGCTCTCGGCCCCCTCCCTGTCACACCTGTAGAGCCAGGCAGGGTTGGCTCTGTCCCTGAAGGCCCAACACAGAGGGCAAAGGCAGCTGCATTTTATCCCAGGATCTGACCTTGTGTGCTGTCCACAGAGAGAAGCCTGAATCAGGGCAGCAGTTTGGAAAGGGACAGTGTGAACAGAATGGCCTGTGAGCTGAGAAGAGGGAACAGTGCACAAGGGACCCAGGAGCTGCCAAAGTGGAGGGAAAACAAAAGGAAGTCCTTGTTCCCAAGGCCTCTGGAGATCCTGGCTTGATCCTGCCTGTGGGACATGCCTCATGGTGCAAATGACAAGCCTCTGGACTTGAGCTTCAGTCCTGCCTGTCGTTTCTTAGTGCTATAGTCCTGGACAGATTCCTTAAACGGAGCCTCGGTTTCCCAGCCTATAAAATGGGGATAATACCTAAGTCATAGACGTTTTGTGAGGCCCAGTAGGAAGCTGCCCTTGAACCCACAGTCTGAATGTCACTCCTGGGATGCTGTGTCTTCAGGACAGGGCCGTGGATTCAAGTTGCTCTACCATTCATTAGTTCTTATTCAGTGGAAAAGTTAGTACACCTTGCTGGGTATCAGTTTCTCCATCTGCAAGATGGAGAAAATTACAGCGAGGGCCTCGTGAAATTACCAAGATTAACTAAGTACATACACACAAAGTACACAGAACTGTGTCTGCTATATAGTAAATTACACACGTGGCAGTTACTGTTCTTTGAAGCTGCCATTCTTGAAGTTTAACACCTGTCTTCTTCAATATCATTCACTCATTCATTCTTACGAACGTGGACTGAGCACCTACCACATAACCGACGCTGCTCCAAGTTCTGGGACACAGTGCTAAAGACAGAAAATGCCACTGCTCTTCTGAAGCTTATTTTCTCCCTCCTCATGGGGGGCGGGCAGAAAATACACAAGAGGGTATCAAGTACTAATGAATGCTACGATTTGAATAAAAGAGGGTGAGGTGAAGGAACGTGTGGCCAGGAGGAAGTCGTCTCTCAGGCCTGAACAGCATAAAGGAGCTACCCATGTAAAGAGGTGGGGGCAGAATGTTCTAGGCAGAGGGGACAGCAAATGCAAAGGCCCTGAGGCAGAAATGAGCTTGGCATGTCTGAGGACCAGAAAAGCCATTGTGGCAGGAACACAATCATCAAGGAGGAAGAGTGGTCCAAGAGGAGGTCAGAGGGGTGGCAGGAGACACATCACGCAGGCGCTTGAAGCCAGGGCAAGGCTCAAGTTTTACCGTGAAAGTTATAGGAAGTCAGTTTGGGTGAGGTGGGGAGTCATAGATCATGACCTGGATTATATTTGAAATCCAGAGTGATTGCTGTGTGGAGATTGCCAGAGAGGTATTAATATCACCACCCCTATTTTAGGCACTGGGAAGGTACTAATGTTATCATCCCTCATTTCCAGATGTGGAAATCATGGCATAGAGGGACTAAATAACTTTCCCCAATGCACACAGTTAGACATGGGGGGCTGGGGTGCGAACCCAAGTAGCCTGACCCGAGACCTTTGCACCCCTGACCACTATGCTACACTGCTTCTCAGATGGGTACGATGGCCCCAGGAAAGTGAGGGCAGACATCCTATTCTAGGAGGCCCTGGCCTGGTGAGCAAAGTGAGCCCTCAATAAATGTTTGATGAATGAACGAATGAATGAATCATGTGAAAACGCTTGTAAATTGAGAAATGCTATGTAAATATTCTTAATGTTAATCTTTTGGATTAGAGGAGTTCCATTTATCTCAAATTTCTTCTAATGCTTATCAGATTTTCCTGAGAAATGGAAAAGGACAGAGGTAGGACATTTACTTCATGCCTCAGTCCCTTTAACTAGGGGCAAACAGCAGCTTGACCAACCTGGTCTGGGGCAAATGTGAGGAGAGATCTGGGCTAAGAAAAATCTGGTGGTTGGCACCCTGTCTGTTATGGCCTCCAGAAACTTTAAGAGTGTTCCAGTATTGAGGTGCCTGGGTGGCTCAGTCAGTTAAGCATCCAATTCTTTTCTGCTCAGGTCATGATCTCACAGTCATGAGATTGAGCCCGGAGTCAGGCTCGGTGCTGGGCACGGAGCTGGTTTGAGGTTCTCTCTCTCCTTCCTCCTCTGCCCCTCCCCCACTTGCACACCACGTATTCTCTCTCTCCTCCACCCCGCAAAAAAGAAAAAAAAAAAAAAAAAGAATGTTCCAGTCTACCCAAGGTATTACTTTTTCCTATCTTCTTTCTTATCTATTTCATTTAATTATGAAGAAGCAAATGAAGACGTTCAAGCATTTTACGCATACAGGTGAGGAATCATTTAAAATATATTATGAGTGGCCTTGAGAAAGGTGTGATATGCATAATGTTTTGCGATGATGGTTCTCTTTGGAGTAATTTCTTTGGGTAGGTCTACTGCAGTTCCAGCAGGAAGGCCATGTGGAACTCTCCCCTATAAAATCCAGAACCTTGAGTGATTCTTGCTCTGTCTCACACAGTAAGGGGGGCGGGGGGGGGGGGGGGGAGACCACTGGCAGACTAGGCTTAGAAGGAACTCCTAATCAAACCCTAACATGGTAGCTAGTTGGACACTGGTGCCCTTTCCAGCGTATCCCTGGGGCTTTCTCACACGTTCGCAACGGAGTAAATCCCTTTCGAATGATCTCCCATTTTTCTCAATAACAAGTAACACTTATTTTAACTACAGTTAACCGTGTTCTTGCCTATATTTATAGCTTAGCTGTTCTTCACAAGTAACGGTGATGCAGGTGTTCCGATGAACCTCATGTTACAGGCGAGAAAACTGAGGCTTTAAAAAAAAGAGACAAGCTCTAAACTCTGGGGAAGCCCAGATCTTAGGAGATGGTTACGTGTTTCATCTGTCGGATCATCACCCGGGTGCTGGTATCATGCCCATTGTTTTGATGTGTACATTGAGCTGGGGGGAAGGCATCTGACCGGTCACACAGGCAGGGAACTCAAATCTGGCTGTCACCCAAGGCCATTTCTCTTCTAGTGTCGCACTTCTGGGGCCCAGGTGGCTTCTCCTCCCGCGGGGTTGGGTGCCGGTGGTGGGAAGGGCGTGTCTTACTGTCATGTCGTACACAAGCCCTCACCTCTCTGGGGGCCGAGGAAGGCGGTCTCGCTGTCTCTCTAACTCCTTCGCGAACTTCCCGTGGGTGGCAGGGGCGCGCGGCCGCCGGGGCCTGGGCCCCGCTTTGTCTCACCCCACCTGAGGAGCCGGCGCCAGGCCGCGCCTCGGCGCCGCCCCACCTCGGTCCGCAGGGGCGGCAGCAGCGCCAGCTCTAGGCTCCAGCCGGCGACCACACGGTAACCCGAGCCCACGGCCGCCTCCATCTTACATTTGGGGACCATTATTTTTTTCCCCGTCCTTACAAACCGTTAAAGGAGCGCCATCCTCGCCCGTTCCCCCCACCTCCCACCCCAACTCCTCTGCCCGCCGCATCCCCTTCCTAAACTGCCAGCGCCAAGATCCCAAGTGGGCGCAGGATACAAAGTCGAAGATCTGGACATCACAGTTCCAGGTCCCGGTCCCTGCTAGCACAGGACCCGAGTGGGGTGGGGGAGGGGGGATTCCTCCCGTCTGGCAAAACCGGGGGCCTTCGCCGGGGCCGCAGCCGCCGCCTCCGCCGGACGGAACCAGCTCGGGCCCCGCACACCTCATTGGAAGCTCACAGAGGAGCAATGGACGCACAGGAGGAGAGGGGGATAGGCGTGCCCGCGAGCGTGTGTGTGTGTGTGTGTGTGTGTGTGTGTGTGTGCCCGCGCGCGCGCACGCGCGTGTGCGTTTTCTAAGATCCGAGGTGTAATTCCGCAAAGAAGGTCCTGGAGATGGGGCATCGCTAGTGTGGACAGAGGCTTTGTGTCCAAACCCGCGGCGCAGGGGATAGCACGGGGGCGGGGGAATCTCCCGGGCGGGGACGACTGGAGGAGTTGCGTCTGCGCATCGGGAGGGGGACGGGATTCCTCGCCCCGACGGGGCGCCCGGTTGTAGGAAGCTCGGGACTCCGGGCCCTGCGGGACGGTCCGTGCTCCCCGGCCCGGGCGGACGAGCGGCGGGGACCCTCGCCAGAAGCTCCCAGCCGAGCACAGCGCGCGGGCCGCAGGGTCGCGTCCTCGAAACAGCCCGCCCCAGCCCGGCTTCCCGGTCCTAAGGGCGCCCCTGCCCGCCGCTCCCCGCCCCCCCGCCCCCGCCAACGCTGACACGGCCGAGCCGGGCGGGTTACGCCCCCACCCCGCGCCCACAGCCTCCCGGGCGTGCGGGAGCTCGGGCGCAGGGAGGCGGCCGCGCGTCCACTCCCGCGCGCTGCAGCCGTCCCTCCCCCCCGGCACTCACAAAATTGTCCCCGCAGCCGTTGTCCGGACACAGCACGTAGAAGGAGACGCCGGGGTCGGCGTAGAAATCCATCCTGCGCTCGGTCTCTTCGGTGGCGATGAGCTCGAAGGGCGTGTTGGAGCACCATTTCTCCGCAACGTCAGCCAGCTGCTGGAAATCCATCCTGGCCCGCCGCGCCCGCCGCTCGCTCAGCCTCCTCGCGCGCCGCCCGCCTCCCGCTCCCTCCGCCGCCCGCCCGCCCTCCTCTCTCCTCGGGCGCCCTCCTCCCGGGCGGGCAGCGCGCGGCTCCGCGGGCTCTCGGGCAGGCGGCGGGGCCGGGCGGCGCGGCTCCCTCCGGTCCCGGGGCTCCTCCCGGCGGGGACTGTTTACATGCTGTGTGTACGGGGTGGGCGGCGGCCTGGACGGCGCGCCGCCGCGCCCGGCTCCGCCCCGCCCCGCCTCCCCGCCCGCCCCTCTCGGCCGGCGCGGCTTGCGGCGGGCGGGGCGGGGCGGGGCGGACTCCTCGGTACGCCCCCACCACTTTTTTTTCCTTTTTCTTTTTTTACAAGCCAAACGCGGAGCATCCCGGAGTCCTCCGGAGCCCGGCACCGCCCCCTACCCGTGACGTCATGCGCCCCAGCCAACCAGCGGAGTCTGACGCCAGCCCGGTGACGTCACAGCGCGGGCCCGAAATCCGCGGCTCGGCCGGGTACAGTGAAGTGGGGAGGGCTTGTAGTCCCCGCCTGCGTTTATCCGGAGTTGGAAGGCCTTGTCGGGAAAAGTATTTTCCCGAAAGCGGTTTAAGCGCATAGGACGCCCACAGAATTGCAGATAACTTGTACCTTGTCTGAGGCTAGCGATGGAGGAGCTGAGAGAATCCAAGGGAAACGGAGCTTTTCTTTTTCAGAAATCCAAGCTCTGTCCCCTTATTGATGTAAGGAGAAAAAAAAAAAAAAAATGTTTGTCCTAAATACATTTACCAGACACTGCTATGAGTATCCATATGATAGGAAGAGGACAGGTTTTGGGTGGGTTTTTTTTTTGTTTTTTGTTGTTTGTTGTTGTTTTTTGTTTTGTTTTGTTTTGTTTTTTTGCGTTCACATAAAGCTGAGTATTTCTTAGAAATAAGCCTCATAAGACTAGCTTGAATATTATGCAGCCTCAATTCATATTGCCTAACATAAAATGACCAACTACTAGTTTGGAGAGGAGAAAGTACGTTTTAAAACCAGCGTACGCAGCCCAACAATTGCACCTGTTGAATGCTCACTGACTGCCAGGAATGGGGCAGGCATTGCTGGATTGCAAAAAATGCGTCAGAAGGGCCCTCGCCCAGAGGAATTGAATGACGACTAGCAGAGACACGTTGAATAGCATTCATTCTACAAATGTTCAATCAGCTTTTGTCTTTAAAGTTGGTCCTCTGAACCAGACACAGTGCTAGCCCTAGGGATATAAATAAGAATAATGTGTTGTTCCACCCTCAAAGGGCTGGCAGAGCAGCTAAGGGAAGCTCATGACACCATCATCCCTCTGAATACACCCTTACCCAACAGAATAAGTGTGATTCTGGAAAATTGTTCTCTGGCATAGTTCTGGGATAGGGATTCTTTTTCCCTTGACTTCCCTTACTGAATCAGAGCTGTATTCCCCTACAGAAAGTAGAAACTCCACTTAACCTTTCGGTAAGGGAAGAGGTCAGGATGGTGATCGGCCCAAAGGCATCCCGGGCACTGATCTTTTTCCTGATGGGAGTTGTCTTAACCTTGAAGTTAATGCTCCTGTGTAACAACCTCCTGACTTCAGAATTTCCCAATTCCTTTAAAACATTTTGGTTTAGTGACCTTTGATGAAGCATCTATTGGGGACCAGACACACAAGGCCCAGTTTTTGCCCTCAAGGAATTTGCAGACTGTAAACTAGGCAGGCGATTCCCAAGCTCCATGCCAACTTCGTATACTCACCCCTTCTCCCGGTGATTCAAACACTAATGTAGGTATTGCTGTGAGGGATTTTACAGATGTAATTAAGATTTCCAATCAATTGACCTTCAGATAGGGAGATTGCCCTTTGCTGGGCCTGGTTTAATCAGGTGACACTTTAAAAAGGACTAGGCTTTTCCCAGAGAGAGAGTCAAAGCATGAGATAGATTCATCATCAGGGAGATTCTCCACTAAATGACCTTGGAGATGGAAGGGGCCATCTGGCAAGGACCACACAGCAGAGTCTAGGAGCTGAGAGCAACCCCCCGCCAGCAGACAGAAAGGAAATGAGACTTCAGTCTGAACTGAATTCTGCCCATGTCCTCCATGAGTTTCAAAGCGGGTTTTCTGCAGAGCCTCCAGGCGAGAAGTCAGCCCTGACCGACGCCATGATGGCAGCCTTGAAAGACCCTGAACAGAGAACTCAGTTAAGTAGTGGCTGTGCAGGAACTTCTGATTTATAGAACTGGGAGCTAACAAATGGGTGTTTTCTTAAGTTGCTAAGTTTGTTTTAGTCTGCTGTGTAGCAGTAGAAAACTAATATACAAGACAATGGAGGAGACACGCATATGAATAAAAACATTCAGTATGCTCTTGTAAATGTTACAAAATGTTGCTTTCTTTCTTCCTTTCTTTCTAATATGGGAAGCTCAAGATAGAGCAAACTTCTGGTTCTACCATTTAAAACATTATATGCATTAGTGTGGAAGTTCCAAAAATGAAAAGCTTCCTTAAATTTGAGACTAAACTATATAAAATACATAGCTTTTCTTGGAAAGCAGGGAGTTTAGAAAATACATGTGTTTTTAAATCCATCTATGAAGTCGGCTCTAAGTGACGGATGACCATAGTTACAAACATATTTATGTAACAAATACTTTTTGTCAGAAGATGAAAAATTCTCACTATGAAAAGTAGAATTCTGGGTATAAAACAATTGCTTAATGAATTGAATACTGTTGGTTTCCTTAGAAAGACATTGAGTTGGGGTGCCTGGCTGTCTTAGTCAGTAGAGCATGTGACTCTCTATCTTGGGGTCGTGAGTTTGAGCCCCACATTACGTGTAGAGATTATTTTAAAAAGGAAAGGAGGAAGGAAGGAAGGAGGGAAGGAAGGCATTGAGTTAAAAAGCAGAAACTTTGGAATTCTGGGTTGATTCCCGCCTCTGGGATTTTAAGTTTTATGGACATTTGCAACTTACTTAACTGCCTGGAGCCTCAATGTTCTCTCCTGAGAAATGGGGACAATAGTGAGACGAATTATGTAAAGTCCTTGTCCCAGAACTTGGTACACAGTATATGCCATGATCACTCTTAATCTGCTTCTGGGAGATGATTTGTAGGAAGATCAGCAGATGAATTTTAAAAGTAAAATTCAGGAGTGACATGAGGGTGGGAGGCTGGTTAGTACTGGTCACAGATGAAGGAAAACCTCATTTTTCCCAAGCACTTAGAGCAGAGTTTCTCAATAGCAGCACTATCGATATTGGGATCTGGGTAATTCTCTCTTGTGGGGAGTTGGCCGTGAGTGTCGTAGGGTGTTTAGCAATATCACTGGCCTCTACCCCACTAGATGCCAGCAGCCTCCCCCACCGCCCCCGCCTGAGTCCCCCCAGCCTGTGACAAACAAAAATGTCTCCAGATGTCACCAAATGTTCCCTGGAGAGCAAGCCTGCCCCTTTTTGACAACTACAGATCTAGAGAGAAAAATCTTCTACAAGTTCTGCTTCGGCCATTCTTATTAACTAATGGAAGGGGTATGCCAATAATGCAATGGAAATTAATTCTGGAAAGTATGTCTACACAACTCACTCGAACCTTGGCTTTCCTAATGCAACTGGGAAGGTCAGTTGCTTAGACAGAAAGATAATACATCACTCTGCCTCTCTCCCATTTAGACAGAGTCCGGTGAGGCATCCTGTGTAGGGCTGTGTTCAGGCTCCACATACAGGACAGTGGTCTTTCCAGAACTGCAGCCAGGTCTTTTGTGGAGCCTGAGGGTGAAGAAACATTAGGGCCTCCTGAAGCCCCTTTCTTGTTCTGCCCCTGGAAGCAGAAGGAAAGTGAAACATCTCCATTGATGGGCAGAGAGTTGTGTAGTCTTTGTTGTGTGTAGAGAAATGTCTCTCTCTCTCTTTTAAAAAAAATTTTTTTTATGTTTATTTTTTAGAGAGAGAGTGATTGAGCAGGGGAAGTGCAGACAGAGAGGGAGACACAGAATCTGGAGCAGGCTCCAGGCTCTGAGCTGTCAGCACAGAGCTGGACGTGGGGCTCGAACCCACGAAACAGTGAGATCATGACCTGAGCCGAAGTCGGATGCCCAGCCGACTGAGCCACTCCGGCACCCCTGTTTCTCTTTTTTATACGAATCTAGACTTGGATCTCTCTGAACCACTGTTTGTCTTTGGGAGATGTGCGCTGGTGACAAGAGAAGGCGTATTCAAACCCCATGGTGGCTGGGACGTCTCAGGAGCCCAATTTGGAACTGCTGAGCACAACCAAGATTCTCCTGCTCAAACCGACTCTTCCACAACCCCCCCCCCCCAACCCCATTCTAAGTCCTCTGTGGCTTTTAGGAGTAAGACTGACACTAACACGTAATTTTACCTTTTAGTTACTCCCCCATTGTAAGTCCATTCAACGAGCCCTCCCCTCTGGCAAATCTGCTTCAGATTCTGTGGTTATGTGGTAGGAGTCAGGCAGAAAGGGGAGCGAGTGGGGCTGGTTCCACATTCACCCTTTGAGCCCATGGCAGTCACATGGTATCTCGAGGCACAGTAGACCCCGAGGTCCAGGAGGTGGTGGCTGGTAGAGATGTGTGTGACATGTCACAGTGGTGATGGCAGAGGTAAACAGAGCCCGGGATCTGGAGAAGCAACACCCAAGAGGGCAACATGGGAGGGATGAGCGCTACCCCCTCTCCTTCCCAAGACACTTAAGAAAGGGGACACCTTGGGGTGCCTGGGTGGCTCAGTTGGTTAAGTGTCTGACTTCGGCTCAGGTCATGATCTCGCGGTCCGTGAGTTCGAGCCCCGCGTCGGGCTCTGTGCTGACAGCTCAGAGCCTGGAGCCTGCTTCGGATTCTGTGTCTCCCTCTCTCTCCGTCCCTCCCCCATCATGCTCTGTCTCTCTCTCTCTCTCTGTCAAAAATAAATAAACATTTAAAAAAATTAAAAAATAAATTAATTAAAATAAAGTTTGAGGAAGCTCTGGGTTACAGAGTTTGGGTGCATTTGTCTTCAAAACATGTCTATCTGATCCAACGCACCTGAAATATTTTCCTTTCATATACATCAAAGAAACCGAAATAGTTTGAGGTTATTTTAAGTTCTTTATTCAAACACTTCAAAATTCTATATGGTTCAATCATTCCCCTCCTTGCCCTGACTTTCATCTAAAATAGTTTCTCACAGGGGCACCTGGGTGGCTCAGTTGGTTAGGCGTCTGACTTCAGCTCGGGTCATGATTTCATGATCTGTGAGTTCGAGCCCCACATCGGGTTCTGTGCCGACAGCTCAGAACCTGGAGCCTGCTTCGGATTCTGTGTCTCCCTCTCTCTCTGCCCCTCTCACACTCATGCTCTGTCTCTTTCTCTCAAAAATAAATAAACATTAAAAAAAAATAGTTTCTCATACTTTCTATTTCTTCTTTTTTTTCATGGAAAACATTTTTTAATGTTTCTATTTATTTTTAAGAGAGAGAGAGATGGGGCGCCTGGGTGGCTCTGTCGGTTAAGCGTCCGACTTCGGCTCAGGTCATGATCTCGCGGTCCGTGAGTTCGAGCCCCGCGTCGGGCTCTGTGCTGATAGCTCAGAGCCTGAAGCCTGCTTCGGATTCTGTGTCTCCCTCTCTCTCTGCCCCTCCCCTGCTCATGCTCTGTCTCTCTCTGTCTCAAATATAAACATTAAAAAAAAATTAAAAAGAGAGAGAGAGAGAGAGAGACGGAGCACGAGTGGGGGAGGGCTCGTGCATGAGCAGAAGCCACCCAGGCACACCTCATACACCCTATTTCTAAGTAAAACACATACAACTTCCTTTCAGCAACATCTCACTGGTGCTGTTGAGAGAGAAATACACAGACTTTAAGGTGGCAAAATGGCATTTCCTCTTTTCCATTTCTGATCAAGGTTATAGTTCTGCCTCTATTTTATTTGTCTATTGAGGCTTGTTAGGACCCCGCTGAAGTGGCTCATCCTCTAGAGAGGGGTCCTGAGAGCATTACTCCAGAACTCCTACAAGGGTGTGGATTCCCTCTGGGAAGGGGCGTGTATCCAGGTAATTTGCTAAACCAGAAGCTGCTGTCATGCTAGCAGCAGACGGATCTCTTATGAGATACAATGATCCATGACCCATGATCAGGATGACATCACAGAGTGTGCTGTGTCCCAGCCTTGCCTGGGAGAGCGTGCACGTCCTCAGTTACAATGCCAGGAAAGTAGCGGTTAGATCACAGCCAAGATTCGTGATGCAGTGGAAAGGTTTGGGCGGATTTCACTTCCTCAGACAGCGCTATTTCATCTGTAAAATGAATGTGGAATAGATGAGTCCACCTCTGAATATCTATAACCGTGTTTCATTAATTCAGAAAGAGTCAAGGTCTGTTCTTTTGTTTGGGGGCTCAAAACCAGGTGGAGAAGTGGGTTTTAGCAGTCTTAGTCAATGGTCTGCTGTTCATCGATAACAGAAGCTCCTTCACGCTAGCTTAGGCAAAAGAATAAAATGGCAGGAGAATGTCTGTAAAAATCCCGAGTATCTCACAGAACCCAAGGGCAAGAGTAGAGCTCATGATAACCAGGAACTGGAAAACTACCAGGAACTATTAGTTTCTCTCTCCCTCCTTCCCTCCTCTCTCCTCCTCCCTCCTTCTCCTTCTGTCTGCCTTCTCCCTTCCCTCCTCCTCCCTCTGTCTCCCTCTTCCCTTCCCCCTCCCTGCCTCCACCGCATTCTCTCTCTCTGGCCAGATGGCTTTCCCCCTCTAACCTTGCACATCTGTTCCCTTGTCTTTAAATGTCCACTTTCTCTCTAGTTAGATGTGGATGAGAATGGCTTTCCATGATGGCAGCCTCTGCTCATCGTTTTCCATAACCCCCAGTTCACCTGGAAGGGAGTCATTCATTCATCTCTGAATGCCAACTCCAATCTGATTGCTTCACCTCAGGTCAGGTGTCCATTCACGGCCAGCAACACAGGGTCATCAATTACAAGCGTAGCTGGCACACGAAGATGGAGATACCCTCAATGAAAGGTGGTCATTGAGCTGGCCAGATACCCCCCAAATGATCTGTTTCAACGGTCAGGGTAATTTTTCTATACAGACAAGTGCAAGGAACAACCACGATAAGAAAGAACTTGACAAGGATGACAAGTATCAGCAAAGACGCGGAGAAAAGGGACGGGCGCTTTTGGTGGGAATGTAAATTGGTGCCGCCACCGTGGAAAGCAGTATGGAGGTTCCTTAAAAAATGAAAGATGGAACCACCGTATGACCCAGCAATTCCACTTTGGGATATTTATTGGAAAGGAAAAAGCCCCACTAACTTGAAGAGCTTCTGCACCTCCGCGTTCTTTGCAACATTATTTATAATAGCCAAGACATGACAGGAACCTACGTGTCCCCTGACGGATGAATAGACAAAGAAGCCACGGTATGTTATTCAGCCACAAAAAAGAAGAAAATCTTGCCACTCGTGACAACATGCATGGGCCCTGAGAGCATTACGCTAAGTGAAATAAGTCAGACAGAAAACGACAAATTCCAGTATGATGTTGCTTATGTGTGGGATCAACCTCCTTCCCCAAAACAACTCGTAGACAGAGAGTACAGATTGGTGGCTGCCAGAGGCAGGGGGTAGAGGAATGAGCAAAAAGGTGATCAGAAGTACAAGCTTTCTGTCTTAAGATAAATAAGTCCTGGAGATGTAATGTAGAGTGTGGTGACTACAGTTAATAATATTATACTGTACATTTGAAAGCTGTTAGGAGACTAGATTTTTTTTAAGTTTCTTCATTTATTTTGAGAAAGAGAGAGAGAAAGAAAAAGCATGAGTGGGGGAGAGGCAGAGAGCGAGGAGAGAGAGAGAGAGAGAGAGAGAGAGAGAGAGAGAGAGAATCCCAAGCAGGCTCTGTACTGTCAGCACAGAGCACGACCGGGGCTTGAACTTACAAACTATGAGATCATGACCTGAGCTGAAGTGGGATGCTCACCTCACTGAGCCACCCAGGTGCCGCACGAGAGTAGATCTTAAAAGTTCTCATCACACACACACACACACACACACACACACACACTCACACAAATGTAACTGTGTGTGGTGATTGATGTTAGCTAGACTTACTGTGGTGATCATTTTGCCATGTATCCAAATATTAAATCATTATGTTTTACACCTGAAACGAACATCATGTGATACATCAATTATACTTCAATAATAAAAAAAGGAAAAAAGAACTTCCCGATTATAAGGCTCTTAGATAAATGAACATGATTCAAAAGTCTTCTTGGAAGGGGGTGGATTCATAGAATACAGGAGACAGACCGTGAGTCGTAATAACACTATTTTTAAAAACACAATGGAAGTGTAGCCCAAAGTATAACACGTAAATAGTTCTAGGGTCTTGTGTATACATTTGGCAATGAAGTTACTGATATATCAATACATGGATCTGGTAGTATTTCTTTTCTGAACTCAATTAGAATAAGCAGATGGACCAATTTCCAACAGCAGCTCCAAGGCTAATGTGTCCTGATTCTCCCTCTCAGAAGAAAGGCCATCTGATGGAATACCCACGCAGAATGACAACGTGTGTGACATTGACATTCTCATGTCTGGTCATAGCTTTTACAGTCTTTAAGCTTATATTATATATATAAAGAAATCGATCTGGACATTGCATGGAAATGGAATCCTATAATATGTGGCCTTTTGCATATGGCTTTTTTCAGTTAGCACACCATTATTGTCCATGTTGGAGCCTGTATGAGTATTACCTTACTTTTTATGGCTGAATAATATTCCATAGTATAGATATACCACATTTTTAAAAGTTTACTTATTTGTTTTGAGAGAGAGGAAGAGAGGGACAGAGAGAGAGAGAGGAGAGAGAGAGAGAGGGAGACAGAGAGAGAATCCCAAGCAGGCTCAGTGTTGTCAGCACAGAGCCCGATGCGGGGCTCGATCTTATGAACTGTGAGATCATGACCTGAGGCGAAATCAAGAGTCTGATGCCCACCGACTGAGCCACCTAGATATACCACATTTTGTTTATCCATTCACAGCTGCTGAACATTTGGGTGGTTTCCACCTCTTGGCTGCAGCGAAGAGGGCTGTTGTGAATATTTGTGTGAGCTCTTGTTTGAACACCTGTTTTCAATTCTTTTGGGTGTATACCTGGGTAGGGGTAGACTTGTTGGGTCACTTGGTAATTCTGTGTTCACCTTATTAAGGAACTGCCAAAATGTTTTCCACAGTGACTGCCCCGTTCTACATTCTCACCAGCAATGTATGAGGGTTCCAATTCCTCCACATCCTTGACAACCCTTAATTCCACACCTCCTCCCTTTTTTTTTTTCAGTATCGTTATCCCAGTGAGCATGAAGAGGTATTTCACTGTGGCTTTGATTTGCATTGCCCTACTAATTGGTTTCTTAGGTTTGTGATCGCGCAGAAAAGCTTGTTTGCTCTCAGAGGCATGCATTGTTTTCTTAGAGGTTTAACATTCTCAGGGCTGAGAATACAGTAGGTGGTTAATCATTACCCGTTGACAAATCTTTCATTCAGCAAACATTTACGGCGGAGACTCTGAGCTCTGTGCATGGGCTCAGCACCAATCAAAAAGAGTTATATTTAGCTTCAGAAGGTCAGCAGATCAGAGCACAAGGATACATTCTAAAGACTCTGTGAAAGCAGGCCCGGAAGCTGGAAAATTCACACCTCAACAAGAAGCAGCGATGGCAGCTTTAGAAGCTCTTTAATCCATTGCACTGTTGCACCAAAAGGTGGCTGAACATCAATGACAGTCAAAACAGGTATCTGCTGCTGTTTTCATCTCTTTTCATTTTTAATCCAATGTGTCTTGGCAGAAGACCCTTAAGGCAGATGGGAGCCCACTTCCCAGAAGTGTTTGGTAGATCAGTGTAAGCTGAACACGCCAGGGTGATACGACTTCTGCTGTAATTGAAGGGTCAGGTGCTCTCATTCATGAGACTTCTAATTCTGAGCGGTTACTACATGTAAGGTACTGTCCCATGCAATTTATCAATAGCCGGGAATGTAATGCACAGCTTCCCGGTGTCATCTCAGTCTTACAAAGAGCTCTTTCCCCCGCCTCCGCACTGGCTGCGCCTCGGTTTGCATCTGAGCTCTGCAAGTGACCAGCTATGAGATTTAGCCTCTGTGAGTATCAATTTCCTTCGCTATAAAGATCGGGGGGGGGGGGGGGGCGGGAAATGCCCTCCTCTTAGAGTTGTTTCCAGGAGCAGCTAAGATAACCTGGCTAACTTACTACAGTGGCTGGCGCATGAAGAGAAGCCAGTACATGTTAGTTCCCTCTGCCTTCACTACAAGCAGGGGATATTATAGGTAGGATTCCTCTTAGTTTGTAGATGGGGAAAGTGAGGCATGAGCCTCACAGTGAATGAGAAGTCATCATCTTTTGGAGCATCTTCCCAGCCCACAACCATCTCCAACTGCCTGAGGACTGAGCTCTGAACCGAGGTGATGGATCTCCCATCCGGTTTGTACCACTGGCCACTGCCCCTCCAGTCACTGTTGATTGAATTGAGGGAGACAGACAATGGAGCTAAAGGAGGCCATTTAGATTCTTGTGCAAGAATTCGGAATTGAGACCAAGAGACCGAAAGTTGGAATCTGTGTGTGGCTACACCTGTTGCATAACTTGGGCTCTAGATGCCGCCATATTCTGGCATATGGATGGGGAAGTGGAGAAAGCTGATCCTCGAAGAGAGAAGAGGGAAGTAGATATGCAGAGAGAAGTAGAATGGGAGCTGAGAAAGGACCCTGATGAATTTCCAGTTTCCATCTCTAGTCCTTTCTGAGCCCAGCTCCCATTTCCCCCCTTGGATTCCACGAGACGCCCACCTGCAGGCTTATAATGAACTCCCTCATGTTGCTCCTTAAAGTTTGGTGGGCAAGTTCTGCATAGGCCACGAACTCATTTGCACAAGCGATTGAACTTTATTTCCCTGTAGCGCAATTAAATTTTGAGCCCTCGTTCTGCCTGATGGCAGAAAAGCAATCCGGTAAGCTCCAGATAAACTCGGGCGTTTCGGCATTGTCCAGGATTTTAGGTTTCACTCAGTTCAGGATATCCTCATACACTTCTGTCTCTCCATACTGTCACCTTCAGACATCTTGGGCACTCTGGCTTCAGGGGAGGCGTTCAGTCAGTCCCATCCGCCTAGAGAGAGGTGTAACTGAGGCGTGATGAATTCCATTGAACCCATCTCACCACGTCCTGCCAGGCCACCCTCCACCCACTGCCTTCTGCATGACTGCTCTTTGGCTGCTGGCAGACATTATTGTGCCCCTTTTAGGAACTCACCAGGATCTGAATCTTTTTATATCTTTTTATTTTATTTTATTTATTTAAAAAAATTTTTAATGTTTATTTTTGAGACAGAGAGAGACAGAGCATATGAGCAGGAAAGGGGCAGAGAGAGAGGGAGACACAAAATCTGAAGCAGGCTCCAGGCTCTGAGCTGTCAGCACAGAGCCTGACGCGGGGCTCGAACTCACGGACTGTGAGATCAGGACCTGAGCCAAAGTCGGACGCTCAACTGACTCAGCCACCCAGGCGTCCCAAGATATCTTTTTATCTTAATAAAATGATTTTGACTAAAGTCTGGATGATCTTTAATCTGCGGGAAATAGAGCCATCCAATTATTCTTCTAATTTCTTTCTAATATCCTGTTGACTGCACAGACTTTTTGTTCTGGTCTTTTTAGGGGACAGCCTTTTGAAACTTGAAATACTTTTTTTTTTCCCTCTCATAAATCCTGGCTGTTAAAAATCAAAAGTGTTGGATTTCAAGACTATTGTTTCTACTGGAAATACCAAAGAATCTAACTTGGAACTAATTTGAGTTTCAAGAACCCAATCTGGAACTGAAATCCCTTTGGCTGAGACATAGCATAGCTCTGACTTGACTGGGAAGGGCCCAGGAAATGCACATTTCTTCATGCTGCATAGAGTGTGAGTCGATTTCTTGTCGGTTGTGGGGTGAAAACCATGGTCTCCCAAGAATGTTTTCTCTCCTTCCACCCTACCTGCCCCTTACAGTTTCCAGGATTATCTCCTCTGTAATGGGCAACCTGCCTTCCACAATCATGTCAACCGGGGCATGGATGCTGGGAAGGCAGATGGAAAGGCTATGCCAGAGTTAGACCTCCATTCATAAGACCAAGTGGAACACAGTGCCCGTCCCCCTGAAGCTGAACTATTTTGGAAGGAGAGGAGGGGAATATGGCATTCTATCAAGCATACTTTGCCATATTCCCAACTTGGGTTTCAGACCGTCTTTATACCCTGCCCATGGAGAGTCTTGCTAGTAAGTTCCGTCCTCTCATAGAGAGCAACTGGGTTGAGGGGGGGGAGGGGGGGTCCACTAAAGACATTCCAACCTTCACTAAGAGAACAATTTCAACAAGAAACCTAGAGGGGGGAGCGTTTGAGATTTGACTGCAGCAAATTGGAGACCAGACAAAATATTCAGAATATAACTAGTTATCCAGAATAGTCAATGAAAATCAGTTCCGGGAGGCAGATACATTAACTAGCTTTAAATGCAAAGCATTTGTCGGTGGCATAAAGTGAGTTAGGATTATAGGGTTTTTAAAGGAGGTGTTCCATTGTTTTATTTCTAGAGCAAAGGGTACAGAAAAGGAAATTTAATGAATTTTAGTGATTCAACAGAAATGCAACACAATATCAGGTGAAAAAGTAACGAACAGATGTACACATATGTATCCAGCTATGTAACAAAAACAGACATACATGTACATATGTGTGAAAGTGTATTTAGACATATATAAGAAGGAAAGAAGGAAACACATAAATACTGGTCTCTTCCATTCATGTATGTATGTATGTATGTATGTATTTATATTTTAGAGTGAGTGTGAGCAGGGAAGGGAGAGAGGGAGAGAGGGAGAGAGAGGGGGAGAGACAGACAGAGGGACAGAGAGACAGAGAGACAGAGAGAGAATCTTAAGCAGGTTCCATGCTCAGCACAGAAACTGATGCGGGGCTCGATCCCATGACCTGGGGTCATGACCTGAGCTGAAATCAAGAGTTGGACGTCAACCGCTGAGCCACCCAGGCACCCTAATAGGGTGTCTAATAGGGGTCACTTCTACTTAATGGTATCATGAGTAGCTTATGTTTTCTTCCCAGTACTTTTATGCACATCTTCAATTTTTGATTATTCTTATAAAGAGAAAATGATTACATCATACTTTTGAAAGGCTAGAACAAGGCTTCCACATCTCATAAGATAAGATGAGAGGAAAAAAACCTAAAAGCTCTCCTGCCACATTGTCTAGAAATGCTTGCTACAATACAGCAAAATTGTTTTAACTACGTGAATGCACTGGCAAGAGAGACAGGAAGGCCCAAGCACGTCAGCAACAAAGAGGAAAGTGAGTGATGGGGTACGCTGGTGGGGTTAGGCCTGGGATCCCTGAATAAAGACGTTTTTAAAGGGCTGTGTTTTACCGGAAGAGTAGATTCGAAAAAAACATGGATCTAAAAAACATGCACAGAGAGACAGACAGGTATTTGTGTGCTTTGGCTCAAGTGGGAAAAATGTCCCCACTTTTCTCTCTGAGAAAGACAATCTCCACATTTGTTTCCACCCCAAACTTGGAGGTTCAAATTTGCAGGTGATCCAGGATCCACGATGATAAATGCCCAAAAAGGTAATACAGGTATGGTGATCTCTCTGCAAAACAGCTCTTGAAGGACACACCCAAAACCCAGGCCACAGGGGCTTCTCATGAAAAAAGTCTCCCGAGAAGATGAGCTCACAAACGATGAAAGGGAACATCCTCCATGAGTCAGCAGAAACACTAAATAATATATTACATATATTTTCTTTTTTATTTTTTAAAAAATTTTTTTTTTCAACCTTTATTTATTTTTGGGACAGAGAGAGACAGAGCATGAACGGGGGAGGGGCAGAGAGAGAGGGAGACACAGAATCGGAAACAGGCTCCAGGCTCCGAGCCATCAGCCCAGAGCCCGACGCGGGGCTCGAACTCACGGACCGCGAGATCATGACCTGGCTGAAGTCGGACGCTTAACCGACTGCGCCACCCAGGCGCCCCTACATATATTTTCTAAATAAATAACATATATATATATATATATATATATATATATATATATATATATATATATCTCCTAGATCCATTAATTTAAAAATAGGCTCTCAGAGGGGCACCTGGGTGGCTCAGTTGGTTAAGGAGCTGACTTTGGCTCAGGTCATGATCTCATGGTCCATGGGTCCAAGCCCCATGTAGGGCTCTATGCTGACAGCTCAGAGCCTGGAGCCTGCTTCAGATTCTGTGTCTCCCTCTCTCTCTGCCCCTTCCCCGCTCATGCTCTCTCTCTCTCAAAAAATAAATAAACATTAAAAAATTTTAATTTAAAATGGATCATACATAAAAATATAAAACTCTTAGAAGAAAACACAGGAGTAAATCTTCATGATCTTAGACAATGGCTTCTTAGATACAGTAACAAAAGCACAAGCCATAAAAGAAAAATTTGATATATTGGACTTCATCAAAATTAAAAAAAAAATCGTGCCCCAAATGATATCATCAAAAAGTAAAATGACAACGCATTTAAAAGTGAGAAATATTTAAAAGTCATATATCTGAAAAGGGACTTGTATCCAGAATATATAAAGAACTCTTAAAACTCAATAATATGAAAATAAATGACTGAAAAGTTGGGCAAAGGATACGAACAGAGGTTTCCCTTCCGAAGATATACAAATGGCCAATAAGCACTTGATAAGGTACTCAACACCATCAGTCATTAGGGAAATGCACATCAAAGCCACAAGTTACCGCTTCGCACCCACTAAATTGTCTATAATAATTTTTAATTTTTTGAAAAAAAATTTTTTTTGTTTATTTATTTTTGAGACAGAGAGACAGAGCATGAATGGGGGAGGGTCAGAGAGAGAGAGGGAGACACAGAATCCGAAACAGGCTCCAGGCTCTGAGCTGTCAGCACAGAGCCCGACGCGGGGCTTGAACTCATGAACCGCGAGATCATGACCTGAGCCGAAGTTGGATGCCCAACCGACTGAGCCACCCAGGCGCCCCTATAATATTTTTTTAAAAAGCCAGACAATAACAAGTGCTGGTGAGGAGGCGGAGAAATCGGAAGCCTCATACACTGGTGGATTAAAAAACCAAAATGGTGTGACCAGTTTAGGAAACAGCTTGGCAGTTCCTTGAAATGTTAAACATGGAGTTACCATAAGACCAAACAGTTCTGCTCCCGGGTACATTTCCAAGGGAAACGAAAACATATGTGCCTCACAAAGACTGCTACATGAATACTCGTAGCAGCATTATTCATAACAGCCACAAAGTGGAAACAATTCAAATGCTCACCAACTGCTGAATGGGTAAATAAAATGTATATCCATACAACAGAGTACTTGTCAGCAATAAAGCAGAATGAAATACTGATATATACACTACAATATGGATGGACCTCAAAAACATGCTCAGTGAAAGAAGCCAGTCATAAAAGACCACAAAGTGTATGATCCCATTTATATGAAAGGTCCAAAATAGGAAAATGCAGGGAGACAGAAAACAGATTAGTGGCTGCCCAGGGTTGAAGGAGGGTGGGGCGCCTGGGTGGCGCAGTCGGTTAAGCGTCCGACTTCAGCCAGGTCACGATCTCGCGGTCCGTGAGTTCGAGCCCCGCATCAGGCTCTGGGCTGATGGCTCAGAGCCTGGAGCCTGTTTCCGATTCTGTGTCTCCCTCTCTCTCTGCCCCTCCCCCGTTCATGCTCTGTCTCTCTCTGTCCCAAAAATAAATAAACGTTGAAGGAGGGTGGAATGGGGAGTGACTGCTTACCGGGTACAGCGTTTCTTTTTGGGATGATGCAAATGTTCTAACGTTAGACTATGGTGGGGACTGCCCAACTTTGTCAGTATAATAAAAACCACTGACTTGTACACTTTAAATGGGCAAACTTTATGGTGCGTAAATTTTATCCAATGCAATTGCGTTTTGAAAAATTAAATCAGACGACATCAAATGCAATGTGGTATTCTGGATCGGATCGAGGAACAGAAAAGAGGCATTAGTGGGAAAAAAAACTGGTCAAAATCTGAATAATGTTTGTACTGTAGTTAATGGGTTGTACTAAGGCAATTGTACTAATGTTAGTTTCTTCACAAATGCTCATGGTTTGGTGCGATGCTAACATTAGGGAGGACGAGTGAAGGTAATACAGGAACTCTGGATTATCGTTGCATCTTTTCCGTAAATCTGAAATGACTCCAAAATCAAACTAAGAAACCACCATGGCAAACCGGCAAACCTTTAGTGCACCTGACACAGTGAGTCAGAGAAAAAGGGAGGAAGAGAGAGAGGAGGCACAAATAAATAACTACAACTGACACACGGGATATAAACTACACAATAGCGGAGATGTAACCATGATACTAAGAACAATTACGTACCAGTGCTGTGCAAGGTAGGTTCCTTCACTGTCACCCTATCAGGTCTCGGGGCTCAGGATGAATTTCATAATGCGACACAGATCGAGGTCAGGAACAGGCTCTGTTGGGGGGCAGAAGAGGAGACAAGCTAGGGTCAGAATGAAGGGTCAGCCAGAAGAGACAAGATGGTGGACAAGATACGTGGTTCACTGTCCTCCTATCACTGTAGGGAGTCGTGTCAGGACCTGGGTGATGAGCTTGTCGATGGGAGGCAAACAGACTGCTTGGCAGACTGATGTTTATAGCAGTTGCTGAGGAAACCAGTTGCCAGCACCTGGAGACCGGGGCGGCAGGTGCTGTGGGGACCCAAGGGAAGGGAGCTCCTGGTCCTGTGGGAAGCCGAATATGGGTGCTACCCCTTCCTCTAGGAGACGGTGGGGCCAGTGCTGGCCAGCTTCTTGTCCACGCTTCCCAGAGTCAGCTCTCAGGGTCACCTGTGCACACCTCAACTTGACATTTGGAACCAGTTAATCCAAAACATACACGAAATGCGGTTTTAAAAATACGTATATAGGGGCGCCTGGGTGGCGCAGTCGGTTAAGCGTCCGACTTCAGCCAGGTCACGATCTCGCGGTCCGGGAGTTCGAGCCCCGCGTCGGGCTCTGGGCTGATGGCTCAGAGCCTGGAGCCTGTTTCCGGTTCTGTGTCTCCCTCTCTCTCTGCCCCTCCCCCGTTCATGCTCTGTCTCTCTCTGTCCCAAAAATAAATAAACGTTGAAAAAAAAAATTAAAAAAAAATACGTATATAACTTAATAAAACTACTCAAGAAGAAATATAAGTTTGGTTACATTTACACCTTGAATCAGGAGTTTTAAAATCCACCCTCCTCCCTCAAAAATAAAATAAAGTAAAACAAGCCATTAAGCTCAGAAGATTTTACCAGTCAGACCCAAACTTCAAAGAACATGTCATCGTTATCTTAAACGAACTGTTCCAGGGAATATAAAAATGAGGGAACACTGCCCACTTCATTCTATGAAGTAAAAATAATTCTGATGGCAAAATTAGATAAGGGCAGGATGAGAAACTAATTATTAAAGGCTAATCTTACTTTGAAACGGAGATGCAAAAATCCTAAATAAAACATTAGTCAACTGAATCCAGAAATGCCTATCAAAAATGTATCATTACGGGGGCACGAGGGTGGCTCAGTCAGTTAAGCATCCAACTCTTGATTTCTGCTCAGGTCATGATCTCACAGTCCGTGGGTTCGAGCCCTGCATCGGCCTCTGAGCTAACAGTGCAGAGCCTGCTTGGGATTCTCTCTCCCCCTCTCTCTGCCCCTCCCCTGCTCTCTCTCTCTCTCTCTCTCTCTCTCTCTCTCTCTCTCTCTGTCTCTCAAAAATAAATAAATAAATATTTTTTAAAAAATACATCGTTACCAAGTTGGATTTATCCTAGGAATGCACAGAGGGTTCAAATTAGAAAGCCTATTAGTGAGACTTACATATTAACTGGTTAAGGGAGAAAACCATATGATTATCTCAATAAATGTAGAAAACACTTTAATAATATGCAACATTGTTTCATTATTAATACTCATAGCAAACTACAAAAAAAGCACAACTTCCTTACTGTGGTAAATGGTAGCTACCAAAATTATAGCGATTTTCAAAATCATACAGCAAAAATCTTGTATAATTATGAAATGTTAAAAGTACTCCCTTCGTGATCAGGAACCAGAGATTTGTTCCACTGCCCCTTCTTTCAACACAGTACTGGAGTGTTTCACTAGCATGATAAGACAAGAAAAAGAGATAAAAGTTATAAAGAATGGAAAGGAAAAAAACTAAAAAGTAAAAAGATACAAACTACTAGAAAAAAGGGTTTATTGAGGTTGCAGAATGTAAAAAATATGTAAAATCAGCAACATTACTATTCACCAGCAACAAAAGTTACAAAATGTGATTTTTAAGAGATATATTTTTCAATGGCAGCAATAAAATATAAGGTCCTAGGAATAAATATAATAAGAGATGTACAAGACTTTTATAAATAAAAATACAAAACTTTATTGAAGAACATAGTAGAATAGCTAAATAGATGAAAATATAAACCATATTTATTGATGGGAAAATACAATTTTATAATAACAGTAACAATTTTTTTAATTTTTTTAATGTTTATTTATTTTTGAGACAGAGAGAGACAGAGCATGAATGGGGGAGGGTCAGAGAGAGAGAGAGAGAGAGAGAGAGAGAATCCGAAGCAGGCTCCAGGCTGTGAGCTGTCAGCAGAGATCCCGACGCGGGGTTCAAACTCACGGACCGTGAGATCATGACCTGAGCTGAAGTCGGACGCCCAACCGACTGAGCCACCCAGGCGCCCCAATAGTAACAATTTTGTAAGCCCCAAATCAGTCTAATGAATTTAGTATAATTACAATATATTTTAACAAGGTTATGTTTCAGAACTTGACAAGGTGATCCGTAAATTCATACAGAAGATTAAAAGGGGAAGAATAGTCAAAACTCATTTTAAGAGGAAACACAAGAGGTATGTGAGCAGAATGGAGGAAACTGATTCCAAACAGATATCAAGATCCTCTTTAAATAATAGCATGGGGCCCCTGGGTGCCTCAGTTGGTTAAGCATCTGACTCTTGATTTCTGCTTGGGTCATGATCCCAGGATCTTGGGATCGAGTTCTACATGGGGCTCTCTGCTTACTGCCTGGAGCGTGCTTGGGATTCTCTCTCTCTCCCTCCCTCCCTCTCTCTCTGCCCCTCTGCCACACGCATGCACTCCCTGTCTCTCTCTCAAAGTAAATTTAAAAAAAAAATTAAAAAAATAGTGTGGTATCAGCCCAGAGATAATTAGGCAAATGGAATAGAAGAGTCTAGAATTAAACTCATTTACATATGATAGTAGTGGCACTTATTATTATTTTTTAAAGTCCATCTATTTATTTTTGTGAGAGAGAGAGGTGGGGCAGGGGAGGAAGGGACACAGAGAGAATCCCGAGCAGGCTCCGAGCTGCCAGCACAGAGTCCGACATGGGGCTTGAACCCATGAACCATGAGATCATGACCTGAGCCCAGATCAAGAGTCTGACACGTAATATAGACTGAGTCACCCAGATACCCCCGTGGCATTTAAATTACAGGAAAAGGATTGCTCCAGTTGTCCTGAGTCAAGTGTCTCTCCACAAAGAGAAGATAAAATTAATCCAAACCACACTCTATACACAGACAATATTTAGATGGCTTAAAGATCTAAAAGGTGAAAAATTATACAATTATTGGGAAGAATATCACATGATGTAATTTTAGTGATATTTGCATATGGAATTATCTTCTAAACCAAATCCAACAAGCCCAAATCATAAAGGAAAAACAGATACATTTGATTATATTAAAATTAAAAACCTGTCTGATAACAAAAGGCATGAGATACAAAGTGAAGAGACAAGCCACCATCCAAGAAAAGATATTTGCTATTCATGTAACCAGTAGAATTAGAATTAAAAAGGAAAGACAACAACCCAAGAGAAAAATGATGAACATTAACAATACCAGGAATACCCAGAGGAAGAACCGTGAATAGCCAGTAAACATTAAGAAACCATGCTTAGCACTCTCTTAAAATCTAATTTGTATTTTCTCAATGGTGAGTTATCCAGCCATAGCCTTTGTAACTTTCGCTGTTGTGTTTTGTGTATTTCCTAACTTGCTGTTTTGAACTTGCTGTTTTGATCTGGTTCGCCAACCTTTTAATGTTGGCTCTGCTGTTTCAACCTTGCTGCTCCTGAGAACATGCTTTTAACTTAAATTTTTAAATTTAAGTATGATTTACATGCATTATAGTTAGTGCTTTTGCATCCTAAGAAATCATGTGTGCCCCAAATTCACAAAGATACTGTCCTGTTTCCTTGTAGAACCTTTAGACTTTTTACTTTTACATTTAGTTAAATGATCTATTCTGAGTTGGTTTTTTTTTTTTTTTTTTTTTTGTATGGTGTGAGATATGGGTCAACGTTCTTTTTTTTCCTATATAGATAGATATTTGTTCCTTTCAACGTTTTTTTTTTTTTTTAAATTTTTTTTTCAACGTTTATTTATTTTTGGAACAGAGAGAGACAGAGCATGAACGGGGGAGGGGCAGAGAGAGAGGGAGACACAGAATCGGAAACAGGCTCCAGGCTCTGAGCCATCAGCCCAGAGCCCGACGCGGGGCTCGAACTCACGGACCGCGAGATCGTGACCTGGCTGAAGTCGGACGCTTAACCGACTGCGCCACCCAGGCGCCCCGCTTTCAACGTTTTGTTGAAAAGATCTTCCTTTTACCATTGAATTACTTTGGTACTTTGGCCAAAAATGAGTTGACTGTGTAAGTGTGGGTTTATTTCTGAGTTCTCTCTTGTTCCACGGATATTTACACCATACCATCTTGATGACTACACCTTTATAGAAAGTCCTGTAATTAGCTCATGTAAGTCCTCCAACTTGTTAAGTTCCAAGATGGTTCTGTTATTCTAGATCCTTTACATTTCCACTAAATGTTAGGATTAGTTCATCAATTTCTACACTGGTGTTTTGTTTTGTTTTTTTTTCCTAGCAGTTTTATTGAGATCTAATTCACTTACCATACAATTCACCCATTTAAAGTGTAAAAGTGAGGGGCGCCTGGGTGGCTCAGTCGGTTAAGCGTCCGACTTCGGCTCAG
The DNA here is from genome assembly GCF_018350155.1 of Leopardus geoffroyi. Lineage (NCBI taxonomy): Eukaryota > Metazoa > Chordata > Mammalia > Carnivora > Felidae > Leopardus > Leopardus geoffroyi. The sequence goes on along the minus strand of NC_059331.1, from coordinate 121,859,316 downwards.
GTCACGATCTCGCGGTCTGTGAGTTTGAGCCCTGCGTCGGGCTCTGTGTTGACTGCTCAGAGCCTGGAGCCTGTTTCAGATTCTGTGTCTCCCTCTCTCTCTGACCCTCCCCCGTTCATGCTCTGTCTCTCTCTGTCTCAAAAATAAGTAAATGTTAAAAAAAAAATTTAAAGTGTAAAAGTGTAAACTTCAAGTATACAATTCAAATGATACAACTCACAAGTGATTTTTGGCATATTACCTTATTAATTTTTTAAATTTTTCTTTATTTTTTAGAGAGAGAGAGAGGTAGGAGGAGCCTGGGTGGCTCAGTCGGTTAAGCGTCCTACTTCAGTTCAGGCCATGATCTTATAGTTTGTGAGTTCTACCCCCCGTCAGGCTCTGTGCTGACAGCTCAGAGCCCAGAGCCTGCTTCAGATCCTGTGTCTCCCTCCCCCAATTGCTCTGTCTCTCTCTCTCTCTTTCAAAAATAAATAAAAACATTAAAGAAAATGAAAAAAAAAAAAAAAAGAGAGAGAGACAGAGCACCAGCAGGGGGAGGGGCAGAGAGAGAGAGAGAGAGAGAGAGAGAGAGAGAGAATCCAAAACAGGCTCCAGGTTCTGAGCTGTCAGCACAGAGCCTGACGCAAGGCTTGAACTCACTAACCGTGAGATCATCACCCGAGCCAAAGCTGGATGCTTAACCGTCTGAGCCACCTAGGTGCTCCTACCTTATTAATCTTTAAAGATTGTGGTAAAATACATGTAACGTAAATTTGCAATTTTAATAATTTTTAAGTAAACAATTCATCGACACGAAGTACATTCACAATGTAGCACGAACATCACCAATACCTAGTTCTGGAGCGTTTTCGGCATCCCAAACAGAAACTCTGTTACCAGTAGGCAGTAACTCCCCAGCTCATGGTAGTTTCTAACCCACTTTCTGTCTCTATGAATTTGCTTATTCTAGATATTTCCTATAAGTGTAATCATACGTCTTTTGCATCTGGTTTATTTTATTTGGTGTATGTTTTCAGGATTCACCCACGTTATAGGATGTATCAGAACATCATTCTTTTTTATGGCTGAATAATTCATTCTTTTTATAGACACACATTTTGTTTACTGACGTATCTGTTGATAGACGTTTGGGTTATTTCTACCTTCTGGCTATTGTGAATAACCTTTAATAACTATTGGCATACAAATGCCTCTTCAAGCCCCTGCTTTGAACTCTTTGGGTCTATGCCTTCGGGTAGAATCGCTGAGTCTTATGGTAATTCTATGTACAGATTTTGAGAAACTCAAACTGTTTCCATAGTAGCTACACCAGTTTACATTCCCACCAGCAATGCACAGCTTCCAATTTCTCCCTATTCTCACCACCACTTGTTATTTTCTGGGGTTTTTTTGTTTGTTTGTTTGTTTGTTTTGGTTTTTCATGTTAGCCATTTTAGTGGGTCTGAAGTGATGTCTCATGGTTGCTTTGATTTGCATATCTCTAATGACCAATGAAGTTGGGCCTCTTGTCATGTGCTCAGTTGGGCCATTTATATGTCTTCTCTGGAGAAATGTCTACTTCTCTTTTGCCCAGTTTTTAATTGGGCCGTTAGTCTTTTTGTTGTTGAGTTATAAGTATGTAAGTTTGTATATTCTCAATACGAGTCATTTGCCATTTATGATATGGCAAAGATAGGATAAAAGAGAGGGGAAGGTTAGGACGTGAGTTCCCTGGGTGGGGAAACACACATAATTTGGAACAATGCTGGGAGCATTTGATCACAGCAAACCTCCTCGGGCGTAAGGTTCCTCTTAAGAATGTCACAGACACCACCTACTCCCCCTCAGCTTCCCTTCAGGAATTTGATAATCAAAATACCTTCCTAAAATAAGTAAACCATAAAGCTTATGTTGTACAAGGGACAGGATGACCCTCACACAATGGAATCCAGCCGATCGGGAATGGACAACCCAGCACCTAGAGCGATCAAGCCAACAAAGGTTAAGACCGGAGAAGGAACGAGAGGGAAGGGAAGGGGTCAACCCAAACCCTATGAAATAAAGACCCTTCCCTATAATCGGGGGTATTCACCTTTGAATGTGCCCTCTCTGCAAAGAGAGCTTTCAGACTACTCTTACTTCTTTTTTTTTTTTTTTTTTTTTCAATGTTTATTTATTTTTGGGACAGAGAGAGACAGAGCATGAACGGGGGAGGGGCAGAGAGAGAGGGAGACACAGAATCGGAAACAGGCTCCAGGCTCTGAGCCATCAGCCCAGAGCCTGACGCGGGGCTCGAACTCACGGACCGTGAGATCGTGACCTGGCTGAAATCGGACGCTTAACCGACTGCGCCACCCAGGCGCCCCAGACTACTCTTACTTCTAATCTTATAGTCTAATAAACTTTTGCTTACTGCTCATTGTATTCTGTGGCCACCTCTTGACTCTTCAAAGCAGCGAGACAATGAACCCTGGGTATGGAGGTAAAAAATCCTGCAACACCTAAACAGACCTACGATTTACAAATATTTTCTCCCATTCTATAGTTTATCTTTTCACTTTCTCAACAATGTCTTCGATGCACAAAAGTTTTCAATTTTGATGAAGTCCAGTCAACCTATTTTCTCTTTTGTTGCTCGTGCCTTTCGTGTCATATCTACATGGTGGTATTTTTACTGGGATTGTACTGAATCTTTAGATGAATTAGTATCACATTGTGACACTACAATTTATGATACACCTATATTTGTTTTTCTGTTTCTGGTACAGAGGTAATAGAGCCCATGGAATTTCCTAAATTATAAGAGTGATCAAGAAAGCATTTTATTAAAAAAATGTTTTTGAGGTTTATTTATTTTGAGAAAGAGAGAGAGCAGGGGAGGGGCAGAGAGAGGAGAGAGAATGCCAAACAGGCTCTGTGGTGTCAGCACCGAAATCAAGAGTTGGATGCCTAACCTTTGAGCCACCCAGGTGCCCCGAGGCATTTTGATATTCACAACAAACCCCTTTCAACCACACCTGAGTCTCTGTTAATAAGATGACTTTTGGAAAGCACTTAAGGACCGGGGCTGGTTCCCAGGGGGACCAATCATGTGATTAGAGGGTTAGAACTTTCCGTCCCTGACCTTGACCTCCAGAGAGGCAAGCCGGCTAGAGATTGAGTTCAATCATCAACAGCCAGTGATTTAATCAATCGTGTCTATGTAATAAAGCCTCCATAAAAAACCCAAAAGGATGGGATTCGGAGAGCTTCTGCACTGAACACATGGAAGTGAAGGGAGAGGGTGAACTTGGAGAGGACATGGAAGCTCCCAGCACCTGTCTGCACACCTTGCCCTATGCATCACTTCCCTCTAGCTGCTCCGGAGTTACAGCGTTTTATAAGCTGTTCGATGGAGGTAGATGTTTCTCTGAGTTGAGAACCACTCTAGCAAAGTAATCAATCTGAAAGGGGGCTGTCAGAACCTCTGAGCTACAGGTGGCCACGCAACAACCTGGATTTGTGACCAGCATCTCAAGGAGGGGTGGCAATCCTGTTAAGGACTAAGGAGTCCTTAACCTGTGGCACCCGACGCTTTCCGTGGGTAGACCATAGCCGAACTGAATTCAGTTGAACTGTAGGAGACCAGCTGGTGTTGGAGAATTGCTTGGTGGAGTGAAAAAGGAAACCAAAAACCTAACACATCGGAGACATTCTATCGTTATCAGATGTTCCAACCTACGAACATGGTATACCTTTAAAAATTTATTTTAGGGCTTAGATATGTTTGACAGTTTTCAGTGTAGAGGTTTGGTATGTACTTTACTAAATTCATTCCTGATTATTTTCTAAAAATGTTTATTTATTTATTTTTTGGGAGGGGGAAGGAGCAGACAGAGAAGGAGAGAGAATCCCCAGCAGGCTCCGCACTGTCAGTGCAGAGCTCCTGTGGCACTTGATCTCACGAACTATGTGATCATGACCCGAGCCGAAATCAAGAGTTGGATGCTTAACCGACGGAGCCACTGCTATTCCTGATTATGTTATAGATTTTATAATATTTTAAGTGGCACTATGTTTAAAATGGCATTTTCTGTTTTTTTTTTGCTAGAAGAACTGTGTAGAAATACGACTTATGCTTCTATATTGATTTTGTGTCCTACGAATATCGTAAATTGGGCTATTAATTCCAATAGTCTCTGTACAGTCCTTAAGGTTTTCTACATATATCACTTGCAGATAAAAGGTTTTCTTTCTTCCTTTTCAATCTGTATACATTTTCTTTTCTTGCCTTGCTGCGTTGCTGGGAGCTCAACTTCAATAGTGAATAGAAGTCGTATGTTGAGCACACACATGCTTACCTTCTTCCTGATTGTGGCAGGAAAGCATTCATTACCATCTTCTTAGGTATAATGCCACCTAGTGTTACAGGTTGAATTGTGTCCCTCCAAGAGATCCAGTTCAATTCTAAACTCCTAATTCCACGTATCTGTGAATGTCATCTTATTTGGAAATAGAGTCTTTGCAGATATATAAGCAAGTTAAGATGAGGTCATTCGGGATTAGGATGGGCCCTAAGTCCCATGATTGGTATTCTTGTAAGGAGAGAGATTTGGAGACGTAGGGAAAAGACAGCCGTGTGAAGATACAGGCAGTCGCTGGCGTTAACACTGGCGCCTGCCAAGGCACACCAGGGATTGCTAACAACCACCAGCAAGAGGTAAAGAACGATTCTTCCCTAGAGCCTTTGAGAGCCAGCGTGGCCCTGCTAACCCCAGAATGGAGACAGTAAGTGCTGTGTTCAGCCGCCATGTTTGTGGTAACTCGCTATTGCCCTGGGGGACGAATACACCTAGTTTTGTGGTAAAAGCTGTTCGTGAACTTTTGGTTTTGCCGTCTAGTTGCTCTGTTCTTGTGTGGGAATTCAGAGACTGAATACGACACTGCCGCCACTCCTGTCTCCCCAGGATCTCTCTTCACATCAGTGGTTTTAAATTGTTGACGGTCCAGCATACGGCTTCACGTGGTGAATGTTCCATGTGTATTCTGCAAACGGACGTTCTACAAACGTCAAGGAGGTGAGGCGGTGGATAGTGTCTGTCAGGTCTCCAGTCACTTGCCACCAAGAGAATGCCAACTGCCACACCATTCTTTACGCCCCAGCTTCTCTGTGGGCCCCTAGGAAGCCTGCGTCCTATGCTCTCATCCTCTAAAACGATGTGCTCCCTGCTCTGGGCTCCTAAAGCATTTTTTTTTTTTAATGTTTTTTTTGTTTTTTTGTTTTTTTTTTGTTTTTTTTAAAGTAGGCTCTATGCCCAACTTGGGGCTTGATTTCACAATCCCTCGATCAAGAGTTGCAGTCTCTACCGACAGAGCCAGCCAGGTGCCCCTGTTTACACTTCTTGTGGAGCTTGTGTTACATTCTGTTTTATAGCACAGTTATTTCAAGAAGGCGCCTTATCTCCATTCCTAGACGGCAAATTCCTGGAGAGCAGGAAGTGTATGGGACTCACTCCTGCGTTCACAAGGCACCCATCGCAACGCTTGCATCCCACAGCTATTCATTTGTTTGCAGCGTTTTCGTTTCTTGCCCAGTTGTGGAGACATGTCTTTGACACCACCACCTCAGTCTGACAGATGAGGAAACAAAGACGCTAGGGGTTAAAGGACTCGCTCAAGGTGACCCGGACTGCAAACCGCAAAGGCAGGACCAGAATCCAGATCTGTCCATGCCAAGGCCCGTCCGGAGCTTCCCCCTCACAGCCAGGAGGATGAGGAGGGTCCAGAAGGGCCCGCACAAAGGGTGAGCACCCACTCCGTGTTCAGGAGCCTTGGGGGCCCTGAAGGTGCCACGGCGTGTGTGCCTGTCCGGGTGAGCGAGGCAGCGTGCCCAGCGATTTTCACACGCGGCCTCCTTCACTCCTTGCAAGGATCTTATGAACGGAGGGGGGTGCAACCGCCTCCTCTTGGTTTCCGGCAGAGAAAGGGAAGCCCAGAGAAGGTAAGGAGCACGCTTAAGAACCCCACGGCTGGGGTGCGGCGGGCTGGGATGCGAGCCCAGGTCTGGCGGGTCCCAGAGTCTCTGCTCTCCCGTCCCAAGTGCGGCGGGAAGATGTGGGCCCGGGTGTCAGCCTGAGTGGGCTCACGTCTCGGTCCCGCCTGGCACGCACGTGCTCCCTGGGCCGACAGAGCCACACTGCCAAGTCTCAATCCCCTCCCTGCCCCTGTGTTAATGGTGCCAATAATAACATATACTGCATGGTTGTGCTGAGGGGTGGACGAGGTGAGCTATTTGAAGTTGTTCACACGGTTCTGGGTAGTCCATACATATTCACCATTATTGCTGTTATTTAGGAAGGAGGTCGAGGCCAGCGGAACCCAGAGCGTCGGCCCCAGCGTCCTGATGCTGTCGCGGTACCAAATAGTCCTGACTTCATCAGACCCCCAGGCGGCTCCAGTTTTCACCTGCTGCTCAGTTTCCTTCTATTAACCACAAAAGAATACGCCCATATATTCTGTGGAGGCAGGAAGCATCGAGAGAGAAATAGGGCAATCTGGCCAAGGGGACATGTCTCTGGACTTACTTAAAACGTCCTCAAGCTTCTTTCAGTTACAAGCGACAGAGACTTCATTCCAATTAGATCTCAATAAAGGGGGAGGTACCGATTTGTGCCGCTGGGAAGGACAGGCGTGGAGCTGGCCCCAGGCGTGGTCTGATCCAGCCCTCCGTATTCTCTCTTGCTCGGGCTCTCCACCCCTGGGTACTGCCATCTCTCAGCTCTCTCTGTTGCCCTCATATCCTCCCAAAGCGGACCTCCCGGCAGCCAAGGGAGGGCAGGCGGCAGATGAGTCATTCTCGTGCCATCTCGGTTTGTAACCCGAGAGGAGAGGGATTGTCTTCATCAGCTCGGGCTGCTAGAACCAAATGCCACAGGCTGGCTGGCTTCCACAAGGGATGTGTATTTCTCCCAGCGCTGGAGGCGGGAGGTCCGAGGCCAGGATGCCAGCATGGCACCTCTCTTGGCGTGGCTCGGCTTTACTGCCCAGCGATTTCACTTGGGTGGGGACAGGGTTGACATTTTCTTTCCAGACTCACAGAGGCACGAAGATAGAAACCTCTCAGCTCCTCCGATGGACTGCAGCCAATGCATGTGCAACATTCCTACGGTGCTGAGTCTTTCTGGCTTCCTTCTTGTAAGATTTACTGTCAGTCACTCCAAACAGCCTCTCTTTCCATTTCTTCATTTGTTTCAGATGTCCTGGGCAGGTCGCTAGGTATCATACTGGCATTCAATTTTTCCGGTTAGACCAAAAGAATGCAGCACTTCTCAGTTGCATAAAATGGGAGTTTTAGATGAGTAGTATCTTTGTGTGCCTAAACAGATAGTGGCTCATGAGTGAAAAATAGCCAGTGCCAAAAAAGGAAGTGTGGTGGGATTAAGTTAAAAGCTTAGAGTATCTTGCTAGGAGTTACAAAGCAATGTCATTACAAGGATCAGCATAAAACAGGCACCCACCTACACTACACAACGCTTTTTAACCTTGTTTTAAAAATACCCCCTCCCCTTCTATTTTATTTTATTTTTTTAATTTTTTTTTTAACGTTTATTTTTGAGACAGAGAGAGACAAAGCATGAACGGGGGAGGGTCAGAGAGAGGGAGACACAGAATCTGAAACAGGCTCCAGGCTCTGAGCTGTCAGCACAGAGCCCGACGCGAGGCTCGAACTCACGAACCGCGAGATCATAACCTGAGCCGAAGTCGGCCGCTTAACCGACTGAGCCACCCAGGCGCCCCAGCTCCCCTTCTATTTTAAAATAAAAATATAGCACGGTTCTCAAATAAAAATCAAGCAATATAATAAGGCACAAAAAAGAAGAGACTAAAACAAAATCAATACCCACCTAACAACAACCACCATTAGCTTTTCGTTGGGTATCATTTCTGACTTTTTCCTTCTTACGGGGCTCAAACTCACGGACCGCGAGATCGTGACCTGGCTAAAGTCGGATGCTTAACCGACTGCGCCACCCAGGCGCCCCTCAAGCTTATTTTTTAAAAAGTTACCAACAGACTCAAGAGGTCGGTTGCATGTTTGTTTCTTTAGACGACATCAACTCTCTGTTATGAAGAGACTGACACGCTTATATGTCCCTTTCCCACCCCCAATTTACTAGTTATATTATTAAGGCTTATATCACGTGCAGTCTGAATCTACAATGCAATTCCCAGTTTGGCCTTCGTTCTTTATGTGAATTCAATGCACATCACCTGCCGTTTTGTTACAAGCTCCTCCATTATTGAGCTATTTGATTCGCCTTTTCTATCAAGCGGTTTCCTCAAGAAGGGCTTGTGGGTGTTGTTTTCCCTGAGTTTTGCACTCTTCACATTGTATTTGACAACGTAGCTGGCAATCACCTACTTAGTCACTCTTTTTCCTATGTCGAACTTTGGAGATATTTCTCCATTACCTCCTGGCATTGAATCTTGTGGTAGAGAAGTTTAAGACCCTTGGCGGGCTTGCTTTTTCGGCCTCAATTTTTTTCAGGCTTGAAGTTTATGGACTCCATCGGGTTATATTTTCGTGTCAAGTGCTTTCTCTCAGATTGCCTAGAATATAGGACCCTTTTTCAATCTGAAGATTCATTCCTTCATTTCAGGAGAACTTTCCTGTATTATATCTTTCAATACTTTTTTTTAGTTCCTTGTTTTGGTCACCAAATACGCATATGCTAGGGTATCTCTGTCTTCCTACAATTGTCGTCTCAAGAATTACTCTGGCTTTTGCAGTCGTCTCAACCTCAAGCCTTTTCTTCCATGGTATCTAGTTTTCAACCATCTTTCTTGCTATTTCTAATTCACTTATTTATTCTAGAAGAGTGTTATTTTGGCTAAGCCATTTTCTTCGCTCTTCAGCCTGCCTTTTTTGGGGGGACGTGCCTGGGCAGTCGGTTTGTCTGCCTTCAGCTCAGGTCTGATCTCGTGGTTTGCGAGTTCGAGCCCCGTGTCAGTCTCTGTGCCGACAGCTCAGAGCCTGGAGCCTGCTTTGGATTCTGCGTCTCCCTCTGCTCTCTGCCCCTCCCCCGCGCACGCTCTGTCTCTCTCAAAACTAAATAAAACATTAAAAATTTCTGACAGAGAGACAGAGCGTGCGCGGGGGATGGACAGAACAAGGGAGACACAGAATCCAAGGCAGGCTCCAGGCTCTGAGCTGTCAGCACACAGCCCGACGCGGGACTCAAACTCATGAAGCGCAAGATCGTGACCTGAGCAGAAGTCAGACGCTCAACCCACTGAGCCACTCGGGTGCTGCAGTGTAGTCTGCCTTCATCCTGTTGTTTAATCAGCTCATATATGAGCTTTCGTCTTATTGGATTCATGCTCTTTTGAGTTCTTGTGAGAACCCAGTATACCTGTGGGAACTTTTGCTTCTTTAGGTGAGCTTCTCTTCCCAACTGATTTCATCTGTTCCCCCACCCATTCTGGTGGCTGTGTGTTTACGTGGTTGCTGGGTCATTTTATTTAGATTTGCTCATGTGGAAGGTGGCTCCGTACAGACCATTTATTTGCTTTGATATACTGTTGGCACATATGCTGTCTTATTTGACGACTTCTCTTCTCCTGGGCTTCTGTTCTATGATGATTTCTAAGTACTTAATAACCAGCACAACACAGAGACTGAACAAACAGAAGAGAGGGTGGCCACAGCTCTGGGGTAGGAGCCCGAAGACGCCATGTTGGGCCACACGTTACTTCTCTCGTTGCCGGTCGGTGGTCTGGAGTTGGGGGGTTTCTTGTGAGAGGGGCTAGGGTGGCCAGAGCAGTGTGAGCTGCTTCCGTCAGCGATCATTTACTTCCTGGTATGGAAGTATTTTGATATTTTAATGACCAGCACAGCCATAGCAGTGTGTATCAGCCAAACCAACCTGCTTGTCTGTGTCTGCATGTGGGAGGAAGGAGGAGCTGTGCGTACACATTTTTGGTTGGAAGGATTAGACTCTGCTCTGTTCTTCTGATACTTGCTTGCATCAACTCCTGCACCAGGGTAACTTCCGAATGGAGAGGAGACGAATCTGCTACAGGAGGAGACCTTTGGGATGTGGTTTTGTCTCTTAATTCCGGGACAGGCTGGTTTTTCCTGTTTCTTGTTCTCGTGTTTCACCCATCTCTCTCCAAGAACTCCCCCGTCCTTCCCCAACACACACACACATGCCAGCCCTACTCAGAGGAAGGAAGAGATGTCTACTCATCTTGCCCCAACTCTCCAATCAGTTTCCTTCCAAAACCTGAGGTTTTAATGAGCATTCTGGAGTTTGCAAATGCCCTCAATAGGGTGGCAGGATTAGGAACTCTTTTCATTCTTGCCAGAAAATCTGGTCTTTTTCTTTGGTGATCATCTTTTGGAGTTTGGGGCTTAATGGCAAGGTTGGGCTCCTTCCCTTGCTTTGTTGATGGTAAATATATATATATATATATATATATATATATATATATATATATATATATTTTTTTTTTTTTTTAATTTAATTTTATTTTATTTATTTATTTTTTTAACTGGTTTTCACCTTTAAAATTTTTACTTATTTTGGTAGTTCATTTTGTTACGATTTAGGGGATGAAGGTTTTGTGATCTGGTCTTACTTATCCTAAACACACACACACCAAAAGACAAAAAAAAAAAAAAAAAACCCAAAGCACAATTTTATTTATTTTAAAAAAAAAGGTGTTTTTTTTTTTTTTTTAATTTTTAAATTTTAACTAGGCTCCATGCCCAATGTGGGGCTTGAACTCATGACCCTGAGATTACGAATCATATGCTCTACTGACTGAGTCAGCAGGGCACCCCCCAAAAGCACAATTTGAAATGTCAAAACCAGCAACTCTGGGTTCTCAATCGGGCTGCATATTATAATCACAGGGGAGATTTTACCAATACAAGTGTCAGGCTGCTTTCCAGAGACTGATTTAAGTGATCAGGAGGGGCTTAAACATCAGTGTTTTTATTTGCTTGTTTTTTTAAGTCCTTCTAGTGATTTACTTAAACGTACAGAGCTGAAAACTATGAACCGGACTTTGTCTTCTAATTGTTCCTAATTTGATACACATAAGCACCATTTAAAAAACATTTTATACCTGCATTAATTAAGGTAATATGTGGGAAATCAAAGAGCTACGTCCTGGGTGAGGAGAACATAGGGAACACACTGCAAAGAAGAACACTGTTTTCTGGCCTTGCTGAAAACAGCAGGCCAGTGTCTAATTAACGTGTATATAGGGGCTGGGTCCTGCCTGTGCTCATGAATTCCTTAGACCATGTTATCTATGGAATATTTTATCTTCTTCTCCACCCTGCTTTCTGCATCTGCTCTTTAACAGTCTTGGGAACCGCCTTGTTTTTCTGCATGCTTTCTATATGCAGCCCACTGACGTATCGCACGATGTTTCCCTGGATGTATGCTCAATAAATGTGGGAGCTTGAAAGCAGCTCAGGGAGACTTCCCTTAGCCTCTCTCTCACCTCTCTTGACTTGCATGGAGTCTTGAGTAATCCTTTCTGCTGACCTCAGCTTTGCCGGACAAAGCCGAAGACCGAACCCACAGCACAATATAAAAAGCACAAATTATTTATACTGAGTGGTCAGGCACTCAGAGTATTTGAGTAGCAGAGGAAGTAGGAAAGGAGAGTTGCACAGGGTTTTGCTTCAGAATGTTCTTATCTAGTTGGATAATGGAACCAACACACCTAAAGAACCAGGGGAGCACCGTGTGAGGTAATGCCCAACTTCTAAGACAGTTTTAGAATCCTTCCATGGGCAAGGAAGGCAGTGTCAGGTGCTAGATGCCCTGACTTGAATAAGGTGAAGTTCACGATTTAGTGAGGAAGGTGCTACAACCAATAAACAAAAGACTCATCCAAAGAATGTCTAGTTCTCTTGGGAGTCATGCTTCCTATCCGTAAGTTCTAATTTATGCGGTATTGTTTAGAAGCGCAGGTGTTTAGAGGTGAACTTAATGGCCGGGATTATTGTGTGGGGCAGTTTTTGAGGTGAGGTTCAATCTGGGCTTTGAGGAAGGGGAAGGGAAAAGGGCATTCCAAGTTTGTGAAAGAATCTGAACCACGGCAAGGAGTCATAAAGTGTTTTCAGATTTGGAAGGCAGTGGCAGGTTGCAAGAGCACCGAATTCAGAGGTCAAGGCTGCAGCCCCTGGAGTGAGGAGGCTGAGGCAGGCCTTCAGAGCCAACTGGGTAGAGAGAGTGGAAGTGAGGCAGGGGCTCAGGGTGTCGGAATTTCCTGCCTGAGTGACTGGAATAATAGTGACGCCACCTATGTAAATGGCAAAGCTTAAGAGGTGACCGGGTGTGGACTTGGGGTTTCTTTTTTTTAAAAAAAAATTTTTTTTTTTCAACGTTTATTTATTTTTGGGACAGAGAGAGACAGAGCATGAACGGGGGAGGGGCAGAGAGAGAGGGAGACACAGAATCGGAAACAGGCTCCAGGCTCTGAGCCATCAGCCCAGAGCCTGACGCGGGGCTCGAACTCACGGACCGCGAGATCGTGACCTGGCTGAAGTCGGACGCTTAACCGACTGCGCCACCCAGGCGCCCCGGACTTGGGGTTTCAGATGAAGGTAGGACATCTAAGAAGATCAGAAGGCAAGTGGGTCTGGTTGGAGCTCAAGACCACAATCCAGGTGAGCGGCTTGTACTTGAAGGTAACTTAAGGGCTGTCCACATGGGAGTCTGCTATCGCAGAAGCATCTGAGGCTGCTATCTGGACATGACTGAATTTAACAAGTTTGCAAGAGAAGGGGGGTAGAGAGCCAGGTCTAAATCAGGAGGAGCCAGGCAGAAAGTCTGAGCCCCATCTGCCCTAGTGACTCACAAAACCTGGGGGAAGGTTTGGTCAGTGACACGTAACGGTCAGTGGAAAGGTAAAGGTCAGGGGGAATGTCGAAGGTGATCTCATGCAGAACTCTGAATCAAGATTTGACTTTTAAAACATCTAAAAACTTTTCAACAACTTGGACTGTCAAGCCAAAGCAGCAAGCCCTAAAATTGGCCGCACACTCAGTGTTAGCAAAGATGTGACAATTCTGTTCTCTAAAAAAAGGAGATGTGATTACACAGCAAACCACCTAAGTGTGATTTGTGTCTCCAGTCCAATGCTGATGTCAGACCATTAACACTCATCGATTCTTTCAGCCTGAACCATCCCTGCTACAAAGGCAGTTATCTCCATTTTGTGCCTCTGGAAAGAATGATGGTGATGAGGACAGTGTCAGGGTGTGTGTATGTGTGTGTGTGTGTGTGTGTGTATGAATGTATGAAGGGTGTGATGTGTGCTTGTATAAAGGGTCTCAGACATCTAATTGACACATGTGAACGTAAGAACAAATACAAATACCAACTCTAGGACGGTTCCATTCCTACCTAATTGTTCTTTTGGTTTCTCCATCACAGCCACTAAGCACAGATTTTCCAAGTGAACCTGTGTTTACTGCAGAAAAATAGAAGAGACAGAAAATGTACTCGTATTCACAGATTCTGGAAGAATAACACGCAGCAGACACAGCCTCTCGTCAGCTGGTCCCTCATGATCAGGAGGCTACTCTATCCCCTACCCATTGGAACTCAGGACAGATATTGAAACATGTTCTCTTTCTGAACACATCTTGGTTCATCCTCCAGGAAGCTTATCTTTCCATGGCTCCCAAGTACTACAGAGGGCGGTGCTAAGGGACAAAACCTGACTCTTCACACACCTTCTGATAGCACTGCTCCTGGTAGGTATGGAGAGGGCAGGAGATAGCTGGTCCTCACACAGCCATCCCTGGCAGTATTGAAGTTTAAGGTTTGTGAGAACAAAACCATTGCAAAAAAGCTCCTAGGGTTCTGTGGAGAAAGTGCCCATAACTTAGAACAAGCAGAGAGCTCATACAGACTGACTTCAAGTATGGACAGGCACTTCCGTTTTTATACAGCAAGGGGGACAAGGGTGGTGGTTCTTCAATATAGGCCACTTTGTTTTTTCTTTAAGATTTGCCTGGGGGTGCCTGGGTGGCTCAGTCGGTTAAGCGTCCGACTTCGGCTCAGGTCATGATCTCGCAGTTTGTGAGTTTGAGCCCCGCGTCGGGCTCTGTGCTGACAGCTCAGAGCTTGGAGCCTGCTTCGGATTCTGTCTCCCTATCTCTCTGCTCCTCCCCTGTTCGTGCTCTGTCTCCCTCAAAAATAAATAAACATTTAAAAAAAATTAAAAAAAAAAAAAAAAAAAAAAAGATTTGTCCGGGGGGGTGCCTGGGTGGCTCAGTCGGTTAAGCATCCAGCTTTGGCTCAGGTCATGATCTCATGGTTTGTGAGTTCGAGCCCCATGTTAGGCTCTGTGCTGACAGTTCAGAGCCTGGAGCCTGCTTCGGATTCTGTGTCTCTCCCTCCCTCTACTCCTCCCCTGCTCGTGCTCTCTCTCAAAAATAAACATTAACAAAAGTAAAAAAGAAAAAAAAGATGTGCCCATATTCATTGGGGAACAGAGACACATATGCTCATCATAGTGATTGTTTCAAGGGACAGACGCCCACCAGAGGAGGTGTAAGGAGAGTTGGGGCTGTATTGTAAAGGTCCACCTTTCTCCAGGGGAGGACTCCCAGGGCAGGAAAGCAGGCCTCCTGAGCACTGGAAGTAGGAAAGAGAAAGTCAGCCTGCCGAGAAAGTTTGTAGATGCCCTGGCAGCTACACGGTTCCTCAGTTGGCCCACACCATCTGTTTTCTGTCTCTACCAGCTGTCTCTTCTCTCTCTCGCACGTGGCCCAACACGGCCACTCCAGCAGAGTCCACGTGAACCTTGCGCTCAAGGACCTACCACAACTTCACTTGCTTCTCTTCCTTCAATCCTGCTTCCCTGACTTCTAATTGGCTCAGATCATGTATTTAAAGAGGTGGCTGGTTGGGGCGCCTGGGCGGCTCAGTCGGTTGAGCGTCCGACTTCAGCTCAGGTCATGATCTCGTGGTTTGTGAGTTCAAGCTCCACGTCGGGCTCTGGGCGGACAGCTCGGAGCCTGGAGCCTGCTTCGGATTCTGTGTCTCCCTTTCTCTCTGCCCCTCCCTTGCTCATGAGCTGTCTCTCTTCCCTTCAAAAATAAATAAACATTAAAAAAGTAAAAATAAAGAGGTGGCTGGAGAGGAGGCCTCATGCGGGCAATTGACAGGAAGCTTCTCTGTGGACAGTGTGGTTTCACACACCAGCCATGCAGACCCATCTACCTGCAGGTATTTAATATCCACCAACAAGCACACAAGAGAGAAAACCCAACAGGTGCAACCCTACTTTGGCATCAAGTGATTTCGAAAAAAGTATTGCCTATTGAACGTGAACTTTTTAATCACACAGCCACTCACATATTAGGCATAGCAAACTCATCTATCTGTTCTGCATTTGTGGTTTTTCTGAAAACAGAATTAAAACCGGGCCAAAGAACAGAGCCACTGTGAAAGGAGCTAATGGTTCTAGAATGTTAGGCACGCCCAGTGCAATGCCATTACCGAGGTCTTCTGATGCTTCAAAATTAATTTCTGTTTAGGTTTTAACCAGTTTTATAAAGATTTCGGAGCTAGGCTGCTTGAGTTTGTAGTCTGGCTCTATTCCCTAACAGCTGTGGGATCTTAGGCAAGGGGCTTCCTCAGTCTGCGCCTGTTTCTCATCTGTAATCTGAGGATAACAACAGTACTGGCCTTACAGAGTGAGTAGGAGGATTAAATGTGTTACTGTTGGTAAAGGGCTTAAAATGATGCCTGGCGAACAGTATGTGTTCCACAAATGAGACTTATTATTGGCATATTCAATTCAGAAGTGCACAGAAAAATCTTTAGAAGATGTACTTGATAAAAAATACTTTAAAAATAAGAGAAGCACTTGATAAAATACTTTAAAAATAAGTTTATTATAACTAACGAATATAAAATCTGACAGATGTTTCCAAACATTTTTGCAAAAAAAGTAAAACCCTCCCCACAAGATACAGAGTAAGAAGTTGGACAGTTTTTACATGAACACCAAACATGAAATTCTCATTCACTGGTTGGTCCCCAAAGGCTCCAACACGTTATATTCTAAGTAAAGGCCCATTAAAATGAACAAATCAACAAACTACTTGACACTTGCTTTCTACTGTCATTATGCTGCTCATTCAAAATGCTTTAGGACAAGAACAGTTAACACAAGACTGCATGTGACAGGTATTCAAAGTGCGTGGATCTATGAGACCATAAACACTCAAGATAAGAATACTGGGGCTGGAATTCAACACCGACTTAAAAAATTAATCCAAGGAAATCTATGTACATTGTAGCCTTTGGCATCTGGTCTCATGTTTTTTTCCTTAGAGAGACATCATTTTGTCCAATCTACTAACCAGATTAAATCAACCTTAAATACACGTCTCATCTGACACAGATTGTCCACAGCCAATTTCACATGAGGTAGTTGGGCTGTTTACTGACATTCTAGTGAAACTGTCATGACACTGGGGACTCAGACATCAAACATGCCATGACACTGGCTCATCAGCCTTCTGGGAAGCAACAGAATACTTCTAGGTCACCCGTCTTGTCATCACTGACTCCACACGCACCTATGAAGAGACATGTACACAGGAGTCTGTGATCTCATTAGTTCTGCAAGGGGTGCCAACCGTCCCAGGGTGGTTGCTGTTTATAAAGTACAGGGAAGAAATACTGACCACATGACCACACTTTAAAATATATGTAATAGAAAGAACGGTGCTTAAAACAAGCAGGATCTCTTCCGTATGTTCTCACATAGCTTAGCTGAAAACATCTGTTCGCTCTGAAAGAGAAGTGATTAAAAAGGGCAACCAAAAAATCTTGCAAACTTTTGCATCACAGAGCCGTGGTATGTTTTTTTCCGTTGAATGAAAGGCTATAGAAGAACAGCGGAGGACAAGGATCAATGCATGCGTACCGCCAATGATCACTTAATCATGCCCTGGAGTGCCTTAGAGCAGCAGTGCGACGAGAGAAGTCATGCAAGTGGCCTCCATACACAGGACTACTGGCTGCAACAGGGTGGGAACCGGGAACGTTTACAGAGAAGGTCCGGCGAACAGTTTGTTCATGAAGTGCTGAATGGATCCCTAACAACCTCGTAACGGGTAAGCGGTCTTAAAATACGATTAGACAGCTACTGAGTAGTTTGTATGTCATTATTATGAAAGCCCTGAGTAAGCAACTGCAGGTTACAAAGGGACATCCAGAAGCAGAGCGTATTTCTAAAGAAAGCCCTCCATATACACTTCACAGGGACACGAGACTTACTGTACACACTGAGGTTGGTGCACAGACTGTACCAGATCACAAAGGGCATCTGAAGTCAGGCCCTCTAAGACCAAGCACATTAGCTCAGCTGACAGAACGATGGCTTAAAACATATTTTACTTACAAATTCTAAACCTAAAATGTAAAAAAGGTTGACGGTTTACCCTAAAAAAGCCACCCATAAAACATCAGAATAGGGAAGCTGAAGAGTTGTAAAACCTAGGACTAAAACCTGAAGTAACTGATTTTAATCGATTCAGAAACGCACCATTAAGTAACCAACTTCTTGTGGGATGTACTAGTTTAAATAGAAAAGAAACATAAAAAGCTTTCAGAAAATTGCCTCACATCATCTCATATTGCTCATGACCCCCTGACTCTCTCTACTGTCTTAAACGATATTTCTTCATCTATGTGATTTTCCTAATCAGATCAGGTCCCATTAGTAAGAGACCTCTTACTCTAGCTCTTTTATTTCCTTCAAATTTAATAAAGAAAAGTGACTTTATTTACTGGCTCCTTCCACCTATTGTTCATTAAAAACACTGTTCCAAAAATATAAAGTTGAAAGCATGGACTTTTTGGGTATATACACAGATGCAATTAATAATCAAAAAGAGATGCCCGCAAACGTTCCCGGCGGCACTCATCTGATGACAGGTCACTTTCCGCACATGGCGGTCACCTGCTTCACAGCTACAAATGGGACCGGGGGTTCTTTAAGAAGCTCCTGAATGAAGTCCAAGAGAACAGAATCCCCGGCAACTGGGCACCTGACTGTGGGCTAGGTCCGTAGCAGGGCCTCCACGTAGGTAGGAGTTAGAGGAAGCTGCTAAGGAATGGGGCAGAACAGCTAGAGTGGGGGGTGGCTCCGGTGCTCTGAGGGGGCACTGCTGGCTATCCCCAGTAACAGAAAGCGGCGAGGCTGAGTTCTGGAGTCCAGATATCCCTTATTGTGCAAACTGACATTTGAGGAAACTCTCTGTTCAGAAATGACATGCAAATAGTGATGACAAGGTGCCTCAAGCCACGACTTACACATCCTAATGAACACTGCCTTTCAAAGTCAATTCTCTGGGGACTCAGATGCTCGACCTCCGGAGAGCCCTGCTTCAGAACTCCCTGCAGAGCTGGATCAAGAGCTGACAAGAAAATCATCTCCACCTCATAGTTGTAAGTTGGTTTGGTCCCCAAAAGGTATCCCTCCAACTTAACATTTTTCACCAGGATTAGCTATAATGAAGCAAATCTGCTTTCAAAGGACAAAATAATGATAATTGCCAGCATCGAAAGGGGTTTGTTCAGTTGGACAAATGTGTATTAATCCCCCTGAAGTGTAAAGCCTGGTTTCTCCTGTGGGGGGATGGGGAGAGGTGCGCACGTGACGAAATCACGTGCACCAAGCACTTTGTTATGTTACTTATCAGCTTCTACTAACCCCTAGAAGACAAATTACCTTCTTCTTCAGGATCTCTCTAAAGGTTACTCCAAAAAAGGCATCCTAAAAATGTTTTGAGCAATGAGGGCAAGGTGACTCCTCTGTCGACAAGCATACTAATGTTTTCTCATCTCTCACTGGGTGAAAGAAAGCTTAGAAGTCCCAGAAATCTTGGAGGATCATGCAGAAAAGGTCTTAACTATCTTTTCTTTGTTCCCATCTCAGACGGTACCTGCAGATTAGAACTTCAACTAGAAGCAAATGCTGTGTGTCCAGGAGGAAGCTCTGACTGTGCCAAACTGCACATCAAGGTGCATTTATCACGTAGTACGAGGTTCAATTTCCAGTTCCTTTTATTCAGGACCCTGCGAGCTTTATACATCTTGGGCACATTTAACATGCTCCAGTGAGGAAAATACCTGTCAAAAACACTATGCCTGTCTACGGGGGTGGGGAAAGGGGGAGTACAAAATGTAACTTATTCAAGACTCAAGCTATTCTGATCTGGGTTCTCAGTGATCCCAGATAATACTAAATTCTTCTTCCCCGGAAAACCAAGTTATGGAAACCAAGGCCGTACCTATAGAAATGTGAAATGGCCACGCCGAGCAGCTGTCTTCTGTCTGTGTGTATCCAGAGCTTGGGTGGCAAGTCCGAGGCACGCGCCGTGTACCCGCACCCTCTCCAAGAGGCCACATGAGCTCACTGGGGGTGACAGGGCGGCAGCAGCTGCTCCGAAGGGATACTTACAGTCTCCCGGTGGCACCCCCTTGCAACAGCACAATGCCTAAAGTGCCTTCGTTCAGGGTTCGAGCACAGACTGGCTGTTGCTTTCTTTTTCCCTCTCGGGAGGCTACGGGGAGGGCAGGAAGTCCGAAGTAGCCTCCGGCTCCTCCGTCACAGTCGCACTGACCAGAGGAGATCCACACTAGCTGCTTGTGGGGGCAGGGGAAACGACACACAGGCCTTGGCAGCTGCCAGTAACAAGCGCTAAAATACAGAAGAAGCGATACCATTTTAGCACCGTTTCCCCAGCCTTTAAACATTTGTTTTTCTTTAAGCATTTTCCAGAAGTCCTCACGTAAGTTGCATACCTGCTTCATTAATCCGAGCTAAATAAATGCCAATTCGTTTAAAGACAGATAAAAGACAAAATCAAAACCCCTCCCTACACGAACCTCCCCTCCGCCTAAGGAGAGGGTTCTCTTTGTCCTGGAAGAGAATCACCTGGGGCTGCTCAGGTAGCATGCACCTGTGCCCTTTAAAGGCCCTCACCTTCTACCCTGGGGCACTACCTTCCGCTGGACCTTCTCTTCCAGCTGCTAGAAGGAAGCAGCCTCTGGGGGGGAAGCCTCCATGACTTTCCTCCCACGCCCACTCTTGGCAGTTTGGCCTACTGGAGACCCCTGGTGTCACACGCTTTCCAGGAGAACGCCTACCCAGGGTTGTATTATGCAAGATTAAATACTACCTTTAAACTCTGATACAGTCTTAAAGCTGTAAAGACAGCTTGCTTTGCACTATTGGTGATGATACCAAGATTGATCAGAGAGCACATTCAGAACCGTGGTCCCTGATGCGATGCTCAAGCCTCATGGCTGGGCGCCGATGCTGGTTCAGTTAAGAAAATGGTGAGTAGACTTGCTCTACGTCTCACTCTCCCTTTAATAACTATTTTATTTCAATGAAAGTCTCTTCCTCTTTGGAAAAGAAAGGACACACCATTTAGTTCATGCAGAAGAGTTCTGCAAACTAGAATTTAAACTAGAATTTAATCTTGTAGTTCTTCAACCCTGGGTGCACAGGAATCAACTGGAAAGTTTATTCAAATGTAGGTTCCTGAGTCCCACCCCCCACTACTCTGATTCTTTAGTAGGTCAGGGTAAGGCCTGGGAATTTGCTGTTTGAAGAAGCAGTCCATGTGATTTTGATGCAGAGGTGGTCCAGATCGCACTTTGCAAGCATCAGCTTCCTCTAAGTAGAAGCTACATGCCTGTGAGTCAACTCCTCAACCTCTACACCTTACTTCTGAAATGGGTAATAAGCCCTAAAGTCTGAATGTCACAGTTTCACTGTACTGTCTGATTCAGATGGTGCAGGGGAAAGCATGCCGGCGAAGTGTGGGCACTAGATAGGGGTCATCTCGGGTCACCTCTCACATCTCTGCCAGACTGTCCCCCTGCTTGGGGTCAGGCCACACCACTCACCCCTTCGGAGCCACAGTCTCCCCGCCACGGACAGGGATGGCACTCCGTGTTTGTGTCTTCCTCCTCAACACTGACATGCCCACACCAATGCCCCAAACACCTGAACTACACAGGCGCTTCCTGTCCACAGAGCCGTGGGAGAGAGGATTCTCTGAACGTCTAGGAATACCAACTCCACATTTCAATAGCTTCAACAAAGGGGCTTAGCCTTCCCCCCAATTTTTAGTCTAAGTTGATCGAAACACTGGCTATGTGTTACAGTCCTTGCTAGAACTTGCTCATTTTCAGCTGGGGCGTGAAAGGTAAAAACAAAACACAGTACTGACAAACTCATTTGTCAAATCTGCTCTCATAACTTGCTGTTCAATTCTAATATAACAGCTATGATTTGGTTTCCAGGAGGCCCTTTGAACTGAAATATATAGCACCTTGATTTTTAAACACACAGAACACATACGCATTAAAAAAAAATTATATATAAAAGCACTAGGCTTTGCCTCCTTCTCTCCATCCCACCAAGTAAGGGGCTGGAGAGGGTCGAAGCTGCTGCTGGAAATGAAGCAGGGCAACAAAACACGTTAGCAGACTTTATTCCCTGAAGGTAGGAGGCAGCGCGGTCCTGCAGACGTCATACCACCTCATCAGACTCCAGTCCGTGGACCTCGTACAAAGTGTCCAGTATCGCCAGCTGCTTTTCCATGGCAGGGAGGTAAAGGCTGAGGTCCCTCTGCATCCCAACACTGAATGCTGCTTTCTGGTGGTCGCCTTCCTTGATGGTTAACGCGGCCACAAAATCTTCATAGGACGGAGCCGCCCTCAGAGCTAACTGCAAAAGAACTGCCCGTGAGAATCTGCACCACGTCTCTTGCTCTTGCACGCTTTACGCTTATGCATGAGTGCATACGCGCACACACACTCACACACATACACGGAGATGAGGGGGGTGTACTACACCCTTCCAAGCCACGGGCTCTAAGAAAACAAGTATGTACTTGGGCCATCTTGCGGATGAACGATGCCAACAAATCAGGGAGTGCTGAGGGAGAAGTTCTGAGAAAAGCTTCCTTCTCATTCACAGCATGATCCAGAACGTTCCTTCTGAATGCTCAGAATCCACCTGCGTGCATGCTGCTCCCCCAGGCTTTGTTCCCACGTGGCCAGCCTTCCAGGGCACCTCACTCTCTCATTTGTGTCCCATCCGTATGTTTCTCTGCCTATCCCTCTTTCCCCTGACATGGAAAATATTTCCTCTGCACGCGTGACGATTTTCTCAGAGGGAAGGGAGCTACCCTTGTCGTCTGCTTGTACACTGATGCTGTAACGTATCTTATCCCACTTAATCTGTGTAAGAACCCTGTACTGTTTATAGCCCTAGTTTACAGATGAACATTATATTGCTAACGAGGGCCAGGGCCAGGATCTGAGCTCAGGATCGACTGTGTTTTTTCAACCATGCTGCCACACCACACCCCTTCCCTGATGGAACAGTTCCTAGGCTCTGGATGGCTCTCTTCCTTTCGTAGGCCAGTTGTTCCCCAAGGTTGCCAAAATCTGCTGGCTGGATCCACTGGATTGGTTCTGCTGAGATCTCTGGAGACTTTGGAATCTTCAATTAATTACGCTACACTTGCTTTCCTGAGCCTTCTTATTCTTGACAAGTCTTTGAGAATAAGCCCCACTCCCTTTCTGCAATTGGAGGCTGACTGGCATTATCATGCGGTGGTTAAAGCACAGGCTTGGGTGAAGGAGACACGGATTCAAATCCCAAATCTTCCCACATATTAGCTCGAGAAATTTGAGCAAGGTGCTTAACCTCCTAGAGCCTGCGTTTCCTCTGTAGAAGAGGGCTGGTACCACTTTCCTTATTTGAAGAGATTAATGTAATATGTACAACATGCTCAGCTCACTTTCTGGTACACACCAAATACTCAAATAATGGCAGAAGTACAAGGGAGAGAGCAGAGAATGAAGGGAAGGCAATTATCTCAACGTAATGTGAGAAAATCTCCTGGAGCTGAAGGACAGGAGCCTTCACATTTAAAGACCTACCCAGCACTCAGCATAATGAATGAAAAAGACAAAAGGAGAAGGTCATGCAATTTTAGAATGTGAGGATAAAGATCCTGGAAGCACCCTGAGGGATGAGGAACAGTCTATGTAAATGGAACAGGAACTCATTAGACTCTACAGTAGTAACAGTGGAAGCTGGAGGACAACAGAGGAAGCCTTCAAAATTCTGAGAGAAAATTACTATTAACCTAGAATTCTATACAAGCCAGAGGATCACTCTAGTAAAAAAGGGCAGAATAGAGGCGCCTGGGTGGCTCAGTCAGTTAAGCATCCGACTTTGGCCCAGGTCACGATCTCATGGTTCATGAGTTTGAGCCCCACGTCATGTCGGGCTCGTGCTGACAGCTCAGAGCCTGGAGCCTGCTTCTGCTTCTGTGTCTCCTTCTCTCTCTGCCCTTCCCCCACTCATGCACACACTCACCCTCTCTCTCAAAAATATTAAAATGTTAAAAAAATATACATATAAAAAAAAGGGCAGAATAAAGACATTTTCAGGCAGGCAGGAATTCAGATGTTTAGCTCCCTTGTACCATTTTTCAGAAGCCACTAGGGGACGACACTAAAACAAGGGATTAGATCAAGAAATAGGAGGTAACAGAACTTAGGAAGCTAGTGTGAGATGGGGATTCTGTACAGAAAAACTTGTAAGGAAGAGTCCTAGGGCACACAGCAGTTCAACAGGCCTGAACAACGAATTAAGATTGGCACAGAGTTTAGAAAGTTCTGGAAGGGAAGTCTCACGGAAAAAAACTCAAGACATATAGTAAGACAGTATGATATATCTGTGGGTTCAGAATGGTGGTGATTTGAGAGATTTGATGATGCAAGGAAAATATAAAAACAAAATTAAAAAACCCCATACAATTTTGGCTCATCTTTATCATGTTAACTTGTAATATAATTATATTAGCAAGGTGGAGGGAGGGGAAGTGAGGTAGTGATAGCAAGGTCTAAAGACAGCTAAATCCTAATCTATAACAGAAAGTCAACATTAATGGCTAAAACTGATAAGGCCAAAAAGAACAGTAAACATTTTTAGGATTACAGAGGTACTGGAAGAAACAGTCACAGTAGTTGAAGGTGGCAGCCTCTTTGAGTAAGTCTGGGAAGGAGGGGACAGAAGGCAGGGGCCGCTATTTTTTGTTATAACTTTTGGACTTTTGATAAAAAAAAAAAAATTAAGCCCTATGCATGTGTATTTAGGTACAATAAAATTTTTGAAATGTTTCTCCAGAGTGGGGCCCCAGACTATGTATCTCTCCAAAGGTTCCTACAGGACTATGATGCAGTCAAGTCGACTTAGGAACCAGTGATAGAACTCAACTGAAGAGGAAACCAAAAAGGTCAAGTGAACAATGATTAAGAATCACGCTGGAGGCAGAGCCTGGACTGGGCTTCAGTGCCATAAATTACAACAGCGTGAAGATAAAAGTTCAGTTTGGCTGGTAAATGAATCAAATTCCCGGAGTGTAGAAGCTGTTTCACTGAGGAACTAAGACAGTTAAATGAATTTGCCTCTGCGAATTACTTAGCACCTTCAGAAACAATACACTTTCTAAAGCAGGGGTGACTTGGAGAGTAAAAGTAAGAGGCTCCAAGGGCTGAGTTAGCTCTTCTGTTGACGAGGCTGTTGCCAAATGCTCAACATAATCTATTTTCTTAAAAACCAGCAACTTTAAAAATTATTGGTAATACTATTAAGAACCTTCAACATGTTCTTCCTCTATAATTTCGGGTGTATTACTTCACCTCTGTGTCTGAGGCTTCTTTGTCTATAACAGGGAAACTAAGAGAACATACTTAGGAATTAGGAGATTAATAATTTTATGTATGTAAAGCACTTAAGACAACATCTGGTACACAGTAAGTGCTCAAAATTCTGAGTTCTAATAGTTCTTGGTATTAGACATAACAATTCAACTTCTAGGAACCTATTTCTTAGGAGATGAAAGTTTTACTCAAAAATGCACACAAACAAGTGCTGTTGACAACAGCCTCAGAAGCAGCTTAAATGTCTAACACAGAGGATTGGGCAAATAAATCATATCAACTCCATACTAGGGAAGTATTATGCAGTCACTAAAAATAATGATTTTCAAAAACTCTTATGGCATTTAAAAATGGCCATGATTGATTCTGTTAAGTGGGGGGGAAGAGGGAGGATAATACAAAATCACACAAGCTAAATATAAAAAAATTTACATGCATATACAGAGTATGCAAAATAATTTTACACATATAACATGTACATATAAAAATATAAATACCTACAAGTAGATATATATTTAGATAAACATATAAAATTAAATAGAATAATCTTAAAAGAATATATAAATATACATACAAATAAAAGGTAAGAAGGTAAAACACGAAAATGTTAAAAATGGTTATTTTGTATGGAGTGGTGAGAAGATGGACAATTTAAATTTTTTCCCTTTCTATTCTGCCATGATTTCTACTTGTTTTTTTTAATGAGTCTAAAGTCCTATATGCTGGGGAAAATGCTATAAATTAAAAATTGTTTTTAAAGAGCCTTGCTTATGTTAAATTTTCTGCTACGTTTGCATTTCTGTTGGCAACGTCTCTTGGATCATTAATATTTCAGGATTAAACTCTGACTCCTATACCGTAACAACAACTACAACACACAGCTGTTTCTTGTAAATAGGGCAACTCAGCGTTCCTGTGCTTTGTCATCTAACCAGGGGAACGCGGGTTTCCGTCCCCCGCAAGCAGTCAGTGTTTACTCCGGGATCAATGAATGTAGCTGCATCCACTGCTCAGCGGCAGCCTGTCGGACGCGGTCTTCCCTGCAGACGGTGGTGACGCGGCCTCGGAGACAGCGGAGGGGGTTTAGACCTGGGCTCTGCCACGGCTGCACTTTGGGACTCTGGGACTCGAACGGACAGTTCTGAACTTGTAGAACGGTGAGAGTAAATCCTGAGATTACTTAAGATAATGAACGTGGAAATACCTAGCACTGCCCGTGGTTCACAAAGGTGTCCGACGGCCAGACGGCAGCTATTACTGTGATTACAAAACACATACTGAAGGTGAGCGTGAGCACTCTGTAGCTGCAGCCGGCCTAGCTCCTACGGCGGTGAGCGGTGGGGTACGGGCCTAGCCACCTCCAGGCCTTCCAAAACCAGTTCAGTCCATTTTATTTCTTGCACTGTGTTCTTCCCACTTTCTTTACCTGCCCCCCGATAAGTCATGACCTAAAGAGTTCTCACCTCAGGCAACTAATGTCTCCTATCCTTTAATTACTAAGACACGTGCAAGGCTGTTTTTGCCCCACGACCTTCCGCAGAACACTCGCAGCTAACGTGTCTGCTCGTGAACCACCACACGGCACTCTGCCTTTTCACAGCTGTCCCTGACTAAGGCTGACCTCTCCTCAGATGGCAGAATCACAGAGTATTACTGAGGACATAAAGGGGCCATCTATCTACTCCTGCTATTTTACGAAAGCAGGCTAAGTGATTTGTCCAGGGGACTACGATTTCCAGGCGTGTGTTCTTAGGTCAACATGCTGGCAAGGAAGGAGTGGCGGAGTAACAGGAGCCCAAACACACAAGGACAAACGTCTCCAACAATGAAAATAATGGTCTGAGAAGCCCTAGCTGCTGGCACACCCAATTAGACAATTAGTCAAAGACGAAATCCAACTAAATGCAAGAAAAATCCATTAAAATCTTAGAATTAACAGGATGGAATACAATGGGCAGCAGAGGGAGCTATGAGCTTGAAGGCCCCACTCATCTCCCATCATTGGTGAGTATTTGGCAGCTTCCTGCCTATCCCTGCACGGATACCCTTTACTACCTTATCAGAAAGGCAACCACTTCTGTGGCAAATTCCCACAATGTCACTGGAGGTGGACAGGGGAAAGCATGTTAACAGTCTTCTTTATTCCAGACGCTTTTTTTTTTTTCCAACATTTACACACAAAAAAAGATCTACACAGACTTAAATAGGCAACATTATGTTCCTATTCTTGAGAACAAAGCAAATAGAAATGCTACACGCGCGCGCGCGCGCGCACACACACACACACACACACACACACACACACACACACACACACCACCCTGCTGTGACCATCAGAACATAGAAGGCAGGATCACTTACCGCAAAAACCCCTCGAACTACCCAGCCGTGGTGCTGCCGTAATGTTTTACCATATGCGTTATCTTGAAAAGAAGAAAAACACCATGAACCACAATTTCACCAGAATTTGATGTGCTGTTTGTATCACGTCCTTTCTAACATACACAGTAGCATGATACTGTTATTATTACAAGCTGATGAAAAAAGTCTAATTACAAGATTGTGTATCCCAAGAGTCTTGAGTAGGAAAAAAGCCTTACACAATTTTTTTTTTTTTTCCCTAAGAAACACAGATAGTTCCACTCTTCCCTTGGGCAGATGTATCTGAACTTCATTTTATTTTCATGGTGGGAAAAATCCCATACATATCAGGAAATAAACATGCGGAGAGGATACTGGAAAAGCTACACTAAATACAAATAGAAATACACTATAAGAATATAAAAATGCAGGGGCACCTGGGTGGCTCCGTCAGTTAAGTGTCCGACTTCGGGTCAGGTCGTGATCTCACGGTTCGTGGGTTTGAGCCCTGTGTCAGGCTCTGTGCTGACAGCTCAGGGCCTGGAGCCTGCTTGGGATTCTGTGTCTCCCTGTCTCTCTGCTCTCCCCTCCCTGCCCTGCTCATGTTCTGTCTCTGTCTCTCAAATATAAATAATAAATGTTTAAAAAAAAAAAGAATATAAAAATGCAGTTCTCTGAATGTTGTGTGACTCTGAGCCAGTCCCTTAGCTGTCCTCTCTGTTTCCCTCTTTGTAACCTCTGAGTTTCTTTTCAATTCTAACATTCTATTCTGGGATGTCAAATGTTTGTTCTAGATGTCCCTATGACCCTGGATATGCAGTATCAAACCTAGAAACCTTTAAAGCTACTGTGGAAAGAATGGCTTGAAGTTACTAAGCTAGTTATAAAGTACTTGGTGAGACCTATTAGTAAAAGTCATTCACATTTAAGACTTTAAAGATAGAAACCTATGAATTTTGTCCCAATGTGTTTGAAAATGGGGTTTAAAAACTTGCATATAATAATTTTAATTACAAAAAAATCTGAAGAACAAAATGACTGCATGTTGTTCAAGGGATGTGTTCCTGAAGGCTTTGAATAATATACGCAAAACTCAGAACAGATCCTTCCACAGGAGTAAGTGCATTCTCGGGAGGCACGGGTCTACGTCACCACGGTGCACTTATATTAACGCTCCGTTTCATTTCTGAGCAGCGTCTCCAGTGCTCACAGTACTTACTCATTCCTAAATGACAGCACAGGGGGTCACGGGGGTTGTCTGACCTTAGTCAGCATGTTTTATCATATCTAAGCTTTATCCCACACTTATTTATTTCCATGAGCTAGTTTCCGGACTGATACAAGTACTACCACCATTTAATCCATGTTTAGGTGACATTACAATAGGATGTAAGAATGTTTCAAATTATAGTAAGAGCAGATGTTAAAAGAATGCAAAAACAGACACCAAGGCCACAGCCACCATTTCATGTGGTCAACAGCAGTGTGGTTCACAGAATCCTGCCAAAGGATATCAGGTATCTGCATTTTACTGGCCAAAACAGTGCTGCCATGTGGCTGTAGCTTAAATGCATCTTACAATTTACTCAAGCCCTCTAGCTTTGACATTATGTAATTCGTGTCAACTTTTATTTTTAAAACTTGCACGAGCCTTTCTTAATACTTGTAGCATATATTACTATCAATTTTATATAATTCAAGTTTGCATAAAGTACAATTTATATTTGACATAAAAGACTGTACATTTGAAATCTGATAGATTTCTCAGGAACAGGTGGAAATGCCAGCACTCCGGCTGGTAAAGCTAAAGCAGAAATGATAAAGAATTACTAAATTCAAGTATGAAGAAGACTCTTGTGAGCAGTCTACAGGAGAACGGAAGATTAATTTTGGTTTTTTTCGGGGAACAGTCTGAATAGACTTAGGGCATGCTCACAGATACAAGTCTTCAATCTCAGCCACTCTTAAAATCTGATTCCCTAAGGGGACAGATGGTATCAGGGACATTGCAGATGGTCTATGAGGCTTTAGTGAAGGAAGGGCTGCTGGCCTACTAAATGTACAGTGCAGATGGGCAGAAAATACCAGGCACAGCCTCTGAGGTACATCAGGAAGAGAACCAACTTTCCAGCCGTCCTTTCCAAGGAGCCATTCGGGCCGGCAAGTCAGCGGACAGGTCCGCGGGTGCTCCATTCTGAGGTGAGTCGCAGGGGTAGGATACTGGGAACACTTCAGTTCTTGTGATCTTAATCCAGGTGAAGAATTAAATGCCATTATGAATAAACAGACGGGATTCGACGATGTTCAACTCTGCCAGTGGATGTCCACGATGGGATGAGGGTCTACCAATGCCCACTGGGCAAGGCAGGGGAAATCCTTAGGTGATTTAAAATCAGTCAGTCCACGGCCTTCAGGAAGTTACCGGACTTATGAGAGCCAGCCATTTGACAGAGTGTTATTATGTAAACTGCCAACTGCTATAGTAAAGATCTGTGTTCAGTTCTTTCTGTAGGAACACAGAGAAGAGAGAGAAACAAACCCAGCCTGTGGGCATGTAGACAAGGAATTCTCCAAAGGAGTCCCAAAAGCTGGCGAGGGCAGAGAGAAGGGTGGCGGCTGGGGCCACAGGGAGCACCAAGGAACTGTGAGGGACGGTGGCATACTGTGTACAGGGGAGCAGTTCGCTGGGGCTGAAGATCACTGGGGCCGAAGGGTGAGGGCCTTTACATGCCGTGCCAAGGATTCTGGATTTCCCACTGGAGGCACAGTGGCACTTCTAAAAAAAAATATAACACCTAACTGCTTGTTTCTAATTTCACAAGTAACTCATGCTCATTGTTGACAAGAAGGAAAACACCCAAAGGAGGGAACTAAAGAAACCTATAATCATGCCTCCCAGAGATAACCACAGTGGGCATTCTGGGGGGTTCACTCTCTTAGTCTTTTTTCCTATACAGACTGTGTTATTTTCTCCTAACAGTCGTGACCATTCTGATTTGGAATTGTGGTCAGGGAAGTAACAAGGTAAGATTTACACTTCGTTATGCTAGGCTGCAAACACAGCCGTCTTGGTCCTCAGTCTTGGGCTCCAAAGCACTCCTGGCTGGACAAACTGCCTGTTTACAAAGGCTCAGGATCCAGTGCTATGCCAGCCTCACGGGCTTACACCTTTCCTACGCTTTGCTACTTGGGTCAACCATTTAAAAAAGCCCAGAAACTCGACTTCGTGCCACCTTCCTTAGGACAGCAGGAAAACACGGGTGCCATGAGTCCCAATAACGTGGGCGGTCTGGGCTCAGGACGGGGGAGTGTTCGTGCACAGCAGCATGATCTGTGTCCTCCCGCCCAGCCCTTCTGGAGGCAGTTGCCTCGCTGTGCCCACACCTTGCCAGAGAAGAGCTCTGCTGCTGGGTAAAATGTGGGCTGGCTAGTCTAACAGGAGAAGAAGGAACCAGAGAATCTGGGCTGGGTCCCTTCCCAGGTCCGGGAAGAACACTATTGCAATTTAAAACCAACAAATGAAAGAAAATTCGTTAAAAAAAAAAAAAAGTCTTGCCAAAGTCCTTAGCTGACTTCTAGGGCTGCAAATATCCCTGCCACGTGAGGCTACATTAAAATAAAATGAAGTCTAAGCCTGACCTATTTTGGTTACCTAGAGAAGATTAGATAATGAAACACATTAATCTTCACTGTAATATCCATTCATTATCATAATGCATGTTCTATAACCTGGAAGTATTTTTGGCCTCTGAGAGACATAAATGATCCCCTTCTCCCAGATCTTTGAGATGTGTCAGTTCCTCAGAGACTGAGTCAAAATTTCTGAGTAGGAAGTCATGACAATCACCTTGCCCAATTCTTTTCCTTTTACAAAAGAAGAAACAGAAGACCCGGAGAGATGGTGATTTGCCCAAGATCACAAAGCTAAAAGCAATGAGAACTGGGGCATTCTTCTTGTCACATTAAACCATTCTGCTAAAAAACTAATGTGTACTCTTTGTGAAACAAAATAATGAAAATAAAAAATGTCCTTTTTCCAGCAAGAATCAGAACCTTATTCTGTTTATGGAAATAAAATAAATCCGATTTCTTTACTGGTAACTCAGAAACTTGCCGAGGCATTTACTTATTTTTATTTTTCTAAAAGATTTTATTTTTGGGGTGCGTGGGTGGCTCAGTCGGTTAAGAGTTCGACCTCGACTCAGGTAAGGTTGTGAGTTCAAGCCCTGTATCGGGCTCTGTGCTGACAGCTCAGAGCCTGGAGCCTGCTTCGGATTCTGTGTCTCCCTCTCATTCTCTGCCCCTCCCCTGCTTGTGCTCTCTCAAAGTAAATATTTTATTTTTTTTTTTTTTTTATTTTTTTTATTTTTTTTTTTTTTTTTAAATTTTTTTTTTTCAACGTTTATTTATTTTTGGGACAGAGAGAGACAGAGCATGAACGGGGGAGGGGCAGAGAGAGAGGGAGACACAGAATCGGAAACAGGCTCCAGGCTCTGAGCCATCAGCCCAGAGCCCGACGCGGGGCTCGAACTCACGGACCGCGAGATCGTGACCTGGCTGAAGTCGGACGCTTAACCGACTGCGCCACCCAGGTGCCCCTCAAAGTAAATATTTTAAAAAATAATAAAAGATTTTATTTTTAAGTAATCTCTACACCCAGTGTGGGGTTCAAACCTAGAACTCTGAGATCAAGAGTCGCATGCTCCACTGACTGAGCCAGCCAGGTGCTCCAGAAATTTGCTGAGGTATTTAGTGATTGATTTTGCCTAAACCTGTTATAGCATGTGAGAGAGAACAACTTTTCCCTTACTGTTGGTACACGCTGTTCTGTCCAGGAACTGAGTATGACAGTTTCTCTACTGTCAATCTGTAACTGGTTAAGAATTTGTCAAGTTACTTTGGGTTGTAAAGAAGACAAAGGAGAAATGCAAATCTAAGTTTTAAGAGAGATCGCAAAAAGTATATAAACAAAGCCGGGAAAGGTGGAATCAATCATTCACTGAGTTTAAGAGATGACAATCATCTTAGCTCTGCAAATGGACCATGCTAGCCAGTGCTTGGCAAGAATCAGGACCCAAGAGAGGTTGGAAAGTGAATAAATCTGAAAAATAATACTGAATGAATTTGTATACAATGTACAGTGTATGAGTTTAACACTTGCAGTACAATCCTCGATACTATTTATAGACACATAAATGTACAGAAAAATTATAAAAACACATATGACCATAAATAGCAAATTCAGGGTGAAGATCTTCTCTGGAGAATATAAGGACTAGTGGGGTCAAGGGATACATGGGTACACTATTGAACTATTTTATATATTTGGTCAAATGGTAGATATTTGCAAAATGTCTGAAATATTTATGATAAAACAAAAAATAAACAACAAAAAACTGAGCTACTAGGAGAGTACTGAATTCTTTATAGTGACCAAGCCTCAGACAAAATGAATGTATGAAGGAAAGTCAAATAATAACCAATGGACAGAAGTGAAACAAGTCCCCGGAGTTACCCCGTGTTAACTCTAGGCATTATGAAGACAAAACATGCATTGTAAGCCAAGCCTGCCATTCAAGAAAGGCACAGGCTGTGAGTAGTTTGGGAGAGGGCAGGATTTGATTCCTATTTCACGGTATTTTCAGAATAACTAGTCAAGTTATGATTTGGTGCTAAATATCAGATCATGAGTTCCGACTTTAGCTCTCTCACACAGCTCTTCTTGCCTGTAAAAGCCTTTCATATTAAACACACAACTGAGCACCCTACTAAAGTTTTTATTCTGGGTCAATGTCTACCTGACATTGATGGAATCATCCCGGGGTGAGGGATGTGGCAATATGCTATCCCGTTTAGGGGACAGTGCAGAGCATATAACATAGTATAATGGTACAGGAATGCCAGAGCAACTTTTCTGCCTTCTACTTACAAGGAGGCTTTCCAAAAGCTCATCTTGACGTGGCATCTGCGAATGGAGGGGTTCAGCTATAGGGTGGACCATTCAACACATCTGCCTTGTGGACCTAACTCTTCCCTTAGAATGAACTCTAGAGAATGCCATAGGGCATCTACGGGTTCAAGAGCAGCCCTTGACACAAGACCATCCGCTCTGATCATTATGACAGGAAATCCAAGTAATGGTTCAAATGCAAAAGGGGGCAGTATAAGGCCTAAGGCCTCCAGATGCTGGATACTCAGTCTAGGCCACAGAACTTCAGCAATATAATGACTATACTTACATTCTCCAGAGAGTTAATACATGTCAAGGCTTCCAATGCGTCATTTAGGATTTTATGTATATCACCCCCACCCCCATTTTCTTTCTTTTCTTTCCTTTCCTTTTCTTTTCTTTCTTTCTTTCTTTTTTTAATTTTTTTTTTAATGTTTATTTTTGAGAGAGAGACAGACAGAGCACAAGTTTGGGCGGGGGGCACAGAGAGAGAAGGAGACAGAATCTGAAGCAGGCTCCAGGCTCTGAGCTGTCAGCACAGAGCCTGACACGGGCCTCAAACTCACAAGCTGTGAGATCATTACCTGAGCTTAAGTTGGACGCCCAACTGACTGAGCCACCCAGACGCCCCTGTATCACACCCCCCCCCCATTTTTAAGACCACTGAGATCATATAAGTTTTATGAACATTTACCTCAAAACCTGTCTTAAGCAGTGTTTTCACATTTGGGAGTACTAGTCAAGATTTATCTGTAATTTATCCCTACTATCTTGCTGTTTCTAGATTAGGAAAACTTTCCTGTCATTGGACAACTAGCTAATTATCACGAAAAGGAGGCAAAATTAACTGATTAGTGCTATGGCACTAATTTCAGCACTTTTATTTCAGTTTATTGGTTAATCATTCAGATGCAATAAAAATTTGCAAATAATCAAAATGTAGCCTAGTGACAGGTACCTTCAACGTCCTAGCTCTAGATGAGTGGGTCCCAAACTTTATCATGGATTAGAATCACCCGAAGGACTTGCTAAGTGCCCTGTGTCCCTGGAGTTGCTGTCAGCAGGTGTGGGTGGGGCCTGGTAGTCTGCATTTCTACTAAGTTTGCAGGTGATGAAGATGCTCTCCTGGGACCACTTTGAGAACCACTGATCTAGATTGGAGACCTTAGGGAAGGTACTTTTCCTCTCTAGACCTCAGTTTACTCACTGTACAAAAGGAGTATCTGGAAGATTAAATGAAATGTTTATCAAGAACCTGGTGCCATTGCTACACTGTGTGCTCTGTAAATAGTAGCTGTTACTACAATGATTCACATTCAATTTTAGAACTTAAAACATGGAAGCTAATTTGCTTATACAAATATAGGCATATACCCTCTCTTTTACCTATATTCCTAAATTTCAGACAAGATATCCGTTCTACTTATAAAGGTAATGCTTTCAAAATGAGAAGAGACGCGGTTAGCCCAGAAGAAATTCGCATCAAGGAGCCTGTTGGTTCAAAGCAGCTAGTGTGTGAACCCTTTTATAAAACTATTTGTTTGCTCCGAGCTTGCTGCGTCTGCATCTAGAGGGGAGAGTGGGTTGCTTAGAGGAACTTTCTCTTCATACTGAACAGCAGCAGGACACTAGGGAATTCCTACAAGCAAAAATAGGATTTAAATCATGAAGACTTCTGAAACCATCTTGAACATCAGAAGGAAAGTCTCAAATTTACAGCCCTCTTTTCCTTCCCATTGAAAACCATGCTGAAGGGGAAGAGAGGGAAGGAAAAACTGACTTTGGTTTTGAAGCAGCATTTCCCTTTCTAGGTTGCCCTCTCTTTGGGAGGGCCCAGATTCCAAATCAAGTAAAAAGTAGGGGAGAAAAAGGGCGGATTCAGGGGCGGAGGTCAGCAGAAAGGGGGATATCCTCGACTTCCTCCCTAGCTCCAGGGGGCCAACCTTCTCTGTTTTCACTTGTGTGTCCTGTAAGCAGTTCTCTTCCGCCTCCAGGAGGGGGCTGAAGGAGGCTAGCACTCCCCCGCCCCTCACACAGACAGCCACAACACAGCAACAGCATCATGTGACAGGTGGAGCCCGCCAGGCACACTGCTGAATCCCACAGCTTCTGTATTTCCTGCAGTGGAGGAACCTACAAGTGTGAAATTTCCACGCTAGGAAGTTCGCATAGAGAGAAATTTCTGGTTTGGCACCAGAGCTTTGTAAAGTTTTCATTTCTGATTTAGGACAAATAAGCCCCATTTTCTGGCAGGTTATCAACTTCATACGTCATGATGATGAAAATATAAA
The DNA here is from genome assembly GCF_018350155.1 of Leopardus geoffroyi. NCBI lineage: Eukaryota > Metazoa > Chordata > Mammalia > Carnivora > Felidae > Leopardus > Leopardus geoffroyi. Next base: position 121,823,941 of record NC_059331.1, on the reverse strand, counting down.
CAAGAGAAGCTATTTTCTATTGTTTATTATGTGCCACTTTTCTAATCTTTTTATATGCATGAACCTGTTTAATCATTACGACAACGTTTTTAGGGAAATGGTATCATCATCCCCATTTTATAGATGAGGAAACTGAGAAACAGAAAGGTCAATAAATTGCCAAAGTGGTGCTATCAAGTGGTGGGATCCAGAGAGCCCAAGATCTTAATTTTTCCAAAAGTCATAAAGTTTGAGGATACTGATTAGGGAGCACGAATTGCTATGGTGAATATACTTTTAGTACTGAAATCAGGACACATAGGGGAGAATATTGCAGACTGTCCTAGAATTCAGGGATATATGAGAAGCCCAGAAAATGCAGGTAGCCCAGGGTTGGTGGAGAAGACCTTTTGTGGGAGAAATGAAGACTTTTGAGGCAAGGGGCCCAAAGTGATTCTGCTTCCAGATCTTTTGTGGCCTTAGCATGTATTTTAATCTCTCAGAATTTGGGGTACCTGTAAAATGGATTGATATGAGGATTAAGTTGTCTAAATTCTTCATAAAGTGTTACAAAAAACCCAGCTTTTTTTGTTTCATGGCACATTAGCAAGTTTCTAGATAGGAAGGCCTCAGAAAATCACATGGAGGGCAGAATCCCTCAGGACTCATGGCCCAGAGGGAAGATGAACAGAAGGAAGAGCTCACTCCTGACACTGACAAAATGTTGCAGGGAATACTGGCTCCCTTTCCCAAACAGAAGCATCTAATACACTCATTTCATTATTTATAATCATGGCTACTTAGAGCTTGACCACATACTCCTCTACATCAAAATAATATAGCGCTTCAAAGTAAGATGGAATTTCAATCCCCACTCCCCACCCCTCATGCCTCAAGGCTGACGCTGGGAGAACTTCCTTTAGGCTAAGAGTGAGAGTTCAGTCACTCTGTCAGGAACACTATAAGGATGCTTCCAAGTCATTAGTGTTTTCCAAAACTAATCTGATAGATCCACCACTTATCTACCCACCCACCCAATGTTTACTAGGCGCCTACAATATTCAGCCACTGCATTAAGATGCTGGAGATACAGGATGGCCTCCTTTGACCATCTTAGTCTCAGGTCTACCACTACGAACACGAGGCATTTGAGGACTATAAGATGATGATGATGAACACGAGGCATTTGAGGACTATAAGATGATGATGATGATGATGATGATGATGATGACGACGACGACGACGACGACGACCACCCATCTTTCATTTCACTCCAGAGCAAATTGGGCCCCAAGCCCTCTCTGTTATGGTCTCCAAAACTAGCTTCTCTGGGGATATTGATTTTATAGAACTACACTGTATTTGAAGATTAGGAGGAACTCACTTCTTGAAAATATTACGCTTTCCTATTAAGAGATGGCTCTGCATTGATTCAGCTCTTCTTTAAGATATACTGATTTTTTTTTTTAATTTTTTTTTTTTTTCAACGTTTATTTATTTTTGGGACAGAGAGAGACAGAGCATGAACGGGGGAGGGGCAGAGAGAGAGGGAAACAAAGAATCGGAAACAGGCTCCAGGCTCTGAGCCATCAGCCCAGAGCCTGACGTGGGGCTCGAACTCACGGACCGCGAGATCGTGACCTGGCTGAAGTCGGACGCCCAACAGACTGCGCCACCCAGGCGCCCCAAGATATACTGATTTTTAATAAGCCAGATCTAGATTACCAGGTCACAATCTCATGGGTTCTTTTTTTTTTTTTTTAACAGAGCATATAAGAAACAGACAATAATAACAATGAAATAGAAAAGAAACCAAATGAAATCTGGAAAAGCAGAAATTTCCCCTATTCCCAGTCTCCTCCTCTAGGGGTCTCCATTCCATATCCTATTCAGTGGATCAATCAAAATGTAAAGGACACTTACTCAAGGCTGTCTGGATATCCTTTTCTCCATTTTTCACTTCTGTCAAAAATCCTTTCAAAAATTTGAGACCTCTAAAACAAAAGAGAGGAAGAAATATTATTTTCAACGTCCACTATGTTGAATGAGTATAAAGAAATGGCAGATACCAGCTTCTTCAATATCTTGGACACAGCAACAGAGGTCAAGTTACATAGCAGTCCTTTCTTCCCTGTCATTTCCCTTTAGTTTGTTCTAGACCCTTCTCATCTGATACACGTAAACAGTGGTTTCCAAAATGTAGTCCCAGGACCAGTGGCTTCAGTACCGCCTAGGAACTTCTTGCAAATGCTAGTTCTGGGCCCCCATTTCTAGGCTTAATGAGTCAGAAAGTCTGAGTTTGGACTGGAGCAATCCGCATTTTGAAGAAAGCCCTCCAGGTGACTTGGATGCTGCCAAAGTTTGTGACCCACTGACTTAAAGAGAACCAGTCAAGTCTATCACCCTTTAAGATTCCTATCTTACATATACTGTTAATATTAACAATGTTTATCATCATCAGAAGGGAAGGACCAAAAAGAGCTGGTGTTCTCTTCATCAGGCCTTCTACAGAAGGCTACTGGGTTAGATCCCCCACTCAGAAGCAGTCTTTGCAGGGCACGTTTTTTGCTGGTAGCATCTCAACTGAGCTGGATTTCAACTGCTGCCCCATCCCAGCTGCCTCACCTCTTCAGCCACAACAGGGCTTCTGTAGCTGAGTTCCTAACCTGGGCTACGTCTGCCTCCACTTCATGCAGCACTATCTTCTGGAGGGTGGTGAACTCTTCCTTGTTGGTTATATACTTCTGATTTACTTTCTGCAGGAAAAGCAGGGAAACAATCTAAGTTAAAAATGCTAAAGCTATCAAGTAAATCAATATAACATGGAGATGCATAAACTTGTCAAGCAAGCCTCTAAGAAATCAAAACAAATTAAGCCTCTATTACCTTTTTCCTTATGTTCTCAAGGTAATATGTTTTAGTTGAGAATTGTTTCTTTTATTTAAAATTTTTTTTTTATTTGAGAGAGAGAAAAAGTGAGAGCAGGGGAGAGGGGTAGAGGGAGAGAGAGAAAGAATCCTTTTTAAAAAAAATATTTATTTATTTTGAGAGAGAGAGACAGACAACAAACAGGAGACGGGCAGAGAGAGAGGGAGACAGAGAATCTCGAGCAGGTTCCACTGTCAGTGCAGAGTCTAATGTGGGGTCTAACCCACGAACCGTGAGATCATGACCTGAGCCAAAACCAAGAGTAAGACGCTTAACCGACTGAGCACCCAGGCACCCTGAGAGAGAGAGAGTAAAATTAAGCAGGCTCCATGCCCAGTGCAGAGCCTGATGCGGGGCTTGATCCCATGACCTGAATTGAAATCAAGAGTCATATGCTCAACCCACTGAGCCACCCAGGCACTCCTTTGTTTGAGAATTCTCATGAGGCTTAAGCTAGAATTAAATAGTCTCAAGGTTTTAAAAATACTGTTTCTAAAGTATTTTTTTTTCTGCCTCAGAACCTTTCTCACAGCTGGCCTGTACTTTTCATCTTGAGTATAAAGTCAACAATCATGTGTTTCTGAATGAGATTTCATGCACTACTCCCTCCAAATATATGATATGGTCTCTGTAGAGACAAGCTTGTACACTCACCTTAATATTTCCAACAAGATCCATTTTAACAGGAGCAAACACCGTAGGGCCAAGTTTGTCTAGAAGAAAAGATTGAAAACATCTTTAAAAAAGCAACGATTTCAAGTGGAAAGTATTTTTTACAGTGACAAAATTTAGCATGTTTTTCCCCCCCATTTTTTTTTTTTTTTTTTTTTTTTTTGCTTTTAAATCATTTTCCAAACATAAGTTTCAAAGGCTTCTAGGACACTATCATCACTTTTTTCTATTACACACCATTCTGGGGTAACTATAATAAGGTCCTAAGTAAGTGTCAAGTGAGGATAATCTTATATGTTCACAGTGCATATTGTAATCTTTACAGCTGCATTGTCCAATATGGCAGCCACTAAATATGTGGCCACCTATCACTTGCAATGTAGCTATTCCAACTTGAAATGTACCAGAAGCATAAAATACTAGATTTCAAAGACTCAGTATCAAAAAAAGAAGGCAAAATATCTCATTAGCCATTTCTTTATATTGATTACAAGTTAAGATAATATTTTGGATATACTAAATTATATAAAATATACTAAAATTAGTTTAAAAAATTAGTTCACTTGTTTCGTTTTACTATTTTAATGTGTTTGCCAGAAAATTTAAAATCATGTATGTGGTTCGAATATTTCTGTGGGACAGGAGCAGCTAAAAAAATAACGAAGGGTAGAGGTAAAAAAGCCAGAAGAGAAAAAATAATGGAATTCTAAAAAGCACCTGATTGATCCAAGAAAAAAAAAAAAGAAAGAAAGAAAGGAAGAAAGAAAAAGGGAAGAGGCAGGGACAAAGATAGGTAGCTAAAAAGCTAAAATAGGAAACAAAACAGAATAATAAAAAATTAATTGATTGGCTAGAATTTAAGAAGGGAATAAAAAGAAACAAGGAACAGATAGAACAAATAGAAAATAAACAGCAAGATGATAGAAATAGTAAGACAGTAGACTTAAATTCATCCAAACAATGTAATTCACTATTATTAACAAAAGTACAGGAAAAAAAGATACAACTTCAATAAACACTGAAGATGTATTCTATAAAATTAACTCACTCATGATTATAAAATATTATAAAATACACAAAAGTCAACTGTATCTGTATGCTGTCAATCAACAGCTGGAAGATGAAATACTTTTTACAATGGCATCAAAAATCATGAAATTCTAAAATTTATTCTTAACAAAAATGTATAAGGCACCTACACTAAAAACTATACAAAACATTGTGAAAATAAAGACTTAAGTAAATGGAGAGAAATAGCATGCTTCCAGATTAGAAGACTCAAAGTTATTTAAGAAGTAAATTTCCTCCTAATTGGTTTACAGATTCAATATGATCTTAATCAAAATCCTTTTCAATAGAAATTGAAAAGTTAAAATTTATATGGACATGCAAAGGACCTAGAATTGCCAAAACAATCTTGAAAAAGAATAATAAAATTGGAAGACTTACATTATCTGATTTCAAGCTTTAATATAAAGGCAAGTAATTAAGACAATATAAGTATTAGCATAAGAAAAAATAAATAGACCACTGGAACAGAAGACAGTACAGAAACAGACCCACACCTAAAAGGTTCACTGATTTTCAACAAAGTGGCCAAAATAATATAAAAGAGAAAATAATGTTTTTTCAAGAAATGGTTTTTGAACAGCCAGATATCACAAAGGGGGAAAAAAAAAAAGACTCTCAACCCTTACCTCACACCATACAAAAACTAAGTCCAAGATGTATAAATGTAAATATAAAATCAAAACTAAAAGGTATAAAAAAACTCAAGAGAATATCTTCATGACCTTGGATGTGAACAAAGACTTCTTTCTTTTTTTAAAAAAAATTTTAATGTTTATTTATCTTTGAGAGAGAAAGAGAGAGAGAGCATGAGCAGGGAAGGAGCAGACAGAGACGGAGACACAAAATCCGAAGCAGGCTCCAGGCTCTGAGCTGTCAGCACAGAGCCCAATGTGGGATTCAAACTCACAAACCGTGAGATCATGACCTGAACCAAAGTCAGACACTTTATCGACTGAGCCACCTAGGTGCCCCATAAACAAAGATTTCTTAAGACACCAAAAGCACTATATAAAGAAAACAGATACATTGGATTTCATGAATGTTAGAAGCTGCTCTTTAAAGACATTAAGAAAAGAAATAGGCAAGCCACAATCTGGGGGGAAATACTCATAATACATATGTCTACAATGACATGTTTTTGAGAATATATAATGAATCCTTACAATTCGGTAGGAAGAACATTAGCCAACTTAAATTTTTTTTTTTTAACGTTTACTTATTTTTGAGACAGAAAGAGACAGAGCGTGAGCAGGGGAGGGGCAGAGAGAAAGGGAGACACAGAATCCAAAGCAGGCTCCAGGCTCTGAGCTTTCAGCACACAACCCGATGTGAGGCTGGAACTCACAGACCGTGAATTCATAACCTGAGCCGAAGTCAGACACTTAACCACTGAGCCACCCAGGAGCCCTGAACATTAACCAACTTTTAAAAATGGATTAAAGATTGGAAAAGACTTTACAACGAAGGAGATAGCAAAGGCCAATAAATTATATTAGAAAATGTTCAACATCGTTAGTCATCAGGGAAGTGTAGGGGTCAAGGGCAGGCCACACCAAGATGGACCACTTGGAACATGAAGATTATTTTGAGTGAAAAGCAATCAAAACCCAGCAGATTCAGAAAAAATTCTTTACCTTCCCCTTGACTGCCTAAATTTACATTGGAAAGGAAAAGCCTGTTCCAGGAAGAGAGCAATTAGCAGATTCCTCTTTACTTAAGAAACTTATCTGCATAACAGCGCAGCCTTGGTTTTCCAACCATCTCCTTTCACCTTCCGACTAATGATCTTCCTCTGTTTTGTATCCTGTCCCCAGACCCCTGCCCCTTTCCTTAGGTCAGGATGTCATATAAGTCTCATGTTGTCTGTCTTTGAAATTTCATGTCTGTGTGGATTTTCTGTATGTATGGAATTACATTTGATTTTCTCCTGTTATTCTGTCTCATGTCAATCTGATTCTTGGGCCAGCTAGAAGAACGTTAAGGGCATAAACTTCTTCCTCCCCAACACAAATTAAAGCCACAAGGATACCTAAACACTCACAGGAATAGCCAGAACCAAAAACTCCAATACCACCAAGTGTTTGTGAAGATGTGAAGCCACCAGAATACTCCTACATTGCTGCTTGAAGTGTATAATTGTGCAGTCACTTTTTATAAAGTTAACCAGATGAATCCAATGAATCAGCAATTCTACTCCTGGGTATTTACTCAAGATATGAAAAAATATGTTCACAGACACAATATTCAGAGTGATATAATTTATAATAGCTCCAAACAAGAAACTACGCAAATGTGCATCAATAGAAGAATAAATAAACAAATTGTGGTATGTTCATTTAATAGAATACAATTCAGCAATAAAAGGGAATGAACTACTGATACATGTAACAATAAGGATGAAAACATTATACTGAGAGAAAAAAACAGAGCCAAAAGAGTAGATAATGATTCCCCTTACATGAGATTTTAGGAAAGATTAGCAAAACTAATCTATGGTGACAGAAATCAATAAAATGGTCGCCTTGGGGTGCTGAAGACATTCTAGTCTTGATAGGGATATGGATTACATAGGGGTAGGTGTGTTTGTCAAAAATCACTGAATCATAACACTTAAGTTCTATGTAAGTTACATCTCAATTTCAAAAAAAGATACACAAAATTTAAAAATGTGAATTAAAAAAGATGCACAGCTAAATAGGTCATGAAGCAAATTTCAACATGTTAGTGATTCCTGGTTCTACTGACTCTATATAAAAAGTAAATGTAATTTGGAGTTAAATTTATACATACAATTTTTAAGCCTTTGAAAAAAATGTTTTAACTGGTAAAATTTTTTTCATTATACCAATGGATTTGAAGGTCTGTTCCTCTACTACTTCCACTCTTGCTTGCTTTTAAGTATGATTTCTGGAATACAAAATTCCTATTTTTCCTTATACTACTTTGTGGTCAATGTTTAATCACAAGCAGGAATAAAACGGAAACGTGGAATAACGCTTAAGGTCACACAGTTTTAACGTACGTGGCTGGTGACATGCAGAAATAGCTAAGAAGGGTCACTTCATTGTACATACGGTTCAGGATACTTCTGCAAAACAACAGCAGTGAGACAGATTCCAGAGACTAATGAATTCAAGACAAACGCAGTAACCTTACCTAATACTGGAACCACAGCATAACATGATGCCAAGAATGCTTCTGTGGGAATGCCACTGTCTTCCAGAAGTTCAATGTCACTAAAGCTAATGATACAGAGTGATATAGAGGAGGAAAGATTGAAAATACAACATTAGCACTCTCTGCAATTCAGAGGTAGCCATGAAAACAGCTGCCCCTCTGTAGGGCAAGTCATTTGGCTTGATTTCAGTGATTGCTTTTCTATTATAAAATGGTGCAATAAAATCATTTTCCAAAGACAGTCTATGAAAGCAAGCTAAAATTTGTTCAGAGTATAGTCTCAATTCAATTCCTTCTCATCTGCTGGTTCAGACAGGTAAACAGAAAAGCACACACGTGGTATAGCATCTCCTCTATTCTGTGATAGTACGCCATCATCTGAAAGGAGCACCAGGATTGACTTCCAGAAGGGAAGCTGGTGTCCAACTGTCAGTGGCTTTAGAAAGTACACAATACCTGGTATTCATGGTACTAAAGAAAGTCGGGATAACTTCTTGGCCTTCTTCCCAGTGGGATTCTGGAGAGCTACTTGAGGAGTCTGATCCAGGCTGTGCCAAGCTGCTGTCATGATTTCCCAGGTCGTCCTCTCCTTCTTCCTTCATGATCTCACCTTGGACTGTGAACAGGAGATACTTATTATTTATTATAAAATTTAACACACATTCAGTGTTGAATATTTCTAAAACACGGAGTAATATACAGAAATAAAAATCAGTGAAATACTACACACACACACACATACACACACACAACACACATGCACGAATTTGGGTTTAAATACATGTAGGTTTGTAAACTGTTTTCACTCAACAGTTTATCATGAATATTTTCATTATCATTCAATACTTTTTAAAATACCATTCTAATGACCATATAATATTGCATTAAGCTCACGTGGATGGCACGTGGTTTTTTAAATTTCAGTGTTTATAAATACTGTCGATCCTCACTATTAGCGTATTCTGTATTTGCAAATTTGTATTCTTGATAAAGCTTATCTGTGATCCTAAAACCAATGCTTGTGGCACTTTTGCAGTCATTTGTAGACATGTGTACACTGGTGAAACATTTGAGTTGCCTGATATACACGTTCCCAGCTGAGGTCAACCAAGGTGACAAACTGCCTTCTTGCTTCAGTTCTCACACCATACGCGTGTGTTTATACAGGGTCACGCTTTGTGCGTTCTGTTATTGATTTTGTTGTTTGCAAGTGCCCCCAAGTGCAGTGCTGTCTCGTGCTCTGACGTGTAAGAAGGCTGTGACGGGCCTTATGGAGAAAATACATGTGTTAGGTGAGCTCCATTCAGGCACGAATGAAGCACTGCCATTATACTACTGCTGACCATGGGTTCAATGTTAATGAATTAACAATACATATTCAGTAAGAGGTCTTTAACCAGAAACACACATAAAACAAGGTTATACACATTGATCAGTCGACGACCAAAATGTGAATAGGGGTTTGCAGGAACCTAACTTTGTATTTCCCCTAAGAGCAATGGTTCAGTATTTACTAACTCAGTGTCTGCAGTGACTTTATAACTACCATGAATAATGAAAATCACTGTAATGTCATAAAGAACATCCCCGTCCACAGATATTTGTCCTTAAACTTGACTATCCCTGAAGACAAATTCCTAGAAGTAAAATTATTGGGTCAAATAAATTACAGTACTGTTTCCACAGAAATTCCCCTGTCTTTATTATTTACTCAAGGGATAAGACATCAGCACTGTGTGGATTGCTTGCCTCAGATTATTAGCTATGAAAACCCTCCCTCCTTCTTAGTCTCCAGCTCATCTGGAAAAAAACAGGGTCTTTGTTATTTCCGGGGAGATGAGCAAGAAACTTATTTAAAATTTTATTTTCAAAATAATTATTAAACACTTACAACACAATCAAAAGCTCTAATACAGTTGTCTTGGACTGATCTGAAGTTGGTTTTAGTGGTTAGAGCCAAGGGAATTAGCAAATTTGAAAGGGCGGCATCACTACAAGCTCTGACCTGAAGTGTAGGACTCTGGCTCGAGGGACACAGAGAAGGCTGGGTGAAAACCTGCTGGTGGTTGGTGAATGGTGATATCCGCAGGCCTTACCAGAAACCAGGAGGACAGCAACCTGAACTGCCATAACTTTATACTCTGTTAAGTCTGACATCATAGTTTAAGTTCAAAGGATCTTGAGACTTAGAGTAGAGGGCCAGTGAAATCCTCATATTCTCTCAAAAGTCAGCACAGACAGCTGCTGCCCACTGCTGCTCGCTGCAGCCCACGAACATCACAGAACTGTGAATAGGTAAATTCTCTTCATTCTGCCTTCTCAACACTGGGTCACATGGGCTGGCACAACACTGTGGAGTGACCTATGTTATCCAGCTAATGTCTGCCTTAGGCACTCCTAGCACTTGTCTTGAGGCCAATGCCTCAAGTGTCACATCATGGATAAAGAATCAAACTCCCAAGATCCTACTGTTCAATGGTTTGCTTCAGACTTTACTTTCATTTTTACCTGTTATATTATCGTCTGTATTTTCTTCACTTGATATGCTGCAATCTATCTCTGCAGGTTTCAAATACAAGCTCTTATTTTTCATTAGGATTTCTTCATCATCATTGATTTCCATATGTAAAGATCCATTTTCACAATTGTTTAACTCCATTTGCCTGAAATTTTTTATAAGGAAAAAAGGCAAAAAGTCCAATTATTTGGTCTTAAATAGACTGCACAAGTAGATCTTGAAAGAGAGGAAGGGTTCACAAGCACCAACTACTTTTAACAGTGATTAGAAACCACTATTGTTGGGGCGCCCGGGTGGCTCAGTCGGTTAAGCATCCGACTTCGGCTCAGGTCATGATCTTGAGGTCCGTGAGTTCGAACCCCGCGTCAGGCTTTATGCTGACAGCTCAGAGCCTGGAGCCTGTTTCAGACTCTGTGTCTCCCTCTCTCTCTGACCCTTCCCCGTTCATGCTGTCTCTCCCTGTCTCAAAAATAAAATAAACGTTAAAAAAAAAAAAAAAAAAAGAAACCACTATTGTTAAATCGGCCAAATGTCTCAGCCTCCTGCCTCCAAGGCAGGTATGTGCCTGTGACGGAAGCAGGCCTGTCTGCCAACTGGAGGTCTGAAATCAAAGAGCCGTTCCTGGCTTTCCATGGACCCTCAGTGGATTCAAACTTCCTGCTCCCCACCGGCAACAGGAAACAGTCATTGACAGCTCTTTGGTTTTCAATCAGTTTTCTACATGGACACATTTAACAGTTTTCTAGCTTTTCTCAGCTTCTCCCTGGGAAGTTTTTTCTCTCTCTTCAGCTCTCAGAATCACTGGCCACTCCTACCTGTTTGCCTACCAGTTAACTGTCCAGAAGCTACATGCTGTGGTCAGGGGAGAATACTCCCTAAAAAGTTACGTGTGACAGAAAAGAAGCAGGAGAACACAGGATACATCCTGAGAATAGGCTGCTCTTTGGGGTGACAGGAAAAGTGTTTAACAGGCAAGTAGAAGAGCTGATTTTGTTAAAGGGACAACCATGGGGGCGCCTGGGTGGCACAGTCGGTTAAGCGTCCGACTTCAGCCAGGTCACGATCTCGCGGTCCGTGAGTTCGAGCCCCGCGTCAGGCTCTGGGCTGATGGCTCAGAGCCTGGAGCCTGTTTCCGATTCTGTGTCTCCCTCTCTCTCTGCCCCTCCCCCGTTCATGCTCTGTCTCTCTCTGTCCCAAAAATAAATAAACGTTGAAAAAAAAAAAAATTAAAAAAAAAAAAAAAAAGGGACAACCATGATACCTTATCGTAAGTGATTATATCTAGCCAAATAAGAACAAAAATATTTCCTTCTAATAAAAACAAAGACAAAGGGGCTAAGCTATTTGACTCCAGGAAAAGTATTTATTTTTTAAAGAAATGCCATATTTCAACTTAGCAATTAAAAATGTAGGAGTATATTAAGGAAATGTCAGACACAAAAAAATCTACAAAGATGTTCCCAGTAGAAATATCTAGAACAAGAAAAAAATGGTAACCAAATTGGAACAATCCTTGTACTAAAGCAAACAACAGTATACAAAGAGATGAAATGTTAAGTAATAACTTGAAAGGACAAATATACGGAGTAAGTCAAAATACAGGAATGTTTATATAGAATAATAACTGAATAAAGACCCCAAATAATAAGAACACAACTATGAAAATGTGTACTTTTTTTCTAAAATCGAAGGATCATTTAGAGGAATAGTTTAGATTTTGATATTAAGTTTTTTATTCAACTTGTAAAGCTACCTAAGCTTTTTATTTTTAAATAACATAAAATCGTACTGTCTTTTCTGGATAAAAGCACACTGAAGTCAATGCCTGGCTCCTCCACGAGAGGCGGTTCCAACCCTCGGCACACTAGAGTGATGAAAAGTTACTACATGTGGAGGGCAGATTCATCCACAGATGAGGGAGAATGCAGACATCTCCCTGGGCAGTCAGAGCTGAGTGTAAGATCTGCATGGCTTCAAGCTCACCCCAAAGTGGAAGATGAGATACTGTTTCTTTCTGGCACCTCCTCAAATCATGATCAGCATATTTTTATTTCTTTTAAACCAACAATAAAAAATTACTTTTTTATTTTTAGAAAGAAGAAAAAAACAAAAGAGTTACTGTACCTTTCCAATGAGTTATGAATCGGTATAATAGGATGTTTCATCTTTAAAAGAAGCAAAAAAATGAAAGCTTCGTGTTAAATTTCCAACAGAGCATGTTCAGAGTCTTATCACATATAAAAGTGGTAAATATGACCATAACATAACTGCTCCACTCAAAGGAACAATTTTAGATTGTTCCCCAAAGGGAGTCATTGATCTCAACCAGTCCTCTGTATTTTTTCAAACAAGTGTACCCAAATTTCTAAGGAAAAGGAAGATGGGTCTTTTGAAGGATCTAATTACCATAGCCAAACTTTTGGTGGTTGGATTTCTTGTAATTAAGATTCTGATGCAGCACGGTTTCAAATACTAGAAGTATAAACAGTATGGAGGCTCCTACCCTTAAGGTAGTTTCAATACAGAGTAACGCTAAAATAGGGGCATGCGTAGAGGAGAAGCTCCTAGACCAACTTACGGATTCAGGAAAGGAGAGATTCAATCTTGAAGGATGAGGAAGTGCTAACCAGGGAAAGGTAAGTGAGAAAGAACAGGATTCTTGGCACTGGGAAATGGTGCAAAGATGTCACGGGGGGGATATATGTTGTTAGTATGTTCAGCCAGGTAATGACAAAGAGGCTGGTGGTGTGAGAAGGGGTTAAGTTCTGACTTTAACCTTTGGCGATGAGGAAGGCATGGCGTGGTGTAGGGTAAAGTGGTCCAGTTTATACTGCATGAATGGAAATACCATCGGCTGCCTGGAAGGTCAGGGTGAAAGCAACTAGTTAGAAGACAACCACCAATCTTGGCAAGATTCACTGGATAAGGAGGCTGATAAGAGGCTAGCTACATCAGAGGTTTAGGTGGTAAAACTGTCAAAACGAATGGACATGGGGGACTGAGGACCGAAATATGTAAGTGGACATAAAGGGAAGTCTACTAAAAAAATGTCTTTCTCAGTCACTAAAGGGGGATGGATAACATTGTTCACTATATCATTTTTAACTTTTCCTCATGCCCTCCTGCGGCCAACCTGAGCTGGCCTTTACCTTGTTGGACTTCAGCATGGCCAGCTGCGGTGAACCTGGTGGAGTGCGATAGAGCAGTTCAGAGGTGAAGGCTGCATTTGCGATCTGCATGCATTCTTCCAAAGTCTTCAGAAAAGTATTGCAGGTTGATTTCAGCAAAGTTCCCACATCAATTCCCTCCTATGAAACAACGAGAGTGGAAGACTCCTTTACCTTGCCAAAAAAGAAAGAGCCCAATTGTGGAATGTCCTTAGAGGTTTTTATCCACAGTGTAGTAATAATGTACCCACCTATTTTGCTGGACAAATACGTACATCAATTACAAAAGAAAAATAACGAGTGTGTCCACTTTATCTACTAACCATAGACAAGCCTTACCCTCAATCTGACCCTTCAACACTCACACCCCCTATTCCAGATGAAGGCAACAAATTTCTTCAGTTCAACAGTATTAGATGCTGCAACTGTGCCAGGTGCTGGGCACAGAGCCCTCAGGTCTTATGTAAGGGGGTGGCAGGCATGAAACAGAATCACACAGACTAAAGAACTGTGGAATCAATGGAGAAATGTCTCCCATTGAGTAAAAATGAGGTTCTAGAAGAGAGGCATTAGAAACCATAAATTGTTTATTTCAAATGAGGTTTTTGTTTTTGTTTTTTCAATATATGAAATTTATTGTCAAATTGGTTTCCATACAACACTCAGTGCTCATCCCAAAAGGTGCCCTCTTCAATACCCATCACCCACCCTCCATCAGCCCTCAGTCAAATGAGGTTTTTGGATTTCAGTACAGATGAGTTTGAGAGGTTTTAGCAACTGTAATTCTTTTGAACATCATTTTTCTTCCAGTTATTTTACTTGCTCAGGGTGTTTTTCCTCTGAATACTGGTATTAGTAAGTTGTTCAGGGAATTGAGGTCATACCCCAACTAGAGAGTACAGTAGACACATCTTAGTGGTATAAATAAAAGAAACTAGATTGGGCCCAAGATGGAGTCGCTCATGCTAAGCCTCACATTAGCGACTCAAAATCTCCGAGTTTCCATGCTTGGTTATCCTAGACAAGGCAGGCCTAGGGTCAAGCAATCAGCACAAGGTACCTGACCCAGCTCCAAGATTTCCCTTTGCTCTACATGAGGAAAGTAACCCTGCTTTAACTAGTCAGCAAATGTCCAGTAGAACTTCCTTGTTCCTGCTCACTTTGGTCTATAAAAATCTCTAGCCCTGCACAGCTTTTCAGAGCTCCTTTCTATCTGCTAGATGGGATGCTGCCCAATTCATGAACTGCTAAATAAAGTCAGTAAGATTTTTGAAATTTACTCAGTTGAGTTTTTCTCTTTTAAGAGTAGCCTCTGTATTTTCTTCAATTTTGTATTTCTAACAAGCTAGCAGGTGATTTTACTGGTTGTGGACCACTATGATTCTGACACTGATTATGAATGCATGGGTTTTCTCATACCACCAAGCAAACCTCTGACAGCAGCTGGGTGTCTACAATTCAACTAAATTGTGACACTATCTACCTGAAGATAAGTGTCAGATTTCACAGGGTAAGGGCTCAGTCCGGCAGGGCTGCTCCACAACCCTCACTTCAGACACCAATGTCAAGTCCAGCTTGTCCCCTGTGCTTCTGACTGACCTGCTACAGACTGGAGGTTCCAAACCCCTCCTTTTAGTTGATTAATTTGCTAGAGCTGCTTACAGATCTCAGAGAAACATTTTACTCACTAGATTGCCAGTTTATTAGAAAAGGATACAACGCAGAAACAGATGCATAGGGCAAGGCACCTGGGAACAGGCTCAGAACTTCCACGCTCTCTGATCACTTTCACTGAACCTTCATGTGTTCACCAACTCAGGGGCTCTCTGGACCCTTTTTTTGGGGTTATGGAAACTTCATTTCAGAGAATATTGATGAAATCATTGGCCACTTGGGATTAAACTCAATCTTCAGCCCCTCCTCCTTCCCAGGAGATGAGGGTGGGGGTGGGTGAGTGGGTCTGAATGTTCTAACCCTCTAATCACATGGTTGGGTCCTAGGTCAACCAGGCCTCTGGCTTAGGCACTTTAAGAGAAGTCTCCTCAACACAACAAAAGACAACTTAATCATTCTCATCACAGGACATTTCAAGGGTTTTAGGATCTCTGCCAAATACGTACTTCTTATGAAGACCAAATATATATTTTTTATTATAAATCACAATATCACAACCATAGTTTCATGAGCAAGTTCCCAAGGCACCCTTGAATTAAAACTTGTTATGTTCACATTTTCCCTCCCCATTAGATCAGGAGGGCTTCCCCACCTTGGCACGACTGACATGAGGGGCTGGCTCATTTTTGTAGTGGGGGAAGAAGGGGGAGAGCTCTCCTGCTCACGGCAGGATGTTAAGCAGCACCCTAGCCTCTATACGGTGGATGCCAATAGCACTCTTTCAGTTGTGACAACCAAAAATGTCTCCCGCGGGGCAAAATTGCTCTGGGCTGAGAATCACTGCTCTGACCTATAAACACCCCAAGAGCAGGACTGAAATGTTCTTTTGGTATCCCTCTCCTCCCCTCCCCCAGCACAGCGTCTGGTACACAACAGGCAGTTGCTGAATGGATAGGAGAACCCAAAAGGAAGTGAATGAAAATGAGTTAAATCACCCTTCTTTAGAAACACTGAAAGCACACATACCACTAGTAACATAATATTCTTCTACTAAAACCATTAATTAGAATCTGCAGGTTCTTCATTTTGTAGGCACTGCTGTTTAGATTATAATTACTCTGAGAGTAGAACAGAGACCCTCTGGGGGTAGTGTGAGCCATTCAATACCCAACACCAGACAGGTCTTTTAATATATTTTTTAGGATGAATGAATGACAGCTTTATTAATAAACATTAAAAATCACAACCCTTACTGACAATGGATGGAAAAGAAAGCTGTGTCTCCATCTCTGAAAGTACTAGTCTGTACTAAAGCAACAATTACTATTTCACCAATAAAATCCTGTTACAGGGGTGCCTGGCTAGCTTAGTCCGTAGAGCATGCAACTCTTGATCTCCGGGTCGTGAGTTCAAGCCCCATGTTGTGTATAGAGCTTATGTAAAATAAAATAATAAAATAAAATCTTGTTAGTCTTATCAAAGGTGACAGATACACATTACTGAAAAACATGATGCTGGCATGTTAGTAGCCACACCTACCGAAGTAGCTGTGCTAGACAGGTAAGGCTGTATTTTAAAAAGTGATGCAAATGGGGAGAAGCATATTTTAGTACACCAGCAGAATGTTAAAGGTTCCAAAGGGTATCAATTAATCCTGAATTCATTCTGTGAAGGAAAACTATATGCCTCCATAAGCTGAAATGCATTTTTTGGTATTCCAAAAATGCACATTTCTTCTCTCTTGAATTTTGTTACTTTTTCCTCCAGAAAAATAGTAAATTCCAAAACAGTCAGGGATTGTGTGAGAGTAAGCATTACCTGTAAGCAACATCTGGCACTATTTTTCATGTGGCTAAGACAAGTAATATTTTACCTCAGAACTGGACACACCAATTGCAGTCACTTCTTTTGTTTTATCTACTTGCTGAACAAGGAGGTCACAGTAGAGTCTTAGTTCCGACATTTTGGTTTTCAAGTTTTCAGTGTTTTCAGCAAACTCTAAATAATAAAATGATAATAATGTAATTATCAGGATAAATAAACAATTTACTAGTTAGCATACCATGGAGTGGAATATATAGCCTATATCTAAAGTCAGATGTTTATGGTATGGGTTATAGATAAGATGTGAGTGAAGATATGAGGGCAAGAAAAACAGAATAAAGAGATTTCTGGTCTTTTGTAATCTATATTATTTTGGGGGCCAAGGTACTGAATGATCACCAGTACAGGAAGAAGGACACAGCATACTTTTTATCCCTTAATGTCAGAACTGGGAGCAAAGAGTCAATGGTTCAGAATTTTGGTATTTGCTATAGTTTTCCCTATCTGTAAAATGGGGTCATAGCTATTTACCTGCTAACAGTGCTCAAAACTGGGAAACTGTTCTGTAACGTGCAATTACCACTAATAAGATGGCTTGTTAATTCACAGAACTGGTTCAGCATGCCACCTGTCAAAGCTAATGACACCCTCTGTGCACCTGCTGAGACCTCATTAGCACAGTGCTCCAGCTGCTCCCTCACTGAGGGCTCAGCTAGTCATTATCACTTCTGTTTTTTGTCCCATGAAAAAGCTGCATATTACAACCTGATCCAAGTCAAAGCTGACGGTGTCTAGAATTTGCTCCTGAGTTAGCATTAAAAAACAACCAAGGAAGAGCCCATTTTACTGTGTCTACTTGAAGAGTCCAGCACATCTGCCACACCTGTCATGAGAAAGAGGCCTCATCTCCCGCCTATCTCTCTAGGTGCATATATATGGGTGGGGGGCTGGGAAGGTGGTGGTTAGGGCTCAGGCACTCTTCCCATAGTCCACATAGAAAGCTGTGCCATGGTTCTCAGGAGACAACGATGTCAAGTTAATGAGCATTAAGCAGCAGCAACCCGGAAATGAGTATCCATCCCACCCCAGGGAAAGGGAGGGGAAGTGGGGTCCTCCTGCAGAAAGTGCCCTGGTCCAAGGCTCAGCTATTCTTTACCAAAGGTCAACTCTGTGCCAGATTGGGTCCTAGACAGTTTCGTATAATGATGAATCCTATGGCAATCCTTCTAATGTAGAGTTTTACATCTTTTTAAAATAAGAGGAAGCTGAGAATCAGAGAGATTAAGTGACCTATGCCAAGGCCGAAGGCCAGTACCTACAAAGCCATGATTTGAATCCAGCTGTATCTGGCTCCAACGCCTGTACTCTTTCTACTATGAGATGTCAAGAGAGAGGAGTTAGATACAGACTGTGGTTTAAATTCCAGATGTATATGGCATTTGCAGGATATAAAAAGCTGGCTAGGTGGTCAGAGGCAAGATACAAATATGGGAACCCAGAGATGCCAGTGGGTGATTCCCAAGCTTCCCAGACCACAGAACAATCGATACTTGCCTTTTTCCTTCTGGGTCCTACTGTCTGTTAGGCAAGCCTTGGCTGACCCCAGGGCTACCAGCCACCGCTGTCTCTCAGCCACGCTTCTGGCCTTCAGGTAGAAATACTGCTCCCCAGGGATTATCAGGTCCATGCGCGTGTTATCTACAGAATGAACTGAGAACAGGCAGAGGGAGGTCAGAAGCTTAGAAGAGCTAGGGTGCCTGGGTGGCTCGGTCCGTTAGGCGTCCGACTTTGGCTCAGGTCATGATCTGACCCCACGTCGGGCTCTGTGCTGACAGCTCAGAGTCTACAGCCTGCTTCGGATTCTGTGTTCCTCTCTTGCTCTGTCCCTACCCCATTCGTGCTCTGCCTCTCTCTCTCTCTCTCAAGGATAAACAAACATGAAAAACAAATTGAAGATAAAAGAAACTTAGAAGAGCTCTATCTGGTGCCCTACCCTACCCAAATTCCTTCAGCTCAACTGGTGCCAGTCATTATAGGCTTCTTCCAAGGGGGGATGCCAGCCCTTACCACCTCCCCTGTTTGTTTATCTCTTTCTAGGTGCCTCTGCTGATAAGAAGGAAAAACCTTGGCTGGCTCCAAGGTATCACCAAGACTAAAAAAGAAGTACTCAATTCTCCTTATCAGAATAGAGATAGAATCTCTCTTTTGGCTTGTGCGTGTAAAGTATGCTGCTCTGAGGCCAAAAAGGCTTGCACACCCATAAGTAAGGGTGTGCCCCTGTACCTTCTTGGGTTTATTGGAAAGCAATCAAGAACACACTATTCTTCCTTTTCTACTGTCCTTCACGAGTTAGATCAAAAGTGTGAGAATTGCCTCGGAGACCTTAAGGAGAAGAAATAAGCAAACCACACTCTCCTTCACTCCCTACCTCACCCCAAAATATCCTTCTAATCTGTTTTGAAGCCTCATCTTCTCAGCATGTCTCAAGATGTCTCCAAACCAAGAAGTAAAGGCTATTTGCAGGTCTTTATGCGTTTGCTTGTTTTATGTAATGTGGTGGTGAGAAGGTGTGTGTGTGTGTGTCCTGATTTACACACAGAAGTGTTTGATGCTGCAGTAAAAAGACTTACATAAACTTTGCAAAGAGTCCCTGGCTTCAGGTGAGCAAGTGAATCAAGAATGAGCACTAGATGTGTGGTGAAGCGCGCTGCTCTCATTTATTTTGATACCTTTTAAACAACCTCCCTGTAAGAACTGTCTGCAGTTTTAGGTCTTATTTGTAAGGCTTTCTTTTGGGACATAACACTATGTATCTCTGTACTACAGGAATAGCAGAGAAAGGCACGCAGAGGCCAGTCCTTTTTTTATTTTGTGGGGGAGACAGAAAGAAAAAGAAAACTTAGAAATGCCTTGGTTTCTCACCTTGAATTTCACAGACCGCCATCTGGATGCTCCCTTTGCAACCTTTCCAGGCATCTTCAGGAGAATCATAATAGGATAATATCCCCCCACAGAGAAGGAACCATCGAGGCTGCCAACCTGAAAACAGAAGCAAGAGCAGGTCTCAATTATGGCCTACATGTGAGGTGCCTCTCAGGACACAGGAGCGGGACCTGATAAAGGAAGCTGGGTCCCAGCTCCGAGGAGCTTAAATTCCAGGGGAAACTCTAAGGGAAAGAAGTAGGTTAGAAAATACCAGTATGCGTGATCTCATTTTTAAAATTAGAAACAAACACCCATAGGGGCATATATTTTTAGTCACATAATGTATAGAAGTCTGCAACGGCCAGGAATATAGTGATGATTCTGATGATAGTTAATAGGATTACCGATGATTTTTATTCCTTTTTCCATTAATATAGTACTAGTAATCTTTGATTTTTAATTTTCTTTTAATATTTATTTTTGAAAGAGAGAGAGAGAGAGAGAGAGAGAGAGACAGAGTGGGAGTGGGGGAGGGCAGAGAGAGAGGGAGACACAGAATCCGAAGCAGGCTCCAGGCTCTGAGGTGTCAGCACAGAGCCTGATATGGGGCTCGAACCCACGGACTGTGAGATCATGACCTGAGCCGAAGTCAAAGTCAGACACTCAACCGACTGAACCAACCAGGTGCCCCTGATTTTTAATTTTTTTAAGGTAAAAGATTATTGTTTCCTGAACATTATCGTTTTCTTTTTATTTATTTGTTTGCTTTAGTGTTTATTTTTGAGAGAGATATAGGCAGAGCACAAGCAGGCTTCAGGCTCTGAGCTGTTAGCACACAGCCCAATGCGGGGGCTTGAATCCATGGACCACGAGATCATGACCTGAGCCGAAGTCGGATGCCTAACCCACTGAACACCCAGGCACCCCATGAACGTTATCGTTTTCATATACTTGCTCTTCTCTCCTTTGGTTAAGAACAATTATCCCAAACTTAGAAATAAGGCAAAAGATTACATTGCTCTGAAAGACGACTTCAACCACCTCCATTTTGAGCTCAGTCTGTACTTTCTGATTAAGTTCTTTCCAGCTTATCTCTCTTAACTCAGGCAAAAGACCCCACAGGCAAAGCCTCCAGTGATGGGAACTGAAACTACTCCCTCAAGCAATTAACTACTGCCCTGACTCCAGCAAGACCCTGCACGATTGACCCCAAGATAGTGACTGACCTGACCTTTACTGCCCAGCACTGGTACCCACCGACCCTTCCCCCACATTTTCCTTACATAATAAACCCACAAGTATTTTCAGCACTATGGAAACAGTCTTTGAGATACCAGTCCACTGTCTTCCCGGTGTGGGCCTCACTGAAATAAATTCCTTTCTTGTGTCACCACTACTCATCTCTCTGTCTTTGGATTTTGTCAGCAGGGAATGGCAGATCCTGGTCTGTTGGGGCCTCCAGGGCCAGGTGCTCTTATACCCGTGTCCTGCAGCCCTTTCAACGTCATAGAGAGTTACAGAGTGCAAATAAGCCTGTGTGGGGGCGTATGAGCCCTAGGAGAAGGTAACTTTGACTTATTACTTAGCATTGATCCACTGTAATGAAATAATCTTAAAACATTCAAGGGCTTAACAACTTTTACTTTGGAGAATTTCAGGGGACAAACCATATTTGGTTGAAATACACATCTTATCTAGTCCTCTTACAAATTTATATTCTAGGCAACCAAAATTATTTGCTATCTTCCTGCTTCTGGGCTTTTGCCTGAGTTGGATCTTTTTTCTAAAATGTCATCTCTGACTATTTGTGCATAAGCCTTGTCAGTCTCTTCAGTCAGATATACACATATTTTTTTCTCTGAAATGTTATAGCCCTTTAGGGATACATTTTTCTTATGATGCTCTTCTGGCGCTGAGGCAGACAGAGAGAAGGCCAGGAAAAGCTTTGAGCAGAGCCCTAGGGGCTGCTTAGGTACAGATGTCCGATGACTGATTCACACAAACCAAGAGGCCTGAGACCCAAGAAGAGCTGTGGTTCCATCCAGGTCAGAAAGCAGGAAAAGACCAATGTTGCAGCTCAGGCAGGAGGAATTCCCTCTTTCTTGGCCTTTTTATTCTATTTAGGTCATTGATTGATTAGATGAGACCCACTCATATTGGGGAAGGCAATATACTCAGTCCACCAATTCAAATGTCAATCTCGTCTAGAAACATGCTCACAGACACACCCAGAAAGATGTTTAGCCACATGGCCAGGCACCTCATGGCCCAGGCACACTGACACATAAAATTAGTCATCACATCGGGGCGCCTGGGTGGCGCAGTCGGTTAAGCGTCCGACTTCAGCCAGGTCATGATCTCGCGGTCCGTGAGTTCGAGCCCCGCGTCAGGCTCTGGGCTGATGGCTCAGAGCCTGGAGCCTGTTTCCGATTCTGTGTCTCCCTCTCTCTCTGCCCCTCCCCCGTTCATGCTCTGTCTCTCTCTGTCCCAAAAATAAATAAACGTTGAAAAAAAAAATTAAAAAAAAAAAAAATTAGTCATCACATCGTATGTTAACTAACTTGGATTTAAATCAAAAAAATAATAATAAAAAAAATTAATCATCACACACCATTAATTTTAAGACTTACCATTATTTTGTTCAACACAAGAAAAAAAAATAACTGGCCATTAATCAATGACACGGCACTGCTTCTGCTTCCTGATTTCAGCTACTGAAATGTGGAATAATGTCTACAAATTGAAAAACTGTGGCACTAAACTAGGTTTAGCTTATAGTAATCTGAAAAAAGTTAAAGAGCTCCTCCTGTCCCTCAACACACACACACACACACACACACACACAGGGCACAGCTGCAGTTAGGTTTTGAAAGTTGCTGGTGAACTGTAATAGCAACTGAAACAGCACCTTCCCTGTAACATGTTCTATATTTACCTAGAAGTTATAGTTGTACTAGGGGAAGTTCTATGTATCGTTATTTTATCCTGTAGTCTGTAACTATAAAAACCATGACCAAAAAAACCTTTTCTTTAAATCATAAAGTTACTGGAATCTCAGAAGGCACATTAAGAGACCACAAAAGTCTCAGTCCCATTATATGAAATTTACCGGCAGAGCGATGGACAGTCCAGAGAAGGACTGGGAGGCACTGCTCTTTCACGAGGTCCATTTCCCAGAAAGCTCAGTTACAGCTCAGAAATAACTGTATGAGAAAAGCGGCAAGAATGAAGAGGCCATTAATCCACTTCCTGTTTTAAATTAATCTGCAGTTACTTTGATTGATGTTTCAGCTTGATAGTCTAAGGGATGCCCAGATAGCTGGTAAAACACTATTTCTAAGTTTGTCTGTGAGGGTGTCTCTGGCAGAGATTAGCATTTGAGTCAGTAGACTGAGTAAAGACTCCCCTCACCAATGCAGGTGAGTATCATCCAATCCACTGAGGGCCTGAGTAGAACAAAAAGGCAGAGGAATGGAGAATTTGCTCTCTTCTTGATGAGACATCCACCTTCTCCTGCGCCGGGACACTGGTGCCCTGGGGACTGTGGACTCAGATCAGGACTTAATACCATCCATCTCCCTAACTCTCAGGCCCTTGAACTCAGATCGAATTGCATCACCAGCTTTCTTGGTTCTCCAGCCTACTGACAGCAGATCACGGGACCGGTCTCCATAACTGCATGAGCCAATTCTTACAATAAATCCCTTCATATATTACAAGTACATACATATATGTATATAATACATATACAATTGTATATACTATTGGACCTGTTTTTCTAAAGAACCCTTGCTAATACACTTGGAAATGATCAAATATTCAAGGTAATAAAACAGCAGATGAAAACTGTGGGTGTAACCAGTCCCCGCTCCCTTAGATTACCATTGGATTAATCTTCCGGTCCAACCCCACTTTCCCATCCCCCCCTTTTTTGGCCATTCTCTGTTGGAGATGGAATGTGGTGTCAGCCAAACTCTCTGCTTGCAGGGATTAGACAAGAGATTTCAATGAGCAAAGAAAAGTTTTAGCTTATATAAGTTACCTCTGCCAGGGATGGGGTCGGGAAATAGAAGTATTTAAATGCCAATTTCACATACTTTGCATTATCCTGGATTATTTCACTATAAAAGGTATAGTGGACATTTATTTTTGGCAACCTGGCATCCACCCTCAACACCTCTGTTACTGAAATTCTCCTCCTCCACACTCTATCCATGTAGTTTGGGTGAGGCTGACTGGCTCTATGTGGGGCATGTGATTCAGGTTTAAATGGAGCTTCATGTTCCCTGTCCTCAATGATACACTCCACGACAGGCAAGTGACCCAACCAGAGATAAATAAACCTGAGACTTCTGCTGGGTCTGGAGACAGATGGAAAGAAATGGAGACTGCCTCTTTTTGCTCTGGTCTTGAAGATGTTTGCCTGGAGCTGTCAGCAGTCATTCTGCCACCACACGGGACCTAAACGTGATTCACCCACTAAGCGCGAACGGAGGTGGGAGGACTTGAGGGAGGCAGGGAAAGGAAGCAAATCCAGGCGACAGTTTTGAACACCGCAATAAGACCATATTATACCCATAGATAAGAACTTTTTCATAGTCAAAAAGTGAGCCAATATCCATTTTTTTTTAACTTCAAGCCTAAATTGGATTTATTCCTAAATAAAAGATTTACAAACTATCACATGATCAACTTCACTAAATGTAGAAAAAGCAAAAGCATTTGACAAAATGTAATAACATCCTTTCACAATAAAAATTCTCAACAAACTCGGAATGGAAGGGAACTTCTTCACCCTGATAAAGCATGTAAAAACAAACAACAAAACAACAACCCACAATTAACATACTTAATGACAAACGACTGGAGGTTTTTCCCCTGAGACAACATAAGGATGCTTCCTCTCGCTGTTTCTATTCAATATTTTATTGGAGGTTCTAGCAAGGGCAATTAGGGTAAAAAATGAAATAAAAGGTATCCAGATTGGAAAAGAAGAAGCAAATCTACCTTCATCTGCAGACATGCTCTTACATATTTCAAAACAAATCAAAGCAAAAACCTAAGGAGTTCAATTAAAATTAGAATAAATAACTTCAGTAACGTTGCAGGATAGAAGGCCATATGCAGATATCAATTGTATTTCTATACATTTGCAATGAACTGAAAGTGAAATTAAGGAAACAGTTCCTTTTACAGTAAGATCGGAAAGAATGATAGTTAGGAATACACTCAATAGAAGAAGTATAAAATTTATACTCAAAAACAATATAACATTACTCAAAGAAATTAAAGACTGGAAGATCATTATTCCAAAACTGCTACCAGCCTGTTGTTTTCTCATATAGTGCAATGTCTTTCTATACTTAATCTATACTTAATTGACAGCAACTGTTTGCAAAATTCACTTTTTTCAGCTCAACTAATGTCAAGCAATATGGATTTTTTCCAATGAGCATAGTTTTCTTGAAAAAATGTACATATATTTGGATCTAAAACAGCATAGCTCATGTTAACTTTATACTATAGTTTCTTCCTTTTTAATTTCACAACGACCACTTTAAAATCAGTTTCTAGACATGTTCTTATACCTTAAAGATCCAAACCAAAAAGTGACTACTTGTGAGTCACACCTATGTCTAAAAAACACTGTAACTTCCCATACTCAGCAGCCTTGTGACATGTAACTCATCCAAACATATCACTAAAAATAACTGCACTCCATTAAAAAGAGACATAAATTCTTTTTTTCTTTTCAAAGATCTTATTTTTAAGTAATCTCTACCCCCAACATGGAGCATGAACTCACGAGCCCGAGATCAAGAGTCACATGCTCTGCTGACTCGGCACTTAAATTCTTAACAATATTTTAAAATTTACATGTAGTGAAATTTCTTTGGTTACCAGTTCTGAGTTTTGATAAATGCATAATCCTCTAACAACCACCATAACAAATACAGAAAAATTCCATTATCCTCCCCTCAAAATTCCCTCGTGCTCCCCCTCTGTAGTCAAACCCTCTCCCCACACTGTACCCCTGGCCAACCACTGTTGTGTTTTCATTTTAGTTGAAAATATTTTGCAATTTTTTTGAAGACTTCCTCTTTGACCCACGGATTACTCAGAAACATATTGTTTGATTTCCTAATATTTGGGGATTTCTCACATCTTTCTGTCATTGATTTCTAGTTTACTTCTGTTAAAGACAGGAGCATTCTTTCAATTGGGCAGGGTTTCTACGATAGCCCAGAATATGGCTGATCTTAGTGAATGTTCCAGGTGCATTTGAAAAACATACAGTATTCAGCTGGTGTTCGAGGGATCACTCTGTAAATGTCAATTAGGTCCAGTTAGTTGATAGTATTCAGATCTTCTGTTATCTTTGGATGATTTACTGTCTACTTGTTCGATGGAGTACTGACAGGAAGAATGTTGAAGTTTCCAGGATAATTGTGAATTTCTCCTTTCAGTTCTATCAGTTTTTGCTTCATAGATTTTGACGTTCTGTTTCTAGATATATATACATTTAGGATTCCTATATCTTTTTGATGAATTAACCCTTTATAATTACACAGTGTCTTCCTTTTCCCTTGAGATTTTCTGTTCTGAAATCTACCTAGTCTAATATTCAGACAGCCAATTCAGCTTTTGATTAGTGTTTGCATGGTACCTTTTCCTATCTTTTTTTTTTTTTTAATGTTTTAAAAGACTTTCATTTTTTTAGAGCAGTTTTAGGTTTAAAACAAAACTGAGAGGAAGATACAGGGATTACCTATATGCCCCTCACTCATACTTACATAACCTTTCCCCTTATCAACATCACTCACCAGAATAGCTCATTTTTTTACCATTTATATTGACACATTATAATCATCCAAAGTCCAGTTTATCTCAATGTTCACTCTTCCTGCTGTACACTTTATGGATTCAGACAAACGTATGATATGTATCCATCATTTTTCATCTCCCACTACAACCCCTGCCCCTGCAGCAGCACTCATCTTTTTATTGTCTCCATAGTTTTGTCTTTTCCAGAATGTCACATAATTGTAATCATTCAGTATGTAGCCTTTTCAAATTGGGTTCTTTCACTTAGTAATATGCATTTAAGATTCTTCCATGTCTTTTCATGGCTTGACAACTCACTTCTTCTAAGCACTGAACAAGATTCCCTTGTCTGGATGTACCAGTTTATCCATTCACCTACTGAAAGGCATCCTGTCGCTTCCAAATTTTGCTATTGCGAATAAAGCTGCTATAAAGATCCTTGTGCAGGTTTTTGTGTGGACATGAGGTTTTGACTGCTTTGGGTAAAATTTAGCGACGGCTGAATCATATGGTAGGAGCAGGTTTAGTTTGGTAAGAAACCACCAAACTGTCTTCTAGAGTCACTGGCTGTACCATTTTGTATTTTTTTTTTTTTCTTTTTGTACCATTTTGTATTCTAAAGCAATTGATGAGAGCTCCTGCTATTTCATGTCCTTGCTAGCATTTGGTGGTGTCAGTGTTCCAGATTTTGGCCACTCTAATAGATGTGTAGTGGTACCTCACTGGTGCTTTGCCATTTCCATGATGACATACGACATGAAGCTACTTTTCACAAGCTCGTTTGCCATCCATATCTCTTCTTTGGTAGGGTGTCTGTAAGGTCTTTGGCTCATTTTTATGTTGGTTTTCTTATTGCTGAGTCTTAAGAGTTTTTGTATATTTTGGATAATAGTCCATT
This sequence comes from Leopardus geoffroyi, assembly GCF_018350155.1. Lineage (NCBI taxonomy): Eukaryota > Metazoa > Chordata > Mammalia > Carnivora > Felidae > Leopardus > Leopardus geoffroyi. Next base: position 121,796,343 of record NC_059331.1, on the reverse strand, counting down.
TATCAGATGTCTTTCACAGGTATTTTCTCTCAGTCTGTGATGTTTCTTCTAAATTTTTTTTTCAATGTTTATTTATTTTTGAGAGGCAGAGAGAGACAGTGTGAGTAGGGAAGGGGCAGAGAGAGAGAGAGGGAGACACAGAATCCAAAGCAGGCTCCAGGCTCTGAGCTGTCTGCACAGAGCCTGATGCGGGGCTCGAACCCACGAACCGTGAGATCATGACCTGGGCTGAAGTCGGACGCCCAACCGACTGATCCACCCAGGCGCCCCGTGTGATGTTTCTTCTAATTTTCTTGATACTGTCTTTCACACAGCAAAAGTTTTTAATTTTAATGAAGTCTTATTAAATTATTTTTTATTATTTTTTCTTATTATTTCTTTCATGGATTGTATTTTGGGGATTATATCTAAAAAGGCATAAAAATGCCAAGGTCATCGAGGTTTTCTCCTATGTTATCTTCCAGGAGTTTCACAGTTTTGTGTTCTACATTTAGGTCTATGATCCGTTTTGAGTTAATTTTGGTGAAGGCTGTAAGGTCTGTATCTAGATTAACTTTTTCTGCACGTGGATGTCCAGTTGGTCCAGCACTATTTGTTGAAGAGATTATCTCTGCTTCATTATATTGTCTCTCTTTCTTGGTCAAAAATCAGCTGATTGTATTTATGTGGGTTTGCTTCTGGGCTTTTTTCCCCCAATGATCTGTCTTTTCTTTCACCAATACCACACATTGTTGATTATATAGCTTTACAGTAAGTCTTTAAGTCAGGTAGCATCAGTCCTTCAACTTTGTTCTTCTCCTTCAAGATAGTGTTGGCTATTCTGGGTCTTTTGCTTCTCCAAATGACTTTTGGAATCAATTTGCTGACATCCATAAAATAACTTCTTGGGACTTTAGACTGGGATTGCATTGAATTTATAGATCAAGTTGGGAAAAACTCACAACTTGACAATATTGAGTCTTCCTACCCATGAACATGGACTATCTCTTCATTTATTTAGTTTTTCTTAGATTTCATTCACCAGTTTTGTAGTTTTCCTTATACAGGTGTTATACATATTTTCTTAGGTTTATACCTAAGTATTTCATTTCGGGGGGGTTTAAATGTAAATGGTACTGTGTTTGAAATTTCAAGTTCCACTTGTTTATTGTTGGTATACAGGAAGGCAATGAATATGGGCTTTTGCGCATGAACTTTGTATCCTGCAACCTTGCTAACATTTGTTATTAGTTCCACTTTTTTGGTTAGTTGTTTCAGATTGTCTACATAAGTGATGTTACCTGTGAACAAAGACAGTTTTATGTCTTCCTTCCAAATCTGTATGCTTCTAATTTCTTTTTCTTGCCTTACAGGATAAGCAAGGCTTCCAGTATGATGTTAAAAAGGAGTAGTAAGAGGAGGCATCCTTGCTTTATACCTGATTCTAGTGGGAAAGTTTCTAGTTTCTCACAATAAAGTATGATGTTAGCTGTTGGTTTTTGTTTTTGTTTTAGTATTTATTTATTTTGGGGACAGCTCAAGAGGGGGAGGGCTAGAGAGAGAGGGAGACAGAAGATCAATCAGAAGCAGACTCTGCACTGGCAGGCTGACAGCAGTGAGACTGTTGTGGGGTTCGAACTCATGAACCGCAAGATCATGACCTGAGCCAAGTCGGACACTCAACTGAGTCACCCAGGTGCCCCTTAGCTGTGGATTTTTTAAAAATACTCTTTAAAACTTCTCTTCCATTCCTAGTTTACTGAGTTTTTATCATGAATGGTGATTTGCTTAATGGCTTTTCTGTCTACTGATATGACCATACGATTTTTCTTTTTTAGTCCATTGATAGAATGGATTACATTGATGAATTTTCCAATGTTGAACCAGCCTTGCACATTTGGGATAAATTCTAATTGGTCATGGTATACAATTCTTTTTATACACTTTTGGATTCAATTTGCTGATTTTTTTTGAGGATTTTTGCATCTATGTTTGTATATCCTTTCATTTTTAATCTGTATCTTTGTATTTAAAGATCTCAAAGGCAGCATATAGTTTGGTCTTGTTTTTCATTCTATCTGACAATCTGTGTCTTTTATCTGTTTAGATCACTTACAGTTAATAGATTATCAATATAGTTGGAACTAGGGACACTGCTTTATTAATTTTCTGTTTCCTGTTTTGTTTTTGGTTACTTTGTTCCTCCCTTTCCTGACCTTTGGATTATATGACTCCGTTTTATCCACATCTTCTGCTGTATCTCTTAGTATTTGTTCATTAGTTGCTCTAGGGCTTAACAAATAGACATCTAACTTTTCAGCCTACTTAGAAATAATATTTTACTATTTCAAGTAAAATATGCAAACCTAAAACCAAAGAAGTCCTTTATCCTTCTCCTTTTATATTATAGTTACCATATGTATTACATCTACATATAACCATCCCCCCATGAGGTTATAATTTTTGCTTCCAACAGTCATACACATATTAAAGAACTTAAAGAGAAGAGTCTATTATATTTATCTGGATATTTACCATTTTTGTTGCTTTTTTTTAATCCTGATATTCTAAGTTTCCTGTGGTATCATTTCCCTTCAGCTTCAAGAACCGTTTTTAACATTTTAATTTTCCTTCATCTAAGGGTGTTTTTATTTTGCCTTAACTCTTAAACTCTGCCTTCTAGCCTCCACATTTGCTGGTAAGAAATCCCAGATACTGAAACTGTTTCCCTATCGTACTGTGTCTTTCTATTCTTGCTGCTTTTGAGGTTTTATTGTTTTGTTTTGTTTTTTTGTGTGTTTTAGTTTTCAGCAGTTTCATTATATGTATGGTATATCTTTGAGCTGACACGGCTTGGAGTTTGGTGAGTATCTTGAATTTGTAAATTAGTAGCTTTTGCCTAATTTGATAAGTTTTCAGTTATCATTTTTTCAAGACTGTTTTATTCACCAATGTCTTACTCCTTACCCTTCTCCTTTCTCCAAAGTCTAAATGTTAGACCTTTTGTTCTTGTCTCTGAGGTCCCTGACTCTATGTGTTTTTTTTTTTTTTTGAGGTACAAATGACATTTAACATCAACAACAGGATTTATGTATATATTGCAAAATGATCACCACAGTAAGTTTAGTTAACATCTATTACCACATTGAGTTACAAATTTTTTCTCTTCTAATGAGAACTTTTAAGATTTACTCTCTTAGCAACTTTCAAATATACAACATAGTATTATTAACCATAGTCACTGTGCTGTACGTTATATCCCCAGGACTTATTTGTAAGTAGAAGTTTGTATCCCTAAGGTTTTATTCATTTATTTCCCTTCATTTTTTTCCTTTGTTCTTTAGACTGGATAATTTCTATTGACTTATGTTCAAGTTCACTGATTCTTTCCTGTGTCATCTATATTTTACTGAGCCCATCTACTGAGTGATTTTTTTTTTTTTAATATTGATATCATACTTTTTTAGTTCTAAAATCTCCATTTAGTCCTTTTTAGTAGTTTCTATTTCTCTGCTAAGAATCTATATCTTTCCATTTGTTTCAAGAGTGTTCATCTTTACCATGGTGGTTGTTAACGTTTTGTCTTCTCTCCCCAGTCGGCTTGCTATAATTTACTTTTCAGAGTTCTCAGGCACTTGAGTAGTTTGTTCAGGTTTTAGTCTCAGTGGGAGAGAGACTACAGTGAACTTACTCCATCTTGGCCCAATAACAATACTCTTAAATAGAACTAGTAAGACACCCACTAAATGAAATGTTAACCTCATGCTAGGGTACATCACTCTGCCTATAAACCGATCGTAGTTTCTTCAGAACTTTTGCCAATTAAATATTATGGGAAACCAGAAGTTTACAATCTTATTGTTTAACAGAAAATAAAAACAAGATTAAAAAAAACCCCACATTAACACACTGTAAATTTTTAAAAATCAATAATGAAATACTGCTGTTTAGAAATGCAGAAAAACACAAGAAGGGGCTATTTAAATCTCTTATAGAAAATTAAGCCAAAAGTAAAGAAAAAAATGAAGAAAAGGTGCTTCTTCATCAAACTTAAGAGGAAAAACTAGTGACCATAATCAAGTGGGAACAGAGAGAAGAAGCAAAAAGGCTGAATTCGTCTCTAACTTCTTTTGACTTTCATTTCCTTTTCTACAGAATTATAGCCTGAGTTTAATAGTCTCTTTCAGTTTTCAAAACCTGTAAACCTCTATCTTGATTCAAAGTAACAGGAAACTTAATTCTTTCGCAGCATCTATTTCAAGAGAAAATAACTAGTGTCAAGAAAGATTAAATTTCTTCAAAGAATTAACAACCTTTCTGAAGTGGTGAGTCAAGACTTAATTTGTTCACCATAAATTAATGGTTGCTGTGTTCATAACTCATATATATTACACGATGGTCATAATATATCATGTTATAGATATTTTACAGATACATTAGTGGTGTGAAAATCTACCATTTCTAAATTGAAGCAAAGCAGTTACTCAGTCCTGACCGCCACAGTCTTGGTGTTTTCCGTGTCCAGCTATGGGTGCTCAGCCATATTCTACCTCATCAAAACCCTTGCCCATAGCTCAGCTTCCCCAGAGGAGCTCCAGACAGGACAGTGGGTAACAAGGCTGTGGGTTCTTCTGCCAGGTCAGTCATAAGACTTTTGCTGCAGCTGGGAAGGAGGAAGGAAGAGACATCCCTAATAGTAGCAAATAATAACCAAGCACTAGCTAAATTACAGGCTTCTTAATTTACCATTAATTAATTCACAAAGCATTTTTTGAGCAGTTATAATTTGCCAGGCTTGGAGATTACGAGAAAAGATGATCCCAGGCTTCAAAGAGTGACAGCCTACTGGGGAGTAAGGCATGCAGATGGTGAGGAGACTATCATTACAATATATTAAATCAAATTCTCTTTAGAACCTTCTGTTGGAGCCTGCTGTAGGTTACCTCTGTCTGTGCTTTGGGCTATCAAACTGGACATTTGTTATATTTATTTGTTCTGGGCAATGCTTTCTCATATGTTCCACCATTACCTTACTCAAGAAAATAGGAAATGTTGTTTGTCCAAGTTCAGACTCATAACATCTATATGTGTCATCTTGAGCATGTCACTTAATTCCTCTAGGCATTACTTCCCAATTTACAAACAGACAGACAGATGAAACTGAGTATCTAAGGTTTAACACATCATCTTCCTTCTGATTATAATGTCACTCTTAACAAACCCAGCAACCTCTCACTACCCCAGCTCCAAACCTGAGGGTCACTTTCTGCCCCATCCCTCCAGGTCAGTCACTAAGTCTTGCCCAATCACACTCTTCTCCACTCTTGCCTTCACTGTTACACCATGCCCATGTTGAGGCGTATGGTGTAAAATCATGGGAAGGACAAAAGCCAGGCAGACCTGGCTCAAGGTTTATTTGTTGTGTGATTCGAAGTCAATCATTCATCTTACGAGCCTTGGTTTATTCATCTGTGAAATGGAGGATACTGCCTCCCTCCTCCCCTTCCATCATCATTGTGTTCCCGTTATTTCAGTGTTTTCTCCTCCCTTATCATGTTTTAGCCAGCTGAATCTTCCTTATGTACTGTTTTTACCTGTTCTTTCTTCCTATTCAGAAATCCCAAGTGACTCCTCACCAATTCAAAACTCTCAGGCTTGGCTTGGCTTGGTAATCTAATCCTATCCCATGGGGCGTCTGGTGGCTCACTCAGTTAAGCATCCAACTTTGGCTCAGGTCATGATCTCAGTTTGTGAGTTGGAGCCCCACATCAGGCTTGGTGCTGACGGCTCAGAGCCTGGAGCCTGCTTCATATTCTGTGTCTCCCTCTCTCTGCCCCTCCCCTGCTCACACTGTGTTTCTCGCTCTCTCTCTCAAAAAAAACAAATAAACATTAAAAAAAGCAAAAAGATATTTGTGATGTCAACCTGGATGACCAAAGACTTTAACATTCCAGCCTGTCAGGGATGCCCCAAATTTGCCTTTAAAATTCCAAGACTCCAGAGGATGATAGGTAAGAGCTAACCCCCTACACCTAGGGACCAGCTACATGCAGTGTAGCTCTTCTGAGCTTTGTCAAGCCATAGCCTTGAAGCAACCATGTAAAGGCTTAAGGGACAAAATCATGAATTTAGCCGAATTTAGAAAGGCACTTTTCATAGTTAAGAAGGACAGCCACAAGCCTATTATCTCCTTGAGAACAGGGATCATGTCTTACTCAAAACAGTATCCCTAATATCCACACAGGGTATAGTAAGAGTTGATGCTACTGTTCCATCCATTCTCAGTGAATGAATGACTGACGGGGAGCTATTAGACTGTGTTAAAAGTAGACTGTTGATGGGGCGCCTGGGTGGCACAGTCGGTTAAGCGTCCGACTTCAGCCAGGTCACGATCTCGCGGTCCGTGAGTTCGAGCCCCGCGTCGGGCTCTGGGCTGATGGCTCAGAGCCTGGAGCCTGTTTCTGATTCTGTGTCTCCCTCTCTCTCTGCCCCTCCCCCGTTCATGCTCTGTCTCTCTCTGTCCCAAAAATAAATAAACGTTGAAAAAAAAAAAAGTAAAAAAAAAAAAAAAAGTAGACTGTTGAAACCTTTCCTCTGGTATTTAAAAATCAAGACAGAGCCATCCTTGTCTTGGACTATACAGGAACAATTCTACCTAAAGGAGTAGATTCTCAAGCAAATGATATTTTGCTTCCTTTGATGTAACATGAATACTGAGAAAGGTCAGCCCTCTCTCTGGCTAACTCTAAGTTACCCACTTTTCCATCTCTTCTGCTACTGTCACACCCCCCACCAGCCAACTTGAAAATGGATCCAGGGAGAGAAATGCCCAAGCATCACAGTATTTTTTGGACCTCCTTGTTGTCTATTCATTTGTTTTCTGTCCAGCAAAGCTCCGTTGCCTACTTTCTTACCTGTTCCAAACCTATTCCTAATGGAGTTTAGCTGGGCTTTTGCTCAATTCTAAACAATATGAAAGTAATAGTAACAGGAAATGGTAAAGATTGAACACTGAGAGCACAGTCTGAGAACAATGGTCCTCAGGCCTCCTGTCCACAGACCACATCAATGACCTGAGACTCCATGGTCACTCCTAACATCTCCAACCACATCACACATCAGAATTAATGGAAAGCCTGGTGCTGCTTTTGAGGGAGTGCCAATAAGGCAATGGTCTAATGTCTCTTATGTTCCTTAACAAATTATTAATTTTTGCTAGAGGCAACATTACAGTGGTACACAGAATTATGTGATCTGTAATCAGCATTCATTCAAAACAATGACTGTCATAGGACTACAGAGTCAATTCCAAGATTCTGATGGCTCATTGGAGTATTTTCCTTTATAGATTATATCACTCCAACTTCCAAAAGGAGGATTTAAAAAACTCAGGTTAGGGGCGCCTGGGTGGCGCAGTCGGTTAAGCATCCGACTTCAGCCAGGTCACGATCTCGCGGTCCGTGGGTTCGAGCCCCGCGTCGGGCTCTGGGCTGATGGCTCAGAGCCTGGAGCCTGTTTCCGATTCTGTGTCTCCCTCTCTCTCTGCCCCTCCCCCGTTCATGCTCTGTCTCTCTCTGTCCCAAAAATAAATAAACGTTGAAAAAAAAATTTTTATTAAAAAAAAAAAATAATAAATAAATAAAAAACTCAGGTTAGGGGCATCTAGGTGGCTCAGTTGGTTAAGCGTCTGACTCTTGATAGCCACTCAGGTCATGATCTCACTCACGGTTTGTGGGTTCGAGCACAGGCCTATCAGCACAGAGCCTGCTTGGGATTCTCTCTCCCCTTCTCTCTCTGCCCCTCCCCCACTCATGCTTATTCTCACTCTCAAAATAAATAAACATAAAAAAAAGGAATTCAGAATACATACACTTTCAGAACCAATGAGGAGACTCAATTTGCATACAGACAAAACCAACAACTGAATTTTTCTGGCATAATTAATCAAAACAGTTGTCCAATTAATCTAACAGTAAGTGAACTATGTACTAGACAGGTTCACATATGTTATCCATTTCATCTTTGTAAAAAACCTAGTATGGCTATTATTCTTGCTGTCATCTTAAAACTGAGGCTCAGGGAGATTAAGTAACTTGCTCAAGGTGTCAGCATTAGTAAGTAGCAGAGCAGAACTTTCAACTCAGGGCTTACAGACTTCAACCATTTTCATTTAAAGCATTTGAATATACTGGCCCATGGCCCTGTCACTGAAATCATGAATTGAACATTGGATATGGCAAAGAATGTAAACAATGAAGGTGACCCTTAACTCACATCATACACAAAAATTAGTTTATTTATTTATTATTATGTTTTATTTTATATTTGAGAGACAGAGAGAGAGAGAGAAAGAGCATGAGCAGGGGAGGGGCACAGAGAGGGAGACACAGAATCTGAAGCAGGCTCCAGGCTCCGAGCTGTCAGCACAGAGCCCGATGCAGGGATCGAACTCACGAGCAGTGAGATCATGACCTGAGCTGAAGTCAGACGTTTAACCGACTGAGCCACCCAGGCGCCCCACAACAATTAGTTTAAAATGGACCACAGACCTAAATGTAGGAGCTCAAACTAAAAACTCAGGAAAAAAACAGGAGTAAATCTTTATGACTTTGTGTTAAGTTAGACAATAGTTTCCTAAGAATGAAACTAAAAGCATAAGCGATAAAAGAAAAAAAATCAATAAACTGGATACCAAAATTAAAAACTTCTGTGCTACAAATGAGACCATCAGAAAAGTAAAAGGTAATCTACAGAACAGGAACAATATTTGCAAATCATATATTAGATAAGGAACCTGTATCCAGAATAAAGAATTATAATTCCATAATGAAAAAGAGCTCAAACAACAAGTGGGCAAAGGCTGTAAATAGACATTTCTCCAAAGATACATGAATGGTTCATAAGCACATGAAAAGATGACCAATATCATCAGTCATTAGAGAAATATAAATCAAAACCACAAGGAGGTAACACTTCACACTCACTGGAATGGATATAAGAAAAAAGACAGATCATAATGAGTGTTGGTGAGAATGTGAAGAAATTCTTTCATTACTGATAAGATTGTAACATGGTGCAGCCAGTTTGGAGAAGTTTGGTTGTGTGGTGTTTTTGTTGTTGTTGTCGTTGTTTAAGTTTATTTAAGTAATCTCTACACCCAACATGGGGCTTGAACTCACAACCGTGAGATCAAGATCTGAGCTGAGATCAAGAGTCGGATGCTTAATTGACCCAGCCACCCAGGTGCCCCAATTCCCCCCAAACTGTTAAACAAAAAGAGTTACCATACAACCCAATAATTCCCTTCCTAGGTTTATATTCAAGAGAAATGAAAACATGTCCACACAAAAACCCGACACAAATATTCACAGCACCATTACTCATAATAACCAAAAAAAATGGAGCAACTCAAATTTCCAATTGAGAATGGATACACAAAATATGGTATATCCATACAATGGAGTATTATTTCCAATAAAAAGAAATGAAGTACTGATAGATGCTATACATTCATGAACCCCAAAAAACATTATGCTAGGTAAAAGAAGCCAGTCACAAAAGAACACATAAAATGTATGATTCCCTTTATATGAAATGTCTAGAATAGGCAAGTTTACACAGACAGAAGATTAGTGGTCGTCAAGGGTAAGAGTGGGGTGGGGTGGGAGTGAATGCTAACTGGGTTTCGTTTGGGGATAATGCAAATATTTTTAAATTGTGGCGATGACTGCACACTAAAAACTACTAACCAGTATACTTTAAATGGTGAAATTTATGATGGGTGAATTATTATCTCAATAAAGATGTTAAAACAACAACAAAAAATGCTGATCAGTGGTTACGAGACCATGAGAATCTTGCTCTGGATCACTCACATTCCAGATGTCCTTTTTACACAGCACAAACGTATACGGGCAAGAGTCACCTTCCTAAACCTGCGTTGGGGGGCAGTAAGCAAAATTATCACACCTCCCCAGACAACCATCTGGTCAGCATGATGCAAGCTTTTGTTATTTCTGGAATGCAGTACTGCAATGTGTTGTGCCCTAACCTGCTGGCCAGGGCCACGAAGCCTGCAGCTGGATAGAGCTCAGGGCAGCAGCCCTCCCGCTTGCTGAATGGGCAGGAAAGGGACCTAAAATGGCAAAGTAGAAAGCTCACAGCACAGTTCAGAAAATTTCCTTGTGACAAAACACAGGCACAACACTGAGCAAAGTCTTCCTCACTCCTGAACTCCTCCCTTCCTCCTACCCCCAAATGGAGTCTGCTATTCTAGGTCAACATATTTTAAATATAGGTGCATTATGAATCAGCTCGAATTATATAATGATCAAGCAGGAAGGACCTTTCAAGGTATTATGTAATGGAGCAATGACTCCGGAGCCACTTACTAACTGTGTGACCTTGGGCCAGTTCCTTGACCTTTCTGTGTCTCAGTACCTTCATCTGGAAAATGGATGTGAAGATTAAATGAGTTAATACTCGTAAAATGTTTAGTGCCTAGAACATCGCAAAATCTTTTACTATTTTTATAATTATTGACTGGTAAATCTCATCATTTTTATGGAGGAAGACGTTAAGCTCAGAATGGTAAAGTGAGTCTGAAGCTTGCAGCGGCAGAGCTGGTATCAGATTTTAGGTCTCTTTAATGCCTCAACTATGGTTCTACTATTAATTTACAACCGAGCAGGTATAATATTCCTTGACCAACTTTTAGGGCTTGAAAGATAGGAGTAACAAACATACAACGCCTAGCTCTACATTTCACAAAATACAGGGATTTGTGAAATGTTTGATCCATATTTCCTTTTCATTCCAGGTTTAATCCTCTAATGTCTAAAGAGAAGGTGTGACGCTAAATTCCAGAATGTCTAGTGTTCTGATGTTTAAAAAGTGGTATGGCTCAGGGCTGTTAAAGAAAATACACGTAAGTTTTCTCTCTCTCTTTTTTCATTTTCCTTTTAAGGAGCACAGGGTACCTGCATATGCCTAGTGTATTAGGAAAAGAGACTGTTTCTATTTCTCTATTTTAGTACTATACTCATGCAAGCAATTTAAATGCTATTCTCTGGGTTTGATGATGTTTCCAACTTTCAGTAAATGATACCTACCGGTTGATTAAAGAGGCAAGAGAAACTCACAAAATAACTACAGTATTTGGCAAAGTACAATAAATGCAAACAAAGTAAGTGTTTAAACACTCTCATCATTTCTCTCTCTTTCATATACTCCTACCGCCCCATGGTGTTTACACCAGCATAAGAGATAGGCAGGGGCCTTTCAAGCTTCTTATCCACTCCTGCAGCCTTGTTGGAGCCTCACACTAAGCTCTGCAGCCTTTCAGGTCTTCTTTCCTTTCCTCACTCACTCGCCTCTGTCCTGCTTTACGGCCTTCATACCGACATTCCCCGTAGCTAAAAAGTTCTTCCTCACAGGCTCCAAATGCACCTCTGCCTTGGCCTCGCCAACTAGCTAGCTTCTATTTATCCTTCAGGTTCTGCTTAAATCTTTTCTTCAGAGAAGCCTCCCCCAGTGACCCAAACTAGCTTCTCTTCTTCCCTTCTCCCCAACTCACACACACTTGGAACACGCTTCTAAGTACTTCCAATAAACATCTTTCTCCCCCATCAGACTGTAAGCTCAAGAAAGGAAGGGACTGTGTCCGTCTTGTTCAGTGTTGCTTGCCCTGTGCCTAACATAATAGTAAGTAACAACACAGTAGATGGCAAATGAAATTAACAATATCCTCCAAGCATTAAAAGGATCAGCTAACAAACTGATTTCCTAACTTCTCTACTCAGATTTGACAAAAGGCTTCCCATATCAAGCCGTGAGCATGACAAAATTACACAAACAGATATGACCATTTAGAGAAAAATTCACAACAAACAAAAACTGTGGCTGGGATATCTATTTTAATGTTTATCTATTTTTGAGAGAGATAGAGAGAGACAGAGTGCGAGCGAGGGAGGGGCAAAGAGAGAGGGGGACACAGAATCTGAAGCAGGCTCCAGGCTCTGGGCTGTCAGCACAGAGCCTGACGGGGGCTCAAACTCACGACCGTGAGATCATGACCTGAGCCAAAGTCGGAGGCTCAACCGACTGACCATCCAGGTGCCCCTGGGATATCTATTTTAAAACTGTGTGCAAAACCCTAAGGAAAAACACTACTTTTTTTAAAAAGTTTATTTATTTTGAGAGAGAAAGAGAGAAAGAGCATGGGGGCGGGGCAGAGAGGGAGGAAAGAATCCCAAGCAGGCTCCATGTTGTTAGTGAGAGCCTGATGTGGGGCTTGAACCCACAAACATGAGATCATGACCTGAGCTGAAAGCAAGAGTCGGATGTTGGGGTGCCTGGGTGGCTCAGTTGGTTGAGCATCCAACTTCAGCTCAGGTCATGATCTCAGGTTCGTGGGTTCAAGCCCCATATCGGGCCCTCTGCTGACCGCTTAGAGCCTGGAGCCTGCTTTGGATTCTGTGTCTTCCTCTCTCTCTGCCCCTCTCCTGCCTGTCCTCTGTCTCTCAAAAACCAAAATAAAATGTTAAAAAAAAATAAATAAAAGAGTTGGACGCTTAACCGACTGAGCCACCCAGGCAACCCGAAAACATGTTACTTTTAGGGGTGCTTGGTGGCTCAGTCGGTTAAGCGTCTGATTTCAGTTCAGGTCACAATCTCACGGTACGTGAGTTCAAGCCCCACGTTGGGCTCTGTGCTGACAGCTCACAGCCTGGAGCCTGCTTTGGATTCTGTATCTCTCTCTCTCTCTGCCCCTCCCTTGCTTATGTTCTGTTTCTGTCTCTCAAAAATAAACATAAAAAAAAAATTTTTTAATGTAACTTTTAAAAACAAGCATCAGAAGAAGAAAAAGTAGTAATGTCTTCATCAAAGCTTGTCATTAACAGTCACACTATGTTCTTTTGGGAGACTATCTCACATAGGAGGGTGGAAGAAACGAGAATGCATTTGTTCCTCCTAGGCTACACCATTTCGTTCCAAAGTAAATTTATCTCCTGATGAAAGACAGTGTGCTAAAAAATGATTCTAAGTATATCCAGTAAAAGTACCCAGTGGTGTGATGGGCTTCTATGAACACTATGCCCACAATGAGGTGGCATGTGGGTCAAGGGAACAAGGAGCATGATATAAGGACAGCTGCCTCTGGCAATGGCTCCAGGCTCCCGTTTTTAGGGCTTCCACCCTGGCACCAATCGCAGAATTAACTTCTCTTACTTGGGGCAGAAAAAAGGAGACTCTTTTCCAACTAGACAGATGGTACAGGCATCACATGATAAAGATTCCAAAAGATCCTTCTAGAGAAATTTTGCTGTATTGAAGAATACATAACAACAGTCAGGGGGAAAAAAAACAACCAGGAAGCAGGTACTATACACACAGACTAAACTTTCTATATGAAGGAGGATGAGAGTAAGAAAAGTGAGGAAAAAAAAAAAAAAAGGCAGGGGAGGGGGAAGGAAGAAAAGAAGGAAGAGTGTTCAGGATGAAAGAAAAAAGTTAAAAAGCATGTGTAATGGAAAGGGGTGAAAGACCAGGCACTAAATTTTACTCAAGGGGTTAAGATCCATATATCTCAGAACTTGGAGATACCTGAAAGACAAATTACCTGATCAAGCATGCTCCCTTTAGATTAGTAGAGTGTTAATGAGCCTTGGACATTCACCAAAGCCCAGCCACGAGTTACCCACATCTAATTGAACCATTTGACATCAAAGAAAGTCCTCAAAAGCCAAGGCCAGGTCTTCTAAAACACCTTTCTTCGCTCAGTCTTTACTAATGAATATCAGAAAAATAAACAACTCACCTCTAACCACAGTCTGCAAAAGGAAGAGATTCTGGGTACAGCCAACAGGTGCACTTTTGGCTGTGCTGTGTAACCTCATCAAAGTCAATATGCCAAATGATCCTCACAGACACATGAGTCCTTAAACTACCCTAGAGCATCACCACACTAAAACATTTAAAAAACTGTCCAGTCCTGGGGCGCCTGGGTGGCTCAGTCGGTTGAGCGGCCAACTTCGGTTCAGGTCATGATCTCACAGTTCATTAGTTGGAGACTGCATCCGGCTCTGTGCTGACAGCTCTTAGCCTAGAGCCTGTTTCGGATTCTGTGTCTCCCTCTCTCTCTCTCTGCCCCTCCCCTGCTTGAGCTCTCTCTCTCTCTCTCTCAAAAATAAATAAACATTAATGAAATTTTTTTTAACTGTCCTGTTCTATCAAAGGCTGGGAAAATATATCTCTCCCACTATAAGAGATACTGGGAATACCTCTGGTTTCAAATACACTGCTATTAAAATTAAAAGTGCCCAGCTCTTTTTCCATAATAAAGTTTAATTCCAAAATGGTGCCTAACACAGTTGCTAGCATGCAGAAGGCTTTTACTAAATACTGGTTGCAAAAACGAAAATATGCTTGTTCTGAATCATATTCACGGTTGGAGAATAGTTACGACCTTACAAGATATGAAGGAAGGTACTTCCACACATTGGAAAGGGGGCAGAGTGTATTTTTAAGCCATTCTGCTCAGCAGTGCAACAAAACAGTTGCTACCGTTTCATTTTGTGGGAATTTCTGGGTCTGTAAAACAAAAAGAACGCTCAAGTGAGACAAGCAAAAACCGTGTACATACTTTGGAGCTTTGAACTATTGAGATGGAATTCTGATATCTTGGTCCGCACGCAGATGACTCCGAAAGTGACAAAGGGAAAGTGTTTGCACTGGGGACTTTGTTTGAAAAAGGACCTTTCACCTCTGGAATTCCAAGTCACCTCTAGCATTCATAGGAAACCTTCCAACCTCTCTGCTGGGCGGGCGAGACCAGCTCCTTCGCCAGAATTCCATAGGCTCCTAGAAGACCCCCAATGCGGGAGTCAGCGCCTCCTTCCCGCTGACGCCGAGGGCATTGAGCCTTTCCAGTCACCCCAAACCTCTGTATTTTGTAGCTTTCCTTGAAGCGAAAGGGCAGTTATGGGCCTCACCCAGCCCCAGCAGAGGACTGTGTCCTTACAGCATGGGTGACACGGCCCCGTGAGAACGGCTTTGGGCAAGTATCCCCGACCCGTGCAGGCCTCTCCGGTTTCACTAGGGGCCGTGACCCCGACCCCCGGGGACGCGCGTCCGACGCCGCCCTCCCGCCGCTCAAACAAAGGACCCGGCGCCTGGCGCGCCCCCCACTCACCGCTCAGATAGTTGGTCCACTTGTACAGCACCCCCTCCATGTCGTCCGCGGCCCCTTGGCCCCCGCCGCGCCGGGGCCGTTTCCCTTCGCCCGCCGGCCCCCTCACTGCCCCAGGCCCCAGGAGGCGAGGAGCACCGGCAGCAGGGCCATCGCCCAGAGCTGCCGAGCCGCCGACTCCCGGCGCCCGGGCCCGGTGCGGGGACACCCGGCCAGCCTCACATCCTCGGCCCGGGGGCGGGGTCACTGCGGCGGCCTCGGCACGTGAGGACGCGGCCGGCCAGGGCCCCCGTGCGGTGGAGCGGCGCGCTGTTCACAGGGAGGCGAAGGCACTGGGTGGGCCCGAGTGGTGGCTGCAGCCTCCAAGGGGCCACTGTAGCGAGGGAACCGGTGGCTGGCGGTGCCACAGCGCGCTACCTGAATCCTCGACGCGCCGGGCCCGGGGCCCGCTCGCGCATGCCTAGTGCGCCGCTCGCGCGCACGTTCCCATGGTCCACTCCGGGGTTTGGCTGCGACTGCGGCGGCGGCGGGGTGACGTAGCGGGAATTGCAGGCAGGGAAATTGAGTCCTGGGAAGTGGGCTTGAGAGTAGGTGATGCGTCAGAGTGGAGAAGGGCGACCTATGAGACGATGCGGGACACAGTCCAGACTGTTAATGGTACCGTAGGTGGGGCCGGACCCACCTCTGGATGTTTGAGGGTCAGTGTGGCCCCTTAGGGTGCCTCCTGTGTTATAGCCCCCAGGGTCCAAATCTTGTTTCAAGGCTAATTGATGCCAGAAAATCGAGGCAGCTAGCAATAGAGCGTACGGAGTCGACGGGAATTTCACGACAGAATACAGTGTGGCTAGTAAACATGTTTAAACTCTAAGGCCTAGCTATTGGAAGTGCGGTCCATGGACAGCAGAATTAGCATCACCTAGGAGCTAGTCAAAATTGCAGGAACTCACGGCGAGCCCAGGCCTCCTGAGTTGAAATCTGCATTTTAACAGATACTCTAGAGGATTCCTAAGCGTATTAAAATGTGAGAAAGTACTGTGCCAAGGATGTTTGACCAGGGAAAATGTTAGCGATAGATTAAGTGGAAAGAGCATGTTATGAAAGAAAGTGTACAATCTGATCTAATTTCTTTTAAGCCTATGTCACAGAAGCATGAACCAAAATGTTAAGATGATTATTTGTAGATGGTGGCGCTATAGGCGATCTCTTTTTCTCTTTTTCTTTGGCATAAGATTGCCAGATTTAGCAAAAATACAGAACAACGGATTCGTTGTTTATCTGAAATTCATGTTTAATTCGGTTCTTTTATTTTAACTGGAAAACCTACTTTCGTGCTTTCCAGTTTCTTCCAAATCGACTGTAATGAACATGTGTTGCTTTTGAAATTAGGCGAAAAATGTAAAGCTAATAATTTTAAGCTAAGATGAGCCAGTGTAACTCGTAACTGTGATTACTGTTTCTTCTATAAAGTGGAGGTCTGCACGTCCGTCTCCTCGATAGAAGCTATTATTTACCTTCTACATTAAAGTCACTAAGAGATAAACTGTTAGCAGCCATAACATTATGCGGTGTTGTAGAATGAATCAGAAGACCGGGTTTGAAGGCGGAGCTCAAATGCTTTGGGGCTGAACAATTTTAAGCAGGACCCTTAACCTCTCCTTGCCCAGATGCATTTATCATTTAAATGGGATTAAAGAACCTGCCTTACTGGCGGTGTAGTGAGGTTTACGCAACGGGAATGCGCTTTGCGAACCCTACAGAAATATTTAAGCCTTAATCGTTTATACTGTAAGTAACAATACAGGATTGTGGACTCCTAGGGGCGGGGAGTAACCTCTCAGCGTGCCCAAGAGTAAACAGGCCTTTCCGGATACCGCTACCTTTTCACTTAGCCTGGGGGCTCAGCACGCTCAGCCGGGGAACTTCACAGCTGTAAATCTGCCGGAGGAGTTTCCGGTTAGCTGTGTTCCCCAGGGATCTCCCAAAATCCAAGGTTGTGGAATTCTTTAATCCGCCTTTCTCTAGGACCCCTCCCTGTGCTTCGCGGCCTGACCAAGTCCTGGCTCCGCCCAGCTGTAATTATTGCAGCATCATTGGCTTGAGAGGCTCCGGCGGACTGCACTGCTAGCCAATGGGGAGCCATCGTTCCCAAGAACCAACCTGTGAGAGCCAGTCAGGCCCGGGTTTGGGGTTTAACGCTTTAGAGGTGGGTTCGCATTACGTGGGAAAGTTGTCGTAGTAAGTGTGCCACGTCTGCTGGGAAGCGGTAGTCATGAACTTGCCAAAGGCCGTTGTCTTGAAGCCTTCAAATACTTTCTTAGTTCTATGAGGTCGGGGGCCCTTTCTCTGTTTTTGTAGGAACTTTCCTGTGCCAGCAGCATGAGGCTTTTTTTGTGGAACGCGGTGCTGACGTTGTTGGTCACTTCTTTGAGTGGGGCTCTGATCCCTGAACCAGAAGTGAAGATTGAGGTGCTCCAGAAGCCGTTCATCTGCCATCGCAAGACCAAAGGGGGAGATTTGATGTTGGTCCACTATGAAGGCTACTTAGAAAAGGATGGCTCCTTATTTCACTCCACGTAAGTAATTACACCTCGCAGGTAAAATAGTGAAGAACCCATCGACCTATGCGAGCTCTCTGGCAGGAAAGGTAGCCTGTATCAGGTTTCACTTCTCTTTTGAAAAATTGAAATCTGTTATTTCCTTCTTTGGGAAAGGAAATTGTTTAAAGACAAGACAAACAATTTGTTTAAAAACAATAAAGACAATAACGGTGCCTTTGAAGTTCCTTGGAACTTGGAAACGTGTGGTAAGGATAAAGGTTAATTTTTACTATAAAAATTAGAACTAGAATCTTTGACATATTGCAGAAGTATCTAGGTGTGTAATTAGGCAATAAGTAGAAAAACACTGTAAAGGAATTTCATTTCTCAAACTCCATTCCCGAGGGAAAATGACTCAATTCCATTTTGAATTTGGTGTAGGTGAAATTTACTTAAAACTTTTCGCAGGGACTCCATGAGCAGAATACACAATCATTTATTTGCTTGTTGTAGGATATGCTAATGCTAGCCTATTGATCTGTTTAATTTTTGTTCGTACAAATGACATTTTGGTCAAGGTATAGTACCATGATTTGTTTCATTATTTTATTCTTTCTAGAAATTCAAAGATTTCATTGATGGGTACGGTTATGGCCATGAAAGATTAATCCAATAACTATAGTGAATGATTTTCAGGTGGTTACACTATCATTATTTCTGTTCTATACGAACAAAGAAATTGCAACATGGATGTTTTACAAGTGTAATGATTTCTAATTAGGCATTGATTCTCATCATTCCATTCCAAGATTATTTACTGAGCATTTCTTTTATGTTAGGCCCTGTGTTTGAGACTAGGGAGATTAAAACTTTTTGGCTTCTCCATCCTTGTCCATTCATTTATCTGTCCATCTAACAAACCCTTATTGAGTGATCACAAGTCAGGCCTTGAGGATGCAAAGGTGACTTAAGAGTGGGCTCCTGTCCTCCAGCAGTACATCATCTACAGGAAGGAGGACGACAAGTAAATAGCTCATGCTATGTAGTACAGAGTGTTCCAAGTGTTTGCAAAGCATAATGGAGTCTGGCATTAATGATGCTCTGGGGGGGTGGGGTAAGAGAAAGACTTCCCAGAGATCATAATTGAGATGGGTCTCGAAAGATGGGTGGAGGGTTCCTTCCAGGTGGAGAATGGGGGCAAGGAGGACATTCCAGGTAGAGAAGATGGCATGAACAAAAGTAGTGAAGCTCTGTGGCCCATCCTAGACCTCATTTTCGGATGAACTGCCTTTATTGAGCATTCAGACCTGGTCTGTCAGGTTTTGGAGAAATGAATGGCGTTCTTCTCTGAACTCTGTTAGCCTTTGCAAAAATTTCTGAAACAGTGGCTTGCCATAGAATTCTCAACAGCTCCATCTTCTTAGCAACAAGGCCAGTGCCACAGTAGATGTTAAACAAGATTAAGGTTTGCATTTAACAGTGCTATTTTTTTTTTTTAAACGTTTATTTATTTTTGAGACAGAGAGAGACAGAGCATGAACAGGGGAGGGGCAGAGAGAGAGGGAGACACAGAATCCGAAACAGGCTCCAGGCTCTGAGCCATCAGCCCAGAGCCCGACGCAGGGCTCGAACTCACGGACCGTGAGATCATGACCTGGCTGAAGTCGGACGCTTAACCGACGAAGCCACCCAGGCGCCCCAAGGTTTGCATTTAAAATTTTCAACTGCATCTTTATTTTTAGTCTGATCTCTTTTAGATACAGCCTGATGTCTTTCAGGTCTCAGAATGAAAAACCTATTGGCCTTTGGTGGTAGCCATACAACATTATTTAGCAGTTTGCTACTAAAGTTCTAGTACCCATTAAAAAAAAGCAGGGGGGCGCCTGGGTGGCTCAGTCGGTTAAACGTCAGACTTCAGCTCAGGTCACGATCTTGCGGGTTTGTGGGTTTTGGCCCCACGTTGGACTCTGTGCGGACAGCTCAAAGCCTGGAGCCTGCTTCGGATTCTGTCTCCCTCTGCTCTCTGCCCCTCCCCCCACTCATACTCTGTCTCTCCCTCTCTCTCTCAAAAGAAATAAACATTAAAAAGATAAATAAATAAAGTTCTGTACCTGATGAGGGGACGGTTGTCATGCGGCCTCAGTGTAAATGGTCAGGAACTGCTTACCCTGAGTTTTATGAAGCAGTACCATCAAGTGATCTGTTGTAAAGCATGTTTGCCATGTCTAGAATAATAGCCTGTGTGGTAAATAGCTTAAATCCTTTAGCTGTGACAAGAAATGTACCAAAACTGTAGTCAGCACTGGGTGACAGATTGTTTTCTTCCTTCTTTATTCTTTTCCAGCCTTCCCAAGTGTTCTACAGTTGGCAATTTGCTTCTTTAGTCATAGGGGGAAATTAAGAAAAGAGGAAGTAATGGCTTTTACCTAGATTTAGTAATTAACCATGGTGTCCATGAAACCTAGTAGAGTGATTTCTCATTCTCACCTATACGATATCCTTGAGAATACTTTCCGTATGTACCAAAAAGGAGCAAACTGGGGCTCACGTGCTATTCAGCCCTCAGTCCCCCCAGTAGCTTGGCAGGCTGGGTTTCTTAGGCTCGCCTCTCTCCAGGTCCTAAGCCAGGATATTTTGATCATTTCCTTCTTCCTCAGTCCTTGAGGGACAACTCCCCCAGGTTTCCCTGCACAGCCCCACAGAAAATGCCTGCAGGCAGCATCTAGGTTGGGTTCGGGTTGAAGAGCAGCCGTTTCCACGTGTCAGAGCTATCGCGAGACTGTACATCAGCAGGGCTTATAGGCAGACTAGAAGATGCTGTGCTCCCGACTCTCCAGTGTCCATGTGGGTGTGGACCCACTTGTCTTGGCAGTAACTTCTCCTTAACTTCTCTTTCTTCCCAAATTCACCCATTTTCCATGATTTTCTCCCTCTTCTGCCCGGGATGACGTTCCTGGGACAGCATCACTGTGGTTAAGACCTTGAAGTTTGGAGTTAGATCAAATACCAGCACATTTAACCTCAGTTTCCTCCTCTGTACAATGGGGAAATGATGGTACTTACCTCATATGATCATTCTCACGGAGTTAAAAGAGGCAAAGAATTTGGGATAATACCTGGTACACAGTAAATCTCAAATAATTATTAACTGTTTTTATTATTATTCCCTCTGCCCTTCTCTACCTGATTCAACTGTATGAAATTTGCATCAAGAAATAGGGGCAGTGGATTAAATTATTACAAAATTAACCTGGTTTTGTGTGTATGTGTATAGCTGTTTTTGTTAATTCCCAAACTGAATCACGTATTGGTAGAATAAAATGCTCCCACATCAATAAAAAAAGAAAGTTACTAAAGAGGTCTAATATGTTTTCTTTCTATTGTAGTCACAAACATAACAATGGTCAGCCCATTTGGTTTACCTTGGGCATCCTGGAGGCTCTCAAAGGTTGGGACCAGGGCTTAAAGGGAATGTGTGTAGGAGAGAAGAGAAAGCTCACCATTCCTCCTGCCCTGGGCTATGGAAAAGAAGGAAAAGGTAATAACAATTTCACATTTTTACTACAGCATTGGGGTTCTTCTCTAGATTAGGAGACAGAAGTCGGCGTAACTAGTATGTATTTTTCCCCCAGAAGTAGAAGATGTGTATTATTTTTTTTTTTTAAGTATGATTGCGTCTTGATTATCATTTGAGATGGCCAAATTAAAGCCATTCTATCTTAATGGTCAACTGAACTACTGATACAAAGTTCTGGAACCTTTAACTCTATCATTAACAATTTACCACCATATTAACCAAAAGAATGGTTTTTAAAAAATTATGGCACAATACTTACAAAATAATGGTTCCTATTTTAACCACTTTTAACTGTACGATTCAATGGCATTATGAACATTCACACTGTTGTACAAGCATCACCACTATCCAGTTTCAGAACGTTTTCATCCTCCCCAGCTGAAACTCATCAATTTATTTTAACACCAAAAAGAAAGGTTATTCCACATAAGTGTTTCGATGAGTTGAACACGTGAAATATAGATTATTCAGGTATTAAATGGGGTTTAGATGTGGGCTGCAGGGGGCTCACAACTGAAGTTTTCTTTAACAAAGCTTTTTTTGGGGGGTTGTTTTCATTCTTGTGTTAAAGTTGTTTTATAACTGTTGTTATAATTCACTTATAAAACCTGATGGAGTGACATGAAATGAGTGTTATAAAATAGAAGCAAATAGGCTAGCTGATTCCAGGAGATTTGTGCTAGTTTGTTCCAGGATGTACACCTGCTGTGTGAGTGGGGAGCCACGCAGCTTTCCAAAGGGCTATTTACAAGAGGCCAGATGATGTTTCCTGCACAAGATATATTTCCTTTCTAATTTAACCTAAGGGAATAATCAGGTATCAGGAGAAATATTTGTGGACAGGGATGTCCATTTCTACATTGTTTTAAAATGTTTATTTTTGAGAGAGAGAGAGAGAGAGAGAGAGCGTACAAGCAGGGGAGGGGCAGAGAGAGAGGGACAGAGGATCTGAAGTTGGTGAAGTTGGCTCTGTGCAGGCAGCAGCGAGCCCCATGCAGGGTTCAAACTCACGGGGCAAGTTCATGACCCAAGCCAGAGTCTGAAGCTTGACGGACTGGACTACTCAGGTGCCCCACTACATTGTTTCTAATAGCAAAAATATTGAAATCAACTTCAATGTGTAATGAGAAGGGTTAACTAAAATATGGCCCAGTTATTAAAAAATGGCATTTCAAGGATTAAAAAAATTATATCCAAATGGGTAAGATATAATGTTATATACAAAAGTGGAAAATAAAGCTATACTATATCCAAGAGTAAGTATTAAAAAAAAGTATATACACACACAGAGTGAATCACAAGGAAATAATTAAGAATGATAACAATTGGTGGGTCGGAATTATTTTTATTTCTGGTTCTGTCTCTTCCAAATTCTCTACAATGGGCATGTATTACATAATGAAGAAAAAAATTTATTAAGTAGTCACCAGAACCAGACAGGGAACCACTCTGATACTGTAGCAATAACAGACTTCACAGTATCCTTAGGTCTAAACTTAACCAGTTACAAATTGAGAATCCTAACCCCAGTTTCCAGAGAAGAAAGTAAATGCCATATGTGTAACATTATATTCTTTTTTTTTTAATGTTTATTTATTTTTGAGAGACAGAGAGAGACAGCATGAGCGGGGGAGGGGCAGAGAGAGAGGGAGACGTAGAACATGAAGCAGGCTCTAGGCTCTGAGCTGTCAGCACAGAGCCCGAGAAGGGGCTCGAACTCAAGAGCCGTGAGATCATGACCTGAGCCGAAGTCAGATGCTTAACCAACTGAGCCACCCAGGTGCCCTTGTAACATTATATTCTAAAATGGAACTTGCTATATAAATCTTATGCATAGAATGGAATTTACTAACCAAATTCAATTATTATGATAATCATCTCTTTAGAGAAGAAAATCAGGTATCTAGAAAATGTTTCTCTGATGTTCATCACCTTCCTGCTGTATCTTTATTGCGTCACCTTTAATGTGTATGTAGAATTAATCCATTACTCTTACTCCATACTATATTTAACTCAATTTTACTGTAGGACAAGCAGAGTTCTAAATTTGAGTCATTTCGTCCAAACTGAGAGCCATGAAACTAATTCTGCTGATGTGTATTTAACACTAATTTTGTAGTCATTTGGTACCACGTTTGAATGTCTCCTTTGGAAAGACACCAGTTTTATCAACGACCTAGTGCATGCCCCTTCTCTGTCTAGATCTGGAATGGTAAGCTTGGGCACAGAGTGTAAGTTTTGTTCTCTTTAATACTTAACAAATGCTCTTTGCCAGAAATATGTGGGATTTGAATGGGGGGGGGGACTAAGAAATATTTGTGATGTTTACCTAGACCTTTATGTTAAATACAGTTATAAGGAAACAAATTGAAAAAAAAAATTTTTTTTCATACTGCCCAGAAAGTATTTTTTTGAAAAGGCCCCTGGGACTTTTAATAGAGCTCTTTTCATGTTTTAAAAGATTTTTATCTCCCTTCTCAGAAATTTGTTTTAATTTCTTCTCTCTCATGAAATTTCTTCAGGATATGTATATAATTATATAGGTGTTCTATATCAGAGGAGGTGTTTCCCAAGTCTGAAATTGTTGAACCTTTCTGTATTGTTTTTAAAGCTTATAAGAGAATTATGTTTTAGTAATACATTGAGAGCTTACTATTTATGAAGCAGAATGCTAAATATTTTGCATAGCTTTATTTTCCTCCATCTTCCCAACAGATTCTGCATTTTATAAATGCATTCTATAAATGACGAAATAGGCTTAAAGAGGGGCAAGTTTAAGCTTTAACACTGGCTTGTGGGTCACCAGATCTCTCTCAGTTAGATACTGCCTCCTAGTGGTAGAAATGGCAGTACTCTATGTATATCTAGGTCAGGACTTTAGTGACACCACCCCTGCCCGCCAAAGTTAGTTAAATCACTTGTACTATAATTAACTCTGAATTATCTACAGCCCTTTAAGTCATTCTTGACATGTAATATATAATATCTTAATTATATTTGAAATTTAATACCAGGCCATTAGGCACATCTGTATGTATGTGTGTGTTTGTGTGCACGAAACAGTTTGTAATTGCAAAGCCAAACACAGACTGCTTTTGATCTACCAGTTTGGATTATTCCTTTACTATTCTATTTGTTTGAGTAACATATAGTTACAAGTAATTTACATCATATGTGATAGCCTTAGGAAGGCTCTTCATTGAATTCAATCAAAAGAATATTTTGTTCAGTGTCATAAGTTTCCTGTCATCAAAACTTTGGGATTGTTTAAGTAAAAGTTAACCTCCGTCTCTCTTCATGTCAGGTAAAATTCCCCCAGAGAGTACACTGATATTCAACATTGATCTCTTGGAGATTCGAAATGGACCAAGATCCCATGAGTCATTCCAAGAAATGGATCTTAATGATGACTGGAAACTCTCTAAAGATGAGGTGATCTTTCCTTCTTCTTACTCCTTTGTTTGCTTGTTTCTTCTCACTTATTAAAAAATATACTTATAGAGAAAATTTATTTTTGTTTGGATAAAATATTGTTTGTAAGTTTTCTTATAATACTGATGCTTTGAATATTGGCTTTTTTAAAAATAGGAAATCATTGTTTTGTAGAGAAATATATTGAGACTCAACACCATTCATTCTTTTGCTTCCCTCTCCCCCACCCCTACCCCACCATGTTTAAGGTTTACTGTTCCTTCCCTCTTTCTGAGTTTTTGAAAGGTCCATTTTGCTAAGACAATTCCCATTTTGAAGTTGCTATATAAGAAATGTGGATGTCTGGAGAAATACCTCCTGTTGACAGTTTCTGTTTAAAACTGTCAACTGGCTGTTAAATGCACTTTGTTGTAATTTCCTGGCGTTTAGCAGCTAACGGCCCACCTGCTGGGTTCTTTTGTTCTGGGTAGCACCTGGAGAAAGGAGACTCTGGTCTGGATTTTCTAGAGCAGAAGACCTTTCCCAGCCCCCTCTTAGTTCTGGTGTTTGCGTAAGGATAAAGGAAGAAGTCTTCTCCCTGTAATTCATTTAGGCTTTCGCAGCCATTTTTACACATACCTGTCTTAATCTGGCTGTTGTGAGGAAAGGATTGGAGGTAGAGAGCTACTCAGTTTTTTTTTGTCTGCCCATATTCTCCATTGTGGCCTGGCTGGTCAGAAATCAAGTCCCTTTTTATGTTTCGATCAATTTCATTCTAATGGCCAGGAAATGATTAAGTCTTAAATAAGCGAAGTTATTATGAACTCATAGGCTCATGATCTACAGCTACTAAATTTATAACACCTTGTACTATTACCAGTCATAGGACTTTTTTCTATCCAAGGTAAATTTCAGTAACCTTTCATTTAAAAAACCTTAAATATACAGCACATTAAAAAAAAAAAAAATCAATCCAGGGGCGCCTGGGTGGCTCAGTCGGTTAAGCGTCCGACTTCAGCTCAGGTCACGATCTCATGGTCCGTGAGTTCGAGCCCCGCGTTGGGCTCTGGGCCGATGGCTCAGAGCCTGGAGCCTGCTTCCAATTCTGTGTCTCCCTCTCTCTCTGCTCCTCCCCCGTTCATGCTCTGTCTCTCTCTGTCTCAAAAATAAATAAACGTTAAAAAAAAAATCAATCCAATTAAAAAAGGTGTTTATTAAAAAGTTTTTCTCGGGGTGCCTGGGTGGCGCAGTCGGTTGAGTGTCCGACTTCAGCCAGGTCACGATCTCGCGGTCCGTGAGTTCGAGCCCCGCGTCGGGCTCTGGACTGATGGCTCAGAGCCTGGAGCCTGTTTCTGATTCTGTGTCTCCCTCTCTCTCTGCCCCTCCCCCGTTCATGCTCTGTCTCTCTCTGTCCCAAAAATAAATAAACGTTGAAAAAAAAAAATTTTATAAAAAAAAAAAAAAGTTTATAAAAAAAAAAAAGTTTTTCTCCCACCCACATCCTCTTCTACTATGTGATCTGTCCCTTTCCGCATCCAGTTTTATTAGTTTCTAATGTATCTTTCCAGTGTTTCTTTATGCAAATACAAGCAAACATGAATACATATTCCTGTTTCCTCTTTTCTTACATAAAAAATAGCATGATATACATAATATTTGGCATCTTGCTTTATTCTCACAGTATATCTTAGGGATATATTCTACATTAATCCATCTGGCCTCATCATCTTTTTTTTTTTTAACAACTTCAATCTCCTTAATCTTAAAAATAAATATGTCATATGTTTGTATATTGGTGATAGGGGCAGGAAGGAGGACTTGAAATTACTGATCTAACAGAAGGAGTAATAGAGCTCTGATTAAAAATGAAAATACAGGTTAAACTGCATTATGGTCAATCTAGTGGGTAATTGGGAACAGGATTTTGTTTATGTCTTTAAACATCTGAATGAGACTGAAAACTTTTAGTGTAAGCACTCATCAGGCTGGATTTTGCTTTAATTTCTGAGATTGGGAGGTCATGAGGCATGGTCATAGCCAGATCCACAGCATGGACTATTACCAGACACTTACTTAAATTAAAAAATGCCATTAGGAGAGGGGAGGCAGGCGGGAGCAATGGGTGAAATAGGTGAAGGGGATTAAGAGCACACTGATCATGATGAGCACTGAGTAATGTATAGACTTGTTGAATCACTCACTATATTGTACATCTGAAATTAGTATAACACTGTAAATTATACTGGAATTTAAAAAATTTAAAAATTTTTAAATAAATTTTTTAAATGCCATTCTTTAATCTGATTTTAAGAGAGAAGTACATCTGAAATTAGTATAACACTGTAAATTATACTGGAATTTAAAAAATTTAAAAATTTTTATGGGGCGCCTGGGTGGTGCAGTCGGTTAAGCGTCCGACTTCAGCCAGGTCACGATCTCGCGGTCCGTGAGTTCGAGCCCCGCGTCAGGCTCTGGGCTGATGGCTCAGAGCCTGGAGCCTGTTTCCGATTCTGTGTCTCCCTCTCTCTCTGCCCCTCCTCCGTTCATGCTCTGTCTCTCTCTGTCCCAAAAATAAATAAACGTTGAAAAAAAAAATTTTATAAAAAAAAAAAATTTTTAAATTTTTAAATAAATTTTTTAAATGCCATTCTTTAATCTGATTTTAAGAGAGAAGTACATCTGAAATTAGTATAACACTGTAAATTATACTGGAATTTAAAAAATTTAAAAATTTTTAAATAAATTTTTTAAATGCCATTCTTTAATCTGATTTTAAGAGAGAAGTACCTGGAATTCTGACCCTAGTTAGAGATCTGGATAATTCAATGGAATGAAAGACTACAGTTTTTCAAATGCTTGGCTTTATTTAGCCTCAGATTGAGAGCAGGTAGTATCCTTTCACTGGGTGCTTTTCTTTTTCTCTTTCTTTTTTTTTAAGTTATTTATTTATTTTGAAACAGAGAGTGTGAGTGGGGGAGGGGCAGAGAGAGAGGGAGAGAAAGAATCCCAAGTGGTCTCCGGTCTCCGAGCTGTCAGTATAGAGCCCCACTCTGGGCTCAATCCCAGGAACCTTGATATCATGACCTGAGCCAAAATAAGACTGGGCCGTGTAACCAAGTGAGCCACCCAGGTGCCCTACTGGATGATATAAACCTTATCTTTGCCTCTGAGCAATATTCTGTGTCTATATTGGAGCAGTATAGCAACAGTTTTTAAGGAGAAAAAAAAATTTCCTTTACTGTCATTGGAAATATATCCAATGATATATTGTAAAGCAGTTGGTTGGTCATTGTTGTATATAATCCAGTAAACTACCAGTCCACTCTGTGATATTAACAGGCTTGGTGTGGGTGTCTTATGAAATAGAATTATTAATGAGACCCATTATTTTGTAGGTTAAAGTGTATTTAAAGAAGGAGTTTGAAAAGCATGGTGCAGTGGTGAATGAAAGTCATCATGATGTTTTGGTGGAGGATATTTTTGATAAAGAAGATGAAGACAAAGATGGATTTATATCTGCCAGAGAATTTACATATAAACATGATGAGTTATAAAGATACATCTGCCCATTTTATATGGCATCCATCCTTAAAGACAGGGCAACCATTTTAAAAGAAGGTCTTATTTTTAAATAATGTCCTGTTCCTCTTCTGGTTTTATATATATATGTATGTGTGTGTATATATATATATATATATATATATATATATACACACATATATATATGTATATATATATACACACATATATATGTATATATATGTGTATATGTATATATATATACATATATATATATTTTTTTTTTTTCCTGAATATTATTTGAAAAACCCCTTAAGATTCCTAAGTGCCCATTTCTTTCTGGTGAGTTATTGGGAAGAAAAAAATTGATTTGTCTTTGAACGGAAGACTGCTGAACTATTTTCCACTTTCACATATGAAGCCTTATGTTTTATTTGCTTACTTGCAATTTTAAAATATTGCAGCCAGAAGCATGCCCAACAAATCGGCACCCTCTATTTCTCCTTCCCTCTATTTTCTCCAAGTTAGATACTGACATTTGAGAAACCTTTTGCAATAGCCCAAGGCTTACTATTTTCATGTTATAATGAAACAGTGGGTCTGTAACTGCCTTTGAGTCTCTGCTTAAGGAAAAGAGGAAACTGGTTGTTGATTTGGGCTTGTAACAGTTACTGCTCTACTGAGATGTGTAAGGCTGAAGTGAGTAACAAAGTTAATAACTTATAAATATGTATACATTGAAACATTCTGCCCAGGACTTAAGTTTTATAAAGTTTGGTTCCTAGTGACTAATAATCTATAATGAGAAATAGGACAAATTATTTATGTGTCTGGCTCTTTGTAATAACGGGTCAAAACATTGTTGCTGAGGTAGAGAGTTGTATCTAGTCAATGTTTAAGTCTAGCAGATTACCCTTCCTGGTTTATTAATGAATAAAATCTATTACTAATGTATTATACTACAATAACCTTGTATCATGAGAGAAATTAGTAAGCCAATCGAAAATTTCCCATTTCTGCTCATCAAAAAATGACATGGATCCACAGCTGCTACTATTGGATAGAAATCTTTCCTGTGTCAAAAAAATGGATGATTTTATAATTTTACCTGAAATTGGCTTTTATCCTTTTCCTTTAAAAAAGCTCCCAAATCTCCATTTACTAAGAATAGTTCTTTATCATTTACAAAGTGATCTCAAGTGCATCATTGTCTTTGATTTTCATTGCTCTGAGCCCTGTGGGGGGGGGGGGGGGGGGGAGGGGAACTGGTGGATCTTAATGTAACTGTTTTATAGATGAGGACATTATCCTTCAAAGAGATTGATTGTTTTGTCCAAGGTCAACAGCTAACTTGTGCAAACAGATCGCAGTCCCCAAGTTCAGTATGTTTGTTTTGCCCTCTACTAGTGAAAAAGCAAAACTTCCCTTTGAACTCATTGGACCTAATTCTCTCTTCACCTTGCTCTCAAAGCAGTCAGCTCTGTTTTTTTTTTAATCTTTGCCTCCTTATCCTTTGAAGATGGTGAACTGGCTGTTGTAAGTACTTTTGAATTCTTCCCCTGATCTAGGAAAGGCTCTGGTTTCATTGAATAGTCTTGGGGTTAGCACTGAATTGCCTCAAAAACCCTGTCCTGTGAGAAGATCCAGGCATGTTTCTTAGTCCTTTCATGCTTGTTTACCTCTAGGTTTTTTAATTTTGTTTTGTTTTGTTTTGTTTTAGAGAATCATGAACAATTATTGTATCATACACAGGCTACTTTTGCCACTTATCTGTTGACATTTTCCTCACCAGAACATAAAGTTCTTGAGAAGAACATATATAACACCTTTTTCTGATGAAATCAGCTATATGTCAAAAACTCTTAAATTGTCACTGCTATTTTCCTCAACCCGGAGGAGTTATGAACCACAATACAGAAAGCCTTATGCTGTGTTCGTCGGGAAGGAGAGAGCTTGTCACGTGGTAGCACCTTGTATAGACGTTATTGGCGATGCTATCTCCGGTAAAGCAGGCAAAGCAAAAAGAATTGTGATTATTTGGGCAGCATATTTCTTTATATGTGAGTTTACATAAATTCTCATCTAAATCTTTAGACACAAACATGAAATGAAAGCATATAAATAGGTTATGGTCGTTTTTAAGCATCTGCCTTTGGTTTAGCTACACCTCTACCCCTTTCCATTCGTGGGAATAATCAGACATGAACTGTGACCTCACTTGTAATATAATTTGACTCATTAATATTGCTAGATATGTCCTACTTAAGTTTATATGACCATGTTGTATTCTTTTCAAAATAAACTTTATTTGGGGAATGATTGGTTTTGTGAAACATTCTTCAAGTGCCAGTTTCCTTAGCAGCTTTATTGGTTTTCTTACCTGTTATTCTAGGTTTTATGTTGAAACTGGATAGGGAAGATGGATAGGTCATGGTAGGAGAGGGGTGTAGTGACGCATGGAACGTGATTATCTGCTCTGTTTATTTTATTTATCTGTTTTTGACATTAATTTTTGTTTTTAATTTTTAGAGACAGTGTGTGAGTGTGGGAGAGGGGCAGAGGGAGAGGGAGAGAATCCCAGGCAGGCTCCATGTTCAGTGGGGAGCCTGACGTGGGGCTCTGTCCGTCGCACGATCCTGGGATCATGACCTGAGTCCATATCAAGAGTCAGACGCTCTGGGGCGCCTGGGTGGCACAGTCGGTTAAGCGTCCGACTTCAGCCAGGTCACGATCTCGCGGTCTGTGAGTTCGAGCCCCGCGTCGGGCTCTGGGCTGATGGCTCAGAGCCTGGAGCCTGTTTCCGATTCTGTGTCTCCCTCTCTCTCTGCCCCTCCCCCGTTCATGCTCTGTCTCTCTCTGTCCCAAAAATAAATAAACGTTGAAAAAAAAAAAATTTATAAAAAAAAGAGTCAGACGCTCGACTGACTGAGCCACCCAGGCGCCCTTGTCTGCTCTGTTTAGAGATATGTGTAAGAAAAACTGTGCTTTGGTTTCAATTGTTTTGAAATAAGCATTAAACATTGAGAATCGCGGGCAACAGCTGCTGGTGAATTTTGGTACCAGAGAAAGTGTATGTGTTGGGTTTTAGTCAGTGTGGTTTGGGTGGTAGTTCTCACTATTGTTTTCGTTTGGGATTTTATTTTGTCACAGGTAGGCATGATGATGATTAATGCCTAGTGAGTGAGTGAGCACTGTAAAATGTAATTAAATGAAATGCTGGGTTGTCATAAAAATAACAAGAAACAATGATTTCTGATTCAGAAGGGGAATCAGCCATTTGAATCTTTGCTTGTGGAAATGAATTTGTACCCCTTCATGATATATAGGAAATTCTTTACATCTACAGCGCTGTTAGATATGAGCATGCTGTCTGTCCCTACTGAATTGAGTGTATGGATGATTTCTCAGCGTTGTTTGGAAACTGCAAGAGGAGAAAAAGGGACTTGGTGGAATGTTATGGAAAAAAATACATCTCTCACCCTTTTATTTAAAAAGGGACTTATCATCGTAATAATAACCCTGGGAAAAAAATAACAAGCAACTTATTTTCCAGAGTTGCAGAGCACTTGGTCATAAGGGCGTTTCGATTTATTTTATTTTTGTTTCTTACCCACTTCTGTTTGAAATGAAACCTAAAATGTCAAGCGTGATTATACATTCCTATGCCCATTTGGAAACATGAAAATTATAGTACTTTTCTCTCTTAGTATCTGTAGCATTCTATTTAGGAAGATTTGCATATTCTCTTCAGTACGATGAAATCCATACATTCTTACATAAGGGTTTGGAGTCTATTTGAAGGGTAAATTCTTTTCTCCGTTTAAAACATGGCTTTGCCTTTGCTTTCAGCCTTGCCTCTGCTGCCTTCAGCTCCTTGCTCCAGGCTGACAGAAGACAAAGACCTTGTAAACACTGGTTTCCTAGTGCCATCCTCAAATACAACGAGAGGCTTGCTTTGCTTCCTAAATGTTGCAGAAATGTAGCAGTGATTCAAAATTAGCATACACCAGAGATGCATGGTATATGTGTGAAGTATGCAGATTCCTGACCCCTTTCCCCAGCAATGCTGATTCATTCTTGGGTTGGGCCCATGGTTCCGCATTTTAGCCCACTTGCTGGATGATACTGATGCAGGTGGTCTAAGATTCTTAATTTGAGAGATGAGTCACGTCACCAATTCCCTGCCCTTGAATATACGATCTTCTGTATTTTTCTTTGAATATTCTTTCTTGTTTTCTGTAAAGCATTGGTCATTGGGGAAACTAATTGTGCCTAAAACTGAATGTACAGTCAAAAGGGTAAGTTGTGTGGAGATACTATTTTCCCCAGGGTTAGGAATTTTTTAGGACTCTAAATTCTCACAGCAAAAAGTTAGATCATCAGTAAGTGTGTTTTTGTGAACATCTTCCCTACCAGGAGAGAAAAGAGACCCAAACTTTCCCAAAATTATTGTTCTTTATTATTTTTTCAGAATTATCTATAGCCCACATGTTTAGAAGAATATACAGTCAAGAGATTGCCTTTAAAAAGTAAATATATATATGTATGTGTTGTATATAGTGTATAAACTATGTGCCATGTATAATATATACATATATTATGAATAGATTATACATCTATATGAATATGTATATGTATAGTTTCGTATCAAAGATAGTCATTGAAATGTTCTCTCTAGTACATGATTTCCCTTCTCTGAAAACTTGTCTATACCGTGCAGTTAAATTTCCTTTTGGTTGATTTGGAATCTGTCTTTCTGTACTTTGCCTATATTTCTATGTTTCACTTACAATTTAGGTAAAATTTCCTAGTAGTTCTCCATGTAAAACCAACAATAATCTTTTTTTCATTCCTTCAGCTTTGGTTTGCCCAAGGGATTAAGTGGCTCATTTTGATATACATAGGTTATTGTTAAGGAAAAGAAAAGCATACAAACAGTTGGGAGATTCTGGAGATCTGAAAACACCTAGCACACTAATCAAGGATTCTTTTGTTTACCATTTCTTTGTGTTCCTGTACTGCTAATAAAGCCTCTGGCATAAAATGGATGACTGTAGTGAGTATGAGTCAGCCAATAATTTACAAAGCCAATCTAAGTGCCTAGGACCTAGACTAACATTAATTTTATTTTATGATCTGAAAACAAATTACATGAGATGTTTGCTGAGGTTTTTTACTCTAAAAATCTAGAGTAAAGTGAATGCTGTCCCCTTGGTCTTTAGTAACAGCTAAATTATATCTCACTTGGGGATTTCTGGGAATTTACAAGTCATTTCTTTAATTTAAAATTCCACACTGCTGGAGGGATAGAGGTAATTTCTTTTCTGGTGAACAGTTGCAGTAAAAACATTTCACACGCAATGTGAATTGAGGTATTGGGGGACAGTTCTCGTTATTATAAAGAATGAAGTAAAGGTAGGGAGACCCTTTGGACTTTAATTCCAGTTTCTCAGAACATTTTCTCATTCGTTGGCCTTGCTCTGCTGGAATGTATTTTATGTTAATATAACTGATAATAATTTTACCTCTGGGCAGGAGACTAGGATATTATAACATTCAACCATATACAGGTGTTTTTTTTTTTTCTTTTCCCTTTATAATCGTATCTTGTATTGTTGTGTAGCTATTTTGTGCAGAAAACATTTTGAAACAGTCTAAATTTGTTTATTTTATATATTTTTTAAAGTTTATGTATTTATTTTGAGAGAGAGAGAGCAGGGGAGGGAAAGAGAGAATCCTAAGCAGACTCTGTACTGTCAGCACAGAGTCCAGTGCGGGGCTCAAACTCACAAACCGTGAGATCAAGACCTGAGCTGAAATCTAGAGTCAGTTGCTTTACCAACTGAGCTACCCAGGCACTCCTAGATTTTTTTTTAAAGTAGCTCTTAAGTTAGAAGCTAAATTAAATTAAATTGAATGGGTAATGTACTTGTGTAGAATAACCAAGAAGAGGACTGATATTAATACAGGAGATTTGCCTTAAAGTAAGAAACATTTTTAAGAAAATTAAGCAGCCTACTAAAGTTAATTGATTCTTGCTTACATTAAGACTGAACGGTAAACCAACTCTGCTCCTTGGATTCTTTTTTCCTAACATTTTCCTACTATGGCAATAATTCTTCAAAACTATTCACTCTTTATCATTGACCTATATTTCCTCTGAGCTGGGCAATGTTCAATGGTTGGTTTTTTTTTTTTTTTTTTTTTTTTTTCTTTTTGAGGTAGGGTATTTTTAAAAAATAAAACCTTGTAATACGGTGTTTTTTTTTTTTTTACAATTCAATAAATTGTAGCATACAGAGTTGTGCAGCCATCACCACAATCCATTTTAGAATGTTTTTCTTATCCAAAAGAAACTCCCACACCCAAGTAGTCAATCCCCTCTTTTCCCCAACTCCCTAAGCAACCACCAATCTGCTTTATTTGCCTGTCCTAGAAATTCACTGATAAGTCTTAAAGCTCAATCCTTTCTTTATATTCACAGTCAAGAAAGATTGACTATTTGAGAAATTCATATGACAGTAAAACAATTCCTGCTCAATTTTTGTTTCAAAAAAATATGATAAGATGCTTTTTGAAAATCAAAATGAACCAGACACAGATTCCAACTCCAAGGAATAAATCACTCTTTGTACAAAAAAAGTTAAATCCTTTGCGCGTGTAAGAGCTGGTATAAGGGATGTAATAGTAAAAACCTAGGGCATGGATTTTGACTGAAAAGTAGAAAGGCAATGGAAAGGAGAGTGAAGAATAATTAGGAATTTAAACACTCAAGTCTCTCCATATGTTAGATTATTTCCAATTATCTGAAAGCCAGGTAATTAGTCCAATAGGAAACAAAATGATACCAATCTTCTGCACTTTCATGAAAGTTAGATGCATGTCCAAAACAACATACTCTTCCTCTGGAGTCAGAAATTTTATACATTCTCTCAATAGGTAGGATGATTGCTGAATCACTGATAGCATGAAATAAGTCTTCCTTTAACTGAACCCAAAATTCCTACGGCAATTTAGACAAGACTTTGTTTAGTTCTCGGGAAGACTGGAAAATAATAACTTTTTTTTTAAGTTTATTTATTTATTTTGAGAAAGAGAGGGAGAGGGCGCACTAAAGCAGGGGAGGGGCAGAGGGAGACAGAATCCCAAGCAGGCTCCGTGCTGTCAGCGCGAGTCCAGTTTGGAGCTGGACCCCACAAACCGCAAGATCGTGACCTGAGCCGAAACCAAGAGTCGGTCGCTTAGCCAACTGAGCCACCCAGGCGCCCCACTAATAATAGCTTCTGTTGAAAGTCCTGTATTATCTTGAGGGAACAGTGGTGTTAACATTGCAGATCTATGAGGCTCAACGTCTACAATTCTGGATAAGCTTTCATCCATTAAAAGGTGGCCTCAGGTATCACCAGGATATTAAAAACAAGTTCTGTTTTAAAACTGTGGGTAGCATGGGGTGGACTTTTTCCACACACGTAAACTAGGAAAACATCAGGGGGACAGGATTAGGTTGAAGCTCCCAGTCTGGTCATAGAATCTTTTAGTCTGTTCTTTGATGATGACAAGACAAGGTCTTAGCGATTCTCCTTTAAATCATCTGTACAGTGGCTAAACCCATGAATGACTCCTAGAGGCACAGAGCGTGTGAAGCATACAGAATTTGTTTTTAAAACCAGATCCAGAACATTTAGGAGCTGTTATTTCAAATTAAATAGAAGACATTCACTGAAATGACACACTTGAGTAATTGAATTTATAAGCCCATCACCTAGTTACAATAAATACAATTTTATACCTTTTGCCAAAGGATAATTTATGGCCGTCCAAATTACATATTCAAAGGGCTCGATGGATCATTTAAATTCTAAAGATAATTTAAAAATAGATTTCAGTACTTAAAATCTCTCAGTGTTGCTTATACTCGATATGGGCAGTAATTCTGTAAATTGATTTAAGGGCATTCTAAAGGTTTGTTTCTATGGTAACCAAATTCAGAAAACTAACCTCCTAAACATGGTTGTCATAGAATTAAGACAGGTGGCTGACTAATCTTCACTAGCTTTCTTTCTCATTTTCTGATGGCTTTGCTCTCAGCACCTCTTTTGATTCTCATAAGATTGCATACAAAGCAATTACACGGGCTTTCTTACCCTTATGTGAGTGTCTCGTTCACGTAATACTGTCTGTTCATCCCCATGAGATCTGCCCAGTGACAGATCTTTTTCTTCCTGCTACAATTATACACCAGAAGAAGCACTAAGTGGAAAACACCTCTGTAACTAATGTGTTAAAGGCATTTCTCAATTAAACACGTACTTCAGCTCCTCGAAATCATTGTACGGGGTTCTTCAGACAGTAACACTGCTTAGAAGAAAAGGCAACATTGTCATCGATAATTTTTTTAGATGGTCTGTGTTTGGATAACCCTCATTTATGATCATCTTTCATACTTGTTTACATTTCCCAATACGCTAGATCCACATATTTATCTGTGCCTAATTCTTATGTTACCCTGATGGGAACGTGGAATATATGCATATATTACCTTTCTACTTAATTCCTGCTTAATTTCCTTGCCTGCCTCTGACTTCCTGAGAGGAGGGGCTACGATGCCTTTTACATCTTTGTAGAAGTACAATTCCTGCTACAAGCGTTCCATAAATGTTTCTTGTTAAATTAGACGTGTTGAAGAACTTGTTAAATTAGACGTGTTGAAGAACTTCTAGAAGTATAAATAAACTATGCATTTATAGTTTATTAAATAATGGGCCTAGCTGATTCTGTATCAGTCCATTTGGCTCCTCAGAGGTATGAAGAGTAGTGTTCCTGGCCTTCCACATCTTCCTAGGAAGGAAAATGTGCTATGGGACTTGCTATCCTATTGTAAGCAACTAGAAAACTGGGCAAAATAGATGAGACAACGTGGGTCAGACATCAGTCAGCAGGCAGAGCGGGATTGTGATTCTCAAGAGAAAGGAAACAAATGAGAAGAGACCTACAATCGCCTTAGCCTTCTGCGTGGAGGCAATTCCTGAACCAGACATGGCAAAGACAAGGGGAAACAAAAACAGAGCCCAGTTGTTTTGCGTGGTTGAGGAAAGAGTGATCAGAGTCCAGGAAGGTCAAAGCAGTTGGAATATGTGGGGCAGAGTTCTGCAGGAAACTAAATGGAAAAGAAATTTAGAAGTTTGCATTTTAGTCATCGACTGAATACCGGTTTATGCATGCAAATGATGAATCTCCACAAGGCTGAGGAAGAAACAACTACTGGGAGCTGTGCACCAAAAACTTTGCAGAGCTCACACAAAACTGGGAATTGTTCACGTTTCTACCAGCCAGGATCACCTTATCGATTGCATGGAACATTTATTAGAGACCCTCTGTGAGTCATACCTTAGTAGAAGGGCTGAAGTAGCCATAGAGTTAAAGCTACCCCAAGGGCGCCTGGGTGGCTCAGTCGGTTGAGTGTCTGACTTCGGCTCAGGTCATGATCTCACGGTCCGTGAGTTCGAGCCCCGCGTCGGGCTCTGTGCTGACAGCTCAGAGCCTGCAGCCTGCTTCAGATTCTGTCTCTCTTTCAATTTCTCTGCCCCTCCCTCTCCCCCACTCTCTCTCTCTTTCTCTTGCTCTCTCTCAAAAATAAACATTAAAAAAATTGAAAAAAAAAAGTAAAACAGTATGATTAGGCAACCAATAATGGATTTAAAATGGAATACTAAAAAGAATCTCAGTGCTTCAAAAGAAGGCAAGTCAAAAGCACCTGGCTGGCTCAGTTGAGTGACTGACTCCTGGTTTCAGCCCATGAGCTCATGGTTTCATGAGTTTGAGCCCTGCATTGGGCTCCGCGCTGGCAGCATGGAGCTTGCTTGGGATTCTCTCTCTCTCCCTCTCTCTCTGCCCCTCCCCCACTCACACTGTCTCTGTCCCTCTCAGATAAATAAATAAACTTAAACAAACAAACAAACAAAAAACAGATGGGACAAATGGAAGTATCAAGATGTTACATTTATAACTCACCATACTGATAATTACATTAAATATAGATGGTCTGAATCAGAGTTTCTTAACCTCAGTACTATTGACATTTAGGGCCAGATAACTCTTAGTTTTGGGAGATCTGCTCTGCGTCCTAGGGTGTTTAATAGCACCCTTGACCTCCATGCACTAGATACCAGCAGAGACCTCCTCCACCTCTGCCATTTTGACAACCAAAAATATCTCCAGACATTGCCAAATGTTAACAGCCGCTGATGGAAACGCTCCAATTCAATGAATGAAAAACAAGATCCGACTATGTTACGTCTTTGAAAAAAAAACAAAACCCCAAACACCTCCTCTAATCTAAAGACAGAAATAGGTTAACAGTAAAAGGACAGTTCCCTTGGTTGGCCTAAATGTGCAATAAGGTCCTTTTGTGCTCCAAGAGTATATGACCACTGCTCTATCCTGCAGTGCCTGCACGGATTCCCTCAGCCTTCTCCTACACTCCATTCACTCTTGGGGAAAAACCACAAGCATGGGAATAACATTCAAAAGACATGAGAAAAAAATCTCCCTCCCTTCCCTGCATTCTGTCACTCAGTTCTCTTTCCTGATGGCATCTACTATTACAGTTTATGATTTCTTCCGAAGATATTCCATGCATTTACAAATATGAGTACAAGCATATTTCTTTCCCACGGATAATAACACGTGATACTCTGCACATGGTCCTGACCCCCCCACCTCCCTTGGTATAGGTTGCAAATCTTTCATATCAGTACATAGAGATAGACCTTCCCCATTAAAAAAAGAAAAAATTATTTAGGGGGGGGATGTGCAAGCAGGGGAGAGGGGCAGAAGGAGAGAGAGTGAGAGAGAGAGAGAGAGAGAGAGAGAGAGAGAGAGAATCTCAAGCAGGCTCCATGCTAGGCGTGGAGCCCTATTGGGGGGCTGGATCTCATGACCCTGGGATCATAACCTGAGCCGAAATCAAGAGTCTGTTGCTCGACTGACTGAGTCACCCAGGTGTCCCAGATCCTCCCCGTTTAAAACATTTTTATACCTGGTTTGCATTCCATTGTACTGATGTGCTGTAATATATTTAACAGTCCTTTATTGATGGACATTTGCTTCCAGTCTTTGCTAGCACAAATAATGTAGCAATGGATAACCTTGTACTCCTATCATTTCACACCTGTATCAGTGTATCTATAAAGTACAGAAGTGGAATCCTTAAAGACTATATATATATTTGTTATTTGAGAAGATATTGCAAAATTGTCCCCCGTTGAGGTTATAAAACTTTATTTTTGCGAATCTGATGGATGGAAAATTCTGCCTTGTGTATTTGATTTGCAATTAAGTGAACTTGAGTATCTTTTCATGTGCTGAGTGTGCGTTTGTTTTCTTCTCGTGAATTCTCTCTTCGTAGCCTTTGAGTTGGGCTTTTCTTGTCAATTTATAGAAGGTAGAGTCTCTATTCTGGTAACAGACGATGGTCAGGTCCTGACCATCAACACACCTGTCACCTGTCTGTGGCTCTATTAACCCTGGGATGGAATCTGGGCTTTACTACTGCCTTGTGACCTTGGGCGAGTTCCTTAACCTCTTTGGGTTTCCATGTCCAAGGACCCAAGGTAGGGTCTCGTTTATCAACATGACGCGGGACGGCACCTTTAAAACCGGGGAGTCGGCTAGGACATGTTTGTCAACAAAGTACAGGGCACGTTTTTCCGCGGGGAAATTTTGCTTAGGCACCGAGGCCCGCACGTAGCAACCCAACCGCCGAGTCCGGGAGTGCGCTGCGAGGGGGGGAGGGGGCTGGCTCCGTAAAGCCTGAGTTCCCCCTTTCGAGAGAGCCGCAACCCCGGACGTGACCGAGAAATAAAAATCGAGCAAAGAAGGAGCCACTTTCTGCGGCGACAGTCGCCCTCTCGGCCGCTCCCCTGCTCCCAGGCGCCCTCCCCTATCGGGCCGAGCGCGGCGCTGCAGCCCCGGCGGCCCAGACGCAGCGGGTGCGGCGCGGCCCCGGGGCCCGGGTGGGGGAGGCGGGGGTGGGCCCCGCGGTCACGTGAGCCGGGCCAGCTGTTAGCGGGGGGCGGCGGGCCCAGGCGCCGGGAGTCTGGGGAGGGGGAAGCGCCCGACGGCCGCCTCCGCCACTGCAGCTGCAGCCCCCGATGTCGCCGCAGTAATCGCGGCCGCGGCAGCACGCGTACCCTCGGCGGCCGCAGCATCCGCGCCGCAGAGCAGAGCCCGGAGCCCGCCGCCCCGCAGGTAAGCCGCGGCGGGCACGGCTGCGAGCGCAGGGCGTCCGCAGCCCCTTCTCCCCGAGCGTTTCGGTCGCGTCCGCCATCGCCGTCCCCTGTGCCTCGTCGCCAGCCCCGGCCCCTCCGAACCTGCGGGAAGCGCTACTCCGGGCGGCATTCCGGCGGGTGGTGGCAAGGGCCGGCTGGAGGCTCGGGGGTGGGGGACGGAATCAGGGGAGAGATGGCCTCTGCCCGGGTGGTGGATGACTCGGGCTAGTAGGTTGAGGGGGCGCCGGAGAGGGACGCCCCACCCCGGGGCGCGGGCAGTGCCGCTTAGTTTGAGTCCGTCCCCCCGCTCTACGCCCCAACCCCATCCTTTGCCCCGACCTCCGGGCGCTTTTCCTGTTTCCATTTCCTGAGAGCCAAGTTGCTGCCCCGCTGGGGTCTGTACCCGCGCTCCCCCCCCACACCCCTGCCACCCCTCGGGCTGCTCCCGGGGTTCGCAGCTCGCTCGGTGGTGGAGTGGGCCTGGCACCTTCCCGGGAGGTAAGGCACCTGCTACCCGGGTAGCGCGAACATGGCTGCCTGGTGGGGCCCGCTGTCCTTGACCTGGCTCTGCGCCCACGTCTACCCGGTTTGTGATCACGAATCAGGTCCAGGGCACTGCCCCCCCCCCCCCCCCCCATTTAGGGCAAACGCGCAGGCTGTTGCTGTCTGTGCGGGCTGCAGGACTTGCCACAACTCCCCTCCCCCTCCCCAAGCCACCTCGGGGAGGTTCTTGGGGGTGGGGGGTGTCAGGGTAGGTACGCCGCGGCGCCGGGACACTTATTGGTAGAAGGCATCCTTGTATTTCTGCTACGGTTATACACTTCAGCCCTCGCTTCGCTTGTCCGTCCTGGAGCCGTTTACTTGGCGACATCACTGGTGAGGTCTGAGACGAGGGTGGTTTGCAGAGCAGGAGGGACGCTTGAACTTTAGAGAATTGATGAGAACTCGGATTGAGGGGTTTAAAATGTCCATCAAACCCAAGTGCATAGGGAAGCTGTCATTTGCTGTGACTCAAAACCGACTTGGTAAGGGTTCTTTCTGGATTTGCTGTTTAATTCTGACTTGCAGTTGTCTTGAATTACACTTGTGTCCAGCCTCCCGGTGGCCTCCTGTGTTCCCCGCCTGACCAGAAGATGTCATGGGTTGCAGAAGAGACCTATGTTAATTTAAAATGGCAGCATGAAAAATCAGGCCAGGCAGCAGCAGTACAGACAGACCACAGCTAACATCGACTACCCCTGACTGATGCCTTGGTGGGGAAATCTGCAGCAGGGAAGGCTCTCCGGGGTGTCGCTGTGGCTGGTCCTAGGGGTAGGGACTGATTCTTGCAGCAGGCTAAATTTTAGCGGGCGGCGGGGTCCTGGGGAGGTGAAGTGGCAAGTTTAGGGAGCTGTAAGTATCTTCTCTAACGTACCAAATGTGGTGCAAAGAACCCAATTAAAACTCCGTGATTTTGATCTGATTTTCTCCAGGCTCCACTAAGGACGATTTATGTGGCTGCTTATGTCTGTTCGATGCATAACTTCTGTGTGTTTTGTACCTACAAGTGGCTCTTAAACGAGATGACTGTCTAGTGTAAACATCACCCAAGAACAGTACATAACAAATGCCAGGTTCTTCAGAGCAAATTTCATTGGAAGTACTGATACAGCTCCATGAGCGAGCACCCAGGCACCAGAGAATGATACATTCTTGAAAGGTGACTCATTTTAAGATTTTTTTTTTTTTTTTTTTTTTTTTTAAACAGCGTTTCTTTCCGGTTTCACTGCTGTGCCGTCAGCCATCTTCTCATTTAGGAAGGAGGGGATGCCTGAGGAGGCAAGTGTTTTCAGGGGTAACGGAATAGATGAAGATTAGTGCTCAGGTCAGGAATGGCGAGCTGGAAGCAACCTAAGAGAGCACTCCGCTGTCACCGCCCCCCCCCCCCCTTTTTACAGCTTGGGAGGCTGATTCCAGCAGGGTGATTGGGCTGTGCCCAAGGTCAGATGGCTGGTTGGCAACTGGCAGTGAGGATCGAACTCCAGGTCTCATAACTGCCCAGGTCATATTTAAGCACCAAAAACATAAGTTAGGCGTATTCTTTAAGGGGAGAAATGCGTTCTCGGATGAAAAACATGAGTGGCTTTGTTTGTGGAGAACGATTAGGTGAATTTCTTTTTAAAAGAAACCAAAGTGGGGGCGCCTGGGTGGCGCAGTCGGTTAAGCGTCCGACTTCAGCCAGGTCATGATCTCGCGGTCCGTGAGTTCGAGCCCCGCGTCGGGCTCTGGGCTGATGGCTCAGAGCCTGGAGCCTGTTTCCGATTCTGTGTCTCCCTCTCTCTCTGCCCCTCCCCCGTTCATGCTCTGTCTCTCTCTGTCCCAAAAATAAATAAATGTTGAAAAAAAAAATTTAAAAGAAACCAAAGTGGGATATATGATAGCTTTTGAATATGTCTCATTTTAAGTAAAAGGTAAATAACGAGGCTGTTTCAAAAGAATGTTGAAACGGCACTGGGTACAGAGGGTTTTCTAGAATCTGAATTTGAATTCTCTTGGTCATATACCAGTAACCACATGGGGAAGTGTGCATGGGTAAGTATTTGCGCAGAGGTGGTGAGGATATGAAAAATACTTCTGGGCATTCCGTAACGTTAACCCAAAGATCTGCAGAAGGAGGGTGTGCGTGTGTTGGGAACAGGGAGAATAGTTTGGGATGGTGAAGTGGATAGGAGCTAGGTATGGATAGATATGTGGAAGTGAAGACTGATGACGATGCCATGCATGCTGTTTAAAAAAGAATAACTTGCATTAGAGCATGGTTGTCAAGATTCATTCACTTAAATTCCCCTGGTACGTCAAAGATATTTAAAGTCAAGCGTTTCAGAAATACGTAAACATGTGCAGTTTGTGTTTGTTGGAGAACAGTAAGCCAAAGTTATTTTATTTTATTTTTTTAAGTTTACGTATTTATTCTGAGGGGGGGGAGGGGCAGAGAGAGAGGCAGAGAGAGCATCTCAAGGAGGGTCTGCCCCAACAGCGGGAGCTCGAACCCATAAACTGTGAGATGGTGACCAGAGCTGAAACCAAGAGTCGGACGCTTAACCTACTAAGCCACACAGGCACCCCTGCCAAAGTTATTTTTTAAAAAGTCACTCATGATCTCTTTATCCAGCAATTACCAGTCCTTAGGAAAGTTTGGGGCCATTTTCATTGGAATGGGAGTCTAGGTCTGTGCTGTCCAATTCAATAACCGCTAACCACTAGCTACTACCCACATGTGGCTGTTGAGCGCTTGAAATGTGGCTAGTCCAAACTGAGATGTGTGAACTATGCACCAGATTTCAAAATTTATATGAAAAAAAGAATTTAAAATACCTCATTAATAATTTGTATATTGATTATATATTAATTTTTTTTTAAGTTTATTCTTGAGAGATAGAGATAGAGTGCAAGCAGGGGAGGGGGAGAGGGTGGGGGAGACGCAGAATCCGAAGCAGGCTCCAGGCTCTGAGCTGTCAGCACAGAGCTGGACACGGGGCTCGAACTCGTGAACTGAGAGATCATGACCTGAGCTGAAGCTGGACGCTTAG
The DNA here is from genome assembly GCF_018350155.1 of Leopardus geoffroyi. Lineage (NCBI taxonomy): Eukaryota > Metazoa > Chordata > Mammalia > Carnivora > Felidae > Leopardus > Leopardus geoffroyi. The sequence goes on along the minus strand of NC_059331.1, from coordinate 121,752,292 downwards.
CCAACTGAGCCACCCGGGCGCCCCTTGATTATACATTAAAATAATATTTTAGGTATATTCCAGAGGGACTCTGGAAACATTTTGCCAAATGTTTTAAAAAGTTCAACTGAACTTGGGAAACAAATGGATGGAAGAGCCAAGAAATGTCAAAGAGTTCTTGGGAATGAGATAGGATCGTACTTGCTTTACCTCTGAGGTAGATTGGCCACAGCCCCTTTGCACCTGCCCTGTACCAAGGATAGACACGTCCTTTTCCATCATTCTGTGTGTCTCTTCTTTTTTTTTTTTTTTTCAACGTTTATTTATTTTTGGGACAGAGAGAGACAGAGCATGAACGGGGGAGGGGCAGAGAGAGAGGGAGACACAGAATCAGAAACAGGCTCCAGGCTCTGAGCCATCAGCCCAGAGCCCGACGCGGGGCTCGAACTCACGGACCGCGAGATCGTGACCTGGCTGAAGTCGGACGCTTAACCGACTGCGCCACCCAGGCGCCCCTCTGTGTGTCTCTTCTACCCTCACTGTCATCCTTACCCCCAGTTGGGGCCTTATATGCAACTCTCTTCTCTGCAACTCTTAGGGATGGTTACAAAGCTCTTGTCAGTGGAAGGGATGGCTAAGATCAAGTGATCCCATTCCCCTTGTGACGGGGAAGCGACCTGGCATCCAAGACGGCAAGAGGGATGTAGCCATCAGTCACACCCTCCCAAAGAAGCTCCCCACGTCACCAACCCAGTCTGGGATGGCGGTGCGCCACACTGGATGGAATGTCACATCAGTCAGTCAGGGTGGCTGGAAGGGGAGGGAGGTGAGAGCCTCCCGGCTCGAGCCTTACCTAGAGAGAGGGAGCTTGAGAAGGTCAGTGTTCCCTTCTTTTGTTCTTTTTTTTAAAAATTTTTTTTTCAACGTTTATTTATTTTTGGGACAGAGAGAGACAGAGCATGAACAGGGGAGGGGCAGAGAGAGAGGGAGACACAAAATCGGAAACAGGCTCCAGGCTCTGAGCCAGCAGCCCAGAGCCTGACTCGGGGCTCGAACTCACGGAGTGCGAGATCGTGACCTGGCTGAAGTCGGACGCTCAACCGACTGCGCCACCCAGGCGCCCCTCTTCTGTTCTTAATAGTTATATGTTTAGCCTAAGTCTACCAGTGATATCCTCCGCTGAAGTGAACTGCACCTGCTTGAAAACTCCCATAAGCATCTGCAGTCATTATTTTAATTTGGGTTGCTGCCCTTCTCTCTCGGTTGTGTTTATGAGCCCCTCTTCTAGGTGATAAAGATCTCGAAAAACATCATTTTAGTTCCGTTTTCCCTTGGGTTGAGCTTAGTGCTTGTAGGTGGTTAGGGGCTCAAGATGCATATTGGTAATTCATCCGACTTCTTAAAAATTCTAATTAAGATAATGTAGCGACCGAGGCTCTTCTGAATATTTTTGTCCTCTCAAAGTAAAATCTTAGTGAATTTTTAAATTGCGCTCAGAAGCGCCCTAGTGACCTGAAAGAATTAAATGAAATGTCTTTGTTAAGGACTAAAGGAGTCAGATTTTTTAAATAATGAAAAACCCAATAAAGTGATATGAGCTTGCTATAAATTTAAAATGACATAACTAGATAAAGTAAAATTTAAAGCTTCTTACTCTGTATCCCATCTTTATTTTCACTGCCAATTCTTAGGTTAAAAAAATTTTTTTTTAGAGAGAGCAGGAGAGAGGCAGAGGGAGAGAGAGAGAGACTTAAGCAGGCTGCATGCTGCACATAGAGCCTGATGCGGGGCTTGATCCCACGACCCTGGGACCATGACCCGAGTTGAAATCAAGAGTCAGATGCTTAACTGACTGAGCCACCCAGGCACCCCTGTTAGTGACATATTAATCCATTAATCCTGGTCCTTTCCTTCATTCTTTCTTTCTTCCTTTCCTTCCTCTCTCCCTCTTTTGTATATACTTATATTTATATAAATGTATGTGTATACATATACATGTATATACACATCCATGCATATATTCACATATATGAGTATAAGTTTCTTTTGATAATAAAATGGGATACATTCCCTAATGGTAAAACAGAGCAAATGGCTCTAGCATTAATGGGTATTTACAAAGTAGTTTTAATTTTTTTTAATGTTTATTTTATTTTTGAGAGAGAGAGAGAGCACGAGCAGGGGAGAGGCAAAGAGAGAGGGAGACAGAAAATCCCAAGCAATCTCCGTGCTGTCAGCGCAGAGCCCAGTGTGGGGCTCGAACTCATGCACCATGAGATCATGACTTGAGCCGAAAGCAAGAGTTGGACTCTTAACCAACTGAGCCACCCAGGCGCCCCTACAAAGTAGTTTTTAAATCAAATTTTGCTAGACCTAAAAAAAAAAAAAGTAATCTCTGGTTACTAGCAAGATTTAACTCTTACTGCTTTATGCCTTCTGTAGAAAAGAAATAGTTAGCTAATTTGTTTTACAGGGACAGAGTGTAAATCACCATTTTAAGAATGAATGAGAAAAGTTTTTAAATCCCAGTTTGCAGAGTTAACAGGTACATATCAAATTACATTAATGGGAAAAGATCAGAAGAGACAATGCATTATTTAGATGGGAGAAGAAAACAGATGGTGGGAATAGGAAGGTCATAATTCAAAGCAACCTTGCCAAATTAGTGGACACAATGGCAGCAATGTTAGAAATGAGAACAGAAGGAAATGAAAGGATCCTAGATGCGGCTTGCTTAGTAGCTTCTAGGTCTTTCCCACGGAGAGTGCTTTTGGCAGCTCACCGGATACCTGCCTATCTCGCACACATTTTTCTTCCTTCATCTCCCTTATCATTATGTTTCAAGAACACTGTTCTTTAAGAACAAGTTAAAGGACCAAACCTTGAGTGTTTCTCTCTTCTAGATAGGCTGCATATATTATCTCATTTAATCTCATACCAGCTCATCTACATTTTATAGATGAAGACTTTTATAGACAAGAACTCCACTTTTAAATGGAAGAACTGTACCTGGAATTGGGGTCTGTCTGATTCTTTCTTAAAAAGCTATAACGTAACCTCTTAGAGAGTTTATCCTAACTGCACAGTCTCACCTGTATTGTTCATGCGATGCAAGCCATTTCCTTTATGTTACTATGAAAGATGGAAAACTTCTTCCAACCTATCATGTATTGGAAAACACCTTCTTTACCATGAACTCGATCTGACTATCTTTTTCTAACTTGGCTAGCTTGAGCGGAAAATTAATCTCTCTTGTGCCGCTTATCTACTCTTTCTTGCAATTAAAAAAAAAGTTGTTGTATCCATGAGAAATAGATGCCATTCAACTAATCTCTCCTCTTTCCTCCCCTCTAAAATCCCTAAACGGGTTCTTCTTTTTTTCTAGCTCAGATTTTCACTTAGTATCCAAGGTAGAGGAGTCATGATAGCCGCCAATCTTGCAGCCTGAGTTTTCTTTTAAGTGGTACCATATTTTAAATGCACTAGAGTGATGGACAGACCACTGGGTGTGGTGCAGTTTTTGCAGATGGTCCTTGAATTCACGTGTGTCCCAACCTTGAAGGTACACAGACTAAATAATGAGCCATATATATCTGCACCACTGTTTTTCAAATATGTAAGGATTCTGTTGCCATTTAGTACATACAAATCCATTGGAAGTGTTATTGAATTCGTAACATATATTCGTTATGTCTTTCCCGGCCAACTGCAATGACTGTTAGGTGAGAGTTTCCATGAACATTTCTTGACATTTAAAAGTTGGAAAACATCATATTAGAATATTTTCTATTATAGAAAAATTCTGGAAGGATTTGAAGAATAATTTTGTAAAGTGACCGTTTTACCACCTAACTTACCTTATGGATAAATGCAGGTTTTGATGTACAACGTTCTAATGGACTATGGATAGAAAGCTCTGCATTTCCTTAGTTATCAGTCTGTCACGTGAATCGTTACGTTAGACACTTTGCTTTATTCAGATTTCTCATTGTGACCATATATCGCAAATGAAGCAGAATCAGATGTGGCCCAAAGTTAAAATGAGTTCATTGGCCATGACTGAGCTATAGAGTTCTCTCTAATTCCCAAGCCTCGGCCCTATTGTAATATCATATTTATTAGCTGCAGTGAGCTAGGGTAATAGATTATTCTGATTGCCACTCTTCCTTTTCTTTTTTCAAACAAATATTTTCGTTACAAATTCTATACTTTTACATGGGAAATTTGAAAATGCCTGAATATATAGAGGTTAAGAAACTGTGATTCTTGGGGCACCTGGGCAGCTCAGTCAGTTAAGCATCTGACTTCAGCTCAGCTCATGATCTCACAGTTTGTGAGTTCGAGTCCCGCATCGGGCTCACTGCTGTCAGCAAGGGACCTGTTTTGGATCATGTGTCCCCCTTTCTGTCTACCCCTCCCCAGCTCGCACTCTGTCTCTCCCAAAAATAAACAAATAAGCATTAAAAGAAATCGAATTGTGATTCTACAACCCAGAGATACTGCTACTCTTAAAATTTTTGTTACATTTCCTTATGATCTTCTTGCAACATCTGTCTAGATAATATACGTAACTTGAATGATACCGTATGTAATTTGTGTGACCTCTTTTCTTTCACCATCTTGATTCTGTGTACTTCTATGTTTTCCAGCTTTCTATGATATGTATAGATAGCCATTTACACGTCCTGCATCTGTTTTGTTTTGGTTTTTGATTCTTACGACCGTCTAAGCGGCTGTATTTTGGGGGAAGGGAATGCAGCAGGGGCGGTCCATTAAATTATTAGGGGTTAGGATGAAGTCGAAAAGTCATTAATTACCTGAACATTTGGTTTTACAGGTTTAAAAAAATTTTTTTTAATACATTTATTTATTTTTGAGAGACAGAGCACAAGTGGGGGAGGGGCAGAGAGAGAGAGGGAGACACAGAATCCGAAGCAGGCTCCAGGCTCCCGGCTGTCAGCACAGAGCCCGACATGGGGCTCAAACTCACTAACCTCGAGATCATGACCTGAGCCGAAGTCAGATGCTTAACCGACTGAGCCACCCAGGCGCCCCAGGTTTTACAGCTTTTAAATAGACACTCTTTTCATTTTTTCTAGCTAGTCGCCTTTATTGCAGTATTTTTGGAACGGATAACAAGTAAGTGTGTTTGGAAAAAATCATCCAGGAGATATTTCTTAGCCATCTTACCGACTTAGAAATACTCCGTTACTTGAAATGACATTTAATTCTTCTTTTTTTTTCTGGCTCAGATTCTCACTTTCTGTCCAAGGCAGAGGAGTCCTGATAGTCTCCAATCTTGCATCTATGTTAAATGAAGAACACTTTTTTTTTTAAAGGCATTTTCATCTTCTAAATTAAAAAAAATTTTAAGTATTTTATTTTGAGAGGGAGGGTGGAGAGGAGCAGAGAGAGAGGGAGAGAGAGAATCCTCAGCAGGTTCCCCACTGACAGGCTCCACTACCCCCGGGATCATGACCTGAGTGGAAATCAAGAGTCGGACGCCTAACCGGCTGAGCCACTCAGGCGCCCCTAAAGGTCTTTTTAAAGAATTGGATGAAACTTTACTTCTTGAAAGTAGTAAAAATGGCAGGGGTGCCTGGGTGGCTCAGTTAGTTGAGTGTCCAACTTGGGCTCAGGTCATGATCTCACAGTTGGTGAGTTCGAGCCCCGCGTCGGGCTCTGTGCTGCCAGCTCCGAGCCTGGAGCCTGCTTCGGATTCTGTGTCTCCCTCTCGCTCTCTGTCCCTTTCCCACTCGTGCTCTGTCTCTCTCAAAAATAAAAAAAATAAGAATGGTAAAAAAATTAAAGTGGTAAAAATTGCAAAACAGAACAGTTAACCATCTAGGTCTTCCTGGTGATCGTGTATTCTGATTTCTCCATTTTATTATTTATTTATTTACTTTTTATTTTTTAACGTTTTTTTTTTTTATTTTTTTATTTTTTTATTTTTGAGAGACAGAGAGACAAAGCACGAGTGGGAGAGGGGCGGAGAGGGAGACACAGAATCTGAAAGCAGGCTCCAGGCTCTGAGCTGGCAGCACAGAGCCCGACGCGGGGCTCAAACCCATGAACCGAGAGATCATGACCCGAGGTGAAGTTGGACGCTTAACTGACCGAGCCACCCAGGCGCCCCTGATTTCTCCGTTTTAAAGCTAGAGACCAAGAAACATAGCCTCCCACACCTCTGTTTGTCATACTAGGGAAGAGGAAATCCTGCTCTCGCAAGTTATCCAGGGATGGGTTTCACCCGCCTTCTGCCCGAAGGCAGAGCGTATGGCCACCATTGCTGTGGCTGAATTCAGCAACATGCGATTAGAATTAAGTGGTTTCCTTAAAACTAAAATTGAGAAGCAAGAAGGCAGCAGGCTGATGGCCTTTGAGGCTGGTGGATGCCTTCAGGGGCTTTGCTGCACTGTTCTGTGTGTGCTGAAACACATGGTCAAAGAACCAGGCACAAGAAATGAAGAATCCTTTTGAGGAGCACAGAGGTGATAGAACCCGTACCAGTGGGTTTTGCACACCCGTTCTGGACTGGCTGCACCAGAATCACCGGGGCATTGGTTAGAAATACGCTTCCTGTGATCTCATACAGATGCACTGAACAGAATCTACAAGGAGGGGGGTGTCTAGGAATCTGCCATTTTAACAAACTCCCCAGACGATTTGGATGCGTGGTTAAATATGGATACCATGGATTGAACCACAGCATGGGAGCACCTTGGCCAAATTACGTTTTCCTGCTCTTTTTCTCTCACTGAAGATTAAAATACAGCTCTGTCCCTTCCCCTTCGTTCATTCAACAGACATTTACTGAGGTCTTATTAGGTGCCAAAGTGCCAAGGAAATGAGGGCTTATGTAAGAGTCCTTGCCTCATGGGTCTTACAGTCTGACAGGTATTTTGAAACTTGAGGGAGAGAAATAAAGCAAGGTAGTGGGATCCAGGGGCTCACTCCCCCCGCTAATATACCTTGCACTAATTAATATACCATGGCAAACTAAGCTTCCTCCCCAACCCCCTGCTCCAGTAATCCTTCCTCAAAGAGGTATTTGAGCCTCAAACAAGTTATGAGTAATAACTCCAAGAAAATATTCCCTGTCTTTGATCAGTCCAGTGCTATTTCTAACCTTAACAGAATTTTAAACATCTTATCATGTGCTTTACTTTAAAAAGTTATTTATTATATGGGGCGTCTGAGTGGCTCAGTCAATTAAGCGTCTGACTCTTCTTAAAAATAAAAAAAATTTTTTTAATGTTTATGCATTTTTGAAAGACAGAGAGAGACAGAGCACAAGCAGGGGTAGGGTGGAGAGAGAGGGGGACACAGAATCTGAAGCGGGCTCCAGGCTCCGAGCTGTCAGCACAGAGCCCAACACAGGGCTCAAACTCACAAACCGTGAGATCACGACCGGAGGTAAAGTCAGACGCTCAACTGACTGAGCCACCCAGGCACCCCATGTCTGACTCTTGATTTCAGCTCAGGTCATGATCTCATGGTTCGGGAGTTTGAGCCCCAAGTTGGGCTCTGCGCTGACAGTGTGGAACCGGCTTGGAATTCTCTGTCTCCCTCCCTGTCAGCCCCTCCCCCACTCGTGTGCGTGTGTGTGTGTGTGTGTGTGTGTGTGTGTGTGTGTGTGCGCGCGCGTGCTCTCTCTCTCTCTCAAGATAAATAAACATTTAAAAAGTTACTTACTATACAAAGTTACAAACATATACAAAAGTAAAGAGAACAGTATAGTAAATCACTGTGTACCCATCACCCCGTTTCAGCCATTTTTGTTATGTAGCCAAACTTGTGACATCTGAAGGTTCACCCTTCCTTCCCACCTTGGATTACTTTCATCCTATCATTTCACAGGGAAATACCCCAGATTGTATCTCTAAAAGATTTGGGCTCTTTTTTCAGACATAACCAGTGTTATACTGTCTAAAACAAGAATTCCTTAATAACATCAAATATCCAGTCAGTGTTCACATTTCCCCAATTGTCTTATAAAGTTTTTGTGTCATTTATTTAAATCAGGATCCAAATAAATTCCAGTCAGTGCAGTTGGCTGATACATCTCTTAAGTAGCTTTGTCTCTTAATCTTTTTTTTCCCTTGCAGTTTTTGTTGTTGTTATAGAAGAAGTCAGATTTGTCCTGTAATTTCTCATAGTCTAGACTTTCCTGATTGCATCCCTAAGACGTTATCTGCATTCTCTGTAAACTGATGGTTAGATCTGGAGGCTCTATCATCCTAATTTGATTTTTTTTTTTTTATAAGCTTATTTACTTAGAGAAAGAGAGAGAATGAGCTGGGGAGGGGCAGAGAGAAAGAGAGAGAATCCCAAGCAGGTTCCACACTGCCAGCATTGAGCCTGATGCGGGGCTCGAACTCATGAACCGTGAGATAGTGATCTGAGCTGAAAGCTAGAGTCGGCTGCCTGCCCGACTGAGCCACCCAGACTCCCCCTGGCCCGATTCGTTAAGCACATTTTAGTTACACCATGGAACGTGTATCTGATGTGGCAGGGTGCAAACCACTGGTAAGAAAGGGTGAAGGAGCCAGAGTAGGGATTGGCGTAATGGTGGCAGACCATCACCAGTGAGTAAGAGCGAGGAAAGTAAACGTTTATTTGTAAATAAAAGTAAGCTGTGTACAGCCACAGGCCCCGGTGCCTTCTGTATGCTTGCACATAAATTGGAGTGCTGTGTTGTATGTGGGGTATTAGTCCCATTTTCACATGTGGAAACTCTGTTTCAGAGAGCTCATGACCTGCTTGTCTCTTACAGGTAGTGGGTGGATTCAGGATATAAACAAGGGCCTATTTATCTTAAAGTGTATCATTCTCTTGCCTGTGTACATATGGGGCTGCAGGGCCAAGCGGGCATTGTAAAGGAGGACAACTGACCTGACAATGAAAAAAGAAAGAACAAAAAAAGCAATAGCCTGTGGGTGATGCTAAGTGGCACTTTCATTGGCCTCCGTGTCAGGGAGTGGAGGGGACAGTGGAGAGGACCTCCTCCTCAGCTCCAGTCTTGATGTCACACGGGAATGTGTGCCCAGTGTTGGCAGATCTTTGCTGAGATTTCAGAAGTCAAGTGTCTGAATTTCTATGAAAAATCTCTAGAATTGAAAATGTTCTATTTTTTAGCTGTTTTTTTTTTTTTTTTTTGAGAGAGAGAGAGAGAGAGGGCACGAGTGAGTGAGGAGAAGAGAGAGAGGGAGAGAGAGAGAGACTTCCACGCAGGCTCCTGACTGTGAGCATAGAGCCCGACGTGGGGCTCAAGCTCACAAACCGCGAGATCATGACCTAAGCCAAAGTCGGATGCTTAGCCGATTGAGCCACCCAGGCGCCCCCAGAATTAAAAATGTTAGCTGCTAATTCAGATTAAACAAACAAACAAAACAAAACACTATCTAGGACAACACCCTGGGCCAAACCAGACAAATGTGCCACCTGCCGCCCCTGTCCCTCCTCATGCTGCCCTAAGTATGTCGGTTGAAGATTGGTTCTGCAGACTGCAGCGGGCAAGTGTGGCAGGGACGAGTTGCCCCTGAAATTAAAGAAAGGGGATATTAAGTAGCTCTTAAAAGGCATCCACTGGCAACGAGGCAAATCTTCAAAAGATGAAAGAGCATTTAATACTTCAAGGAAAAAGCCAGTTTCTGAAGTCTGAACAGATCAGACATTAACAAAGGAACAGCCCTCCTCATCTGTGTACCTTTTTCTCATCCTCGTGAGGCTCGAGCCCTTGCGGTGGCCCACGTGGTGTTCTGAGCACTTGGTAAGTATTTGCAAGTCTCTGCTCATTTCAGCCCTCACCATAACCCTGTCGTTACCCCGTCAGAGAAAGGTGACACGGGCCTGAGATTCACACCAAGGTTGGCCCCGAAGCCTGCTTACTTAATACCCTATATGGTCTTTCTTTTGTTAAATTGTTCCTCATTCAAAGCACAGAGTATTAGAAGCTGGGATTGCCTGGCTCTGGACTCCCAAAGCATATGCCCCACTATCTTGAGCTTTCAACAAAACACTTAGTAGGGTATTTCTTTCAGGCAGAGCTCGATGAGCCTTTCATCAGCTTCTGTTAGCATTTACATCCAATGTCTAGCTAGAGAATTCCTTTCCCGAACACCTTATCTATTCTTTACCATTCCAACAGTAGATACCCGACAGAAAAACCAACTTGTAAGCGATTATTAGCATTTGTCCTGTTTTCAGTTCAGCAAGAATGTCGATCATTTAAAAAATGAATTTATCAGGAAATAAAGTAACATCATAAAATAAGGTCTTCTTGGCTTTTCTGGAAGCCGGTAATTCACAGACACGGGATTTAAGCCTACCCGGTCCGTTCAGGAAAGCTGGGAGCTTGGGGAGTAAGGAAGCCTGGCCGGACATTTGGGTTTCGTTTCTGTGTGCAGGTAAAGGCACTTTGTCACAGTTACTTGCGAGACAGTTAATAAGCTTCTAGCTTGTAGAAGTAGTCATTTTCTTCCTCTCAGGCAGTTTAAGCCTCTCTTATTACTGGGTAAGGTGACTGATGAGGGACACTCAGGAGCTTCATTGGGATAAAAGGGCAGGGCAGTCTGGCAGTCAGGCGAAGAAAACCCCTACCCGGGCTCAGAGCATTCATGCCCTTCAGTAACAACTCCCTGAACTTGAGGACAAAGACCTCTTCTCGCTTGCGGCTTCCTCCCTCCTTGTCTAGACATTCTGCAAGTGGTCTCCTAGTTACAGGGGTGCGGTGCGCCAGCCCTGCATGCCTGTACCCAGCCTGTGGGCACCAGCCAGAGGGTGAAGGTGCAGATTCCGCGCCCCCCCCCGCCCCCACCCCCTTCCTGTGCAGTGAACTCCAAGGAAGCTCAAATATCTTGTTCCCACAAGGAAGTCGGGACTCCTAAGAAAAGTTTGATAAGGAGGACAATGGTGGTTAGAAATTGAGCTCTGGGGGACCTCACCACAGCTGACAGCAGCAATCTCTAAAGCTGTGCACCTGCAGTACTGTGGCCTCTAGCCACATACGACCGTTTAATTAAATTTTTTAAATTGTGGTAAGATACACAGAGCATGAAGTTACCATCTTAACCATGCTGTTTAAGCGCACGGTTCAGTCGTGTTAAGGATATTCTCATTGTCGTGCAACCAATCTCCAGAATTTTTTGTCTTGCGGGGCTGAAACCCTGAAACCCTATACCCATTCCCCCTCCCCCCACCCCCGGTAACCACCTTTCTCTATGAATGTGACTACTCTAGGGCCTCCTATAAGTGAGATTATATAGTGTTTGTGTGTGTGTGTGTGTGTGTGTGTGTGTGTGTGTGTGACGGGCTTATTTCACTTAGGGTAACATGGGCTATCTTAATTTTAAGTTAATTAAAAATTCAGCTCCTGACTTGCACTGGCCATATTTCAAGTACTCAGTAGCCCCATCTGGCTAGTGGCCACTGTATTGGACAGCACAAATACAGAACATTTCCATTATCGCAGAAATTTTTTACTGGACAGGGCTCGTCTGAAGGAAGACAAGTGGCTTATACAGAGAAGTGGCTGGAGGCGGGGGCTGGGAGAAGGAAAAGTACCGGCTATTTTTTTTTCTTACCATTCCAGCTGGTGAATAATCCGACTCCTTTTCTCCCCCACAGAAACAATAGCAGCTACCTTCTGTTTTAATAGTTGCAACTTGTATCCTTAGCCCAGCCTCCAGTCTTCCTGTAGCATAGGACATGAAGAATAATCCAGTTTGAGAAAATACACAATACAGACTACGGATAAATGTACTTTAAAACATTCTTAGCAAGTACGTTTTAGGAAGCACCTGTCAGTTTAACTATCCATGGGAGTTAAATTGCAGTGTTTCATTAATCGGAACTATTAGTTTATCGCTTACTTGGCAAGAATCCTAATTGGTATTTACCACAAAGAAGCCTTATTCAGTAGACCTACCCTTTAAGCCTGTTGCTTTTAAAGATTTTTGCTTGAGACCCGCAGTAAGAAAGAGAAATATTGTATCTCCTCCCAGTTTATGCACACACTTACATGTTGACATGTATATACCTGAACTTAAAAGTTTCTTGTAACAACACTTGCCATTATTAAGTGTGATGCATCTATTGTTTTATAAAAAAATGTTTGTCTATTAAAAAAACAAAAAACAACAAAAACCACTGATCCTATCCACTGAGTCGATTTCGTAACCCTCAAAAGGGCCACAACATGCCGTTTGGAAAACACGGCTTTAGGTACAGCTAGGTTCCATTTCAGGCCTGGGGTGAATGCTGCTCCCCATCTCTCATGGGATGACTCAGAAAGTGGCTAAGAATTGCATCTCAAGGGGCGCCTGGGTGGCTCAGCCCGTTGAGTGTCCGGCTTCAGCTCAGGTCATGATCTCGCGGCTCGTGAGTTCGAGCCCCGCGTCGGGCTCATTGCGGTCAGCACAGAGCCCACTTAGGATCCTCTGTCCCCACCCCCCCCGCCCCTCCCCACTCCTCCCTGCTCACGGTCTCTCTCCCAAAAGTGAAAAAACATTTATAATAATAATAATAAAAAGAATTGCATCTCAAAACAAACAAGATTTTTTTAAAAAGCCATCAGTCAGGCTTTATTTCTGAGGAACCTCTGTCCACTCATTTTAATGCTGGTTTAAGTAGAGAGTAGTTATGATAAAAAAAAAAAAAACCCGTTTTCAAATGGTTATACTGTTTTCTAAAGCCAAATATAAACAAATGAACACTTTTTCATGCAGTAAATTTCTATATTAGCATGTGCGATTGGGAGTTCATTGAATTTTAGTTTACTTTTCTTTGTGGAGGGGAATATCACATCATAATACTATATAAGGTTATTGAGGGGAAAGGCAAAAAAAAAAACCCTTAGTTTCTGGTGTCATGCATGAAAAATTGAATAGTTTATAAAAAATCTTGTAAACACAGATGTCAAAACGCATGTTTTATACGGTATGTAGATGAGTTAACTTGTCCGATTTTTTTTCTTTTGGCGTGTAACTCTCTGGTATGTTAACTAGTGTTTTTGACAGATAATAGGGACAAAATGGAGTTTCCTTGAATCACGTCCAGAAGCATTTCATCTCAGTGTCGGCAGAGAATTGGCTTCCTGAAGAGCCCGTTTTTCTTTTCGCCTCAACAGAGGGGCAACGCCGCGAGAGGCCTCCCCACTATTTGTGTGAATAATAGTAATGAAATTTTGTGTGCTCCTTGAGGAATTCTGAATTAGGCAGGCTGTAGAAAAAAGTAAAAGAAAGTATCAGAGAATAATTATGATAATGCCAAATAAAAGATATCATCCTTAGGGAATGAGGGATGGGCAAAATGGGTGAAGGGGGTCAAAGGCATGAACTTCCAGTTATAAAATAGATAACTCCTGGGAATATAAGATACGTCATAGCAACTATAGTTAACCATATATATTATACAGTATTGCATATTTGAAACTTGCTAAGAGAGTAGATCTTAAAAGTCCTTATCACAAGCAAAAAAAATTCTATGTATGGTGACAGATGTCACCGAGATTTATTGTGGTGATCGTTTTATAATGTGTCCACATACTGAATCATTATGTCGTATACCTGAAGCTAATATAATGAACGTCAATTGCACCTCAATAAAAAAATGTCGTCCTGGGGTGCTTGGGTGGCTTAGTCGGTTGACCATTCGACTTCGGCTCAGGTCATGTTCTCATGGTTTGTGAGTTCGAGCCCCACCCTGGACTGACTGCTGTCAGCCCAGAGCCTGCTTCAGATCCTCTGTCCCCCTCTCTCACTTCCCCTCCCCTGCTTGTGCTGTCTCTCAAAAATAAATAATAAACATTTCTTAAAAATGTCATCCTGATAAGAATGTCATAACTGATAAGAATTTGCCAGTTTTGAAATTTTAGATGTGTCAGGACACAGAAGTAGAGACAAAGTGTTTTCTTTAAAATAAAATTCTAAAATCGGTACTGTCCCTTGGATTTATTTTTTAAAAACTCATTTTTGTGTGTGTATATAAAGTGTAAATACTTGTAGGAAAATTAGAAATTAAGGGAAAATATGAAAAAATTAGAAAGAATTCAGTGGTCAGGCTCCTACTATTAATATTTTGGGCACATTTCCTTTTAGTCTTTTCTATGCATAGTTTTACATAATTAAAATAATTTATTTTGGATCTCCCTCCCCAGCCATTTCTCCATGCAGTTAAAAATTCTTCGGGGCGCCTGGGTGGCTCAGTCGGTTAAGTGTCCTACTTTGGCTCAGGTCATGATCCCGCCGTCTGTGAGTTTAAGCCCCATGTCAAGCTCTGTGCTGACAGCTCGAAGCCTGGAGACTGCTTTGGATTCTGTGTCTCCCTCGCTCTCTGCCCTGCTTGTGCTCTCTCTGTCTCTCTCTCTCTCTCTTAAAAATCAATGAACATTGAAAAACTTCACAAACATTTGTAATGGCATTGATGTAGCATGAGTTTTCAGCTACTGTGATGCTGGACACTTAAGTTTCAGTTTTACACCTGTATAAGTACCGCTGTGTTGAACATTTTTGTGCATAAACCTTGTCCGTGTTCCTGATCGTTCCTTAGGGTGAATATATGGAAATAGAATTACTTGTCAACCCCTTCATTTACATCTAAGGAGCTCTTTCGGTCACAGCCAACTTCTTTGAAAAATTGCCAGTGTGCCCTGGCTCCACCTTCTACCTAAAACTCGGCTTAAAAGCCTCCAGTGGGTTAGACATCCGTGTCTATCATGGGATAGACACTGAAATCCTTGCCGTGGTCTTCAGGGCTTAACATGGACTGGCCTGTCTCCCTGCTTCTCCAGCCTCTTCCCCATTCTCTCTGGCCTCAGCTCTGGCTTTTTGATTTATTAGCTCCTTGCCCTTTCTCCAGCTGCAGGACCTTAAAAGCTGCTTATCATATATCTGACACCGTCTTCCTCCCCCAGCCATCTCTTCTTTGTGGAGGAGGAGGTGAGATGTCTGCTCAGAGGAGGTAGTTGGAGGTTTGAAAAGAAGTGAAAGTCTCAAAAGTTCATTTAGGAGATAAAAAGTGGAATTGTTCGTTTAGTTCATTTGGCGGATAAAAAGTGGAATTGACCAGAGAAGTATCCAAAAGATTTCTAGGCAGTAATGGGAACACACACATGGTGTTTTCAGGGTTAGGAATATGAGACTCACATCAAGGGAAATGAATTGGTACTCAGGGCTTTGATCACCTTCAGCTTCTTGAGAGCAAGTTTGCTTAAACTCAGTCCACCAGGTGAGTTCGGTAGCTACTTCCTAATGTTTGTTTTCTGGGGTCTTCTCGAAGCGTGCTATCTCCTCTTTGGTAATTCCGTTTATATGGATGAGAGCATATTTTGTCATCAGAATATGTGGAGCGCTTCCCAAGGAAGCACTTAAGGGATTATTGGAAGGCTTAATGTGAAAATCTTCATTTCTGGGTTTATTGCGAGGTTATGGTGACGCTCTGTCCAATAGCATTCCTATTACTTGGTAATGAGATGTGTGGCTAATTACATTTAAACTACTTAAGGTTGTTAATAAAAATTCACTTCCTTAATCACACTAACTGTGAGGCTAATGGCCACCATATTGGATGCTGGAGGTAGAACATTTCCATCAATGTAGAACGTTCTTCCGGACATCATTGATCTAGAGAGTGGAAAAGGATCCAGCAGAGTCATCTCTGGGGCTAGTAAGTGTCTAGAATGGTGATCCAGGAAAAATAAATGGACAATTACCCTTGGCTGGTTTGCTACTGGGTGTGTTACACAGTTTGCTGGTTCATTTAGCATTAAAAAAAAAAAAAAATAGGCATTACAATTCTGCGCCCTTCTGGCATTCCCAGTCTTTCACAAGATTCCGTGGAAAAGCCAGCCTCTCTGGGCCCACATACCCCTGGGCTTGTGTTGCCTACATCCAGGTCATGGTCACGTGACCCATACATCTCGCTGACCAAGCAGATGTCCTGACAGGAGAATAGACTAGGTGCTTGTCAAAGCCCTGTTTTATTTATTTTCTACAGATACAGCTCATAAATGCAAGACCAGTGCATTGCTACCGTTTTTAAGGACCCCTGCTCAGAGGGGAGACACCAGCACTTTTGAAATGACCCAATGATAGGGGAGGAAGGGGAGTCGTGTCACATAGGAGAGGCATTACAAACGCAGGTAAATGCACCCCTTCTCCATCTTATCTTCCGGATTTGTTTCACTTTATCTGGCTTAGCCAGCAATTCTTCCCACCCTCAAATTCCAGCAACTCGCTGTTAAAGCATTTTGTCTTCTAATTATTCTAGGTCTTTCTTACACATACGGAGTTTTGGTTGACTTCTCCCTGCTTCTCAAGTCTGAAGATAATGCAGTTCTTGTGAAAATAGAAAAGGATAATTGGAGAAGGAACTGGAATTTTTTTTTTTTTTTTTTTTTTTTTAAATCTCCCTGCCGGTTCTTTCTCACAGCGTGAGCGGGGTAGTGTTCTGAGCTCGGAGGGGATTATTTTAGAGCTCTGGGCTCCTCCACGCGTCGGTGCCCTCGGGTGCCCGGTGCAGGGAAGGACTTTGGACAGCCCAGGGTGTGCACGTACAGACGAATCTGAAGCAGCCTGGATGCAGACATAGCAATATGGTCCCTCACAGAGATGTTGCCGACTCTGCGACTAGGTAACTGCCCCAGATATGAGTGAGGTGGATTTGACTGGCTTGACTGGTAGAAATTTTCAGATGCCACTCTGTTTGAACAGTCAAAACCCAAAGAAAATAGCTTATGCTCACGTAGCTTTCACAGCTTGTGAAGTATGTTCTCAAGCATCACGTCATTTGATACAATAACCTTATGGCCTGGGGCAAAACAGTTGCAGAAGGGAAAACCTAGGCCCAGAGAGGGAAAGTGACTTGCGCAACGGCTGAGTTTTGAATCCCAGTGGCTTTGCTGGGATCATTGCTTTACTTCTCACTTGCATTTGGAATCATTAAATAAAACACATTGACGACACACATATGACGGTTGGCTTAACAGATAATGTTTGTCGAGGGCCTATAGTAGGGGTTTGGGAAAGGGGCTGCGGTGGTTGGGTGGCCTGCGTCCTGCCCTCAGCCATCTTTATTTGAAACATTTGAAGCAGTACATTTACAGACAAATGCACATCATCTTAGAACAGACTGGAGGCCTTATGGATGCTGAGGAAATGAGAGTCCTTTGTGGAAGGCATCCTGAAAGGAAGGGATTTTGAATCAGATCCTGAAGGAAAGGCACAGACCCGGGCAGGGAGTCCCAGCCAGGTGCAGAGGCATGGTGGTGAGAGAGAGCTGTAGAGAGTTGGCTTCGGTTTTAAGAAAGACGAAAAGAGCACTTGTTTCTTATTTTCTGAAAAGCTACCCTGCAGAAGACATTGCGCACAGCTGGGTTTACGGCGCTGCAAGAGAGACGTGGTTTCCCTGCCTTCATATTGCTTAGTCTTTGGGTGGAAAGACCAAGTGTTGATTGTTGGTAGTAAAATCATTACATAAAGATTTCAGGTGGAGATTTGCTATACAGGAAAAGGAGGGGATTCTGCGAGAGCATACAATACAGCGATGTAAATTCGACTGATGTTTGGCGCGTGAAGGAGTAGGAGTTCACTAGGCAAATGGTTTTGGTATAAGGAACAGAGAGAGGAGTGCTCAGGAACAGGGGTGAAGCATGTGCAAAGGCCGTGGGAGGATCGGAGGGGCTGGAAAAGGGTCTGTGTGCTGGAGTTGAGAGAACAGAGTGGCGAGTGGCATGAGACGGGGCTGGGGAGGAGGCATGAGCTTGATCAGATTTTGGTTCTTTATTCTAAGAACCATGGGAAATCACTGAAGGATTTTAAGCAGGGTGACACAACTGACATGATCAAATCTTCCTTTTAAAAAACCACTTTGGGGGGCGCCTGGGTGGCGCAGTCGGTTAAGCGTCCGACTTCAGCCAGGTCACGATCTCGCGGTCCGTGAGTTCGAGCCCTGCGTCGGGCTCTGGGCTGATGGCTCGGAGCCTGGAGCCTGTTTCCGATTCTGTGTCTCCCTCTCTCTCTGCCCCTCCCCCGTTCATGCTCTGTCTCTCTCTGTCCCAAAAATGAATAAACGTTGAAAAAAAAATTAAAAAAAATAAAATAAAATAAATAAAAAAACCACTTTGGGAAGCCCGGGTGGCTCAGTCGGTTAAGCGTCCGACTTCGGCTTAGGTCATGATCTCGCAGTCCGTGAGTTCGAGCCCCGTGTCGGGCTCCGTGCTGACAGCTCGGAGCCTGGAGACTGTTTCAGATTCTGTGTCTCCCTCTCTCTCTGACCCTCCCCCACTCCCACTCTGTCTCTGTCTCTCTCTCTCAAAAATAAACATTAAAAAAAATAATAATAAAAAGATCACTTTGGCTGGCACATGCCAGTGTTTTGGAGGGGGAATAATGGTGGCTGTGCAATAACTTCTTACTACTGGTGGGGATCCAGGCTAGTATTGGAGGCTTGGTGCAGACTGGTGGTAGTGGAGGTGGGGAGAAGTGGATACTTTCCAAAGAGATTTACAAGATCGAATCCACAGGTGGAATTTAGTGGTATGTTAGATAACAGAGAAGCAGATGATAAGGATAGTTCTTGAGCTCCAGATGTTCCAGTGACATGGATAGTTCATTGGATGGCCAATGAGATAGAGATCTGTGGGAAGGGACCCAGTTTAGGGAAGAAGAGGATGAAGCCAGCTTTGGGTATCAGGGAGGCATTGGGCCTATGGGTCGGGAGCTCAAGGAGAGAACTTGGCTGGAATCAGATGTGCAGGTCAAGGGCACCTAAGTGACCGATGGTCATGAATGAGTTTTTCCAGGAAGAAAAGAGCATTAAATGAGGAAGGAAGAATCAAGCAGCGAGGACGCTCAGTGGCCAGGTAGAAGCGCACAAGCCAGCCCAGAAACACTGGAGAGGTTGGAGGAAAACCAAGAGATCCTGGAGTGTTATGTCATGGAGGTAGAGTAAAAATATATAAAATAGGGGGAGTATCTTTCACTTTATCTCTAGACCCATTTCCCCATCACCACCCCCAAATCCGTTACATCCCGAGAAGCCACATATCTCGAGCTCCAAGACAGTTGGGGAGGACACTGTTACGAGTACATTTAATGATTTTTCTATTACTGGGACAGATTGCCATGTGTGTTTTCTGCCGGGAACAATAGCCTCCTTTCCGTTCTCTTACATCATTGCCCTTTGGCTGCCACTGCGGATTGTTGCAAAACTGAGCTAGTTTAATCCCACGGAGCACTAACCACTATCTGGTCTCCACAGTTCTGCTCCAGGCGCCCTACCTTCCTGTGCCAGCTGGGATCTCTTAATGAACTAGCCGCACACAGTTCGATGCTAAAACTGCTTTCACTGGTGAAACTGTCGAATGTTCCACCTTAGGGCTGTTTCCATTCTCTCTCTTTGCAGGATGGCTGTCGCTCCTCCAAGTTACTGTTTTGTGGCCTTCCCACCACGTGCTAAGGACGGTCTGGTGGTATTTGGGAAAAACTCAGCTCGGCCCAGGGATGAAGTACAGGAGGTTGTGTATTTCTCGGCTGCTGATCATGAACCCGAGAGCAAGGTTGAGGTAAGTCCCGCGCTACAGTCTCTCGTTACCACTCACTCTTGCCTCTGGCTTTGCCCAGCACACTTTCCTTAAGCCTGCTCACCGGTCAGGACTGTCCTGTTAGTTCTGTTGATTCCTGTTCCCACGTGGCTTTGTTCATAGCCTTAGAAACCGGATCGCGTGGAGAATACCACGTTCATTGCTGTGACCCTTGTTAAGTAAAATATTTACATGGCTCCAAAGTCGAATGTACAAAATAAGGCATATTCGTAGAAGTCTAGTATCTATCTTTGTCTCATTTACTCTACTTCCTTTTTCTCCTATAGATGTTCCACGTTTTGAAAAATAGTTTGTCTGTGCACCTAAAAAACTACATATGGGGGCACCTCGGTGGCTCAGTCAAGTCCCACTCTTTGATTTCTGCTCAGGTCACGATC
Organism: Leopardus geoffroyi; assembly: GCF_018350155.1. Taxonomy (NCBI): domain Eukaryota; kingdom Metazoa; phylum Chordata; class Mammalia; order Carnivora; family Felidae; genus Leopardus; species Leopardus geoffroyi. Next base: position 121,732,333 of record NC_059331.1, on the reverse strand, counting down.
TCGTGGTTTGTGGGGTGGAGCCCCATGTCGGGCTCTGCGTTGACCGCACGGAGCCTGCTTGGGATTCTCTCCTTCTCCTTCCTCTCTCCCCCTCCCTCACTTGTGCATGCTCTCTCTCTTGAAATAAGTAAATACATTTTTAAAAATTTAAAAGAAATTATCTGTGTACACAGTTGTGCACGCGTGCTTGCATGTGCGTGCACACACACACAATTATCCCAGTTCCTCTCCTTTCTTGAATGGGTAGCATGCCCTGTACACTTTTCCCCACTTTGCTTTTTTTTAACTTAAATCATATCTTGGAGATCACTCCATACGGTAACTAGGGGTAGTATTCATTACTCAGAGCTGTGGAGTATTGGAGTCTATGGATGTATCATAGTTTAATCTGTCCCATGTTGCTGGACACTTGGGTTGCTTTCCAGCCTTTTGTTATTGCAAATATTTTCTTGTATTTTGAAGAGAAGAATAGCCCGGTGTATCGGTTACAGTATCTGGTCTTGGTTTGTGTATGTGTATCATTGTTAAAAAATGATCTATCCGTTCCTGTCTTGAGTGCTGAAAAATCAGTTTTTGTCAGTCCTTCTTTGGGATATGTGCCTAGAAATGGGACTGTTGGATCACATAGTAGATAAGTCTGTAATTGTTTGGTTATTATCACGTTGCCTTCCCTAGGTGGAGTACTTGCATTTCTACTAGGAGGGTGACAGTGCCCTTCTCCATATGCTCAGAGTGCATCGTCAAACTTTCGTGATGGCTATTTTAGTCTGCTGTTTCACTACATTCTTTCACTGGTTGTCTCAGCTTTTATCGTGCATTCTCTTGGGTGTTCCAGGTTGATTGTTATCAGCACCTGCGAATAGAGTCTGAGTGTTCTTACATCTCTGCTTTCTTGTCTGATGGATTGGCTGAGCTTGGATCCGACGTTAATATTTAGTGGGGATAGTGGGTATCTTTGTCTTTGTTCGTGACCTGAGTGAGGCAGCCTTCAGCATCTCTCCAGTCACTAAGGGGCTGGCTTTAGGACAGAGATTTATACAGTTTTATTTTAAGTATTTTAGAAAGTATACGTCAGTTTCTGTTTTTAGTGGTTAAAAAGGACCCCTCAGGAGCAGGTGTTGAATTTTGGTAAACGTTTTTTTGTTTTTTTCCAGTAACATGGATTTTTTTCTTTCAACTTATATGACAAATGGAACCATCTTGTGTTCACGGAGTAAACTTCTTGGTTATGATATGTTTATTTGCGTGTGTGTGTGTGTGTTTTAATGGTAGGTTTTTTTTTATTATTATTTTTTTTTTTTTTTTGAGAGAGAGAGGGGGAGAGAGAGAGAGAGAGAGAGAGAGAGAATGAATCTTAAACAGGCTCCATGCTGAGCATGGAGCCCAATGCAGGGCTGTATCTCACAACTCGAGAGATCATGACTTGAGCCGAAATCACGAGTCAGAGGCTTAACCGACTGAGCCACCCAGGTCCCCCAAGGGTGAAGAATTCAGAGAAAAAACTGGGTGAGTAAATTAATAAGCTGTTTCCACTGACACAACTTCTGCTCTTTGGTGTTCTGTGTCTTGGAAAATAAACTGATTTTTCTGCTAACTGTGCTGGGTTTTATTATTTTTTTTATTTTTTATTTTTTTAATGTTTATTTATTTTTGAGACAGAGAGAGACAGAGCATGAACGGGGGAGGGTCAGAGAGAGGGAGACACAGAATCTGAAACAGGCTCCAGGCTCTGAGCTGTCAGCACAGAGCCCGACGCGGGGCTCGAACTCACGAACCGCGAGATCATGACCTGAGCTGAAGTCAGCCACTTAACCGACTGAGCCACCCAGGCGCCCCTAACTGTGCTGGGTTTTAAATGGGCATCCATCAAGGCGTATTTCATTTTCTTACCTGAATCTTTGTCTGTTTCAGTCCTTTAAAAACAGCTAAGCAGCACCGGAGAGCAACAGAACTTTACAAGGAGCTGCTTATATTGGGTGAATGGAAGAGGGGCGAGGAAGCGGCCAGGCAGCATGGGGCATGACTTGGCATGGGTTGTGTGCCGTGGGGGAGGTGCAGACTGTGTCCCCAGGACATTCACCAGAACCACTCGCCTCTCCTCTCGCGCCACTAACTGGGTCCAAGCATCTAAGCTTCAGTAGGACATTTCTTCTGTATAGGCGGAGAAAAACACTGGGTTCTCTGGTGACCATGCTAGGTTTTTCGATTCCTGAATGTTTGACTGTCCGTGTCATTTGGATTTGAATGTTTCTCTCTTCCTGGAACAGAGTGGACTCTGCGTGGATGAAGTTTGCAGGTTTGAGTTGTGACAGGTTTGACTTATTAGTGACCTTCCCTGCCTGTCTTCCCTAAATGTTTCTTTTTTTCCGAAGAGTCATACAGACTGAAACAATCCTTGGATTTTCACGTGGGCAGATTTAATTTCCCAGAGATAGCTGCACCAAATCCCATCCTACGCGCACTTCTTACGGTGTCATGAACACGCCTCCGTGGAGAGGTGAGGCTGATGCCCCCCTCCCCTGCCATGAGTCTGGGTGAGGGCTTGTGTTTGCTCTGACCTGTGTGGCATGCTGGAAGTGAGTCTTTGTGACCTCCAGGGCTGGGTCACGAAAGGATTTGGCGCCTACACATGTCTCTGTCTCTTGGGATCTGGCCCTGAGAATCCAGGCACCAGACTGGAAGGAACCCAAAACCAGCCCACATACAGAGAGCACAGGGAGGGGCCCACATGGAGAGGAACCGGAGTCCTTCAGCCAGCGACCAGCGTCAGCTGCCAGATGTGCGAGTTGAATGGCTCTTCAGACGGGTCCAGCCTCAGACAGTGTGGAGTGGAGAGTGTCGTCTCTGTCGTGCCCTGTCCGATCTCCTGACCCATCGAGTTCGTGAGCATAATAAATGCTTGTTGTACACCACTGCGTTTGGGGATCACTTGTCAGTAGCCATAGTAACCACAGCATCACACAAAAGCCACTTATAAATATGTCTGAAATAGAGGGTTTAGAAAAATTTGTTTTCTTTTGGGAGGGATAGGCTAAATAACGCAGTATTTTCCTTTCACGGGCACCATCAAGTTTAGAAAATAGACTGGATTTCTTTCCCTTGTTGACTCAGAGTATATTGTCACTCCCATGTGCTGGAGGTTAACGTGATGTGGTTCGACACACATCAGAATCAGTTTCGACGGCAGCCTGACCTCTTTTCTGTGCTGCCTACCTGTGTCTGGAGCTGCCTCTGTGCGTTTCCACATCTGTATCCTGTGAGTAATAAAATAACGTCACGGTCAAAAACCAAGCTCATCTTCCCCATCTCCTCTGTTCTTCTTCCTCTGTCAGCATCACCATTGTCTGCCACATAGTTTAATGTAGAAACCAGAGGGAAACGTTGACCCTCATTTTCCCACACACCTCTGGATGCATGGGGACGGCTGTCGCCAAGTCCCGTGGCTTCCTCTGCTGTGTCCCCATCCCCTCCCCACGGCCCCTAGCTCATTCGGACCCACCCCCACCTCCCTGCTGCTATAATCTGCTTCGTCCCTGGCTCTCTTTTTCCTAGATTCTTCAGCCTGCAGGGTCACCAGAATTTTCTTTTCAGAGCAAAACTCTGTCCCTGCCTTGTTTCAAAAACGGTTGTGTTTACAGGATGAGAGTCCAGGCTGATTTGTATGCATTTCAGAACTCTCCCTGACTGGCACCCGGCTCACTTTCCCTTTGTGTTCTTTTCTTTTAAATTGGTAGACTTAATTTTTTTTTTTTTTTTTTTTTTTTTTTTTTACTGCAGTTCGCAGAAAAATGAACAGAAAGGACAGAGAGTTCCCATATAACCCTTCACCCTTTCACCTCCCAGTTTTCCTTATTATTAACATGTTGCATCCGTGTGGTCCAGTGTTATAATACATGAGCCAAGACTGATACATTATTACTAACCAACGTCAATCATTTGCCTTAGGGTTGGCTTTTCGTGTTGTATATTTCCATGGGTTTCGACAGATGTAGACAATGACATGTATCCACCATTATAGCCGTCGTAAGGTATAGAAAATGTCTACAGAATACTTTCTCAGCCCCAAACATCCTCTGTGCTCCCCCGATTCATTCCTCTCTTCCTGACCCCTGGCAACCACTGATGTATTCACTGTCTCCAGAGTCTTTTTCCTTCCTGGAATGTTATATATTTGGAAACCTACAGTCTGTAGCCTTGCAGATTCTTTCGCTTAGTCATACGCATTGAAGGTTCATCCATACCGTTTCCAGGCTTGATAGTGCAAGTTTAGTAATGAAAAGTATCCCCCTGTCTGGATGCACAACAGCTTAGCCTTCCGCTCATCTGGTGAAGGACATTTTGGCTGCTACCAAGGCTGGGCAAGTATGAACAAAGATGCTATAAACATTTATGTGCACGTTGTGCTTTGTTTTGCCTTTTAGCCCTGTTCCCCGCCTATATGCGGTTTTTTATACGGACATAAGGCTCTTAACTCCTTTGGGATACTTTTAACAAGTAAAGACGCTTTTTAATGTAATTTTACATTTTGAATAGATAATGTATCCGTGTGGTATTAAAAAGGTTTACTCTCGGGCGCCTGGGTGGCTCAGTCGGTTAAGTGTCCGACTTCGGCTCAGGTCATGATCTCACAGTTTGTGGGTTCAAGCCCCGCATGGGGCTCTGTGCTACCAGCTCAGAGCCTGGAGCCTGCTTCGGATTCTATGTCTCCCTCTCTCTCTGACCCCTCCCCTGCTCATTCCCTCTCTCTCTCTCTCTCTCTCTCTCTCAAAAATAAATAATAAAAAAAGATTAAAAAAAAAAAAAAAAAAAGGTTTACTCTCCCGTATTGCTACTCAGTCTGATTCCCATCCCGCATCACCCTTTTTAGTAATTACTTGCACATCCTTCCACTGTTTCATGCAAATGCAAACAAGTGTGAATACTTAGCCTTGTTTTCTTACTTTTTGCCACAAAAGTAGCACATTATATATACTATTCTGAAACTTGATTAAAAAAAATTTTTTTTAATGTTTATTTATTTTTGAGAGAGAGAGAGTGTGAGTGGGGGCAGAGCAGAGAGAGAGGCAGACACAGAATCCGAAGCAGGCTCCGGGCTCCGAGCTGTCGGCACAGAGCCCGACACGGGACTTGAACTCACAAACTGTGAGATCATGACCTGAGCCGAGGTCGGATGCTTAACCGACTGAGCCACCCAGGCGCCCCTGAAACTTGATTTTTAAATATAAAATTTCAAATGCACAAAAAAGGTCTACATTTTTTAAAATTTAGTAACATTTTCTAAAGATTCTTCTACATTTGTACACAGAGATCATCTTATTATTATTTGTCAAGGATGCATAGTGTCCATTGTGGAGATATTCCATAATTTTTCAATCAGTCCTCTATTGGTGGACACTGGGCCTGTTTTCTAGTCCAGAAGTCAGTCATGAAGAACCTTGTATGTGAGCCATTCTGTACATGTGCGGGTATAGTCTCTAGATATACCTGGCAGATGTAGGATCGCTGGGTCGTGGGGTAAAGTTTTTGTACTAATTGCCCTCCAGAAGGGTTGTACAATTTCCTGCTTGCTTTTCTGCCCTCCTTCTTAGTCTTCCTCTCCCAGCTTGCACCATAGGTTCCAGCTACATTGAGCTGCTCGGTCATTTCTGGAACAAGTAACACATTAGCATTTCTTTGTGCTTTTGTTAAGAATGCCCTTCCTGTCCTCTCCTCTCCTTGGTAGATGCATCCTTCAGGGCCCACATACCAATATCCTCACCTCCCTCTGGCCTGCCCTCCTTCTGTGAACATGTACTTTGTGCCTGTTCTGCCATTATAAATCAATGGAAATTTACAATTGCCTGAAACCGGTGGGATGAGTCTGGCCTCAGATACAGGGGTCTTGGCTTCCAGTCTTGTCTTCCCCATTTCCTGCATCTTGGGTCTTTGAGTCTCTTTGAGACTCAGTTTACTCATTTGCCAGATGGAGATCATAACACCCACTGTGTCTGCCTTACAGATTTTTTGGTGAAACACATAGGAGCTGATATTTGAAAGTACTTTATAAACTCTAAGGAGAACATGGTAAAAAGAGATTTTTTTTTTTTTTTTTTTAAAGAATTGACTAGTGCCGAGAGCTTCTGTGACTCCAGGTCTCAGTTCCCAGACTATCTTTAGCATTTGGTTCTGAATCTGCTTTTCAATTTTACTCTTGCCTTCTCTCCGCCCCCTTTTTAAAGTAAGCTCTACGCCCAACATGGAGCCCAACATGGGGCTTGAACTCAAGACCCTGAGATCAAGACCTAAGCTGAGATCAAGAGTCAATCACCTAACCAACTGAGCCACTGAGGTGCCTCTACTCTTACCCCTTTAATTCCTTCTGTTACTTTCCCAAGTACAGAATGGTGGGCTCTTTTCCATAGGTGGGGTTATGAGCCCAACAACTATCATGTAACTTTCATAAAAGCTCTCATTAGCATACAGAAATTATTTTTCTAAACCGTGAAGAGTGAGAACTTCCTATAAACTCCCATCTATTTCTTAGACATTTCACGACATTTTAAACGTATATATTCTGCAGTTTCCCTAGAAACCTCATACTTGAGTTTTGAGGTTCCAGGAATTCATTTTCTGAGAATAACTGTGCACTAAAAGTCATCCTGATTACTCATCCACTGACCCGCCTACCCTTCCAGCTGGCCCGTCCTTCCAGGCGGTCCTAAAAAATGTTTATTTTATTTTTCAGAGAGAGAGAGAGAGAGCGAGCGCAAGTGGGGGAGGGGCAGAGTGAGATGTGGACAGAGGCTCTGAAGCAGTCTCTGTGCTGACAGCAGAGAGCCTGATGCAGGGTTCCAGTTCATGAACCACGAGATCATGACCTGAGCCTAAGTTGGACACTTAGGTGACTGAGCCACCTAGGTGCCCCATACAAAAACCAGTGAATTTCAATTAAAGTTGACCTGATTTATATTTGGTGCCCAGAGAATAATTATGTCACCATTTGTGGAGTCAGAATTCTTGATAGCCAAGTCAGATTTGACACATCATGCTTTTTAAAAGAGGCTCTTATTATTATTATTATAATATAATAAGCCTCTTCTCCATTTTCCCCCTTCCTTTAAAGTTTAAAGTCTTCATTGTTTCTTTCTCTCTTTTTTTAAGTTAGGTTTAATTTATTTATATTTTCCTCTATATAAAGTTCTGTTTGGGTTCAGGACCCCCAGTGAGATTATACAACTTCCACAGTTTGGGGCAGGCTTTTGGTAGATCACTTCCTTTTTTTCCTTGCCCAATGAAAATACTTTCAAGAAGAATAGAAAATTACCCATTAATGATAGCTGGTAACATTGTTAGTAACATTGTCCAGATGGCAGCTATATTTGTGGTTCGTGGGATGTGTGTGTGTTTTGCGGGGGAGAGTGTCTGAATTTCATTTCCGAAGATTCCCTCTTACGGCGGGAAAGCACGAGTTATTCTGGAATCAAAGAGAGCTGAACAAAGCTCCATGTGGCCACTGGGGGGACTGGGTGCCAGTCTTCCTATCTGCTCTTTGTCCCCAGAGCAGGAGCCTCCAGCCTTGTGTAGAGCAGGTGAGTCCCCCTCACCTCAGGGGAGCGTGGCTTAGCAGGGAACTTCCTTCCACCAGTCCCCTGTCCCAAGCCTGTTTCCGACCCCAGGCCTTTGCATTTGCCTATTCTCAAAGATCTTACGTCCTCAAGGGAGTATAAGGCCCTGCTTCTAAAATGTGGCTGACACTCTTTGTTTGGTCATTATTTAGAGTCATATGAACCTTAAGGGCACATTTTCAAAAACCGGCCAAGTAGCCGGCAAGACTCTGGGCTAAAGAAGATAAAAACAAACCCCAAGGACCTCAGTGATCATGAGCAGTGCTGCTTTAGAGTTGCAAATTTTCTAAACCTAAAAATATTCCTCCAAAGCTCCCATTTTCCCTGCTTTCTACCCCCCCCCCCCCCACCCTGGGAAGTCTGGCTGAGTCATCAGCTCATTTCAGAGTGCTTTTTCACTGGTGGTGCCAGGGCTGTGTTCACCATCTGAGTACAGTAGGAAAGCACAATGGTTGCATTTCATTAATTGAAACGTCTATTGTGTGAGTGTCTCTGTTCCCCTTTCACTGGGTGATATCCAGGAAGGGTGTGCACCGGAATGTGCAAGGGGTAGGCACCAGCGTGAAGCTGATTTTGCTTTTTCGTTTTTGACCCAATCACAGAAAATAATAAAGGGCTTGCCCTGCAGGGGAATTGTCTTTTGTCGCCGTCCCCAGGGCTTTGTCAGGCAAGGCTCATCTTTTCTATCCTGCAACCTGGCACGTGTCCCCTGGAGCCACCTGAAAGAGCGACAGGCTGGACAGGCTCGGTGCAGGCAGTACCTTTAAAACCTCAGTGATCAGCAGCAGACAGTGCCGACATTTACAAGCCTGCCTCACCGTGCTCCCCGCTCCAGGAAGCCATATACTGTTATGTGGCCTTGGCACCCAGAAGTCACACAGCTGACAGATTTGTTTTATGAGAGGCTGGTTGGGAGTGGCCGTGGGCAGCAAGACAATTTGCTCATCTCTGTCTCTCTCTCTGCAAACCTCTTAAGCGGCTTAATCACCGAAGCTGAGGCCAGAACCATCCCTGTAAAGATTGAGCTTTTGCGTGGTGAAGGTGTTCTTTCCCCTTTATGTTTTGGGTAGGAATTCTGGCTAGGCATTTTGACTTGAGGAGTGAAACTGCTTTTGTCATGCTGAAAGAACATGTCAGGTGCATTTAGGATTTTTTTTTTTTTTTGGTGAGACCTTCCCTGCTGCCTGAGATCCCACTCCCACTTACCGTCTGCCCCCTCAATAGTGATGTGGCCGTTGTGAAGATGAGTGAATTTTATTAAAAAAAAAAAAAAGAAAAACGGTGATGGGGGCACCTGGGTGGCTCAGTCGGTTAAGCGTCTGAGTCTTGGTTTTGGCTCAGGCCATGAACTTGCAGTTTGTGAGTTCAAGCCCTGCGTCAGGCTCTGTGCTGACAGTGCAGAGCCTGCTTGGAATTCTCTCTCTCCCTCTCTTTCTGCCCCTCCCTGCTCTCTCTCTCTCTCTCTCTCAAAATAAATAAATAAACTTAAAAATAAAAAAGAAATGACTGCCTGCAGAGTTCATGTTCTAGATGGCTGACTTTACACAGTTTAGCTAATTACATCTTGTGTTAACGTTCCCTATTTACGAGGTTTGCTCCCAGACAAGGATTTTAGATAAGCAATCGTGACCATCCTCTTTGATCTGGGTGTGATTCGTCAGATTTCAAACACAATGGAGTGTGTGTGAATTGTAGCCACAGAAGGGTCCTTGTTAGGCCCAGGCTGCTGCAGTCCGTGACAGAGATGCCCTAAGGGTGTGTGTGTTACAGGCTCCGAAGGGCTTGGTGCACCGCCCCCCCCCCCCCCATCTCCATAACCCCTTTGCTCTGTAGCATATGAGGGGGATCTGTCTGGTGCATTGGCTTTCCGCCTGGTGTTTAGGAGGGGCCGATTTGGCCCATCTGGCTACTTGGGCATCTCTTTTCTTCCTCCTCCTTCCGAGTTTGGCTAAAAAGTGTCAAGTTGGCTGCAAATATTTTGAACTCCCACGAAGACCATATGGTCTTTTGGATTCAGTTTTCAACATTTTTATCAGTCAGTACTTACTGAGCTTTTGCAGTGCTGTTACTCAATGCCTTCGCAATAGCTTCTGTGAGTGGCACAGAGGGGGGAATGTTCCTGGCCCCGTCTCTGTCTCTCTCTTCTCTGGCTCTTACCTCTCTGTCAGGAGCACCTCGATGTCTGGCCCGTTTTTTCAAGATCAACTCAAATGTCACTCATTTGATCAATCCTCTGGCCACTTAGATAATTTCCCTCTTTCTGTTGAACCTGTATTGTGTCCCTCTGTTCTTTGTTATTCACTTATTCCTTCCTTCCTTCCTTCCTTCCTTCCTTCCTTCCTTCCTTCTTCCCTCCCTCCCTCCCTCCCTCCCTTGAAAAAAGATCTGTTGATGCCTAGTGTATACCAGATTTGGGATATATCACTGAACTAAACCACAAATATACCTCCTTGCCCGTATGGAGCTTACCTTGTGGCTGGGGGAGATAACATACATAAACAGTATATGCAGTACATAAGCCAATTATACAGTATTTGGAAGGGGATAAATGGAATGGAATGTGGAAGAAAAAAGCAGGAATGGATTGCTCAGATGTACAAGATTGAGGAGGGGGAAAGATGGATTACACATTAACTTGACAGGCCTCGGTGATACCTGCTGAGGTTGGCCTGGTGGTCATGGTAATTTGCATGTGTGCTTTCTCCTTGTTTCCCAACTGAAAGAACAGGGATTAGGCATCCTTCCTGATTTATCTGCAAACAGCGCTTAGCACAAAATGCCTTGTGTGTGGTTGGTGCTCTGTAAATAATTGGCGAAATGGAAACGAATGTGTAAAAACGAATTTGAGAACAGATAAATAAACCCATTCTTCTTTTCGCTTCCTTCCTGCCCGTAAAAATAACTTTATGATACATCTGCGCTTAAGAATCTTAAATTCCTGGGGCGCCTGGGTGGCTTAGTTGGTTAAGCAACTGACTTTGGCTCAGGTCATGATCTCGCGGTCCGTGGGTTCGAGCCCCGCATCGGGTTCTGTGCTGACAGCTCGGAGCCTGGAGCCTGCTTGGGATTCTGCATCTTCCTCTCTCTGTTCCTCCCCTGCTCGTTCTCTGCTCTCAAAAATAAACGTTAGGGGCGCCTGGGTGGCGCAGTCGGTTAAGCGTCCGACTTCAGCCAGGTCACGATCTCGCGGTCCGTGAGTTCGAGCCCCGCGTCAGGCTCTGGGCTGATGCCTCAGAGCCTGGAGCCTGTTTCCGATTCTGTGTCTCCCTCTCTCTCTGCCCCTCCCCCGTTCATGCTCTGTCTCTCTCTGTCCCAAAAATAAATAAACGTTGAAAAAAAAAAATAAAATAAACGTTAAAAAAAAAATTTTTTTTTTTAAAGAATCTTAAATTCCTTCCACATTTACTCATTCTTTTCAAGACAGAATTTATCACTGGAACTGACTCAGTGTACACAGAGGGGTTTGGAAAACGTTGGTCGATGCCTGAACTGCTTTTTACATGAAGAATACAATTTTAAGATATAAACTGCTATCACATTTAGAAGAGCACAGAGGACCGTAGTTTGCTCATGGCTCTGGCTAGGTTTTTGCTGTAAAAGAAGTGTTTTTCAAAGTAAACAACGTTCAGGAACTAGGGGAAACATTTCAAGAGTGCATTTCGTTATCAATTTGCCGTGAAAAAACTCAAGAGCCTCTTGACAGCCTCTGGATTTAATTAGCTTTCAGTCTTACCAGGATTTATCCAGTGAAATAACATCATCCCAGTGTAGAGCAGCACCTTCCGTGGATTATGAAGATACATATGTCACCTGACCAACGCGTGTGCATGCTGCCCGCGTTTTAGCTCTTACCCGAGGCTTAGACGTTATGGAAAATCAATGCAGAATAACGTCCCGGGCTGTGTTCAGTCGATACAACTGGGTCGCGAGTCAGAAAAAGATCCGAGGCCACAGTTGAGCCGATGCTTTCAGTGCCCAATTTAAAATGTAAATGGTTGCTGCAGGGGACGAATTTCTCCCTTGAGAGCCAAATAGCGCTGTGCAGCTTAGAGCCCTGGATTCCACGCCAGAGTCAGCAGGCGCCTTATGGGCCACCCAGGTTAACGTTTTTCTCATTTCTCCAAGGGAGCTGTCTATGCCGTGGGCCCATCGTGGGGAGGGAAAGGGTAGAACCAGCAGGCCAGGCTTTGAGTTAGCTGGTCCCACCACCCAACTTCCATTTGCCTCAACGCACTGTGACTGCTCTTACTGTCTTCATGCTTCTACGTAAGAGTTCGTGCAAAGGCAGGGTTCTACGGCTAAAAATATTTCGAAAAACAAAATCGCTTGTTCTCGATTAGCTCGCTCATTTTCCAGGTAAAGACACAGCAGCCTGGAGAAGGTAAGACATACAACACCACGTGGCGTGGGTCTTGCTGTCCTGATCGTAGTTAGAAACATGCCCTTCTGGGACTCTCTTCCCCTGTGTCCGCTGCATAGGCTTAGTGTGAGAATCAGATGGGACAGACAGGGGAGGACAGTGTATAAGAGAGCATTTAATGCATTAGTTAAATGTAAAGTTTTATCATCACGTTCCCTTTTCTACCATGAGAGCAAACGTGAAGGTTATGAAACTAGGTTCCAGGGAGCCCTAGGGATCATTGCCAGGAGCATAGGGACCCCCCCGGCCCCACCCCCATCTTCGTCAGGCAACACATTTTCCTTTAATCTGCTTTCTATGTTAGGCCTCTGAGTAAAGTTTCTTCTATAGTAAGGTTCAATAACTTTAAAGAAGTTTGAAAGCCACTGATCTGGAAGGAATTTTGCAGATGAGAATAAATGGTTATGTTTGTGTGAAATGCTTGTGCCCTGAAGCATCTGTGCCTGCTGAAATGACCAGACAGCGTATTCAGGGCACAGATGGGCTGCATACCTGGTTCAAGAAGCTGATTGCTAGGGCGCCTGGGTGGCTCAGTCAGTTAAGTGTCCGACTTCGGCTCAGGTCATGATCTCACGGTCCATGAGTTCGAGCCCCGCGTCGGGCTCTGTGCTGACAGCTCAGAGCCTGGAGCCTGTTTCAGATTCTGTGTCTCCCTCTCTCTCTGCTCCTCCCCTGTTCATGCTCTGTCTCTCTCTGTCTCAAAAATAAATAAACGTTAAAAAAAATTAAAAAAAAAAAAAGAAGCTGATTGCTATAAATGTGAGCACTGTGGATAAACTGGGCTTGAAACCTGAGACTGAAACCTGATTGGCACAACTGCACCTCTCTCTAGAGACCTCTGAGCTTGCGTTGAGACCTGGGGTATCTTTTAAGTCTTGTGTTCCCAAGGCCTTTCATTTTCTGGCTCTGTTTGCAACTGATGTAGTGGTTCCGTTTAAGTACCAAGATGGAAACTGAGTGGTTCCTGACAGGTGATGGTCCTTTCTTTCCTGTCTTTGTTTTCTAGTGCACGTACATTTCAATCGACCAAGTTCCCAGGACCCATGCTGTTGTGCTAAGCAGACCTGCCTGGCTTTGGGGGGCAGAAATGGGAGCCAATGAGCATGGAGTGTGCATAGCCAATGAAGCCATCAATGCCAGAGAACCAGCAGCTGAGACCGAAGCCTTATTGGGGATGGATCTGGTCAGGTACCACACAGCCATTCTTTGAAACAACCGCTCAGAACAGGTGGGGGAATGGGAACGGGATTTATTTCCCTCCAAACCTCATATTTTTGTAACACGGTCCTCCCAAAGGAGACATGTGTCTTTTGATAAGTTTGAGGTGATAGAAAAAAAAAAAAGGTGGATTACAGTGGAATATTATTGAGCAATAAAAAATAACCAAGTGCTTACATATGCTTCAACATGGTGGGTTTTGAAAACATCGTGCTAGGGGCGCCTGGGTGGCTCAGTCGGTGGACCGACCGACTTCGGCTCAGGTCATGATCTCACGGTTTGTGAGTTCGAGCCTCGCGTCGGGCTCTGTGCTGACAGCTCAGAGCCTGGAGCCTGTTTCAGATTCTGTGTCTCCCTCTCTCTGCCCCTCCCCCACTCATGCTCTGTCTCTCTCTGTTTCAGAAATAAATATTAAAAAAAAAAGAAAGAAAGAAAGAAAGAAAGAAAGAAAGAAAACATCATGCTAAGTAACAAAGCCAGACAGCGAGGTCGCATGTTGTATGATTGCATTTACATGAAATGTCCAGAACAGGCAAATCCATAGTAGCAGAAAATAGATTAGTGATTGCCTGTGGCGGGGGTGGGAAAATGGGGAGTGATTCCTTATGGATATGGGGCTTCTTTTGGGGGTGTTGAAAATGTCCCAATTAGGTTGTGGTGGTAGATGTGTGAATGTACTAAAAATCACTGAACAGTGTATTTTAAGCGGGTGGTTCATGGTTTGAAATGTAGCTAAAATATACGAAAGAGGGAAGGCTGCATATAAAATACATAACATATCAAGGAAGAAAGAAGAGATATATGCGCCTCCTGTCCTTCTTCATCTCACTTGTCCTCTTCCCTTTTCCTTCTCTACCGGCCACTACATAACAGGAGGCAGCAGGCGCGTCGTGGGCTCGGTGGGATGGGGGCCTCTCCTTGGTCACCACCATGTGTCGTGAGCACCGGGACTTGTGTGCCTGGCCTGCGGTGGCTGATCAATGACCGAGTTTGGAGTGAACTACCAAAGGCGAGGGTGGGTGGGACCGAAACGACACTCCGAACTGGCTTTCTTTTTTTCGGAGATCGTGAAATGCAACAGACTCATGGCCTCGTTGAAAGAATATTGGGCTGGGAGCCAGGGGCCTTGGTTTTCCGTGTGAGTTCACCCAAGTTACAGCACCCCTCGGGACCACAGTCTCCGCATTTATTCGAGGGGAGGCCTTAGATCGGATGACCTCTAAAGAACCTCCCAGAGCCAACATCTTACACCAAGCAATCGCGGTTTTGATGCTTTGTAGGACTTGCAGGGAGAAAGTGTGCGTTTACACAGAGACCTCTGTGGTCCGTAGCTTCCGCCAACCGATGGATAGGTCTATTGACCTTCCAGGAATGGGCACAGTGGGCTTGACATACCTGCGTGAGAGTCGTGGACTGCAAGTAGGAATCCTTACAAGTAGTTTTCATAAAACAAGAATTTGAACTTGGATGCATCTAACTCCAAGATCCAGAAAAACATGGACCGAGCTCATATGTTCAAAGGATCTGAGCTGCACTGAAGGTAGATGTCAGAGTGAGACTCTAACCTTGGCCCAGCTAATTCCACCCCTTTTCCTGCCCTGGTCATGCCCATAGTGAGGTGACATAGCCAAAGGGAAAGTAGGCATGGGACCAGAAAGATGGTGTTCTCATTTTGAGTCACGTGAATTTGCCCCATCTATGGGGCCAGAGCACTGTGAAAGGCTTTGGAACGGGTCTCTTGATATCGGGTAACTTGTGGCCCTAGACTCCTGTGGCCCGGGTGCACCTGTCCCCTCAGTCTTGCTGTTGTTTTTGTCCTGATACAGTGGAGCAGGCTGTCCTGTCCTTGGCCCATGGCACAGAGGCTAAGTGGGAGTGGCCAGGTGTATCGTTTTCCTTGGTCCTGGCACAGAGGGTAGGAGGGTCTGATCAGAGTGGTGTCTGTGGATGAGTGCTGAGGTCCCGCTGCCGACGCCATACGCAGAGGGCACTAAGGAACCTCCCGGAGCCAAGGTTCTTGGCTTGTGGGAGGGCAAGTGCGCGTACTGGTGCCTCAGTGTGGAATGCAGCAGGCAGAACGGCAGGAGAATGAGCTAGAAGCTGCAAAAGAGAAGTCACGGCTTCCAAAGGTGGTGTGCCCCTGGCTAGGTATTCCCACGCTCCTAGCACGTGTTTGCCTGGGCAGATTGGAGTCCTGTGAAGGCCCCGGGACAAGGCTTCTGCCTGGAATGCATGCATGAGGCAATGTGACCAGAGGCTGCTAGGCATCTGTGAAAGGAAGAAGGGGGCCCTCCTCGGGGCACAGCTCCGGCAGATCAGAGAGGTGTTCATATAGCATGCTTGTTTCCTCTGGATCCTCAAGAGCAGATGAGTGCTTGCTTCTGTCGGTCCTCTTTGGAGAAGATGACACCCACCAACAGAAAAGTCTGCTTAAGCCAACCATCTCCTAAGTTTATTTTGTGTCACTCTGCTAAGGTCTTAGGGTTCAGCTTTGCAAATCCGTGCCTTTTCACCAAGTCTTCCTAAATAAGCTAAAATTGAGAAACGCCCAGTAAATGGATATATAATTATCTGACTACGAAGATAAGCCTGTCGCGAGAGCAAGTCTGTCGGGGCGCCTGGGTGGCTCAGTCAGTGAAGCGACCGACTCTTGATTTTGGCTCAGGTGAGGATGTCAGGGTTTCGCGAGTTCAAGCCCCACGTCGGGCTCTGCGCTGACGGCCTGGATTCTCCCTCTCTCTCTGCCCCTCCCCTGTTTGCATTCTCCCTGCCTCTCCCAAAATAAATACATAAACTTAAAAAAAAAATAGAGAGAGAGAGAAATAAGTCTGTAGCATTATCTTTTCCTCTCCCTGGCAGGACAGTGGAGGTTCCTTCAGCAAGAATCAGGCTGGGTGAGTTTTAGAGACGATTGCTCGCATGATGAAAATTCCCACAGAGCCGGCTTATGCTGCCATCTTAGCGGGCACCGTCGTCTCTGTTCTAAGGCGCTTGTGTTCCTGCCGCCAGAATTATGATTGGAAGCAAGAGATGAGTCAGTGGACATTTACTGAGTGCATTTCAAGTACCATCCTCTTTCACATCAGCCCGAGAGGGGCGTAGTCCCGTTTTGACATTACAAATGAGAAAATCAAGTTTTCGAAAGGTTATGTTACTTAAGGTCACACTGCCAGTGGGTGGCACACATAGAATTGGGAGCCAGGTCCCCGTATCTCTGAGCCATTGTTTTTCGGCCACAGCGTGCTGCCTCTCAGACCTACTGACCCCCTTGGTCCTGGGCAGTTGTGTTTGTATTTTCACAGTCAGTATCTCATACGCCTGTCTTCATAGAGCCCAGGGATTAGGTACCTGTTTTATAGATGACATAACGCGGAGTTCAGACATATTATGGGACTTGCCCGAGGTCACGCAGAGGGCCGTATCTGTGCCCTCTGTAGGGGGCCGATTACTTGGAAGGGCTGGGAGCAGACTGCTGTTGCATTTCAGAAGAAATAGGTACTTTTTGATAAGGACGCTCTAAGCCACACCAGGAGAGGCAGGCTGATAGGTAGGAGGAGAGATACGCAGAAAAGGTTGGATCACGTCCTACCAGGCACCCCATTCCCTCTGAGATGACGGAGTAAAACATATGTACCGAGGACAAGGGCTGGCAATGGAACCCTTTGTTACCAACCAAAATGCCTGGTGTAGAATAACAGAGATCAAGGCTGCCCTGTGCACAGATGTCCTTTTGCCCGGAGGCAGGAGGGAGAATAAGCCACAGAAAGGGGGTCTTGACACGGCTAGAGCTGAGCTGGCCGGCATCATGGGAGTCAGAGTCAGAAAAGAAACAGAGCATTGGCTGAGCTGCCTTTCACGAGGGAGAAGCCACTGGGTTCCTGAGTCTTCTGTTTGTGTGTGTGGGGGGGGGGGGGGGATGGGGGGGTGCCCAAAGACAGAAAACACCCCCACGATTTGGAACCGAATGCGTGAGAGACGCATCCTGAGCTCAAGTGCCGTGAATCTGTGGATCAGCCTGCATATTTCATACATTTACACGTGACGGCGTACTTCATAACTCAGCTGCACCCCAGGCTTTGGTTACTGTGGTGAGAACCACAGCGTACAAAAGGACTGAGGGAGACTTCCGGTCTTCTTACTTCAGGCTTGGTTTGGAAAGAGGGACAACAGCCAAAGAAGCCTTGGATGTCATCGTCGCCTTGTTGGAGGAACACGGACAGGGTGGCAATTATTACGAAGATGCACACGCCTGCCACAGCTTCCAAAGCGCGTATCTGATTGTGGATCGCGAGGAAGCCTGGGTGCTGGAGACCGTGGGGAAGTACTGGGCTGCTGAGCAGATCACAGGTGAGCGGTGTGGACGGGCGGTGGGCGGGGGGCAGGGGGGGGCTTCGAGGGCAAGAGAGGCTCAGGCGGATGCTGCCTGGATGCGTAGGAGTCACCCTGGTGCGGCAGACCCCCTCTGTGCCGTATCCTCACTTCTGGGCTCTGCTTCTGGAAAGAACCTGGGCTGCAGAGGTGTCAACACTTGGGAGACACGCTCGTGACATTTCTTATTTTCCGCTTGCTTTCTGGGCAGGACCCGGCTGTGGCTACCGGCCGTTTCGTGACCCAAATGGTTACTCTGTGACTTGGCCAAAGGAATGGTGATTATCCCATTCCATTCAGTGAGTGAACCCCTACAACAGGGAGCTGCCCCTCATCACCCGTAGCCCTGTGGCTCCTCACACTTGGAATGTTCCTCTAAAAGAGGCATTTGGATCTGTGTGAGGACTGTGGACTGCCTCTGGGACAAGCTCATTTCTCTGTGAGACAGTGTTTCTAGAAGCGCAGAGGCCTAGGGGATCCATTCGGAAGGATCTTGTGCCCACGCAGTTGTGGCTCTGTGCTCCCTGCAGCACTTTGTTCTGAGACAGTTCCGAGGAAGCAGATGTTAGAGGGGGTTGTGGTTGTCCTGTCTCATCACTTAGCAGCCTCATATTGGAGACAGGATGAGGTCCCAGCATGGGTTAAAGGGTTTCCGAGAGGACGAAGGAATTCTAGGAGAGAATCGGCCAGTGAAGCCCCCCTGACGCTCCTCAGGGCTGGATGACAAGTACCTAGACCGTGTGCCGCCATTTCTCCCCTCCTGTGCCCACGGCACACGCGGCTAGTGGCTCGCCACCCTCTTCTCGTGTTGAACCTAAACTTGGGCTTCAGTTTCTCAACTGAATTTGTCAGGAAGTCTCTTCCAGTTCCTCAGAATTGATGATAGGGATGAAACCTGTTTTCCAGACCTACCTAAGGGGTGATTGGAACCAAAGCTGACCTGAGTTAGAAGCAGAAGATCTACTGCGATAGTTGAGAGTCAAGGTCTTCTGTGGCCTGAGTCAGTGCAGTGATGAGGGTTTCTGTGGACGAGGGGTGTGTTGGATGCTCTACGTGGCTGGCTTGCGGCACTTGCCTGGAGGAGGGTGGCTTCTTCGCATTCTCACAAGGGCACCGAATGGGCTGGTGGCACCCTTGCAACAGTCTCAGAGAGTTTCTTCACCCCCACGTGCCCAGCATATACCTCCTGGTGCCTGTGCCCCATCCCTATGGCACTTACAGAACTGAGGCAGCCGGTGTGGCTGCTGGATCACTGAGCCTGCTGCAGTGCAGGAACTTTAAACTTTTTTATCAAAAAAGTTCTAAGCTGAAGCCTTACTCTCCAGTGTTTCTGGCAGGAGGGCTAGTGGTCCATGCTGAAAAAGCAGTCATATATTGCTTTTAAATAGAACTTAAAACTTTTTGATCTAGACCTGCATTTCAGAAGCTCAGTTTCTCTTCAAGATACAGCTTAAAAAACCCATCTCCTCAAAATGCGTGCTTTCACGAAACATTGAAATAAAAGCTCAGCCATTCATTCCTTGGACTCATTGATCTCATGCCCTCTGATCCCAGCAGCAGTGTGATTGCAATAGGACTTGATGAAACTAGGCCCTGAATGCTAACATTCTTGGGAGCAAACATATATTATTTTTAATGTTTATTTCCGTACTTTTGAGAGAAAGAGAGAGAGAGAGACAGCGAGTTGGGGGGAGGTGGGGAGTGGAGAGAGGGAGAGAGAGAATCCCAAGCGGGCTCTGCACAGTCAGCACAGAGCCTGACTCAGAGCTTGATCGTGAAGCGTGAGATCATGACCTGGGCCGAAATCAAGAGTCGGATGCTTAACCTACTGAGCCACCTGGGCGCCCCGAAAGCAAACATACATTATAAATCAGCCCTTTAGGAAAATAATATCTGTGGCGTTGCTCACGGGATTTTTTTGGATAGCTTAGCATGAAGAATGCCAAAAGCTGGCATTTATAGGCCAAAGCTTTATAGGCCAAAGCTCCTTTTTATTTTTAATTTTTTTTTTAAGTAGTTTTATTCTTGTGTTGTCCTCTGAAAAGATGAGCGGCAGAAGGCCAATGCCCATCAGCTAGGAATACTTATTTTGGAGGAACAAATCAGTGGAGCAGAACATACTGGAAGAACCCTGTCCAGCACTGACCTTGTCTCTAGAAACTGGTTTTTAGGCAGTAACGGCTTGCGGCTTGTGGTTTGATCTCTCTCTCTCTCCTTCATTCTCCCAAGAATTTAAAAGATCAGCACGCTGTCTGGAAGCAGCAAGTGTGGATTGGCCTCTTTTGAGTTACAACTCATAACTTCTTAGTGTTCTAGACAGCATCTTGAAGAATGAAGTCATCCTCAGTGTATTTGCAGCGGAGGCTTTGGAAGAAGCCACAGGAAGCCTGCCAGCCGATAGGGGAGTTTCATCAAGCTGGAGTGCACTCAGCATTCATGCGCTCCCGACTCTAGACTCTTTTAGCTGCACTTCTATTTTTATGAGAAAAAAATTCCCATAGAACTTCTGCACTCATGTACACGTACACGCATGTACACACACACACACACGCGCACACACACACACACACACGCTCATACTGATATCCTCGGAGACGTATATTCGCAGGTACATTCCATTCTTTTAAAACAATTCATTATCAGTGCCACTGTGTTTTTCTAAATGTTGGGACCTGAAAAAAAAAAAAAGTTGAATGAAGAGGTGCCATCTTTGTATTTTCCAAAAGTGATGTTACTTGGGCAGAGGGCGGAGGTGTGTGTAAAGTGTTCCTTCAAGTGGAGGAAGCCTAAATTGGGGAAGAAGCAGGGCTATAGTTGTGATGTTCATAAGTCTTGTAAGTCACGTCATGTCTCTTTCAAGAAACCTTTCACTTTTCCTATCGTTAATAGATGCCTGGGGTTTATTTAGCCCTAATGAGAGCTGCACAGGTTTCCTTCTGAGTGTGAATTTTAGATCCAGCGGCCATTGCTCCTTTAAAATGTGGTAGTGCCCGGTCAGGACTGGTCAAACCTTCTGGGAGGTCTTCTTACAAGAGGACCAAGGATTGTGTTTCTCTCTTCAAAAATAGAGTCATTTCCTCTCTCTAAAGTCGAATTGCAGAGAAGGGATTCGCTGTAAATTTCCATTTCTTGATTAAGTCCTTCTAAGTATCTTTCCAGCTAACCGGACTTTGCACTCTCTACAGAGGGAGTGAAGTGTATTTGCAATCAGCTTTCGCTCACCACTAAGATAGACGCGCAGCATCCTGAGCTCAGGAGTTACGCTCAGAGTCAAGGCTGGTGGACGGGAGAGGACGAGTTCAATTTTTCCGAAGTTTTTTCTCCAGCTGATGACCACCTAGACTGCTGTGCGGGCAAAGACAGCTTAGAAAAGAAAGAAGGTGAGTTAGTATATCCCTTATGATTCTCCCTCTCATACCTGTTGTCTTGCAGCTGTGTTTCAGAGAACTTGTCTGAACTTCGGGGGGTGAGCAAGGAGGTGGAAATGAGAACGGACCTTGTACATAGAGACGAACTTGTGTTGATGTCCCTGATGTGCAGGCAGGATGACGTATATCTATTGTTACAGGATGCTTCCTCATCCACGAGGGTTTTTCCTCCTTCTGATTCGTCATTGTACTTGTCTTCGTGACAACTTACTGTAGCCTTCCTTCTACCTCAGCGTTTGTGTATTTCACTCATTGCCTTCTCTTCCTGTATTTTCCTTTCTCAGTGGCCTGCTGAGCCTGGAGGGCAGGGCGCTGTCTTTCACTCATACTGGGATCCCCTCGTGGTGTCCATTATAGTCTTTTGCTCCGTGAACATTTGTTGAGTTGGAACTGTTGTTCTGAATTCTCTTCCCGAACCCTCTATCTCACACCTAGCTGTTGACTTAATCAGAATCCATGTTGAGGCAAACGTGGTGACTCGATAGCTTATTACTTCTGTGCCCGAGCGGAAACCCTTCCAAGTAAACCACTGAGGCCACATTTTATAGTTGCCAGTGATACATGCGTTTTGTAAGTTAGACCTGTGATCATTTAGAACAGGGGTCAACAGACTGGGACCTGCTGGCAATCCCCTATTTTGCAAATAAAATTTTGCTGGAACACAGCCGTGCGCATTTATCTAGGTGCTGGTTATGACTGCTTCCATGCCATATTGGCACAGTTGCAGAGTTGCGACAGGCAAGTTACAGCAAGGTGGTGGGGCCCATAAGCCTGAAATATTTACTGTCTGGTTCTTTAAGAAAGTTTGCCGATGCTTAACGTAGAAGAACACGTCACAACTTTGGCTGTAGAACTTAATGTATTAAGGGTAGGAAGGCAGGACAGTGATCCATTTTAAAGTGGGAACTTCATGGGGCACCTGGGTGGCTCAGTCGGTTAAGCGTCCGACTTCAGCTCAGGTCACGATCTCGTGGTCCATGAGTTCGAGCCCCCCATCAGACTCTGTGCTGAGAGCTCGGAGCCTGGAGCCTGCTTCCGATTCTGTGTCTCCCTCTCTCTCTGCCCCTCCCCCATTCATGCTCTGTCTCTGTCTCAAAAATAAATAAACGTTAAAAAAAATTAAAAATAAATAAAAAATAAAATGGGAACTTCAAAAAAAAACTCCAAAAGTTAACAAAAAAAACAAACCCAGCTTGATAAAAGTATATAATACCATGTATGAAGCAGTCTTGCCAGAACATCAAATCTAAATCTGATGAAGCCTCTGGACCTAGCTACTGGTTTACAGGAAATGCAGAGGATGGGAGGACATACTAAGTAACACCAGGGGCTGCTGTCTGCAAAGTGCAGACTGTGGGAAACTCTATAGGAGAAATGGCCCCACAAATAAAATGCAAGGGGATAAAGTGAGAGGCAGAAGTCAAAAGAGATTTCAGCTGTTATCAACCGACTGGGTCCTGATTTAAATCAATAAACTCATTCGTAAGACAATGAAAAATGTTTAACACCGGATAGTTGAAGAAATCAAGGCTTTATTAATCCTTTTAGGTATGGCATATTACAATTGGAAATGTACAAAGAGGACGTGAGTTGTGTTAGTGAAGTTTAAGGCACCTCTTCTTTATGTGACGCTTTGATGCCATCTATGTGAACATAGACGGAAAGAATAGTGTTTTAACGAATAGTGATCAGAGGGAGAAAACGTAAAACCGGGGTCCTTTGTAGCCAAGGAGTTGTTTACGCATTTATCTGAAGTCAGAGCCAGTACTCAAAATGGCTCTGAATGTTCTGCATATTTCTCTGTGTGTCTCTTTCCCACTGCAGAGAGGTCATTCTCCAAATACAGTGCTGACTGTAACCAGCAAGTGTGTATGAGAGAACTTGCTTAGTGGATTGTGCATAGATCGCACATACTTCCCTATGGATATCGGTCTATTGCATACTGTACTGGTTGAGAAATTGCTAAGTGCTACTTAGCGCAAGGAGGCTCCAAAATAATATGGCTTCAAGAAAATGGAAGCTTATTTTTCTCCCGTGTTATGGTCTAGATGTATATGGCCAGTCCAGGGCTGGTGGGTCACCCGGCACCAGAGGACAGCCATACGCGACGTTTGACTTCCACCTGTGGTCCGACTTGCGGGCATGTCCTGGGCAGCAGAAAGAGGGCAAACAAAGTGAAGGGCGAACCGTCCCTTGTATGGAGGTGACGAGGAAGTTGCACGTAGCATTTCTTCTCCCACTGGTCAAGATTTATCATGTGACCCCGCCCGAGCCACAAGGGAAGCTGGGAAATATAGTCTGTAGTTGGGCAGTTATAGTCCAGGGTTCTGTAACTAAGAAGAAAAGGAAAAAATGGATTTTGGTTAACAACTTGCCGCTATTAAAGCTTCTCTCTCTCTCTCTTTCTCTTTTTTTTTTTTTTTTTTTTTCTTTACAGAAAGCATCACTGTGCAGACTATGATTGACATCTTACGGGACAAAGCCAGTGGAGTCTGTATAGATTCCGAGTCCTTCCTTACCACAGCCAGTGTAGTGTCTGTTCTGCCTCAGAATAGAAGCTCGCCGTGCATTCACTACTTCACTGGGACCCCAGATCCTTCCAGGTTTGTTTGAGACACAGTCGTGCTGGCAGGAAGTATGTGCTCCTCGAAAGCTCATCCAACGCGCCCGCGCTGCGTCCCTGTACCTCTCTTTTCTGTAGCCGAGTCACATTTTTCAGTCGGCCCCAACGTGGCCAATGCAGCACAAAGAGCTTTGACAAAGGGGAGTTCTTGGCTGGAGTCATATCATTTTTATGACATCTGTGGAATCAAATTGGTTTAAATTCAACCGATATTTATTGAGTCGATATCACGGGCCAGGCGTTGTGCAAACATGCATGAGGGATGCAAACATATATGAGGGATGCAAACATACGTAACACACAGTGAGACAGATGCAGGAATGCCCAAGATTGATCAAAACAATCAGTTCCTGTAAGTCAGAGGACAAAATAGCCCAGAGGCGATGCAGATTGAGGCAACGTCAAGGGCACTGACCACTTCTTTTTTTATTTTTTTACTTTTTTTAATGTTTTATTTCTTTTTGAGACAGAGAGAGACAGAGCGTGAGCAGGGGAGGGGCAGAGAGAGAGGGAGACACAGAATCCGAAGCAGGCTCTAGGCTCCGAGCTGTCAGCACAGAGCCCGACGCGGGGCTCAAACTCATGATCCGCGAGGTCATGACCTGAGCCAAAGTCGGACGCTTAACCGACTGAGCCACCAGGCGCCTCCAGGCACTGACCACTTTGTAAGACATTGTGTTTTAGGGAGTTGCTTTCTGCCTACGTTCAGCAAAGGCATTGTACTGCCCAGTGTTTAAGAACACAGCCTCTAGAATCACCTGTCAGGATTTTGAGTTCCATCTCTCTCGCTGAGTGGCTGGTAAGTTACTTAACCTCTGTAAGCTTCAGTGTGCTGTATAGACCGGGGGTCCTGGGGATAATGTCAGCTCCTACTTCGTATCCTGGTTGGGAGGATTAAATGAGATAATCCAAGTAAATAGACAGTAGGCTTAACTTTTCTTTTACTAAGACTATCTCTGATTTGCCTGGCAGACAGCAGCCCCACTCCTGGTAACGTTCGGTCACATACACTGCAAGTCATGGCATCAGTGGCTTAGACACAGCTTTCCAGTGGTTTCTAATTCAGTTCATTATCAGAAGCACTTGGAGTTTTTGAAAAATACAGGTGCCTTGACCCAAACCTGTTGTATCAGAATCTTGAAGGTGGGCTTACGAATGTGTCAGGTTAAGACTGACCCTCAGCCTGGAAAACCATGAAGATGTCCTATTCTGATAGTTTCAGTGGTATTTTTTAGGGGTTCTCTTGGCTGAAAACACGCATCATTGTTTGTATATCGGGTGTCAGATCTTTGCTATCAGGAAATCTGCAGCTGTTCAGTTTCATTCCCTTTTCAGCTAAACATATTTATTCTCCTCTTACTGTTTCAGGAATAGAAGACAATGATGGTGTCTAGCTAGGGATGGTTTCTTAGATGACTCAGGGGAAAAGCCGAGTACCTCTCTTGACCTGTCGGACTTACTTTTATTTATTTATTTATTTATTTATTTATTTATTTATTTTTTCAACGTTTATTTATTTTTGGGACAGAGAGAGACAGAGCATGAACGGGGGAGGGGCAGAGAGAGAGGGAGACACAGAATAGGAAACAGGCTCCAGGCTCTGAGCCATCAGGCCAGAGCCTGACGCGGGGCTCGAACTCCCGGACCGGGAGATCGTGACCTGGCTGAAGTCGGACGCTTAACCGACTGCGCCACCCAGGCGCCCCTCGGACTTACTGTTAAACTACTGCCAATATCAGTAGATCCTTCTAGCAGGACCTGACTATTAAATTCAGTATAAGCTATTCGTAGTTTTTCGTCCACTCATTTATTCATTCACAAGCATGTATGAAGCACCTACTGTGTACCAGATATCATGCTTATTGGGTATTAGGGATGAAGTATATGCAAGGTAACAGGTGGCTTGGAGGAGATGATGAAGGAGCACGCTTCACTGAGGAAGGATCTCTTGAGCGCCGGGCATTGTGGGAAGAGGAAGAGTTTGTTAGGAATGAAAAGCAGGAACGACATTTTGGGTAGAGAGACAGCATGGACCCATGCAGAGAGCCATGAAACGGTACCCTGTTGTAGATTACGTTTCCATCTCTCCTCTCCCCGCCACCCCCCACTCCTCCAGTAAACAAGCCTGGCCACCCTCTCATGGCCTCCCACGGTGAACCTCCTCGCCATGGTATTCCAGTTGACCTCCCAGGGTGCGCTCCTGGTTGACCCCGGCTGCTTCCTTTTGACCTTATCTCGAAGCTCTGGATGCTTGGTCTCATGGATGGCCCTGCTCCCGCCCTCTTGTCCGTCCACCAGCTCTGGGACGCGTCCTTCCTCTCCCTGTTGTCTGGACCTCCCTTCATGGACTCCGACTTAGCTTGCCCCGAACGCTGGTGGCTCAGCTGCCTCTTGGGAGCGCTCTGTGCCACACCACAGGGGTACACGTGGGCACTTAGAGCCCTTCTGTAGAGTGACTAGAATGCCCTGCCGTGTTCTTTAGTGGGCAGGAGCCTTTGAAGGAGTGGGTTGAGCTGAGGAGGGCCTGAAGTACCCGCCTTGCTCCTCATGTCTCAGGCACCGGCCCCAGCTGTGCTTAGAAGACAGGGCTGTGTGAGGCCAGAACACTAACACAAAGGAATGCCATTTCCTAGGCTGAAGTACATGGCCCAGTACGGTTCTAAAAATGGGCTGGGAAATAGCCTGCTTATATTTAATCTGGAAGATTTCAAGTAATTTTAAAAGAAAGTTATTCATGGTTAAATTAATTGAAAAGACCTTAAAGAAGATTAAGGCATTCATTTTTTATCTTTCAGGGCTAAGGGAGCTGCGTTTCCTACTGTGACTGTTAGAACTGTCACAGAATCTTTTCTCCTATTCACCATTTCAGTGTTTCTCTGTAATTGGGCATGTTTAACATTTTCTATTTTGTCAGCAGGAAGCATAATTACCTCCTCTTGGGTTTTTAGGTAGTAAATGGGGGAAATTTTAGCTGGCTTCTGCTGACGCTGGAAACAGTAGAGAGATGTTTTCGGGAAATCATTTCAAAGCAGGGGGCTTGCGAAAGATTGTGATTTAAGAGCGGGACTGTGTTCTTTATCCCTCCCAATTAATGTTCGGAACCAAAGGACACCATCTGACTGTTGCTCTGTCTGCTTCAACACGTCTCTGCCCTTCGCTCGGTGGACTCATTACAGATCCTTCTCTGGAAAGGACTTGTTCTCGCTCTCTCTTTTCCTCTTTCTCCGCCCCTTCCAGGATGGACCAGGTCCTGTGCAAGTTTGAGGGCTGGATGGAGGTACAAAAGTCAGAGTTTGAGAGCTAAAGAGGGAGATGCAAAAGACCTTTAATTAATTTTATTGAGGAGGCAGATTCTGTCCTATTAATATTCCGTTGAGTCAGCTGGTGCCTCAGTTATCCACGTGGTGACAGCGACTGACTTCAGTGCTCTGGTTCTGACCTTTGGAAGCCATTTCCTTCGTGGAAGCTGGCACTTGCCAAAGCCTCACTGATGTGAAGAATTGGAGAGGGAAAGGGGAGAGAGGTACCTTAGCACATTGAGACTGTGAAGTTCAGGGTCCTGGAGCCCGTGAGAGCCGAGCAGGTGCGTCTCTTCCCAACCCTGTGTTCAGTGACGTCACACTGGTAACGTGACACGGGTCACAGTGGGCACGTTCACACCACAGAAGCCGGCAGACGCCATGAATCGGGGCTTATTTTTTTCAGATATGGTTGCCAAACCGGCACATCACCAAGAGGCCCCCACATCTGAGAAAGCCCACAGAAAGCCCACTCGGGGTACAGGATGGAGAAACCAAGAGGGGGAGAAAATTAAAAAATATTTCCATTTTAAATATTAGAAGGCTGTGTCCCAACCCATTTCTCTCATCGTATGAGGCTGTGGACTTCGGCCCAGGAAACAGAAAATAGGGAAGAAATTCTAGGAAAATGGGATGTTGGGCCTAATTTAACTAGCGGCAAATAGCTGGGGAGTTGCAGGGGACCTGGTGTGTGTGTGTGTGTGTGTGTGTGTGTGTGTGTGTGTTTGCTTCTCTTCTCCCAGTGTGCTAAGTTTGAGAGGCGAAGCTGAGTCACCTGAGACTGTCTCATCTGGTTAATTCAAATGTAGTGACGAGCAGCCTGTCTGTTGGTGGAGATAACACTTAACAAACCTTAGACGCGGCCACGTAGGTAAATACGATCCCTGGTACTGTTCAGGGAACAACCAGCAGAGATGTACCCAGAGGTGAGGGCCCCGTGTGAAATAGCACCCCCGTCAATTTCACTCTGAATGCGTACAGCACCAGATTCCTCCTTTCTCCTGCCCTTTGACCTCACAACCTTCCAGAGCATCTGGATCCAGCCCGAAGCTCATCCCATGCCCCAAATGTACGAGTTCTCTTTCCCTTTAAAATAGAAAGGCCCTAGGGCGCCTGGGTGGCTCGGTCGGTTAAGCGTCCGACTTCGGCTCAGGTCATGATCTCACGGTCTGTGAGTTCGAGCCCCGCGTCGGGCTCCGTGCTGACAGCTCAGAGCCTGGAGCCGGTTTCAGATTCTCTGTCTCCCTCTCTCTCTGCCCCTCCCCTATTCATGTTCTGCCTCTCTCTGTCTCAAAAATAAATATAAACGTTAGAAAAAATTAAAAAAAAATAAAATAGAAAGGCCCTTCACTGATAGATCCTGCCCTCAGCCAGATGCGGCTGAGATCGTGTGATTAAAGTGACCGACAGTAAAGCTAGGGCGACCCATTCAAGAGACACCTGCAATTGAGAGAAAACTGGTTATTTTGGGTTATTTTGAGCTTGGTTGAGCGTTTAGCAGATTCACCCACGCAGGAGCCTTGTGCTGCCCCGCTCTGTGCCAGACTCCCCTCAGTGGATCTGGGGGACTCCAGGGCACGGGATAAGCCTGGCTGAGTGGCTTGGGGAGTTTCTGCACCTTCCTAAGGTTAGAGCCATATTTGAGGTCAGAAGTGCCGGCTGGCCACTGATGATAAAATCCCAAAGCACCAAAAGGGTTTTATTTTTCTGCACAGTGTGTATGAAAAACCAACAGAAGGTTAATATAATGGTGTGAGGTCGTGGGCGGAAAACTGACCTCAGTTTAGAAGACCTGAATTTAGTTCTCTATCTGCCACTTACTAGGAATATGCCTTGGGACCCAACACTTAGCTGCTGTGAGCTTCAGTCTTCTCATCTGTAAAATGGGATGGAAATGTTTTCCCTGCCTTGTTCATTGCTGTATCCCTAGTACCTAGAATGGTAACGGGTACTCAATCATTACTCAACACGTATTTGCATGTTGAATGGATAGAATAGAAAAGTGAACGAATAGAAAAATAGGGGTACTAGGAGAACTGAATGCAAGCGCTTTGAAAGTTATGACACACTATAAAACGTCAGGGGTTTCCATGGTAATTATGCTTTCTTGCCAAATGAGAAAACAAATGACAGGGAAACATTTTTTATACTGGGTCGGCACGTGCGTCACAAGATTCTGGAAGACAAAAGGGACAGATGAGGCTAGGACGCCTCCCAGGGAGCAGGTCTCTGGGCTTGAAGGCTAAGATTCTGCAGACTTCTGAGACAGAGCGTGGGGAGACCACGCTCTGGTCCCTGTCATCAGACTGTGCCTTAGATTTGTCTCAGGGAGAGCTGAGGGTCGTGGTCATACGGTTTCCTTTATGTTGCTCATGGCTTCCTTTGTTTAATTGTCCCTCCTGACGGTGGATTGTCCCTGTAGAGTCGCTCAGCTGGCTTTAAACCTTCTCACTAACCAGCTGATGGGAGACTCTTTGTCGTTGGAAGCACTTTCCCCTTTTGGGCCTATTATCCTGTGTTCGTGTCACGGCACACAATGCAGGGGCCGAGTGACCCGGGGTGAATTCCGGGTTAGGAGGCTTCTTTGAACCAGCTTTCTGTAGCCCTCTCAGGTGTGCCTCACGTCAGGGCCATCCCTGGGACACTCTGGGAGGGTTCCACAAGATGTGCCCTGCCCTGTCCCGGTGGCCTGGGAGGGGTGTGCCTTGTGACTCAGATGACAGTTTCAGCTTTGCCGCTGGCTGGATATGTGACCTTGGTCAAGTCATTTAATGTCCGGGTCGTTACTTAGCATACATTTGATGAAGTGGCATTTAAGAAGCTACCATCTGGGCTTTAAAAAAAAAAAGTTTATTTATTTTTGAGAGAGAGAGTGTGTAAGTAGAGACGGGGAAGAGAGAGAGAGACGGAGAGAGAGAGAATCTCAAGCAAGCGCCGAACCACCAGTACAGAGCCCGATGCAGGGCTCAAACTCACGATCTGTAAAACATGACCTGAAATGAAGTTGCACGCTTAACTGCCTGAGCCACCTAGGCAACCCCGCGATCTGAACTTCAAGTGTGGGAAAATGTCAGAAATTCTCCTCACCTATTTGTATTGTTCGTGTGATTTTTTCTAAGGCTTGGCGAGAAATCAGAAGGTTTGGGAACCACTGAGTTACCCACATTCTGCTTTTTTTGGATACATAGGCACAAATAAACCCCGAATTATAATTCCCACATTCAGGTTTAAATAATTATTAGTGTTATTGCAATTTGTTATCAGCAGTAGTTTTTATTTATTCAGTCTCAAAAACTCTCCCTTTAACCACTTGACAAATCTATGCTTCATGTTTGTAGCAGTTGAGGGTGCTGACTTCCTTACAGACTTGGGGGGAAAAATCCTTGGAGAGCTTTGGCTGCATTAGAGTATTATGGGAATCCCATCGTATTTATTATTTATTTTGAGAAAGAAAACTGATAGATGGGATAACTAGTAAACATACGGTACTTTCTTGCTTTAGAAAAGCCACTGGGCACCTTTATTGAGGTGGAGTGGGTTGGCAGTTCCATCAACTGGAATGTTCTGATTTTTACTACCCTGTTATCCTATGTATTGGATGCAAAAGACCATGACTGTGCTTAGCATGAACTTCTTGTTTTTAATGTTTATTTTTGAGAGAGAGAGCGCGCAGGGGAGGGCCAGAGAGAGAGGTGGACAGAGGATCCGAGAGAGAGAAAGAGAGAGAGAGAGAGTGCAGGGGAGGGGCAGAGAGAGAGAGAGAAATGGACAGAGGATCTGAAGCAGGCTCTGTGTTGACAGCAACGAGCCCAATGCGGGGCTCGAACTCACGAACCGTAAGATCGTGACCTGAGCCAAAGTCAGACGCTCAACCGACTGAGCCACCCAAGCACCCCAGCATGAACGTCATGAAGTCAGAGTCACAAGTTCATGAACTGCATGACATACAAATAGAAATTTATAGGTTTGGAACCTGGAAGGGAACTTCGAGATCATTTTAGTCCCAATCAGAGACAGGGAGCACGAGTGGCCCCACAGCTGGTCAGAGTAGAGAGGAGTCGCATACCCTCATTCTGAGGCCCAGCCCAGTGCCCTGCCCCCGCTGTCACGAGTCAGGTAGATCTGGGATCCGTGCTCAGCCCGACGAGTGATACCAGACTGTGCCCCTCCTGGCCCCCCAGAACCGTGGTTCTCGCCCACGGGGCCACCGTGTCAGAATGGTCCTGAGATGTAAAGTAACGCCCTCCCAGTGACTGAGCCTGGCCACCTCATTGCCCAGCGTAAGCCTGTGGAGGTCACGACTCTGACCCTTTCTAGCCACGGCACAGACCCTGTGGCCCAGAGGACGTGAACTGTGCGGGCTTGGGGCTGCACAGCAGGAGCCTCAGAGCCAGGGTCCCACAGAAGGGTCTCTGCGCCGGGCCAGGATGCTGCAGATTAACGTCTGCTGGCAGGCAGCACGATGGGCGCTGACTTTTTAGGAACCCCTTGTGCTGTCGGGTCCTGAAGGATGGGATGCTTGCCTCCTGTGAGGCCGCTGTGTTGTAAGAGACCAGAAGGCCCCAGAAGCCACGTCTGCCATGTCTGTGCCGGACTCTTTGCTCCCCCCCCCCCCCAGTTTTCCTCCCGCTTCCCCACCCTTCCCCGTCTGTTACCCTTTTCCTGGGACCCCTCACCCTGCAGCCCTTTTGCAGAATCAACTGAATGACTAATTGGATAATGCAGCATTGTATTGAGCATTCAGTAGAAGGGCCAACGACCCATGGATGTTCAAGAGGCTGTAGGAGGTGGCACTTCGTGGTCCCTCTATGAAAGGCAGACCCCCCTATGTCCTGGGGAGGGAGGGTCCATGAACAGCGTACCTGGCGCCCATCCTTAACCAGGCCCACCCCACTTCCCCAGCTTGGAGTATGAAGGTCTCGCTGCTTGTAATAATCAAATCAACTTAGCCTGAGCCCTGTCTTGCAGAGTGAGTTTGGTGTTTGACTCTCTTTTTTTTTAATTTTTTTTTTCAACGTTTATTTATTTTTGGGACAGAGAGAGACAGAGAGGGAGACACAGAATCGGAAACAGGCTCCAGGCTCTGAGCCATCAGCCCAGAGCCTGATGCGGGGCTCGAACTCACGGACCGCGAGATCGTGACCTGGCTGAAGTCGGACGCTTAACCGACTGCGCCACCCAGGCGCCCCAGTGTTTGACTCTCTTGAGCCCTCTTTCCCGTGACCTCCTCAGGGAACTAACCTAAGAGGTTACTTCTCATGACAGATTTCCCCCGCTGTCCGCAAGTTCTTTTTCTGCCACGTCCCTTTTACGAAAGACGTGCGTTAGTAGAGTACCTGTTTTCACTAACCGAAAGAAATCCCAAGAGGCTTCTCACTCTTATGAAATGGCAACTGCTTCTTTGCTCTATACCATTTTGGCTTACGAGAAGTTTCATAGAACATTCTACCTCCAGATAGCGGGCATGGGGCTGTGGCGGGGGGGGGGGGGGGCGCTTCAGATGGGGGAAGAGCCCGTCCTGTTGTCCCTGTAGCCCTGCTCCTCAGACTTGGTCTATCACCAATCCCCTGGGGACCTTGTTGACGTGCACATCCTGATTCAGCAGGATGGGGGCGGGGCCTGAGGGTGATGCCGAAGCCCCGGGTCCAAGGACACAATTCGGGGAGCCAGGGTCCCCGGTTCCCAGTTCTTTTCAGACTGTGGCACACCTGAACGTGTTTGTGTGGCACACTGGCAGGGCTTCCCTGGCCGCCTCGAGCCCCGCCACCTCAGGGCTGAAGGAGTCAATATCCCAGCTCACTGCTAACCCATTCGAAGCATGGTGGCCAGGGCACCGGCGTAGAGGAGAGAAAATAACCCGGATCCGACCCGTACACCTGGGGGTGTGTTTGTAGTCCTCTCTCTCCTATTCGTATTGCAGGTGCTGCCCCAGGGTAGAGAACGGCAGACACCTTTCAGCCTAGATGGATGGCC
This sequence comes from Leopardus geoffroyi, assembly GCF_018350155.1. Taxonomy (NCBI): domain Eukaryota; kingdom Metazoa; phylum Chordata; class Mammalia; order Carnivora; family Felidae; genus Leopardus; species Leopardus geoffroyi. The sequence continues at coordinate 121,699,400 of NC_059331.1, read as the reverse complement.
CGTTGCACCCTTTTCTCCAAACGCCACGCGTCTGTTCGCCTTACTTTGTACAGCCGAAAGGGGCCTCCCAAACGTTCTTCCAGGAACAAAGCAAGTCTGTTTTGATGTCTCCTTGCTGCTCATAGAAGAACTTGCAGCTGGCAAATGACAGCTTTACTAAAATATTTACTAAAATACGCAGTTGTGTCTGTCTCGGCCCCCACCCACCAGCCGCCGGGAGCTGGCTCAGGAAGCGTTGGCCTAACGAAAGGACAGCCTCTGGTGTCCTCACGCCTCAAGCTCAGTTGGGCTGAAGCTCCTCTCCTTTCTCTCCAGGTCCATATTCAAGCCCTTCATCTTTGTGGATGATGTGAAACTTGTCCCCAAAGCACAATCTCCCTGTTTTGGGGACGACGACCCTGCCAAAAAGGAGCCTCGGTTCCAGGAGAAGCCAGATCGCCGGCACGAGCTCTACAAGGCCCACCAGTGGGCACGCGCTGTCATCGAAAGCGACCAGGTGAGCCTAGGGGTGGGCTGGTGGAGGGGGGCGCGGTCTGCGCTCGAGGAGGCAGGAAGGCGTTAATCCCGCACATCGTTTCCCTCCTCGCCAGTACACCTCCTTCCAGAAACCCGGGGACCTGAGGCCTTCGGAGAAGGCTGCTGTTCACTTTTCCGGCCAGTCCCCTGAAACCTAACGAAATGAAGCCTCCACGTCTAATGTTGTCCTAGAACTCAGTGGGCTGGGAATAACCCTCTTTCATTTACTGTTTTCCTGGGGATGTTCCCTGGGAATGATAGATGTGTGCAGTTCTGGTGGGGGTAACTGCTTTTCTGCTGTCTAAAAGTCTTTGTGTACTTTTGGGGGTAAAACGTTGGTACGAGATGGCAATACCTTAAAGACGCAATCATATGTTGTTTAAAAAAAAAAAAGTAATCCTTCAAAAAAAAAGTTCTGGGGGCGCCTGGGTGGTGCAGTCGGTTAAGCGTCCGACTTCAGCCAGGTCACGATCTCGCGGTCCATGAGTTCGAGCCCCGCGTCAGGCTCTGGGCTGATGGCTCAGAGCCTGGAGCCTGTTTCCGATTCTGTGTCTCCCTCTCTCTCTGACCCTCCCCCGTTCATGCTCTGTCTCTCTCTGTCCCAAAAATAAATAAACGTTGAAAAAAAATTAAAAAAAAAAAAAGTTCTGTAGACAGACGGGGTGGGGGGTGCACAGTAGTGCAAATGTCCTTATGCCACTGACCTCGTACACCTAAAAATGGCTGCAATGACAAACGTTGTGTTATGTGTATTTTACTATAATTTTAAAAGAGTTTTTCAAAAAAGATTCTCAAAGTCCTAGTTTTTTAAATTGAATTCAATTTTTATCTGAGAGAGAGAGTGTGTACATGAGCAGGGGAGAGGGAGAAAGAGAGAGAGAGAACCTCAAGCAGGCTCCACACTCAGCTTGGAGCCCTCCACAGGACTTGATCCCATGACCCTGGGATCATGAGCCAAAATCAAGAGTCGGACGCTCAACCGACTGAGCCACCCAGACGCCCGAGATGCCTAGTTTTTAAAAAAAGTTATTCTCCAAGGTGCAGCTCACCCGCCCCTCCCCGCAAAGCTTTGGCAAATAAAGTTACAAGACATCAATTCAAACGAGACCTACACCCAATATATGCCCACAGCAGCCACTAGTGATGGGTTGCGTATAAAACCCAAGACTCTGTTTTGCTGAAGGGAAGGGGAAGGAATGTGGCAGTTAGACGCCCATCTGCTTCCCAAGCATGTATTTGCCAACTTGCAACGAGTCTAGTTTGTCCTGAAGAAAGGGACACCTCGTAGGGAAATTGGCGTTTGCATTTGCGTGGACCGGGTGAGCTTTTTTTCTTGTGCTTGGCATGGTGGACTATATAAAAAGCATAGAAAGAAGGGCGCCATCAGCAGTAAACCCAAGGGATTTCAGAAAGCATCTCAGAGAAGGGCAGTCTCACCATCCATAGGCTTTGCACTTCCGTACCACAGAAATGTCCGTTTTGACATGTCAGAGTCACCTGGTGTTTTCACCTCCGTCTTCCCTGCCGGATGTTTCCGTGGAACCGTGAGTACTTCCGCTGCACCGCACTGACTTTTGTCTGGGGCTGTCTACTGAGGTTCCCAGCAGTGCCTGTCTTCCAGGTGGATGACAGTAAGCCCGGAGTGAAAATGCCACTCGGTGCGTCGTTTCGGGGCTCTCTGGCAACTAGAAGGCGGAGGTCGAGAGGGGCGTGTGTTTGAGCCCTTCTGCACAAAATGCCACGGAGATGAGACGGACGAGGGTGGGTGGGCTCTGACATTGAGACATGACCGTTGCTTTGAGTCAAGGCCGTGTTAGGAAGTGGGGGACGGCTGCTGACGGCGGCTTCTCCATTCTGGGACTAACTGGGCAAATGGAAGCTTTTCACTGTCACACACTCTAAGCGAGTGGAAGAAGAAATCTCAGCAGCTCAGAAGAATGTATGTCGGGCGACGGACACGGCACGTGTTTATTCACTGATCGTCCATTCAGCAAACATTTACGGGGGTGCCTCCTGTGTCCCAGGCGTTGAAGCCTGGTGATGAGCCCAGTTCTCACTCCCGGGAGATCGTGGTCCAATGGGGGACACGGGCAAGTAGACAGACCCTTACAGGACAGGAAGAGAACAACCACGGCAGAAGTAAAGGCATGGACAGTGAGCCCAGAGGAAAGGTTCAAAGAGGCCCGGAGATGGGTGCGTGTTGACCAAGTGCCGAGGAAGGGCAAGGTGGAGTATCATGGGTTGGAAGAATGCAATTAATTCAGTTTGGCTAAAGAGAAAGGGAGACTTTGGGGGGCCTGGCGGGAGGTGAGGCAAGCAAGAGCCTCGTACTCAGGTTACAAAAGGCCTTTCCTGAATATCACTCAAGAGTCTGGATTTTATCCTAAAGGCAGCGAGGAGGTAGGTATGCCAAGCAGAGCAGTACCATAACCGCACTGGCACTCTAGAATGATCCCTGTGGCAGCCCTGGGGAAACAGATCGAATGGGGTGGGTAGGCCCCTGAGAGGCTTTCTTGTCCATCGTAGTGACTCTCGCTGTTCCCGCCCTTCCTCAGGAGCAAGGTCGCAAGCTGAGGAAGACCATGCTGGAACTAGAGAAGCAAGGCCTGGAAGCCATGGAAGAAATTCTGACCAGCTCTGACCCCCTGGACCCCACTGAAGTGGGGGATCTTTTCTATGACTGTGTTGACACTGAGATTAAGTTCTTTAAGTGAAGTAAGCATTCCCTCTCCCCTTCTTATTTAAACGTTCCCACCTTACTAAATTACCAGCAAAACACACCACTCTCCTGTTTGAGTAAAACGAGAAAGTTCAGACGTGTGAAAGTCACACTCTTGTGTTCTGCCCTCAATCCCAGCAACGTCCCCTTCTTCTACAACGTAGCTCCCCCTTTGCCGTGTAACGTGTATCCATTTGCCTGTCTTTCGATTGTGTGACTACTTGTGGATTTTCCGCTGCTATCGTTGTATTTCAGTGACCGTGGACACACTAGCCTTCTCACGGAGGACGAGCGTTCGTCAGGCCTTCACAGGGGGCTCCACAGTGCTGAGTGTGCAAGAGAAGCAAAATCTATTGAAGTCTTAGTCATTCTTTCAGTAATGGTTCCTTTCAGGTTACCAAAAGGCCCGGGGCTTTTGTGTGTGAACTTGAGGGGGAAGCTTCCCGGCCTCCCCTTCACACGAGTGCAAGCCCGTCGTGCAGAACGTCTACAGATGTGTCTGCTGAAGGACACAACCAATGGGAAGGAACAAAGGGGGCTCCTCTCTAGTCGCAGCTCATCCTGATTCTTGTGGTTCTAAGGGGCCTGTCCTCTGCTGCGCTTGTGTGCAGTGGACCCACAGATGGCTCCTGAGCACGGGAGAGCTGGTTAGCGGAGTTAGCTAGAACTGCCCGTGTTGGAGATTCCGAGGCAGCCATGGGCGTGGCCTCCCCACATCCCCACGTGGCTCTCCCCAAAGGCCCGAGGCTCTCGCTGCACAGCAGCACGCCCACCCCTTGGCCTTGCGTAGAAACGATTTCGGGCCTGGTTATGGCCATCTCTGGGATTAATTAAATGGCCCTGTGGCATGGTTCTCCCCCCACACAAAGCTGCGTATCTCTCCAGCTAATGAGGGAGAGAAAAGGAGAGACCGTTGGCTGTTCAGATGCTAGTTAAAGTAGCTGGAATCCGAGCAGCGACTACATGATCTCAGCGGAGACTTTAATTAAACTGATTTGTTTCCAGTGTCGCGTTCACACGAAGTATTTGACTTACCACCAGAGCACAGAAGAGCATGTGAGGAAGACCAGATGGGCCGGGCATCGGGGAGACAGAGGGCAAGGAGGTGGCAGATGGAGGCAGAAGCAGGTCGCCGCAGGGTAGCGATCCAACCCCCAGCCTTCCTGCCCGGCTTGTTATATCCCACAAGGCTGTGTACGATGCACCTGGCTCCCCCTGGCCCTCCCTTCGTTCCTCGTGCCCCATGACCTGGTAGCTGGCCTCACGGCGAAGGCAGCCGCGGCGGGCAAGGGTAGGGGGGGGCTCCCCTCCAGCCAGTGAAACTCTCACCCACTCCGGAGATGGACAGGGGGCAGAGATGACGAAGGGACGTATATGCGGGTCAGCAGCTCCTGGAAGAAGGGCAGCCCCACTATTCCAGCCTCACCCCCACCGCTGGGGCCCCATCGTGCTCCGTCACTGGTAGGAATTTGCAAGTGGAAATACTGGGAGTGTCAGTAATCTTCGAAGTGACCTTGGGTTCAGGACTCTGCACCGACAGCGGTGCATGACAGGCAATAAGGGCCGGAGGGGACGTGGGTCTCACACACAGATGCGGACACGGAGGGTCACGGGTTTTATCGGGACACAGCTGGTTTCTCTACCAGCTCCCCTCCAAGGGTGTAGGTATAAAGGCACCACGAGCTTTTGGTCCAGCAGTTTTGTGAGTTCTGTACGTAAAATCACAGACGACAAGCGGTGGGAGATGGGAGGGACGTTTGAGAGCTGACAGGGTCAACACGGCCATTCGTGACGGCTCATAGCTGCCGTGACCCAATCAGGGCTTTCACGGGTGACGAACTCAGGGTATTCTGGTAGATGGAGCAGCCACTCTCAGAGCATCTGTCTACAGGTGCTAAGTTGGGGGAGGGGAGGTTTGGAGGTGACATTTTCGGTGCCTCACCCTGCCCAAGTCCACCTGCTAGGTGGTTAAAACAAGGGGATGTGTTAAGCCACCCTAAGATTTCACCAGGTGGTTTCACCTCTACCTATTATAGAAACATTTCATCGGACCTGACGTGCCTGAGATACCCAAGGTGATTTGGGGTTTACCAAAAGAAGTCTGGTGAGAATAGATTACACAGGGGGTCTGCTTTCATTATTATGGGCCAAACATTATTGTGGGCCAGCCAGTCTATGCGATTTCCTAACCACCATGAAGTGGGAAATACGATGGCTACTTCTCTTAGGGGACACTGACCTTTGTCCAGCGTCTCAAAGAAGGGCCAACCCTAAATGAGAATTGTCTGGGCTAATGGTGTACATCACAATTGTGGTGCCCCGGTCTTGGGCCACCATGGGCCATGGCAGCCCTCCATGGCTAGGCCTGGCAAGAGGTTCAACAGAGGCTGGGACACTTCTGTCAGGCACAGAGGGGGTCTATGTACAGTCAAACCCCCAATAATAGCGTGGGTGAATTCTTTGCGCATTTGGGCGGTGTGGAGAAAGACGAGAAGAGAGTAGAGAATCTGTTGATGTGGCTGGACTCCCTTCTAGTGACTTCTTTCTACTTACGTCCACTGCTTGAAATTCGTTCTTGGATTTTGAACAGGCTGTTGGGGGAAGGTATGTTTCTTTTTAAATTCTCCAAACAGACCCTGCTTTTGAAAAATGCTTATCATTACATGGATGAATTCTTGACCAGGGATTGCTTTTCTAAAGGCAATATGGAGAAAATGAATATTCAAGAGGAACTAAGAAAACAATGGTTAAAGGTCAGCGTGTAAATAGCTTCCTGAAAGAACCATTTGTGTGTCCATTAAGACTTGGACGGGGGAGGTGTGCGTGCTTTGTGCAGCAAGAAGACATGGCTGTAAAGGATGGCACTTCTCCCCCAATCCCATGCCCCGTAACCAACCATAAGCCGCTTAGTCTTGTCTAGTAGATGGCATTGCCGTAGATGAAGACAGCCCTCATCCTCTAAGGGAGCAGAGGCTCCAGTAAAAGCAAATTAGCGAAGCAGAGGTAGTACTCTTCCTTCTTGGAGGTGGTTTGGAACTTTCATTAGAATAAGCATATACTTGAAATTCTGGTGATTCTTTAGTGCCCAATAACATAAGACACAGTGTTCTTATTAGACGGTCTTCCTTACAAGCTAACAGAGCAGGTGTGTGCCTAGTAGATACTAGCAGTGAAGTTCCTTCACTATTGGGTGAATTGCTAGGTATAAAAAAAAGAATTGCCAACCAGGCAAACTACTTTGCTCCCTAACTTATGTCATCCCGCACTGGTACAGGTGTCACACAGCTCTGGCCGGGCCCCAGCAGGGAAGCCGGGTGGGACCAATGTGTCTGCTACGAAACCACTCACTGCATCCTTGACTAAAGAACAGTCAAGTCATTTGTCGGGGAGGTCTTGAGCTGAGCTCGCAGGTTTAGGCAGGAAGCACACGGAGGAAGGAGGGAGGGGGGGAGCCCCCCTGGCTGGCCGTTCCCGTACGGAGGGGGTGGGGTGGCAGGTCACATGCATCTGCTGTCGCAGCACCACCCTGTGCCTCCCTGTGGCTGTGGCATTTCATTCTGCACGGTCCCAAGCCCCAGCTCTCCTCCTACGGTTTGTGCCAAACGTGCCGTATCTGACCGACTCCCAACATTCCGAGATGTCACCTGCAGATTTCTCATGGGAATGCATTACGTATGTGTTTGCAATCGTGCTGTGAGAAGTTCCATGTGTGAGCTGGAAAATGCTATTGGCAGGGAATACTGACAAAGAAAATCTTTCTGTTTCCTGCAGTGGGAACTGACCGTGTAGTCTTAACAGCCTTTTGTACAAATATCGACAAACCAGATAACTTCCCTATCCAGTGCTTGCCCTTGGAATTGTCTCTAAATACATCAAGCATACAATAAAAAAAAAAAAAAAATACTGAAATTAATGTCCTTGTGTTTCATGAATAAACGTGGGCATCGGTCACAAAAGAGAACATGTATGAAGGGGGATGTGTTTTTCTGACCAGACTCGTCATCAAACCCAGTCAGCTCAGTGTTTCCAACATGGTGTACCGTTTGGTGAGTAACTTCACTCTTTGCAAATAAACACAAAAGCACAACCCATCGGGTTGGCTACCATCAAAAAGCAGAAAATAAGTGTCGGTGAGGATGCGCAGACATCGGAACCCTGTATGGTACTGTTGGCCGTAAAAAAATGGTGCAACCGCTGTGGAAAGCAGTATGGCAGTTCCTCAAAGAATCGGAAAAATGGGATTAGCATATAACCAAGCAATTCTGCTTCTGGGCATATGCCCCAAAGAACTGAAAGCCAGGTCTGAGGTATTCTTAACGCCCGTGTTCACAGCAGCAACATTACGCCCAGTGGCCACGGTGTGGAAGCAATGCGAGTATCCACTGAGATTATTCTGAGTGAAACAACCCAGTGTCAAAAAGGCGAATATTGGGGCACCTGGGTGGCTCAGTCGGTTGAGCGGCCGACTTCGGCTCAGGTCGTGATCTCGCGGTCCGTGAGTTCGAGCCCCGCGTCGGGCTCTGGGCTGACAGCTCGGAGCCTGGAGCCTGTTTCAGATTCTGTGTCTCCCTCTCTCTGCCCCTCCCCCGTTCATGCTCTGTCTCTCTCTGTCTCAAAAATAAATAAACGTTAAAAAAAAAAAAAAGGCAAATATTGTATGATTCCACTTACGTGAGGTCCCAAGAGCAGTTAACTCACAGAGCCAGGAAGTAGAATGGTGGCTGCCAGGGGCTGGGGGTGCTGGGGAATGAGGATTGTTGTCTGAGAGGTAGAGTGTTTTAGTTTAATTTAGTTTTTTTTTTTTTAAGTTTATTTATTTATTTATTTTGAGAGATAATACGAACAGGGGAGGGGCAGAGAGAGAGGGAGAGAGAGAATCCCAAGCTCTGTCAGTGCCGAGCCCGCTGCAGGGCACGGTCTCATGAACCGTGAGATCATGACCTGAGCTGAGATCAAAAGCTGGACGCTTAACCGACTGAGCCCCCCCCCCCCCCCCCCCCAGGCGTCCCTGAGCTGTGCACTTAAACATGGTTATGGCGGTAAGTGTCCCTGACACATATTTTACCACAATTCAACAAAACCACACTAGAAACGGGAGTCGAGCTCGTTAGAACGGCTGCCGCCTTCTGTGCCGAGCATCTTCAAGGCTAAAGCCAGAGCAGCCCCGAAAGAGGAAACGATGCCACGTAAGAGGAAGGCCGGCTCTCTCCACTCTTGCGACCTAGAAATGCCAGGTTGCTTCCATGATTCGGTCTCCGCCGTGACAGGCAAAAAGCAACTGAGTGTCTTGTTTGTGAAAATAGGACTTAGTCACGGTCACAAGGTGACCTGTGTCAAGGTCAGAGTGGATGACTGCCTCGTTGATACGACAAGGGACTGCTGGCTCTTTAACCTGTATCTCCAACTCTCGTCTTCCCCACAGACGCGACATTGTCCTGCAAAGCTCCAAGGTGACAGAGCATGTATTAGTTTGCTACGGCTGCTGTAATAAAGCCACCACGAACCGGGTGGCTTAAACAACGGAAGTTTATTGTCCCACAGTTCTGGAGGTGAGACACCCAAAACCCGGGTGTCGGTGAGGGTGGGGTTCCCTCGGAGGGCTGTGAGGGGGAATCTGTCCTATGCCTCCGCCCTGGCTTCTGGGGGTTTGCTGGGGGTCATTTGGCATTTCTTGGCCTGCAGCATTGCCCCAGTCTCTGTCTTCGTCTTTACGCAGTGTTCTCCCAGCGTATGTGTCTGTGTCCACGTTGCTGTTATTACAAGGACACCGTTCCTACTGGATTAGGGCCCGCCCTGCTTCGGTACCCCCTTATCTTCAGTAGCTACATCTGCTACCCGCTTCCCCCATCAATACCAGAGATGATGGAGCGAGGACTCCTCCATATGGATTTCTGGAAGACATCATTCAACCTATAACAGAACAGGTTGATGAAGGACGCCCAAAACTCTGGGACGCGGTGTAAGAATTCAGATCTTGCTTCTGGAGTCCACAGCCCTTCCTATGAAGCTGCTTCCCTCACCCTTCTAGGTACCACCTTTCCCACCCTTAAGTCTATCAGAGGTGCCTAAAACGACAGCTTCTTCACCTCTGCAGTCCATGGCTTTGAAGTTCATCATCCCCTTTGTCAAGTCTCTTCGGCCACTGCTTTCCTTCTCTACTCAACGCTGGCCCTTTGGGTCATTAAAGGGCTTATCTCTACCTCTACTAATAAGAGGGCAGATAAAACAAGTCAGGTCCTTAACTAATTCGGATGCAAAGTGTGTGTAGCCGCTAGCTTTGAAATTCGCTTCTAGATGAGATTTATTCCGGGAACATCTATGAATTTTAACGACTGCGCTCTCCTTGTTATCCAACGGCAGAGCCAGTGGAGCGTGGTCTTTGAGCTTCTTTGCTACCATCTAAGCCGAAGGGCTGGGGTGTGGGTAGCCAGTGACGGCTCTGTTTGTGACTCGGCAATGTAAGGAGCCCACTGCTTGTACCCTAGAGCTGGGCTGTGCAGGTACCGGGGTCTCTTGGGACCCAGGGGTTAAGGGCTTGTCTAGGCCTAACTTCACTTCACCACTGTATGCTTAGGTACCTATTTGTGCCCCCATTTTACAGGTGAGGAAACTAAGGCGCAGACGGGTCACATAACTTACATCCTCCAACTCGTAACAGGCAAAATAGAGATTCAGCTCTCTGGCCCCAAGCCAGCTTACCTAGCAGGTGGACCACATCTCCTCTGTGCCACAGGCCCCCTGAAAACACCACAGTGCACATCAAGGTGACACTGCCTCGTAAAGATTCTGCGAGGGGTTTGTGAAGTTGGGGGCAGGCACTAAGTGCACTTAAGAGCAAAAGTGGTTTCGTTTTGATACGAGTCAGAGGAATTCCATAAGCAACGGTCTCTGCCCATTTTACATTAATAAAACAATACAGTGTTACCGATTTTTTAGGGCAATGTACTTGAAGGGCACCTCGTGGCTCAGTCAATTAAGCGTCCCGACTCTTGATTTCGGCTCAGGTCACCATCTCACGGTTCGTGAGATCGATCGAGCCCTGCGTTGGGCTCTGTGCTGTCGGCTCAGAGCCTGCTTGTTATTCTCTCTCTCTCTCTCTCTCTCTCTCTTTGCCACTCCCCTGCTCATGCTTGCTCTCTCTACTTCAAAATAAATAAATAAATAAATAAGCAGTGTTTGTTTTTTTTTTTAAAGGGAAAATACATTTGAGAAAGATTTTCCCTTGGTTGCTTTTCCCAAATACCCATCCGTTCCATTGAGCCACAAAAGCTAGGAAAACACCATGTCGTAGGTTAGTGAAAAGCGTCAGCTCAGAACAGAAAGGCCCCATTTCAGACACAACATATTGCAGCAGGTGTTGGTTCCCGTGTGAGTATCTCCCGTTCCCTGCCATTCTTAGAATAGAAGCCCTTCTAACCCTTAAAAATGGTTGGCCTAGATTGGTACTGGTGTCCCTCGACGGGGTTTTTTTTTTAATTTTTTTTTTCAACATTTATTTATTTTTGGGACCGAGAAAGACAGAGCATGAACGGGGGAGGGGCAGAGAGAGAGGGAGACACAGAATTGGAAACAGGCTCCAGGCTCTGAGCCATCAGCCCAGAGCCTGATGCGGGGCTCGAACTCACGGACCGTGAGATCGTGACCTGGCTGAAGTCAGACACTTAACGAACTGCGCCACCCAGGCGCCCCCCTCGACGGGGTTTAACAAGGACACGAGCAGAAGCATTTCCACTTATTAAAGTTTATTAGGTACAAAGAAAGGAGTCTGCGGAGGGCACATCAATAAATACAAAATACATATGAAACACGGGGTGGGGGTGGGGCACAGGCGACAGTGTTAGCGAGACGCTTGAGAGCAGTGAGGGTGCCGTGATTCGTCGCCTCTGCAAAAGTTTACGGTCAAGGGGCTTAACCTGTCCTGCCAGAGGCAGGCACCACGTGAGTTCGAAGGGTGTGAAATTCAGTGATAGGTCTCGAGGAGAGGTGTGATGCCAGATTCCTGAGATTTCTCCCTAATTGCAATTTTTGGTTTCTGCTCATCCCTTCCCTCTGTCCTTGATGGCTTTATTTTTCATTTCTGTCCCAGTGGCGTGGAACATGAGTGTATAAACACCTCATCAGGGCAGTCAGTCTACTCTGAAGGTGGAATTGTCTTTGTCTTTGGCCTTCTTAATCGTGATCATTAAAACCCTTGTAATTATTTTACGCAACCGGGAGGGAGACGGAGGGGTTGCCGTTATAATAAAGAAATTCTGACCTTTTGGAAAGCTTCCGGAGCCAGTAAAACAAATCGGCGATGCCCAGAGCCAATGACCTGCAAAAGCTGCTTTTCCATTGATTTAGCAGTTACAGTTTGGCATGATTGATTCCCCAGAGAAGGGCACTTGACCTTGCTCAGTTGTAGGACGCCATCTTACTCTTTACTCTGGACAACAGCTGAGTGTATGCACTCACGTCTGCCAAAACCCTCCTAACCGGAAACCTCTTTTGGATGGCTTGGTCTGGGCACGCTGTCCTTCAGGTCTGAGCACCTGCGCGGGTTGTTCTAAAGGACATTAATTTTTCCACAGCTCTGCCCGCCTCTCCCTCTCGATTTCCTTTCATCTCCACCTGTTTTGAGCACAGACCCCGGGGTCAGTCTGTTTCCTTCTATGTTCTGTCCTCCTTCTGGTATAGCTTCCCCTCCAAGGACAGGGGGCATTTGGGGGTCAGGTGCAAGCAAAAACACACTTCTGTTCTCTTCCCAGCTCAAGAAAAAGGGTGCGAGAACAGCAGTCAGAGCCCGTCCAGACCAGTTCCATATTTGGGGGCCTCTGTACTTCTACCCTTCTCCCCCACAGAGAAGTGCCTGCGGCAGGGAAGGGGGGATTTGCTCTCAGACCAGTCAGGTCCTCTTGAGCTCAGAAGGGAGCTGAAGAAGGGAAGGGAAGCCTGGCGGGTGCTTCCAGGGTCCCTAAGGGCGGGGGTGAGGCACCAGGTATGTGAGGCAGATATTTGCTAACATGCTTCGGTCTATACTTTCCCGTGTCATATTTTCCATGGAAATCCTGCTCCCGGGGCGAAAGATAAAAAACAAAAACGTCTCTGAGATAGACTTTGTAACTGACCATAATAAGGAGTGACGTATGTTTCCAACTTGCAGAAAAAAATGCCAAAATCTCATAAATCTCGCCTTACCCTGGCTGCCAGGACTGGGGCTAGGGGCTTCGTGGGACAGGAGGAATGGGAACGTGGGTGGCGAGGGGCACTGTAAACGGTAAAGAGCACTGGCTACTTGTAGGGTCATTCAGTTACAAAAGGGCCCTGTGGTTGGCATTGGAGGGGCCACGCCCACTCTTGCCTTAATTTTGCGTTATATTTACATTAGGCAGAAAAAAAAAAAAAAAATCCCTGTACTGCAAAACGGAAGCGAGACATGGCATCTCGTTCACTGGAGGCTGTGTGGCATTGTCTGGGTGTGGGGATACACTACTCTCTCTGAGCTGCATCATTTATAAGGCATTATTTGGTTTGATTTTGCGGTTTGTACGATAAGAATATAGAATCATGCCAATAAGAAGCTGTCATGGATACTGCGACTTCGGGACTACTTGCAAACTAAGGAATCTTCTAGAAACGGTTCAGAATCTAGGAAGGGCCAGCCTGCACGCATATTTACAGTCATGGAATGGACACCACGGGGTGGGGACAGGGCTCTGTCTGTACCGACAGATGGATGACAAGATGCGTCTTAAAAAAAACTGGAGAAACATAACGTGTGTGTGTGTTTAAATTACTCAAAAGTCGACTACCATACTGACTTAAAGCCTGTGCAAACTACGTATTTACAATAAATAAATGCTCCACTCTGAGCTTGTGTGTCAACTGAATTACAACTCGAGTGTGGTGAGGACAGACACGTTGTCCTGGGGATGCCCATCTGGCAGTATGGAACCCCAGGTGGCTCACAGGACATGGGCTTCATCTGCCTTCTCACCGGAGGGTCTTTAGAGATAACTGTGGAAAGACAAGAACGTTACCAGGTGGACCGAGAAGATGCCTCACACACAAACAACCCACCCTGGGACTGGGCACCAAAGCCTTTCCGCATCCACATAAGGCTGCCAGGGCCTGATGCATCATACGCAAGGGGCTGATTTTTACCAAGGGGGTTGTGGGTGGACGCGGGATGAAATGGGACATGTAATTGATGGCAAATGAAGGCTTCATGCCATCTTATAGACATTTATGGGACCAAACACCAGCACCTGACAGAAACTCAAGAAAAGCCAGGAACTTCTGGGAGATCCCAACACAAGGCAATGGGAAAGAGAGAGGGCCCCAGGCCTTCAGATTTCCAGCCCAGGTCGCCCACCCTCGCATGGATCACTCGGGGCTCCTAGCCGGAAAAGAAGAGTGCCCCCTGGGGCAGTTTGCTTTGTCTACAACCCTGTGATCCCTCCGGGTGATTGCTTTTTGTCTCACTGAAGTGAAAAGGAATTCACACGGTGTCCAGCTAGACGTAAAAGAAGATCATCTTGACTACGGGATGCCCAAGAGAGACTTCCCAATGCATCCTGGACTAGACTTTCATGGGCTCTGGTGACTTAAGTGTGTGCCTGCCATGAGGCCAGAGACGGGACGCTGCACCATGGTTAATCATTCTGGCTGTGCCTGCGGGTGAGGATAACTCCTATCCTGGTGATTCGAACACACCAGGAAAAGCAGAGAGGTACAGCGGGAGGAGCACCGCACAAGGAGTCAGAAGTCTGGGCATGTGACCTCGGGAAAGTTCCTTAGCCCCTTGGGGCTCAGTTTCCTTGTCTGAAAAAAAAATGTCATTAAAGGCATCTCTCCAGCTTACATCAGAAGGTACCTAAAAGGATCAAAGGAGATCACATATGCAAGTGATCTGAAAAAATGTAAAGAACTGTATAATGTGGGAGCTATTATTTGGATTATTACTATATTTTTTCTGACCACAAGAGTAATGTATTCTCTGCAGAAACTTCAGAAATTGCAGAAATGCGCTAGGAAGAAAGTAAAAAATCAACTCTCATCTCCCAGGGTGCCTGCCTGTTAATTCTGCGTCTATTCCCTCTGTCTTTTGTCCTATGCATATACGCTTCTCCCTTAACTACAACCATACACCCAGTTTTGAGCCTGTGATCATTTGAGTGGTTATCACAATTCTTAGACGAGTTGTGGTTTGTTAGAAAAGGGGGTGTTCGTCCTCCTGCAAGGAAATCATCCTGGCATCCAGGACCTTGTTCCCCTTCTCACGTCCCTTGCCATGCTGTCCCATGTGGCTGCAGAAGGGGCCGGTTTAACAGGAAGCCACCCTCTTTGCCACACAGAACTGTGAAACAGGAGGAGGCCAAGGCAGGACTAAATGCTTGTTTGCAAAGTGATAAAGGGCCTTTAATGATGAGACCCTGTTGTGGGCAGTGAGAGATGTCACTTCCGCCCAGGGGCAGGAGATAGTCTGTCCAAGCTGCTTTGCGTGAGAAGGAGGGCATTTTGTCAAAGACTCTCTTATCCCACAAGAACCTGTCTGGTTCTCTTCCCAGCTTTCCTCCAGCCACCAGGACTTGAATTGTGACTAAATTTGGCCAAAAGAAGCTATTTTGTCAATGGGAGAAAAACCCCGATGGGTGCGCTAAGATACCCTTCATTCTATGGACAATACAGAATCTGAATTCAATTGGATACATGTCACAGGGTTTTGTCTCCAGGCTTCCCAAGCCATCGGAACCAGGGAAGAATGAACTGGGGGGGGGGGGGGGGGGGGGCGGTGGATGGGGGCACTGTCGCAGAATGACTCGCAGGGGGTTCTGGGTTGTCAACCTTGCTTCTGGATGTGATGGGGATTCCCCCTTTCACTCTTCAGAGCTTGAAACTGTAAGCGTTTCATTCTAGCTGCAAACAAAGGTTGCACCAAATGGTCTTCCCTGAGGAAAAAAGAGTCTGTGCAAAGATGTAAAGTTTCAAGGAGAAAGCACACGCTCAGCATTTCTGGGGGCTCCCCGTTTTTACATTCAGAGACCCGAGGGACGCGTTACCTGAGAATTCCTGCCTTTGATGTCATCCGAGCTCTGCCCTGCCGCCTCGGCATGGAGCCAGGGACCAGGTGTCCGGCCTGAAAGAAGAACGATCTCACCGTCTCTTGGCCCGGGGACCGCCGTGCACTACACGGAGAAAACGCAGACTACACGGGCGCTTAGAGCAACAGCAAAGGAATCAAGGGTAACATGAGCCCGTCAACCTGAAACCTTCGGGCTCCTGGCCCTAGACTGCGTTTCCACCCACTGCTTCCATGTCACAGACCGGATGCCCAGGCATCTCGTCCAGTCTGCTGGAAGGAGAACCGGTTACTTAAGGCCTGTCGTCTAAATGCACGTGAGTGCTTCTTAGCTCCAAACGAGCCACCCCCTCCAGACTCACTCATTTGTCCGGTAGCCCAAATGTGCCAAGCAGTGTGCTGGGGTTGGTAAAAAAAAAAAAAAAAAAAGAGTAAAAGGTAAGTATATGCTGAATAAATCAGGCTCCATTCTGTGAGGATCCAACTCGTTCTCTAAAATACACTTTGTTTATGGGGTGCCTGGGTGGCTCAGTCGGTTAAGCGTCCGACTTCGGCTCAGGTCATGATCTCACGGGTCCGTGAGTTCAAGCCCCGCATCGGGCTCTGTGCTGACAGCTCAGAGCCTGGAGCCTGCTTCGGATTCTGTGTCTCCCTCTCTCTCTGACCCTCCCCCATTCAAGCTCTCTCTCTGTCTCAAAAATAAATAAACATTAAAAAAAAATAAAATAAAAAAATAAAATACACTTTGTTTAAATATTACACGAGTTACACATAAATATATTCTCATTAAAGGTTCAAAGGATATAGGGAAATAGGAAATAAAAACGCAAAACAACCTCAAGTGCGTCTTTGCCTGCCCTCCTTCTCATCCCATTTTCTATCCTGAAGTCACCACTATTTAACGCTTGGTGTTTATCCCGCTAGATTTTTTTTGGCATTGACTTACATATATGTGTGTATGTGCATATATACAGGTTGGTTTTAAATCCACATTCCCAGGCCTTCCGGGACTTTTCCTGTGAGTCACGTGTTCCAAATGGTGTCCCTGATGCCTCTTTGCTGCATGAAGTACGAGGCTTTTCTGTCCTGCCTCTGTCACGGACTCCGAATTAAACAGGCATTGTCCCTCCAAACAATCCAGGCTGCTTACTTACAAAGCAACTGAAAAGCAGAACTACTCATCACAGATCATTTATGGCAGTGAAATACTGATAACACCCTGTGTTCAACAAAACTATTTAGGAAATCCAGGGTTCACAATTTCGGACAGGGTATGAAGGAGCCATTTGAATGTTTACAAAGGCCCAAGTAATTTGGGGTGATGTTTGAAACTTAGGAGAAAAAAAGCAGGCTAGAAATTGTTTAAATAGGATGACCGGAACTATTTTAAAAATGGAAATAATATATTGATTCCTCCCGGATGTACTATTTTTTTTTGAATCTCTTGAAAATACTTTAAAGTTTTCTACAATGAACATGTGAGTCATCTTAAGAATCTGTTAAGATACAGGTTTTTTGGGGGGCGCCCGGGTGGTTCAGTCGGTTAAGTGTCCAACTCTTGGTTTCGGCTCAGGTCATGATCTCATGGTTCGTGAGTTTGAGCCCCACGTCGGGCTCCTGCGCTGACAGTACAGGGCCGGCTTGGGGTTCTCTCTCCCTCTCTCTCTGCCCCACCCCCGCTCATGCTCTGTCTGTCTCAAAAATAAACAAACATTAAAAAGATTTTTTAAAAAATAAAAAAAAAAAAAAAGAACTAGTTTATATCCCTACCCGATCCCATGCGTCTAGGGCCCTGAGAGCAGCCTGAGTGACCATTGCTGAGGCCTCCTAGCAAAGAGATGGCCCCCAAGTTACTCACAAAGCTTTGCTTATTTCATAAACCAAGCCAGCCTGTGCCTTTTTGCAGGCATAGAGATACTTTGTCTTTTTTTTGGGGGGGGGGGATGGCGGTTCCTGGTTTATTGTATACTAAAGGATAAAGATGAACAGTGAAATGAAGAGGTATGTATATAGGGTGAGGTCAGGAAGGGCCCAGGGAGCAAGAGTTTCTGTCTTCGTGGAGTTGGGTGCACCATGGATGCACCATTTTCCCAACACACGGATGTGTTCACCAGCCTAGAGGCTCTCCGAACCCCCTACGTTTGGGATTTTTATTGCTGGCTTCACCTTGTAGGTAGACGAGGTAGACGTGGTCGCTCATGAACACAACCTCCAGCCCCCTCCCCTTCCAGGAAGAAGGGGGTTGGGGCTCAAAGTTCCAAGCTTCTAATGATGGCTTCATCTTTCTGACGACCCACCCCCACCCCAGATCCCACCAGGCATTGCCTCATTAGAACAAAACAGGTTCCTATCACCCAGGATATTCCAAGGGATTCAGAAGCTCTGTGTCAGGAACCGGGGTCAAAGACCAAATATTTGAACAAAAGGTGCTGGTAGTATTCTTATCCCTTAGGAAATGACAAGGGTTCTAGGAGCTTTGTGCCGGAAACTGAGGGCACAGGTGAAATATACATTTTCTATTATTCCACAAAATACAATTCAATCCATCACATTCTCCTTTCGAGAGCGGGCTCCCGGAGCTGTATTTATGCCAGTATAGCTGGGGAGGCCCAGGAAAGTCACATTTTTCAGGAAGGATGCCTTCGGCACAGAAATACTTTCACGCCAGAGGGGGGGAATAATCATTCTGTAGCCAACAGGAGGCTGGACTCTGCAAGACCTGGAGAAGGGCCAGGGAGGATTTACAGACGGGGCTGGCCGTTCAAGCCGGGTCTCTCTGAGAGCCTTCCAGAACTCCGGCCAGCCTTGCGGCGATTCAGCATGCTGAGGGGGGTGGGTTAGCACAAGGGTGGACTCCTAGGAGAAGCACAACTAACTGGCAGCCTGGGGCCAGGACGGGCTCTCCAAGCTGAGGTCCACGTGGCACCAGGGGGAGAGGTAGGAAGGTATGCAGAACACCGGACACGGAGCAGAGACCTTGGTGCGAGCCCCAGCCGTGACCAGGGGCAGGGCACTCGATTTCTGCCCGGGCTTCTTCAGCTGTATGTGAAGGAGTTGGTCTGAATGACCTCAAAGGGCCCTTTCGTTCCGATGCCGGAGGCCTCTCACAGTCTCCAACCAAAGCAAATGACAGGTTTCGCTGGAAATGACAATTCTAGTATTTGCCAGATTTAAACCTTAGAAAGTGCATATCTGGCCTTTCCTCTCCTTCCCCGCCATGACGTCATGGTTGAGGTTGGTGTGAACCCCGCCACTCCTTCCTGGACCACATCCGCTTGTACAGAACTTAGTGGGGTCACCCTGTGTACCGTGGGGCCACACTTCCCCTCCACAGGTGCTCAGGCCAGGGACTGGCCAATCAGATTCTCTCCCCCAATAACCTGGAGTTCTTTTTTAAGTTTATTTATTTATTTATTATTAAAAAAAAAATTTTTTTTTAATGTTTTTATTTCTTTTTCAGACAGAGAGAGACAAAGCATGAGCAGGGGAGGAGCAGAGAGAGGGGGAGACACAGAATCGGAAGCAGGCTCCAGGCTCCGAGCCGTCAGCACAGAGCCCGACGCGGGGCTCGAACTCACGGACTGTGAGATTGTGACCTGAGCTGAAGTCGGACGCCCAACCGACTGAGCCACCCAGGCGCCCCTATTTATTTTGAAAGAAAGAGAGAGTGCATGAGTGCAGGAGGGGCAGAGAGAGAGAGAGGGAGAGAGAGAATCCCAAGCAGGCTCTGCGTTGACAGTGCAGATCCTGTGGGGCTCCAACTCAAGAACTGTGAGATCAGGACCAGAGCGAAACTGAGAGTCAGACACTCAACCAACTGAGCCACCCAAGTGTCCCTCCCAATAAACTGGAATTTTAAAATTAGCGTTAATGCTCAAAAAGTAATAAGTATTTGTTACAGGAAACTTGGACAAAACAGTGAGGCATAAGGACAATAAACACCACCCAGCATTCTACCTCTGAGTGCTAACCACTCCCAACACTTAGTGTATATGCTTCTGGCCCCTTCTCTCTTCTGTTGATTTGGTCAACAACTTATTCTCCCTCTCCACATAGATTCACAAAATGATTTCTGTTTAAAAAAAAATTTTTTTTTTAATGTTTATTCATTTTTTTTTGAGAGACAGAGAGAGTGAGCAGGGGAGGGCAGAGAGAGAGAGAGACACACACACACAGAATCTGAAACAGGCTCCAGGCTCTGAGCTGTCAGCACAGAGCCCAATGTGGGGCTGGAACCCATGAACATGAGATCATGACCTGAGCCAAAGTTGGACGCTTAACTGACTGGGCCACCCAGGCGCCCCCACAAAATCATTTCTTAATTGAAGAAGATGATAAAGCAGAAGGAACAAAAGTGACGGGGCAGGGAGGGCTATCAAATAAAGAGTGGTCAGGGAAGAAGTGTCTGATAAAGCACCGTTAGATCAAAGACCCAAAGGAGGCAGGGAGGAAGTCTCATGGGTATCAGGGGAAAGCGTCCTGCAGAGAGAACAGCAAGTACAAAGAACCCCGAGCCCAGAGGGGGGAGTGCGCTTGGGGTTTTCTACAAGCTCCAAGTTGTCTGTGCTGTTGGAGCGAAAGGAGGTTTTGTGGGGAGTGCGGCTGGTTGTGCGGGCACTTCATGTAGGTCTGATGAGCCAGGTGGGAATTTCTAATGGATATAGAACGAGACAGGAATTCAGTGGAAAATTTGAAGCAGACGTTGGCCTGACTAGACTTGGGCTCTAGACAAATCATGGGGCCTGCAGTATGGGGCAGGGAAGCCTGTTGGTAGGTCGCCTGCAGTCTCCAGATGAGAGATGACAGTGGTTTCGGCCGGGCTGAGGCGGAAGACGAGGCGACAGAGATCAGGTCGAAGATATACTTCAGAGGAGGAGCCCCAAGATTTTTCTGGTAAGTTGGATGTGGAGCAGGAGAGGAAGAAAGAAGCCAGAGAGGACTCCAAAGTATTTGGTGTGCCAAAAAATGGGGAGGCAGCAAGCACAAAGTGGAAGGAGGGAAGAAAGCGAGGGATGCCAGAAAATCTAAGTGAAGATGTGCTTCAGAAGGAGGGTGTGACGGACTGCGGCTAATACATCTGACCACTGGCTTTGGTGACATGGAGGTCCCCTGGAGGCCTTGCTAAGGTCTCTTTCCATGGCGTAGGGGTGGGGGGAAATGCCTGAAAGGGCAGAAGGGGAGGAAGAAGGCATGGCACTGTCCGTGAGCGGAGAAATAGCCCAACGACCAGAGTAGGCCAAGGGAGACGCTTTATAGGCACGATAACACCTTTGCCGGTTCAGAGGAATAAAGGAATAATCTAGAAGGACAGGAGTAGTGGTAACAGAGTGGGATGTTGGAAGATAGCTTATGAACGAGTGAGGTCAACAGTAATGATCAGGCATGGCTAAGATTAAGCCCAGGGCGGACTCCTCACCACCCTGCGGCCCTCCGCAAAGGCAGTAATAGACGCTCAGCTTCTGGCAGTGTCTACGGATTCTCTCAGTCTTGGGACATCTAATCCTTTGATTTCATGACATGAACCACCCAGTACTGTTAGGGCAGCACTTGGTGGAGAAGTTTCTTTGCTAACGGAAATCGTGGTGGCTAGTTTTGCCATAAATGTAAAGTAACTCTTTTATGTATTATTCTTTAAAATTTTTTAATGTTTATTTTTAAGAGAGAGAGAGAGAGACGTCATGAGCAGGGGAGGGGTAGAGAGAGAGGGAGACACAGAACCTGAAGCAGGCTCCAGTCTCTGAGCTCTCAGCACAGAGCCCAACGTGGGTTCAAACTCACGAACTGTGTAATCATGACCCGAGCCAAAGTTGGACACTCAACCGACCGAGCCACCTGGGCACCCCAGTAACTCTTTTAAAATAGGAACTGGATCATAACAAGGTACCACTTCACGACTGTTAAGTAGAACAAAACACAACCCAGAAAATAACAAGCGTTAGCGAGGACGTGCCAGAACCCTTGTGTGCTGTTGATGGAAATGTAAGATGGAAATCAATATGGTGGTTTCTCAGAAAATTAAAAAATAGAGTTACCATATGATCCAGCAATTCTGGGCATATACACAAAAGAATTGAAAGCAGGGACACAAAGAGGTATTTGTATACCCATGATGACAGCAGCGTTATTCACAACAGCCAAAGGTGGAATCCACCCAAGTGTCCATGGATGGATGAATGGGTGAACACATGCCATACGTGCATACAATGGGATATTATTCAACCTTAGAAAGGCAGGGAATTCTGACAGATGGTACAAAGTGAATAACCTTGAGGACATGGTGCTAAATGAAAGAAGCCAGTCTCAAAAAGTCAAATATTAGAGGATGCCACTTATATGAGGAACCGAGAGTAGTCCGATTTTAATGGGTTTACTGGGTACGAAGCTTCCGTTTTGCAGGATGGAAGGAGGTCTGGAGATGGGTTGCACAACAATGTGAACATACTTAACGCTGTTGAAATGTACACTCAGAAGTGGTTAAGATGGAAAATTTCATGTTTTGTATTTTCAAACCATGAAAGTTAAAAAAAAAAAAGGAGTTGAGATGTAAGCAAATTTCTTTTCTTTTTTTTTTAACGTTTATTTATTTTTGAGACAGAGAGAGACAGAGCATGAACGGGGGAGGGGCAGAGAGAGAGAGGGAGACACAGAATCGGAAGCCGGCTCCAGGCTCTGAGCCGTCAGCCCAGAGCCCGGCGCGGGGCCCAAACTCGCGGACCGCGAGATCGTGACCTGAGCTGAAGTTGGAGGCTCAACCAACTGAGCCACCCAGGCTCCCTGAGATGTAAGCAAATTTCTAACCAGCCACTTTCCCACTGACATGACTGCTGGGAACGCCAGACTGAAATGTTGGGTTAGGTGTCTGCCTCTCCTCCCTTTCTCCATCAGAATGTGAATTTCTTGAGGGCATGGCGGGGGATCATTCATCTGAATCTCTCTAGTGGGTAAGGGCCTCAATAGGTATGGATCAATATAATGATAACTTCACTCTTTCTATCAACACTATGTTAATAAGCATTTGTGACCTACGCAATTTCCCCCAGAGATCCCTCCTGATGGCTTATTTTTTCTTACTTTCTTCTTATTGCACGAAAATGCACATAACGTAAAATTTGCCACTGATGGCCTCTCGTACCTTCACAATGTTGTGCAACCGTCACCTCTGTCTAGATTCAGGACAGATTCATCATCCCCAAAGCAAACCCATACCCATGAGCAGTCATTCCCCGTTCTTCATACCCCCAGCCCTTGGCAACTGCTAAATCTACGTTCTGTCTCTAAGGGTCTGCCTGTCTTGGGTATGTCACACAAATGGAATCATACAGTATGTGGCCTTTTGTGTCTGGATTCTTTCCCTCATCATGACGTGTTCAAGGTTCATCCGTGTTGTGGAGTCTATGGCACCTCATTTCCTTTTAGTGCCGAATAGCATTCCATTGTATGGCTATATACTTTGTTTATCCATTCATCAGCTGATGGACATTGGGATGTCTCTCTCTTTTGGCTATTGCGAATAGTGCTGCTGTGAATGTGTGTAGGAGGTCTTGTCTGAACCCAGATCTTTTCACTATATACCCAGGAATGGAGTTGCTGGGTCCTATGGTAATTACATGATTAGCTTATTGAGGAACCTAATGCATTAAAAAAATTTTTTAGTGTTTATTTTATTTATTTTGAGAGAGAGAGAGAAAGAGAGAGAAAGAGAGACAGAGAGAGAATGCAAGCAGGGGAGGGGCAGAGAGAGAGAGAGAGAGAGAGAGAGAGACAGAGTCCCAAGCAGGCTCCACCCTAACAGCGTGGAGCCCAGTGTGGGGCTCGAACTCACAAACCACGAGATCATGACCTGAGCCGCAACCAAGAGTCAGACGCTTAACTGACTGAACCACCCAGGGGCCCACTAACGCATTTTGAGAACATTAAAAAATTAGGTAAAATCGCCCTGTCAAAGGAAGGAAACAGCTAACACCTGCAGGGCGGAGACAGTGAAGAGAACAGGTAGAAAAGCTAAGCATTAGGGGATCTGCGGGCTGTGTGTGTGTCAGGAGCAGAGAGAGAAAGCGAGCAAGCGGGAGGAGACAAAGCCAGAATTGCTACAAAAGAGTGTGAAACAGAACCAACACCGTCCCCCAGACATGAAGAACGCGAATCTCGGGGAACCAGGTCAATGGGGAGAAGGAAGAAAGCTGTAAGGAGAGATGTAACCAGACAGGCATGAACTGTATCAGACTCACACTGATAGAATTAACAAGGTTCTACCCTACTGCTCACAGGGATGGCAGGAACATGCTAATTTAATTGTGCTAGGAAGCCATGGGAGTATTTTATGCCCGTCAATGCCTCATCAACCTAAAACCATATTTTATTTTTGAAACTGCAAATACCCTTTCTGGTCTGTGGGATGTCAGTTCGCTTTCTTTCTCGTTTCCTCTCTTTTTTTTTTTTTTTTTTAACTGCATCTTCCTGAGCCTCAGATTATCTTTTTTGTGCGTGGCCACTGATTTGACCCTCTCTCTGAGATGAGAGGAACGCAGTGCAGACTGCCAGCTGTGTCCTCCTGTGGTGGCTTCTCTTCCATTCTCAGGGAGGAGACTGGGCACCCTGGGCTCAAAGTACGGCTAACTTTAGAACTTGCTGAGTCTGAAGGTCGAAGGACTGCACAGCACGCTACTGAGAAAGGCCGCATAAAAGGAGGAGATTTCGAAGAATCCGCTTTTCTGGAACAATTTAGTGCAGCGATCAGCAAAGCATGGCCGGCAGACCAAATCCAGCCAGCACCTGTTTTTGTTAATAAAGTTTTATTGGCAGACAGCCGTGCCCATCCATTTATGTGTGGTCCGTGGTTCTTTTCAGGTCAAAATAGCAGAATCGAGTCGTTGTGACCAAGAACGTGTGGCCTGCAGAGCCTCAAATATGTCGTTTCTGGCCCTTTAGAGAAAATGTTTGCTGACCTCTGGTCTAGGGTAGGGGCCACGTGTCACATTCACGTGTTACAGTCCGGGTATAACAAAGAACAGTGGGATTTGGGGCATGAAGGTGGCTGGTGAGCACACCCTTGCTTAGGGAAAGGAAATGAGCCTTGTACTGACTTCATCTTTGGCCCTCCATTCTGTCCTGCTCTTCTCTTCCTCCTCTTTCTCTTTAAGTTCACAGCAGTAGACTTTACATATTATTTAAAAAGCACACAAGGCCACTTTTGTCTAAATGTGCAATCCTACAGGCCAGCAGAAAAAGACCTGCCCAGGCTGATTCCAAGGGCACCTGTGACCTGAGGAGGGCACAAGCTCGAGCTCCCTGGTCTGTCTGCAGGGAGATGAACGCTGGAGAAGAGCCTTTGCCAAAAGTTCCTCTGAAGGAAGAGGTCAAAGAGCCCAGTTCACGGTCTTGGGCTAACCCAGGACACTGACGGTTTTCCATGCTAGTCTACAGATGTCTGGGATTGGGGGCCTCACCCATGCTGTGGGGTGGGAAACATATGACCCTTACCCCATGTTGCCGTCTCTGTCCCCTCTTACCAGCTCCTGCCCAATCGGATTGGCTCAGCACTGGACCAGGTCTGGCTCAGATTAACTGACAGGCAGCATCACTGTATGGTTCCCAACCCATCTTGCTTTTCTTGGCTTCCCGTTTTCCTAAAGTACTTGCCTCCCTGCCCTTTTGGCCCTGAGGGGCAGGCCAGACTCTTTGTCTTCCACTCTTTGGGCTAAACAGGTAAGCAGAGTGCAGGCTTCTCCTTGGAGGCTGTCCACATGATGAAATTGGGAGAAGGCAGTTTCTCCCCAGGCTGAGATTTTTCAGCCTTGGCTGGACATTGGAATCACCTGGCAACTTTCAAAAATATGGACACCTGGATCCCACCCTGCATATTTTGATTTAGTTGGTGTGGGTGCAGTCTGGCCGTTGGGATTTTTAAAAGCTCTCTGGGTTGTTCTAATGTGTATTCAAGGTTGAGAATCATTGACCTAAGGACATTCCCCATTTCACAGTCTGCTAGAGTTCTGAATTGGGGTTTTTAAGAATCTTCTCTAGTTATTAATACAAAGCTCCCGTGTCCCTCTTTGCTGTTGTCTCGGGGTGTTCAGCTCCCTTGTCAAAAGCCCTAAGGCGGGGAGGGACAAGTGGTGAATCTAGGCACTCAAATCCGAAGCCAAACAATCAATGCTGGAATAAAAAGCTTCTAAATGAATCCTTGGGGGCCAGGAAATGTTCTGACGCTTCCAGAAGCATGGATAGCACTGTACCCTTGAGTAGTGAAATCATGACGTCATCCTTTAGGCAGCCTGTAGCCCATCAGTCACACTAAGCACTTAATTCTGGGTATAAACCAAGAGGCTTCCCAAGGTGGTACTTACTTCTGGGGATCTTGCTGGGGTAAATCTTCTGGCATGGTTTATACTCATCTGGAGGAGGAAAGTCTTCCACAGTATGAAACGTGAATTTCGACTCAAAGTCATCTGCCCACGTGGAAAACAGCAAAATTACTCTAGTTATTGTGATGACCCAAGTTTTGAAAATTTCCAGGAGCACGTGGGTTTGCCCGCCCAGTGCAAGGGTTTTAACGGCTGGGCGACTGCCCCCTAAGACACCCATCTACCTCTCCGTGTTTGCTCTTTAGCTCGGACAAGGGGAATCAGGAAAAGCGAGGTCAACAGACTCTCCCTGATCACCCACTCCGGTTTGCTTTGACCAACATCTTAAGGAAGCTTCTAAAGGCAGAAGTGCCACAGGGCTATCGAGGGTCCAGAGTCAGAGGTGGGGAACGTGACAGCGACACGGCACCAGCAGAGTCCCTGTGGCCTGAAGCTACCCCTGAGCCCCTGGGGAGGCCTTTGTTTGGGAGGGGCGAGCAGAACAGGAGTCCGCAGCCCGGCTGGTGGGAAGGAGCACGGCCTGTGTCTAGTCGGGGACGCGGGCTCCCCAAAGCGAACAGGATTTTCCCTGAGCTCCTGACTGCAAGAGGACAGGTGGCGTTCGACCCTTTCATGAGCTGAGTCCCTGCTTTGTGATCTAGGCTTTGTATCTGAGCCCAGAGAACCTTCCTTCCTATGTCCAAATTTTTGCCCTACCTCTCCCTCTGTCTAGTAGGCCTTCTATTCGTTCTTTCACTGTTTCCAGATCACTCTATTCTTTTTTAATCCAATATGCCTGGATTTCTCCGTGGAGACAGACACATACACGCAGACATGCGCAGTTTAAATGTCGGTATTCTTCCCTCTTTCTCATCTCAGACAGATGGTTAGAGGAATGGGTTCTGGAACCTCCCAGAAAGCCTCACGAGAAACCCTATTTCACACAACCTGTGGGCTGTCTTGTGCTAGAGTGAGCTCCTGCTTGCACCCTGAAGCATGCACCCTGAAATGGCGGGCCGGCAAACTCCCTCCAGGGGCCAGGGAAGCCCCTTCCTCGCTGGCAGCCAGCGCGGGCCGAGGGCGGGCCCACTTACCGATGATATGCAGGCTTCCGTTCCGCAGCTGACCTCCCGGCTGCGGTGTCGGGGTCCAGGCTGGGGCCTGCTGGCTTCTGCTGGAAAGCTCCGTGGTGGGTGACCTCGCAGGCGGTGCTGGGGGTGGATTTAGCTTTCCGCCACTGGTCCCTTATAGAAAAGATGCCAGAGTATTCAGAGACAGGAATGGCAGAGGCTATAACTTTCGGTGAGAGGTGAGGCACTGAGATCTCTGGATGTAGTATGCTACGGTGAATGAAAAGGCAGCCTCTGGAGCCAAACTGCTCGGGACGGAATTCTAGTTCTCTTGCAGGGATAATGACACAGTATCCTTGCGCCTCAGTTTCCTCAACCGTGAGATGGGGATAACAGTACACCCACCTTCTAGGCTTGATGAGAGGGTTGAATGAGTGAAGTCAACTGGCGTGTAGGAAGGGCTCAATAAATGTTAGCTGCTGTGGCAATGTTAATGGTGACAACAACCTTCAGTATCAGACGGCACTGTTCAAAGAAGGGGAAACTATTGCCCAGTCCGAAGAAAGGGAGGGGCTGTCTGTGGGTGAGGTGTAGAGGGAGGTGGGACGAACAAGCTGTCGGGGCTTGCTCCTATCCCCGGGGTTCTGCTCGCGGGGGTTCCCCTGCACGGCAGACACTCTTTCTCCTTCCAGTCAATACCTAAATCCACCCCACCCACCAGGGCCCAACTCAAGTCCCACCTCCGTCACCAAGCCCTGATGATGCCTGTGGGAGGCTCGCTCTCCCTTGTCAGTACTCTGTTGAATGACTCATTGGCAATTAAGAAGGAGCACGTCGGTGTGGGTGTTCTACTCTTCACCTATTGAAACGATGACCACCACACCGCTATTACCTGTGACAAAATGCCCATGAGTACAACCTCCTTCTCTGCCCCCCCAGTTGGCCTGAGGCAGAAATCGCCCTCATTTTGTTCGTGGAAAACTAAGTTTCACATCCAAAGACACAAGGAGACGGGCCAGAACAGCATCTGCTCCTGGCCTTGGGCTTACCACCCCGGTCTTCCCTTTCTCAGAATCAGGACCCACTAGGATTTACTGGCTCCCGTAAGCAGACTAAAGGGGTGAAGGGGTTATGGTGGCTGCTGACTCCTCTTCTGGAGGAAAAACTGTCCCTTCTCTCACTGAATATGCGTAACGACCCTCCATGAAAAGTGTTATCTCCATTTGCTGCACCCCCCCCCCCCCCCCACATAAAAGCAAGGTTCCAAACATTTAAAAAATGGCAAGAGGTTACACAGGAGTGGATGGGGAGGCCAGGTTGAATTCAGATGTCTCTGAATCTAAGGCATTGTTGTTTTCACCATCCCATGAACGAATCATGGGCAGCTGTCTCACTACTAGGAATGCTGGCCTTATGGTGACCACTCAGTTGAAAACAGAATGCCTCAAACCTTCTCTCTCATGACCAAGAGCCTTACACATACGCTTGCCCTGGGGCGCCTGGGTGGCTCAGTGGGTTAAGCGTCCAACTCTTGGTTTCGCCTCAGGTCATGATCTCATGGTTCCAAGAAGTCGAGCTTAGGCTCCTCTGCCCCTCCCCTCCCCTCAGAACACATAAATAAACTTTAAAAAAACCACAACATATTCTTGCCCTTTGTATCAGGAATTCCTCATCAGGAACCTGTCTTTTCAAAATATACAAAAGGTAGGTGACAATTGCTACAAAAGTATTTCCTGCAATACTACTTACGATAAAAATATAGAAAAATATAGAAAACAATAGAATCAACTTCATACTAGAAATCTGGTATATACCGCTGATCATATCAATATGCTTCTGAATAAACTTCAACGGTTTGACAAGACTGCTTCCGATGGGACATTAAACAGAAAGAGAACAGAAATATTTGAGTCATATATTCAAGATAGTATTAACTTTGTAAATACGTAGACACACTCAGAAAAAAAAAATGATGGGAAGTACACTGAAATGGGACAGCTTTTATTTCTGGGTGATGTTATTTTGGCGATTTCAGTTGCTTTCTACTTGCTCTACAATGAGCTTGTATTATTTCTAATTCGAGGAAACACATTTCGGAAAGCTTCTGCATCGAAAGATCTTCTTAAAGACCGAGGAATATGTATGTGTGAGTGTGGATGTGTGTTGGCGTGTGTGTGTGGATGGTGTTTATGAGCATGTGTGTATGTGTGTGTATGTGTGGGTATGTGCGTATGCTTTCCATTCAGAAGGACACCAGAGGTGAATGAAGCCTCCCCAGTATCTGGACATCAGTCAAGGGTACGCATGCTCAATCCAACACCCTCTCCGCTAGATATGTGAAGGAATTAGTTTTACTATTTGGCTTGAAATGCAGACCTTTAGTTTTCTTGAGTCAGCACGAGAACCTGCCAGAAAGAAGGCAGAATGCTAATCCAGTCTGTGGAGGGCCAGTGCGGATTGTGGCTGGGGGCCAGCGTGTAATAACTCAGGCAGAAATTACAGCAGAGACCTGGTTCTGGAAACAAACTGCATCCACAGCCCCCTCCGCCGCAGAGAGGAGATTTGGGTAAATGAGCGATGACAGTAAGAATAAAAACACCCTTCTCTAGAGCTCAATGTTGCCAGGCCCTGGTCCAGCAACCACACAAGGTGGGAACTATTGCTATCCCCATTTAACAGATGAGGAGAAGAGAGCACAGAGAGGCTAAGGAATTGTTCAGGGTCACACAGCTAGTAATTGCAAGGTGATTAAGGCCAGAATGCCTGGCGAGGGGTTTGCACGACCTTGGACAAATCTTTCAACCTCCCTCCCCCTTGGTTTCCTGTCTCTAACATGAATACAACATAAAGTCCCACACAGCAAGTTTCATCGTGCTCCGCGAGGGGCAGTGATAGCTCGGTTCTAAAACAAAATCCTAAGAGTTAAGACGTCTCAGGGTGTCCCCAAGTGGCTCCTAGAAGCAGGCCTCTGGCGGTGTCCCTAGCACCTCCATAATTACTGGCAGGGCTGGGTGATCCTCTGATATGGCCACCCTGGACCGGGACAGTGGTGCTCACCTGGGCCTCGTCCGGGCCTCTTCTTCTGCACGAACGTCTGGGATCCCGGAGGGGCTGGAGGTGTAGGCAAGGCTTGAACGCTGGACTTGGGTGGCTGGGCCTGGAAGCTGGGAGACTTGGGGGGCAGCGGGGGTGGGGCATCACTGCTGTTGTTAGCTCCTGGCAAAGGAGGCGCAGGCACAGAGGACCTCGGGGTACAGGAGGCATAAAGAGGGGGTGGGGGTGGTGGGGGCGGTGGGGCGGGAGGCTCCCGCACATCTTGGGCAGGGCTGGTAGCATCTGCACTGAGCCCTGGATACCCACAAGGTGGGAGGAGAGGGAGTGGGGGTGGGATGGGTGGTAGGTGCAAGGGGGTTAGTTGAGGCTTCACTGCCTTGTCACTGAGAACGGAGGCCAGGGGAAGGGGGGGTGGAGTTGGGGGAGGGGGGGGGAGGGGGAGGGGGAGGTACGGAGGGCAGAGGGGGTACGGCCACTGGGGGGTTCCCTTTGGTGGGTGGGCCAGGTGGGGACGCCAGCGGAGTTTTGGTGGGGGAGGAAGGGGGCAAGGGTGGGGGCAGGGGCGGGGGAGGTGGGGGTGGGGTAGGAGGCGGTGGGGCGGGCATGCTGGGGCGAGGAGGGACTGTCCTGGCAGCGCCGTGCACCTCAGAGGCATTGCCTAGCCTGGGAGATGCAGGGGGGTTAAGCGGGCCACTGATAGTTTTGATAGGAAGCCGGGGAGAAGGCGCCCGGGAGCCAGGGGCCTGCCCTGTCTTGCCACCTGGAAGTAAACAAGCTCTGAGTTAGGTCAGCCACAGAGGAAGGAGGAACCCGAGTATGTGGGCAGCTGTGACAGATGCCGTCCAGCATGATGTCAGCCAAATGCATGGTGGACGCTCTCTTCCTGCATGCTCACGGGGAGACCTCAGGGGCGGCAGCTGTCCCACGAGAGGGCTGGCTGGACCGGCCCCAAGGTCCTTGCAAGTGCCAGCCTTCCTGTTCCAGCCCATCTCTGCCCACACCTGCCAAGGGCCCACGAGTCTCCCAGCCCAGGGCACAGGGCTGCTCTGACCCTCTCTGCCTTTCCTTACCTCAAGGCCACCCTCACACTCATTCACCGTTACCGACTGGGTCAATCCAGTCGGGTACCCAGCCTTTACATCCTAGTTTGGATCCTCAGCCGTACCAACCAGAAGCTCCTTGCTAGGGAGGTTTTCCTCATTTCCAGCATTTTGTGAACAAGGACTTCGGTTTTGCATCAAGACCAGAAGATCCATCATTCCTCGAATATATAAGGAACTCAGAAGTCAGTGGGAAGACACACAGCCTTGGGGATCCAGGTCTGACGACCTTGAACCTCCCAGTCCCACGGCTCTGGAATTTCAAAGCCTCTTTTTCCGAAGACATGTCCATTTCCAATGGGCTCTCGGTCTCCTGATGTCCTGGCTTCCTCACCGCACAGATCCACGAACCCCAACTTGAAACCCAATGCCTCTTTGGAAGTCAACAAATCTGGAGTAGCATGCTGCTCCCAGTGACGTGTGTTTGGCATACTTCATGGAAGACTGGGGTGGAGGTGCTCCCTAGGAGGGGCCTTGTCGCTCTCTGTGCGCCCTTTGGCTGTGCTTCTTATCCTTTTGTCCCTCACCGAGGACAAAAATGTTCCTCTCCTTGTTTAATGCATGGAAATTCTGCAGCCACTGCTCTCATGTGTCTTTGGAGCATCACTGTCCCCTCAGGAGGCTCGTTAAAATACTCCTCTAAGTAAATACAGTGCTCTCCCTAATGGAATTCTAGGGAAGCCATATTTTCCTATTCTTGCACCCCTGTAATTTACAACCCCCTTGAAAACATGTGGCAAACGCTTGAAAAGATGGTTGCTTCTCAGACAGCTTCCTGGGTGTTGCAGAATAGGAAACACAGCTGCCGAATCAGATTATAAACCCCAGCATCTGGCAGCGGTTCGGAGCCTTCCTGCTGGTGCGTCCCCGGGTGTGTTCGCCCAACCAGGTGCAAGACGGCAACCGCAACGCACTTGACCCCAAAAGCCAGGCCATTCAAAGCAAGGTGTGGTGGCGGCGACGCTGGGGCTGAAACTCGGTGGGCAGGATGACAGTATCGGGCTTTCCAAAAGGATGGTGACCCTCCTCTGGCTATGATGTGACAGTTACCCGGGCAGCACTGCTTTTTACAAGTCTCAGCTACAGGATGGCTGCTCTGAAGGCAGGGTGGTGGTGCCATTATTCCTCTGCTGAGGATTTCCTTTGGGGGTGGTTGTGGAAGAGACAATGTCTTCGCACGGAGGCATCCACCCTGGCTGACTGGATCCCCTCGGGGCCTGAGGCAGGCACCGCCATAACACCCGGCTGACCGTGGCCAGGAGGGAGGGCCTCCGCCTGGCCTTTCCAAGGACAGGACCTACCGCCCCCTGAGATTCTAACATTAGGCATTTCATGTGAGGTCTAGGGCAGGTGTCAGGCTCAGGGATTCCTGCCTTCAAGGTCTTAAGCCTGTTCCCATAGCACACAGAGATGAAGACAGAGGACCAAGGCAGGTCCCTAACCAGGCCGAGGCCTCCCTATATGTCTGTTTGCTCCCTGAACTTTAAAGGAATAGCAAGTTTGAGGAGGAGCAGATTCAGCCGCTGAGTAACCAATCCTGACTTTCTAAGTGACTAAGGACACCATGTCTCCAAGATTCGAAAACGCTCAGAATGAGTCAGTTAAAAACACAGGAGCCTCTGCTGACTAAGCGGCCAGGCGAATGAGACGTGGGCAAACCTATCTTTATTGTGACATGAACAGCAGAGGCAAGGAAGGCACAAATCCTCATTCGGCTTCTGCTCATGCCCACTCCAGGATGAAGCAGACAGCTGGCAGCACACGTGTAAGGTGAGGCCCCCAGGAGACAGGAATTAGCCTGCGTGCAGGCCAGGAAGCCAGGTAGCAGGGGGCCCGTGGAGAGAGCCAAGGGGAGTAAATGCCAAGGGAAGGAAGGAGGAGGTTTTCCTCCATAACATAGACGTTAACCCTGGAAATCCAAACAGAAACACAAAAGGAGGCCACAAAGCGGGTGGGGAAAGGCCAGCTTGAGTGCATCTAGAGCCTGGGGGGTTATCAAAAGATGAAATATGTTTTGGGGCACCCGGGCGGGGCTCAGTCGGTTGAGCTTCCGACTTCGGCTCAGGTCATGATCTCACGGTCTGTGAGTTCGAGCCCCGCGTCGGGCTCCGTGCTGACCGCTCAGAGCTTGGAGCCTGCTTCGGATTCTGTGTCTCCCTCTCTCTCTGCCCCTTGCCTGCTCATGCTCTGTCTCTCTCTGTCTCAAAAATAAATAAACATTAAAAAACATAAATTTTAAACAGATGAAATATGTTTTCCTTCTTCAATCTGTGGGTGTTTCCAGAAGATCTCGGACTGCGTGGAAGTCTCATTACACATTCCATAGTACCCAGTTTACTCATCTTATCTTATTTTAATGGCCACTCCTTCGGAGCGCTAAGCCAAGGCCACATTATGACTTTGGAAGACATTTTAGGGACGTGTTGCTATAAAGACAAATAGAATCTTTGACCCTAAAAGTGATTTTAAAAGAAATCCAAACATTTTCACGGACTCCCAAAAGTACTGTGAGCACTAGACTCTGTGCTTTCTGGGCCTCATGGCTCTCTGCAACCATGCTACCTACTTATACATTCCACTCAACAAATATTTACTGAACACCTACCATACATCAGGCATTTTTAAGGCAGTGAAAAGAAACACAGCTCCTGCCTTCACAGAGTTTGTATTTAGAGGGAGACGACAGAAATAAACTAACGAGTAAATATATATCGGATGGTGAAAAGTAATACAAGAAACTTAAATCAGTGTAGAGGGGATATGGAGTCAGGGGGTGGGACTGATAGTTTTTGTGGGCTGGATGCATAAAGCCTCACTGATAGGTTGATCAGGTGCCACATGAGCAGAGACCTGAAGGATGGGAGAAAATGAGCCATGTGGACACCTGAGGAAGAGTGTTTCCGGTCAAGAGAGCAGTCAGTGCAAGGGCCCTGTGGCAACAGCATGCCTGGTGCGTGCAAGAACAGCAAGGAGGACAATGTGGCTGAAATGGAGGGCGTGTGCTAGCAAGAGTGGGAGGCAAGACCATGGAGAGGTAGCAGAGACTAGAGCCCTTCTCTCTGGATGGCCAGGAAGCTGACGGAAGTGTTTTGAGAGAGGAGAGCCATGGTCGGTCTTACTCTGACATGGCACCCAGCCCATGCATCTGTTTATCGTCTCTGTCTTTGAGATTCCATCCTGTAGCATGCATCATCGGTCACTTCATTATGGATTTCCATCTCCTCTACAGAAATCAATGCTTGTCTTCACAGAGTGGCTCAAACCCCACTCACTTGCGTCCTACAGGAGACAGGTAGGAACGGAGACGACCTGGCTTCCTTTGGCCGGTCCCTGTTAAACCTGACTGGGTATTTCTCCTATCTTTTCTTCTGTGAAGAGAAACTAGTGGACATTTTATACCCTACAGGATGTTTATTTGCTACCACTCAGGAATTTGGGAAAAGAAAGCGGCCTTGAGAAATGTCAACTCTCTTTGCCAAGCCCTTAGCAGAAAAGAGGAAATGAAATGGCTTCTGAGAGGGTTTCAATTGGACCTCAAAGCACCCCAGTGCCCTTAATTTGCTGGACTTTATCAGTAGGTGACAGCAGCAAATGCACCTCCTTATGTCAAACAGCCACAGAACCCCCCCCCCCGCCCCCCACCACCAGCCAAAGGTTATTAGCAAAGCCACATGGTAGAAAATTCTATGCCAACAATGTTTGGGGCTTGATATTCCCTGATTAATGACATTCTTGGAGTTTATTTCAGCTTGCTGGCTAAAGAGAACAATAATAGGAAAAATATTCCCGTTACCCACAATAAATATATATTTGCCCAATTTTAATGGAATGCTTTCAGAACATCTGATATCCACTAACACACAAATGATTGCAGTAGACTGGTTGCAGAAATGGCCTTGCTTGTCCACTCCCTCCTGATTCTGTATCTTTGAAATGTGATTTTACAGATCCTGTCATCAAGAGGTGAAGTGTCTTTCTCCACCCTCGTTTCCGGGCCGGCCCTGTGGCTTGCTTTGGGTAAGAGGATGCGGTAGGAAGAGATATTGTGCCAATTCTCAGACTAAGTCTTAAGAGACTTAACATACTTCCGTCCTCTTTGTTGGAACCCTGCCACCGACATGCACAAAATCCCAAATAGTCTGCTAGATACCGAGAGACTGTATGGATCAGTCAGGTCTGTCATTTCAGCTGAGGCACCAAAGATACAAGAACTGTAAGATTAGCCAAAGCCAATTACCCAAGCTGGAGCTACTAGAGGGGGCCCAGCTGAGACGACCCTAAATGGCCAACCACAGAACTATAAGCGAAATAAGTGGCCATTTAAAGCCCGTAAGTGTTAGGCTATTTTGTTATACAGCAATGCCTAACTGATACAATGACTCACGTTACAGTGATGTCACTATGATTTTCTAACGCGATTTATACCCTTCATCCGTACTTTGCCGTCTGAGCCCCAATCACAGCTTTGCGAAACACTACACCCTATGGCAAACCATTCTTCAGTAATTACAAAGGGATGACTTACAAGACCCCTTGAGCATGATGCTTTGGATACTTTCAGTACGTGCTCCCCAATCCATGATCTACTGCTATACAACTTTTCACTAAAAACACATCACCACCCTCCTGGCACGTGGGGATCGGCCTGTTGGTTCCACACGTTAAGGAGGGAAAGACCACGAGGCAGCCAGTCTGAATTGTCCCTTACCTGCTGCATCCCTCTGGCCTGCTGGACGCAATACTGGAAAGCCACCGGCAAACAGATCTCCCAGGGCTGGGGGTGTGCTTCCGCCTCGAGAGTTTGCAGAACCTCCTCCTTCTTTGTTGCCTCCCTTAGAACCTTTGCAGAGAAGAGGCAGGTGGGTGAGGACTTGTGAGCAGAGCTGAGCCGCCAGTTGTCATCCCGGGCCCGTGGTCCAGCACCGCCTGGGGCAGCCTTCCCGTTCGTTCCCCCACCTCCAGCCTTCCCCTTCTAGTGGGCATCATTCCCAAACGCCCTCTGCCCAGATGCCCCGCAGACTCCTGCAGCTCGTGCTGTCTGCTGTTCCCTCTGGACCTGACCACGCAACTGACCATCAGCAGCCGAGTACCCTGAAGAGTGGCCGAAACAAAGGGGCCTAAACGCTGCCATTCCGTAGATGCCGGCAGGGGAACCGGCAGCCCCTTTCGAATGAGAACGCTCACACACTGCAGGTGTGGCGCCGGCCCTATTTTCAACTCGACGGTTGTTGTGGGAGGACCAGACAGAGAAAACCCAGAGATTCAGTTCAGCCGGTAATTTTAACTTCTTGTCCACAGAGTCTGGCCCAGAATGGCAAGCAGGAAGTGAAGGTCTGCAATGATTTGTGCTTTGGCATTTTCCTTCTCTGTCTCCCTGGCTCTCACTCCCTGAGCCCCCTAGCCTTCCCTGAATCTTTTCTTCTACAGGAGAGAAAGCTCGTGAAACCCTGGGGGACAGGGGTCACTAATTCCAGCCTTCCAGACGAGTGTGATGACCAACTGTGTACGATGAGAAGACGTTCGGCTTAGGGAAGAGTTCCTAGCACGAAATGTTCAGAGCCTGCAGCTAACTGGCACAGAGAAATCAGGGCACAGTGCCCACTGGTGGATGAATGGGTTTAGATTATTCTGAGTATTCATATACATTTATCTATTCACTGGCATGATTAGGAAACGAGTGTTCCGATCAAATGGGTTTGTCTGGTAACTGGGCTTAACCAATTAGATAGCGGGTCCAACTGGAAACTAATTTTTATTGCAACTGCTGAAAATACTCTAAAATAATTTGTCTATCCTTGTGTATTAACACATATAGTTACAGATACTAGATGCAATTATACTTTTAGGACTATCCTTGGGAATTACCATCACGTGCGTCATTGAAAACTACATGAAGACGTAATAAGAGACGGCATTGGTGAATAGTTCTGCATGTATTATTTCAACCTTCAGCAATCTTGATGAAAAAAAGCAAAAAAGCACGTATGATCATCTCCCCCATCTTGTAGATAAGCAGACTGAACCTCAGAGAAATCCCCAGATTTGCCAGGTAGCAGAATCAGGCCTCAGCCTGGATCATCTCTACTCTATACATAGAAAGCTGCAGTCATCTGACCCTAGGAGAGAATTCTGAGTACATCTTTCTCCTCGTGAAAACAAAAACGTGGCATATTTTAATGATGACACTTTAATTTTTCTCTCACTGAGTTTGAGGGCTAGGAGGATGCAGGGTAGGTGATCTTTTGAGGTTATCTCACGGTCAATAAACGCAAAGTGAAATCGCCAGACAGTGGAATATTAGTCAACAGTAAAGCATTGGCACGTGCTATAGTATGGATGAACTTTGAAAACAGCGTGCTAAGTGAAGGAGACAGTCACAAAAGGCCACAGAGTGTATGATTCCATTTATATGAATAGCCCAAAGAGGCAAATCCATAGAGACAGAAAGTGGATTTAGTAGCTGCCAGGGATGGGGGGAGAGGCAGAATGGAAAGTGACTGCTAATGGGTGTGGGGTTTCCTTGTGGAGTGATGAAAACGTTCTGAAACGAGACAGGGGTGATGGCCGCAACCACATTGTGAATGGGTAAATGCCACGGAATTGGACGCTTTGGTGCTTAACACGGTGAATTTTATATTATGTGGATTTTGTCACGGTTAAAAAGAAGCTATCCCACCACGTTTTTGTTTGTTTAGCGTTTGAACAGGGGTAGAAGATACACCATGGATCATCTGCCGACCTGGAAAGGAAGCTCCGACTGTCTCACCCACGTGGCCTGTGCATTGAGCAAGTCTGCTATGGCCCAAAGTGGGTGCTGGGTAACTTCCCTGAGCAGGCCAGCGGCGCCTGGCTGAGCCTCCCATGGCCTGCCCTCGCCTCACAGCAGGCCTAGCCCCGCCGCTCACTTACTCTCAATTTGTGGGGCACTGCGGTCATTGATCTGTGTGACTTTCCGTAGGCGAGTTCCCTGCTGGATATCAGCCAACAGAGCGCTCCGACCTTTGGGGTCTGCCTTTCTCAAGCTGGAAGCGTCTGTACCCACCTGTAAGGGAATGAGAGGGATCCGATTAGAACCGCATGTAATAACACAATCCGCTGTTTGCTAGTATAACTTCCTGCGTCGGCTCCTTTCTGCCTGTAAACGTCTTTCGATTTGCACAGCTTCTTGGGGCTCTCTTCTCTCTGCTGGATGGGATGCAGCCCAATTCATGGATCGCTGGATAAAATAAGATCTTTAACATTTACTCTGTTGAATCTCGTTTTTTTTTTTTTTTAACACTTCCATTTTCGCGTGAGCTGACATGGTAGGGGTCTCCATGGGCTTGTAGAACCAGGGAGCACCAGAAAGAACATATGTAGGTTGGTGGCAAATAAGAGGAGGGGTTGGGTTGTGCTGGAAGATAGAGTCCGGAGGAAACACAGTTAGAAGGTTTATACCATGTGAACCGAGATCTAGTTAAACATTTCTCAAAGCCAGAAACACTTCTTAGCTCTTGCTATTTGGGGGAGGCCATGTGTCTTCGGTGTTTGGCTTAAATAGCACCACTTCAGAGGCCTTTTTTGACCCCCCTCAATCTAAGCAAGGCCACCCGGTCTTCTCTCTAAGGGTACCCTATTCCTTTTTCCTCTGCTAACTTCTATCGCCTGATGTAAACTTGTATTTGTCTCTCCTTGCGGAAAATTTCCATCTGTGGTTACGAGTTGAGGGTTCACCACCTCCAGAGGACTCTGTCAGGAAAAAGACCTTGTTCGTTTTGTTCACAAATTATTTCCAGAGGGTATAACAGGACCTGGCCACAGGTAGGCGCAGCGACTACTAGACGAATGAATGAGCGCGTGAACTAGACCCAGGACGTAGAGTACATTGACCTTGCTTTCAAGGGCATTGTGGGCGTGCCAGGGAGACAGGGCACACGTGCATGGAATTAAGCCATGACATCGTAAACACATGATGCAAGTCCCACAGAGAGGAAGGTCACCGAGAGTTCAGAAGTGGCCATATTTGCCAGGCTGCAAAGGAAGATAAGAGACCTTGAGATGGTCCTCGAAGTAGAGACAGGATTTACAAATCCTTGCTGTAGCCATTTTCCGTTCAGAAAAGGACAATCCAGCTTTGTTGGCTATTTAGTCAGAGACTCTCCAGTGTCACAGACTAGAAACAAAGGCAATTGTGGTTTTAGCTAAAATGTGCTGAGGGTGTTTTTTCACTGGCTGCCTCTACTGCCCTGGTGATGTATCTTCCATGGGCTTTGAAGGACATAAGCTTCAAAGCTGGGTTCTTGCTGCCCGGAAACATGCTTTTTGAACCCTTGAAGGGCGGGGGCTCATGGACAATAGTCAGTAACAGAGCTGAGCAAGGGGCCCCAGCCCTGATGATACACGTTTTTAGAAAGCATTATTAATGCACACGTACAGCAGGGCATTTCTCACACAGCATGCTTTTAAAGTCTATCGATAGAAACCATTAATATCCATAAATCCTTTTAAACTGCCAAGTTTTGAAATCTTTTAGAGTCTCCTCTCATTTTATTTACAAGTAGTTCATGGCAGGAATAAAAGGCCAAGGGAAATATCATGACCCAGTCAAGAGGGTATGAAAACTTTTGCAAAAATCTAGCATCACAGTCTCAGACATGTATTATTTTCAGAGGTTAGGGAGAGAAAGCGCTTTGGAGCTCTCTTCCTAGTTACAAGATAAATAACACAGTGCATTATAATGATAGTCATGGCTCAACTCAGGTGACAGCCTTGGGGATGGCAAGGGTTAGAACGGTGTGTTCTTCTGTTCAAAGAAGTAGCTGGACCCAGGAACAAGCCTTGTCGCTAATAATCCCGCTGTGGGCGAGTGGGTCATCTTATATAATTTTTTTTTCAAATATTTATCTTTGGGAGAGCTCAAGCTGGGGAGGGGCGGAGCGAGGGGGACAGAGGATCTGAAGTGGGCTCTGCCCTGACAAGGTGACAGCAGCTAGCCCGATGGGGGGCTCGAACTCATGAACCACGAGATGGTGACCTGAGCTGAAGTCGGATGCTCAACCAACTGAGCCACCCAGGTGCCCCCGATCATCTCATCTAATTTAAACTTGGTTTTTTAATTTATCACCAAAATGGGGCGCCTGGGTGGCGCAGTCGGTTAAGCGTCCGACTTCAGCCAGGTCACGATCTCGCGGTCCGTGAGTTCGAGCCCCGCGTCAGGCTCTGGGCTGATGGCTCAGAGCCTGGAGCCTGTTTCCGATTCTGTGTCTCCCTCTCTCTCTGCCTCTCCCCCGTTCATGCTCTGTCTCTCTCTGTCCCAAAAATAAATAAACGTTGAAAAAAAAAATTAAAAAAAAAAATTTATCACCAAAATGTATCCCCTACACCCTGATCTTGCCCATCCCAAACTTTTTAGGTGAGGGCTATGAAGAACATTAAGAGCCCTTGGGATAATGACTTTGAGTACCGATTTAGCACAGGCCTCAATATATTCTTGATGATTCCACATGCGAAGATTTTTTGATAAACATTTTCCAAGTCAGCAAGAGGACATGGCGAGTCACATCATGTTTACATGCTACAGTTCAACTTGCGGGACTAAATGGAACATTCCTTCTTTGACTTCTTGGCTTTCTTTCCTGCTGTACTGTCTACCCTGATGATTTTCCACTAGAGGGCTCTCCCTCCCCTGATATGGATAGGGCATCAGTCCGTCCTCTCTGGTGAGGTCCAGAATGAATAACTTCAGGGCTAAGGGGACCATGTAGATTTAGTCTTCATGCGTTTTGCACAAAAGGACATCTAAGGACATATTCATTTGCACACTGAAAACTGTGTTACTCAGTGGCAGCCGTTTCTACGCCATCTGCAATATTTATTAGCAATTCAATCATAATTTGCTTCTTAAAAAACCCTATGAAGTCTTGTTACTGTGGTTACAGGGCACAGAAACAGAAAAGGGAAGATTTCCAAATATTCACTGGTTCTTTTATTCTATGCAAATCCTGGTTATTAGCAACTCACTAAAAATATAATCAACAGAGAGAAAGCCACTCCTGGACACTTGTCCTGTGACAAACATAGCCACCAAACATGTCTCCCTCACCCCACGTGCATGTGCAAGGGTGCACGTGTGTGTACACACACACACACACACACACACACCCGGGTTCCACATAAACCTTTTGTGGACTCAGTTCCCCAGTAGTGAGCTCCAAATGGAATAGCGTGAACCCCAAAAAGATGCCACGTAGCAGAACAGCAATGCCAATTAGCCCATCCCGAGCCGCGCAAAGGCTGAAGAACCCAAGTGAGCCAGTAAGATCACAAAGACAAAAACAAAGACAGTTCTGACCAGGCCAAGGTGGTGAAGTGTCTGTCCTCCCCTCTCGATAAGTTATAAAAGCTTTTGCATGTCCCTTTGTCATCTCAGCAAATGAGTCCATCAGGTTCGAGTGGGGTTTGGGCGGGGGTGGAGGGATGGGGTGGGGGATGGCAGTCCGGCCCAGATCAAAACCTTGAGCTGCATGTCCTGCTGTCTGTCGCTTTGCTGCCACATGCCATGACTGCATCTGTCTGATTCATGCCGATTTCTGTGAGAAACACCAATTAAAAAAACCCCAGCCAGTTAATCCAAATCTGGCAGGCCGTCTGTCTCAAGGATGCTCTAAATCCTATCGTATTCGCACAATGTCAGCCTCGCAGTTTCCTAAAGGTACATTCTCCAATGTGGCTGCTAAACCTAAAATTAGTTCTCGGGTGTCCAGGCACACGGCCTGCCCATTACCTCGGCCCTCAGCCCACTCCCGCCTTCTCCAAACTTGGGGGAAGACAGCTCTCAGCAGCCAGCGTCCTGGGATCCCGTTACCAAACCTGAATCCCCAGGACAGCCAGCACTGCCTCCCACCTGCCATTACCATCTTTATGTGGGAGAACACAGAAAGCCTGGGATCCCAAAGAGAGACACAAAATATTTTCACAGAAAATTAACTGACACAATGTTCCTGACACCCCAAATGTGCATAAGTCAGGCTGTTCCAGAAGGAGGTGTACTGGGATCCAACAGCAGTAGGTCTCGTTTTCAGAAATCCAAATAGGCAATTAAAATCCACAAGCAAGAAGAATGGACCCTCTAACCTCCTTTACTAAAGCCTGGTTTCCTGAACCACTGCATGCAGACCGTGACTGGTCCCTAGAGGACAGAGCTACCTCGCGCAGGGCTACCTCCTTTAACGGGAGGGCTAAAACAGCACGACAGGTCCCAAACGGAGCCACTTGTCCCCAAGAGAGCAGACCAAGACAAAACTGCAGTCTCAGCCCTTCCCAGGAATGTGAACTTTCCCCAGTCGATCTGGAATTATCCTACCAGCACCCATAAGGTAATTTGTGTGATTGATCCCTGCCCTTCCCTTTGCCCTTTGCTTGCCTGAAACATTCCTTTCC
Organism: Leopardus geoffroyi; assembly: GCF_018350155.1. Taxonomy (NCBI): domain Eukaryota; kingdom Metazoa; phylum Chordata; class Mammalia; order Carnivora; family Felidae; genus Leopardus; species Leopardus geoffroyi. The sequence goes on along the minus strand of NC_059331.1, from coordinate 121,657,119 downwards.
TTTGTTTATGACTTCCCTGTCCCACCCTCTTTCTGCCTTTACCACTTGGTATAGCTCCCCCGATCTCCTTTCTATTTGCTCTAAGGGATGCTCCTTGATTCCTGAATCACTGAATAAAGCCAATTAGATCTTTATGTTTACTCAGTTGAGTTTTGTGTTTTAACAGGCGGGAAAGCAGAATTAAAGGCCCCTTCATTGGGGCTCTAGGTGTATCTGTTCCTATTCTCAAGCCCTCAGTGAAGGACATCCCCTGCAGTCATCTCCTCCCCAGGATGACTGGTTGCTGTAGGCTGGCAGCTACCTTCTTGCCCAGGGGCCTGGAGGCCATCTCAGACCCTTCCCTTTTCCTCATTCCCAACAGCTACTCAAGTCCCAAGCTCCTACGGATTCTTCCTGAGTGATCTCTCTGGAACCTGGTTCCTTTTCTGCATCCCTGCAATGCCGACTTAATGCAGGTGATGGCATTCCTCCCAGGCTGCTCCAAAATATACCACTTTGGCATATTGATTATTTTGAATTAAAGGGATATAGGAAATCGCCAATGCAAGGACACTGACCGTCCTTTGTTCCCCTGTTAGCAGGAGATAAATTTCCCATGTGAATAGTATCCTCCTTGTACCAGGAGGAAAGGAGGCACCCTTATCGTCATCGATAGGGAATTCAAGGCTGAGAGGGCTGTGTAAACAAACCTTGTTACTTCTTTTCCAATTAACTACCCCAAGCCTAAACTTCCTTGTCTTGTTGCTTCTTTACAAACATACTGCTGCTTCGTCTAAAAGGTCTACAAGCTGCCTACCTACCCTATGACCCAGCAATAGCACTGCTAGGAATTTACCCAAGGGATACAGGAGTACTGATGCATAGGGGCACTTGTACCCCAATGTTTACAGCAGCACTCTCAACAATAGCCAAATTATGGAAAGAGCCTAAATGTCCATCAACTGATGAATGGATAAAGAAATGGTGGTTTATATACACAATGGAGTACTACGTGGCAATGAGAAAGAATGAAATATGGCCCTTTGTAGCAACGTGGATGGAACTGGAGAGTGTGATGCTAAGTGAAATAAGCCATACAGAGAAGGACAGATACCATATGGTTTCGCTCTTATGTGGATCCTGAGAAACTTAACAGAAACCCATGGGGGAGGGGAAGAAAAAAAAAAAGAGGTTAGAGTGGGAGAGAGCCAAAGCGTAAGAGACTCTTAAAAACTGAGAACAAACTGAGGGTTGATGAGGGGTGGGAGGGAGGGGAGGGTGGATGATGGGTATTGAGGAGGGCACCTTTTGGGATGAGCACTGAGTGTTGTATGGAAACCAGTTTGACAATAAATTTCATATGTTGAAAAAAAATAAAATAAAAGGTCTACAAGCTGCCTGCTTTGGCCACTTTCTTGAATTTCCTATTTCTATGAGCTTCTGTACATTCAAAATAAACTCGTTTCTCTCCCGTTACTGTGTCTCATGTCAACTTAATTGGTACACCAGCCAAAGAACCTAGAGGGGGAAAAAAAAGAAAACTTTCTCACCCCTACACAGGCCACCATCACCTTGGGATTCCATCATCTGGTCTTCATGCCTCCTGTTTTCTTGTTCTCCTCCACTCAGCTCTCCGAATGAACTGTATAAGGGACATGTCACTTGTCATGGCCTTCCCCACCACAAAACTTTCTGCTGGCTCCCCACGGCCCTCAGGATCAAGTTCAAATACCTTCACACTGTGCGAGGCCCTCCACTTCTCCAGCATTCCCTGCTGGAGCTCCCCCCTGGGCCTTTGCTTGAGCTAATCTCTCTGCTCTTTTTACACTTGTCTCTTGGCTATATTCCAGGAGGACTTCTGATCCTGGAAGGCCAGGTGAAGAGTCCTTTTTTGTTCCTAGAGCAACATGCTCACCCTTAGAGCACCTGCCACCCGGATTATGTCACTCTGCTCAAAACTTGCAGTGTTTTTCCATCTCACTTGGGACAAAAAATTCAAAGCCTCCATTAATATGCTCTGCTGGGCTTAACTGCATTTCTGTAAGCTGAGTTTACCTATAAATGCCAGCATTTTCCTACCCACACCAGCTAAGCAGTTCCACTATATGGCAGTCCCTCCCTAACTATAAGCTTTACCTCTGGTGCTTGTTGTGGCAACACTGATAAGTTTGATCGTAATATGAATTCCAAGTTCCTTCAGTAGGGAATAATCGGAAGAAAACAGAAGAATACAAGTTGGGAAAGGAAAGAGTGGCAATAAAGAAATATGGAGAAAGAGGGATCTGAGGCGTGTATCAGCAGGGCCCGTGGGATGGGTTTCAGAGGCAGGGAGTAGATATTGAACTACACCGGAGCCATACATTTAAAAAGGCAGCCGACAGACGGATAGTGGATTGAACGTTGGGCAAAAACACAGCTTTAAATTATAAAATAAAATAAAAAGCTATTTTATCTGCATCCCAGCAAAATGAATCTGTGAGTAGTTTACAGAAGTTGCTGGAGAGAGGGACCCTGAAAAGAGGGCAAACAGAAATAATAGAGCAAACCTGTTGGTTATTAATGTGACTCAATAATATTTAAGATCTGAGTGCCGACTCTGTGCCATTAGATTAGGAGTTGGGGACGCAGTATGGGTGAGACCGCCAGGATCCTGTTGTCAGGGAGTGTGTCTATGTGTGTGTGTGTTTATGTGTGTGTGTATATATATGGTTGTATACGTGTGTACACACGTATTGCATATACACATGCACATATACACATACAGGTATCCTCCACTGTTTGAAAGTCCCCACTACATCACTTTTACAAAAGACCTACATTAGCGCCTACTTTCACTAAATGAAAGAAATCGGAAAAGGATTTTTGCTTCCACGAAGCAAGGTGAAAAGCGAAAACAGCGCGCAGTGCTGGTTTTGCAATAAGCCTTACAGAGGCGGCGTGCACCCCGAGCGGCGAGAACCGCCCCGCCAAGCTCCTTCCTGAGAACCACACTCAGCATCTCAGCAGCAAGCCGCCACAGCTTTGAACTGTGCCTGTGAGCACCTGTGCTTTGTCTTGATTTATTTTGTGTGCCCGTTAGTCAGACGTGTCCTAAGGTATCAGAAAAGCCTAAGAGAGGTTGTATTTGGGGTCTGGGAATGCTCAAAAGTGGCCCTATATACATGAATGGTAATTGGTGCCTCAGTTTACAACATTTTGGCTTACAAAATATTTCAAAGGAACTCCACTTTCGGATAGCGGGGTAAAACTGCATTCTTTGTTATTTATTTTCTGGATGTGATCCTCTGGTCTCCACAACTCAGATCCCAGTCTATTCAAGGCCGCCCTCAGATAATTGCATTTAAGGCACCCATTGTCTGACTCTCCTCAAAGTGCTTCAGTGACTCTCCATTCTGCCCCAAATCAAGGAATCCAGCCACATTCCTCCAAGGAATCTTTCAACCTTCTTTTGTATTTCTCGAGGAATTAACACTGCTCCGGATTTCTCCCGCGTTCCTTTTCTACTTCCAAGGCTCTGCTCGCGTTTCTGCCTCTTCTGGGAATGCACCCCTGGCCCCAGCCCTGCCATACCTCCCAACCTTGTGTTTCTCTTTTAAACTCTATATCAAAACCAAACTTACTTTACAAAATCTTTTTTCTTGGAAGCTTCTCCAAATCAATCTTTTCCTTATATGATCCACGCATCCTCTCCAAAGCACACTGTAATTCTCTATGGCACTACTCAGGTCTTTCACATATTAAAGGTTTAAACAATTTTTTTTTTAAGTTTTATCTTTTTATTTTGAGAGAGACAGAGAGAGAGAGAGAGAGAGAGAGAGAGAGAACATGAACAGGGGAAGGGCAGAGAGAGGGAGAGAGAGAACGCCAAGTGGCCTCCATGTTGTCAGCATGCAGCCCGATGTGGGGCTCAAACCCACGAACTAGGAGATCATGACCTGAGCCCAAATCAAGAGTTAGACGTTTAGCCTGAGTTACCCAGGTGCCCCTCAAATATTAAAGTTTTTGTATACTGTTCTTTCCCCTCATTTATTTATTTACCTTTACTCTGGGATTCCATTCACATGACGTTCTAGAAAAGGCAAAACTAGAGACGAGGTCAAGGTAAACATATCAGGCATTCTTTGGAGCAGGGAGGCCCAATCGGTGACACATTTCCCAGATACTTCGATGACAGACAACTGCCTTTACGCATCTGTCAAAACCCACAAACTCTTATAGCGTAAACAGTAAACCGTATGGACGCAAATAAAAATAGTCATCTAAGAAGTTGGGATGTCCCAGGAAAGAATGCAGAATGTGACAAAATTATCCAAGAGTATTACAAATGAATGAAATAATCTCACTGTGCGTCGTATGAAAAAAAAAAAAAAAAGACAGTGATACAAGTAAGTGTGTAAATGAATCAAAACTTTTAAGAATTAAGGTCAAGGAGGGGCGCCTGGGTGGCGCAGTCGGTTAAGCGTCCGACTTCAGCCAGGTCACGATCTCGCGGTCCGTGAGTTCGAGCCCCGCGTCGGGCTCTGGGCTGATGGCTCAGAGCCTGGAGCCTGTTTCCGATTCTGTGTCTCCCTCTCTCTCTCTGCCCCTCCCCCGTTCATGCTCTGTCTCTCTCTGTCCCCCAAAAAATAAATAAACGTTGAAAAAAAAAATTTAAAAAAAAAGAATTAAGGTCAAGGAATTCTATAGAAACCCCGGACTCTATATGACAGTGTTATTTCCCACAGAGGGAGTGGCTAGCCATTTTGAAACTGCTATCCATGCATACTGGTGTCCTGGAATTGGACCGTTTGTCGGTGAAAAATGGTGGCTGTAGGCCAACTGGTCGTTGGAGTAGGAGGTTAAGGATAAGCGAGAAAAAAATGTCTGAAGGTCCAGATGAACACCCAGCAATGAGGAGGTGCAGGACGTAGTTCACTTTGGACAGAGCGTTGCCAGAATTTGCACGGAGGGTCTGGCAGAAGCTTGGGTCTCCGAATTCCCAGGAACAGTGCTGATGGCAGTGCTTGCTCGGCTGTTGTTTCTCTTCTCCAACAAGGTCAACGGTACCCAAATTAAAACACTAAAAATATCCAGCGCCAGAGTTCCCGTCACATCCTACTAAACTCTTCAGGTCCCAGGCACAGTTCTTGGAAATCTGTGTATCTGGAAACCCATGTCGGGGCTACACTGGTAAGATATCTGTCCCAGCTGCTGTAGAACATGGTCATAAAACTCATCCAACCTCCTAATCTGGACATCTCACGTTTTGCCACAGAACTTTGCATTTTGAGTTCTAGGTGCTCGGCTCCCCACCCTTTCCCCTGAGGAAAGCATCTTAACCACCACAGTCTTAAGGTTTAAGTTGCGTCCGGATTTAATTACAAAAGAGCTAAAAGACCAACCGTCACTTCTCTGGAAGTGAGATCATCTGTTTCTGCATTTCCCCTTATTTTTCAGTGGAAACTCTTTGCATGCAAAAACCAAGCCATTCCCCTTTTAGTACCGGCACATCCAGCTTTTTTTTTTTTTTAATTTAAATTTTATTTTTTAAAGTTTACTCATTTATTATTTCTGAGAAAGAGAGAGAGAGAGAGAGAAAGAGAGGAGTGTGAGTGAGCGCACCGTGGGGGAGAGGCAAAGGGAGAGGGGGAGACACAGAATCCGAAGCAGGCTCCAGGCTCTGAACCGTCAGCACAAAGCCTGATGCAGGGCTCGAACTCACAAACTGCGAGATCATGACCAGAGCCTAAGTGAAATGCTCAACCGACTGAGCCACCCAGGTGCCTCACCAGCTCTTTTATTTTTTTTTTAAACCGTGTGAGTAATCTATCAGTACTTTATTCAAATGAACTTTGTATAAACCTTAGCCCCTTGCTCTCTGACATCTGTCTGCTCACGCAGGGGCAGGAAGGGAAGCTGCTGCCTTTATGCTGAAGCCCCTATTCCTCAAGCTGTCTTCACCCCTTTTAACCTTTGGTTACTCTGTCCTGAGAGATGGGAATTGAATTCAGCACCCATCTCCCTTTTTCAAGGATGCCCATGTTCCCAGGCTTTTAAGACTAAAATTTAAATGATGAGAAAACCTGATTTTAAAACCATGGCCGGACCCGGACACAACAACCTTGAAACTAAAAAAAAAAAAAGAAAGAAAGAAAAAAGAAAAAAACAAAGAGGCCAGCATTAGGAGTCCAGGGCTTGGCACCAGGAATTGTTAATAAATAAATCATAGTTTGAACAGTGTCTCAAAAACAGGTTGAGGTTTCATACCTTCCTTTTTTTTTTTTTTTTCCAGACAAAAAGAACCACCAAAAAGAAACATGCTCTCGTCCCACCAGATTATCTGCAAACTAATAAATTAACACCGCTGTCAAAGGGAGCACATCACTCCAGCATCCCTGTTTCCGTTAAAGGCTTTCTCTCATTCACCCCAGCTGAAACCTCGGATTCCTTCCTCTCTTCCTTTTGAAATAGACAACTTTCGCTGAGACCTGGTTCCTTCTTTTTACTCCGCTACGCACACGGGTCACTCTGGAGTCTGGGTACAGAGGCCGCAGCATGCATAGGGTGACAACAATGACAACGGCAATGAGGAAAAGAAACGGGAGGGCATTGGCGCGCGCCAGGCATCGTTCCGAGGGCTTGACATGTATTAACTCATGGAAAAGGCACTTGACCCGCCCACCCCATGATGTAAGTACTTGTTAAGGGTGTTATGTCCACTTTATAGATGAGGTGCACTGTTGACTGCTAGCGAGGGCAGAGCGGAAAGGTGAGGCCAGGCCAAGTCAGGGTCCCTTGGCCACCAGGCCCTACAGTCTCTAAGTAATGACACCCCCGGGCAAATAGCAAAGGTGAAAACCCAGGAATACATGGCAAGCCTGCAGCTGGGTGGGGGAGTGGTCCGATTATCCTCTGGCCTGTGACCGAGGTAGATGTTGCTTCACAAGGAGTGTGACAGCCAGCGCAGGAAGAAGGGGGCAGGGAGGGGGTATCGGCAGGAAAAGGAAGGGCAGGTGTTGCTGCGTAGAAGGCTGGGGCCCGAAGAGCTAAGTGCTAGGCCTTTGCCAGGGCTGAGTGATGGACTCAGAGCAGTCTGATTGGTGCCTCAAACGTGAGCCAGCGGCAGTCTTGGCAGGAGTACGACGGAGGGCACTTAAAATGGAAACTGCACAGGGTAACCCTAGCTCCGAGGCTGATACCCGCAACCGTAAACAGCCTGTACCTGAAACTCCCTCGTCAGGTAACATGGAACCTCCTGTGGGTGGACCATACTGGCCCACCTCCTTCTTTCTAAGAGTCAGCCCCCTATTCTCCTAAGGCAGGGGTTTTCAGCTTCTGGCCTCCCTTTGCTGACTCTGAAACGGATAAAGATTTTGAACACTGCTCAAATATGAAAGGGCACGAATAACAACCAAGAGGTGGGGCGGCGGGGGGGGGGGGATTCTGAAATTTCCGGAAAGCTCAAGATGTTCTCAAAGCTTTGTACCTGTCATAGATGATAATGTAAATGGATCTAGACCAACACTGAGAGGGTCTTACGTCAGGATCTGGTGATATTCTCATCCATTCCAGAACCTGTTTCCCCACCTCTCTGGTTGGCCCCTAGGACACCAGACCGGAGCTGCTCTGGGTATGTGCTTCTGTAGCTCTGTCATCACCCTAGGACCGCACTCTACTTCTGGGCCCTGTCGATGAAGAGGGGCAACCAAGGACTCCTTCTTTGTCCAATAGGTGATTCTCTACACCCTGCTTGATAGCTCTGTGGTCCATGCTGCTCACATCCTTTGTTTCCCTTGGGCCACTTCTTTTAACGCTGTTGGGCTGCTAAGAGCATCGTCACCGGCATGTTGGCAAGAAGGTAGTATGGCATAGTGGAAAAGGCTGGGCTCGATGGCAGGTTCTACAAGCTACTGTTCTGTTCTGGCCAAGTTAACACTTAAGGAAGCATCTGAGTTCAGTTTGCCAGTGGCTAAGCGATCTTGGTAGAGTGAGTCATCCAAGGAGGAAGCCATCAGACTTGCATCAGTGGGAGCCAGCCTTTCCTTACAGTTAAAAATAAGGATTCCAGAGGATTCCCTCCATTCAACTCAACACATCCCAACAGATTTATCATCTCTCCTACTTCCCCCACCAAAAAGCGGGACTCATGCTGCCGCTCTTCTGTTATCATTGCCTTTCTGCACGGTTCCTTTCTAAACCACGGGCATGTATTAATTTGATGTGCCCACTGGGCTCCTCACCAAGTTCTGATTTCTGTTCATCTGCAGAACAGAGATAACATATCCTGAGGGCAACAAGTGACCAGGTCCTTCTCAGCCCCAGTGGCCACGCTTGTCTACCCCCCGAGGGACTCCCTGACCCTTTATCACTTCATGGCCCTAGAGCGACTCTTTTACAATACGAGTAAATTTGAACACCCAGAAACAACCATGTCTCATGTTCCTCCTAAGAAGAAAGGCTGACATTCCCACCCCACCCCCCCAACCTCATCTTGAACTTAAGTTTAGTTCTGAACCGTCTAGCTTGGATGTGCGTGACACCTTCACAGAATAAGGTGAGTTGGCCAGGAGGTACTGCGTGCAAAGCAGCCAACAGGAACACGTCCTGGGAAGAATAAAGCACTCTGAATGACAACCCCCAGGGGGCCTGTGGAAACCACAGAGTGCCAGAATAACATCCCCTCCCATTTGGGCAACCATGCCAGGCTCTCCCCACCACTGCATGGCTGAATCCCTACAAAACACTCTGGGTATTCTCTCTCCCATCCCACCACCCCCTACCCTACAACCAGAAAATCTTTCCCAGACGCCATTTTCACCAGTCCCTCCCCTGGGTGAGAATGTTCAGTGGCTCCGCTGGTTTAAATACACCTCCATGAAGCACTTTCTGAAAACCCCAGTGGGTCTTTCTCTCACCTGCCTGCTCTGTGCCTAAAGTAGTCCTATAATTACGAATATTTCCTATTCTGACATGTGTGCCTTCCCAGCAACCCTGAGGGGTAAGTGTGAATGCCTTCATTTTTCACCACTTCAACCCAGTGGCTGCTGCATGCCAGGAATTCAATTTGTATTTGTTTGACTTTTGGTCTAAAATTTTCGACAAACACAGCCTCAGGGGGCGCCTGGGTGGCTCAGTTGGTTGAGCGTCCGATTCTTGGTTTTGGCTCAGATTATGATCTCACGGTCATGGGGATGAAGCCCTGTGGCGGACTCTGCACTGAGCGTGGACCCTGCTTGGGATTCTCTCTTTCTCCCTTTCCCTCTCCCCCACTTGTGCTCTCTCTCTCTCTCTCTAAAAAAAGAAAAGAAAAAAAAAAAAAAAAGAAAAAACAGACAGTTTCAGGTTGCTGCTCTTTAGGGGGACAATATCCAGAATGAATAAATGATAAACAAACAATATCTAAAATAAATGACAATCAGAAAGTGGCATAAAATATTATGCTAACAGGTCAAAACAAAGGAAAAAAGGAAATAAGCAGGATGGCAGAATTAAGACTATATATTTCGTATATATTAAAAAAAATTTTTTTAACGTTTTATTTTTTAAGAGACAGAGAGGGACAGAGCATGAGCAGGGGAGGGGCAGAGAGAGAGGGAGACCCAGAATCCGAAGCAGGTCCAGGCTCTGAGCTGTCAGCACAGAGCCCTATCTGGGGCTCGAACCCACAAACCATGAGATCATGACCTGAGCCAAAGGTGGATGCTCAACTGACTGAGCTACCCAGGTGCCCCTATATTTTTTAAACCTCTTTTGTAAAGTTATATTTCTTTCATCAGGAAAACATTTGACACATTTATATGTATACGGACAAAGAGCCAAATAGAAGTAAATACAGGAAATTATCTCCGTGCCATAATCCACAAGAAAAATATAAACTCTTGTTCTCACTCTTCTAGCTTTGTCAACATGAGGCTTAGTACTCTCACTCATTCAACAACACACAGTCCCTGAGCATCTCTTATGGGCAGGAACAGAGCAGGAGCAGCGGGAAAGCCAGATACTTCCACATATTACTGGCTGGATAAGACTCAGAAAGGTGCCAGCAGAGCAGAAACACCTGGAATCTACTCGAGCCACCTTGCTGGCATTTATGCAACATAGACAGGTCACTTCAGAATGTGTTGAGTGTGTAGCTCCAGGCATATGCTTCCAGCTGGCTGCTGAACATCTCCACTCAAGGGCTCCACTGGCATCTTAAATCAACACGTCCCCCCAAAACTCATTCTGTCCCATCCACCCCCCAAACATGTGTGCACGTGTAGACACACACACACACACACACACACACACACACACACACACACACCTGCCCTCCTTACACCTCTTGTGATACGGATCTCAGCACTCTCCTTGGAGTCACATAGGCTCAAAGCCAAGACTCCCTATTTCACACTCTCGACATTCTATAGCTGGTCAGTTTCACTTACTGTCAACTTCTCTTGCAAAACATATCTAATTCCTACCGCCCTTTCTAGTTCCACCACCACATTTTGAGCTTACTCTTCACTTCTCACCCACACCACTTAAACCACGGCGCCATTCTTAGCGATGGGAGGACGTCAACCTTCAGGTGTGTAGGAGGAGGTGGGAAGTCTGAGAGTCATGAACTTATTTATTGTTTATTTCAGTGATATGCATTTTTAAAGTTTATTTATTTATTTTGAAAGAGACAGAGACAGAGACAGAGAATGAACAGGGGAGGGTAAAGAAAGAGAGAGAGAGAGAGAGAGAGAGAGAATCCCAAGCAGGCCCCAAGCTTGACACGGGGCTCTAACTCACAAACTGTTGAGATCATGACCTGAGCTGAAACCAAGAGTTGGACGCTTAACCAACTGAGCCACCCAGGTGCCCCGAGAGTCATGAATGTAAATGGTCTCCTAATGGGCCTCTTGCTTTCAGAATCTTCATTCTTTAGTTAAACTTTCACATTGATTGTCCAATTTTCTTTAGATCTAGATGAGACACCCACAGGATGAGGATAAAACTCATCAGGCCTGGTGTTCAAGGCTGTCCAGAATCTGACCACATTGCATGTTTTCACCTCCCCCACCCCAACACTTTATATACTGCCCACTGCCCATGCCTGCCTTGTTCCCCATTCCCTATATGGGTCTTGCACTTGGTATCTCATTGTTAATACTCATGCATTCTCTTTGCGGGACATACTCTTCTCCTCCCATTCTGCCAACTAAAATAAGACTATTTTCCAAGGGCTAGCTATGAAGCCTCTCACAGAGAAGCCTAAGTTACTCCAAGAGTCAGAGTTGACTGTATTTCAACTCTCATCCACTTACCGTATAATAGCCACGTATTTTAGAAGTTTAACCTAGATAAGCAGATATCAACTGGGGGTTCCTGAGCCCTGGAGATCTACAGGAGACTGGCTCAGAGCCCTTCTTGATGCCCTTGGGAAGCCCAAAGCCTCCCAAAGATTTCTGCAGTTTCAGGGGAATTTATGTCTTGTGGGCACATTTGTTTCCAGGTTCCTTTTTTCACACATCATGTCTCTGCTCTACTCCTTATGGTCTCAGAAACACAGGTCAAAGCCTTCTATGAGCCTTTCCCTTCTTCTTCCACCCCACCCCCTGCACCCCCTCAGGGAAACCCCTAAACACGCACATCATTCAAGAGCCTAGCAGACTTACTTGAAATGTGGGTGGAGAATAGGAGGGTTTTTCAATCCAAGAATCAACAACCCCACATCAAGCCCTGGGCATCCCTGGCCCTCAAATGGCCTTTGCTCATCACAACACAGAAGGGTTTCATCTGGCCCAGCATCTCCGTAGCCACCTACCTCAAGTCAGTGTTCTGGCCCCTTCCCCCCATCCCCCTTCTTAACTATCTTTTCCTTCTGCCCAACTACTTATGAATGAAGCACATTCTTCCTCTGGCTTTGTGTGGTGCAGTATAGCCATTCTTATTTATTTATTTTTTGCCTCATTCCTGCTTTCAAGTTCCACCCGCCCCCCACAACCCATCCAGGGTTTATCAAGATGTGTTCCCAACACAGGTCCTTCCTTAAGAAGAATTCTGACTCCAGTTGCTAAGATCACATATTTCACATCTCGACATACATCTGTCTTCCCCAAGCAAGTTCCTTGAGGTGGAAGTTATGTCTTCATCAACGCTTCCAGTGCTCAGCACAATGTCTTCCATACAATAAACACTCCGAATATTCACTAAAATAAAATTAGGTTCTTTAACATGAAAATACAGCGTCCACTTTTTTTGCAAAAAGTATTTTTGTCATGAGAATCATAGAAGGGGCCCACCTGAGCCTCACACAACGTACTCTTATTAATGACGCTCCCTGCGTATTTTTAATAAAATGGGGCCACCTCAAATGCTCCCTTAAAAATACAGTAGCATCTGTTGAACAGAATGCCAGCAATTCCAGAGGACGGCAGAAATAAATTGAAGGTCATGACAGCTGCAGTGAATCAAAACGAGATGGAGGTTTGCGTTGTGCTTAATAACTGTCAAAAGTCTTCATGCAATTATGACAGGGGGAAGAATTTTGCATAAACTGAACAGATTTATCAGCTGAGGGAGTGAATTGTAGCAGAATAAAGGGGGGGCTATTTTTAGTTCACTCCTCTCAACTGTATTTTCGTCTTACACCTCCTAAAATTAGGCCTACTGATGAGGCTCTATGTAACCAGAGTGAGGTAGGCTGTTGCAACAATTCCGTCTGCAAATTTAGATACATCCCAGCCACCGTCCTTCCTTTGCACTGATGGAGCTCTGCCCCCCTTGGCAACTCGGTGAAGTCACCTTTGCACCCTAAGGAAGGGGCTGCACCCCAGCTCCAGGAAAAGCCATTTAAAGACCACCAGCCTACTGGCTCCCAGGTCAAAGACTGTTCAGATGGCGAAGCATCTGGAAGTCACAAGCTTTGTCAAGGAATTGAATGTCAATACAGTCAACAAACGTCAACCGCCTTCGATGTGCCAGCTACCACTTGATCTCCGGTACATTTAATCCCATTTTAGGAACCAATAATTCTTCTACAGGCAGAAAGTATGTAAGACACTGTAAAACATTAATACACAAACATTTTTTTAAACGAGCACTTAAAAACTTCTACTAATCTTTGGTTATTCTCTTCGTTTTGGGTAACCATGCCCTCAAAGAGATAGTTTCAAAGATGCCGAATCTTTAACAAAACACGGAATATAAGTCTTGATGAAAAATCTGATGTTGATAGCGGGGGGGGGGGCGGGCGGAGGGGAGCTGTACGTGTGCAGGGGCAGGAGGTATAAGGAAATTCTCCATTCTTTCCACTCAATTTTGTTACGAACCTAAAATTGCTTTGAATAATAAGGTCAGTTAAAAATAAACCACATACACACACAAAAACATTTCAGATTCTCATATTTAAATGGAAACACTTTAAAGAAAATCATAATATCAAAGCACTCTAGTCATCAAAGTCATGGGGTAGGGGTGAGGTCAAGGAAGGGTTGGAAGCCCCAGATACCATCGGTGGCCAACAGCTGGTCCGCAAGAGTTGGAAATCTAGAAAGTGTGTTTTATGATACCATTGGAGGACGCCCGCACAGAGTTTTTTGAATTTTTTTTGTTACCAAACAAGTGATTTAGACAACTGATAAGCCAGAAAAGAAAAACAAACAAACAGACCACAGAAGCCAACCACTGTGAAAGGGGCTGAGGAAAAGTTTGTGGAATTTTAAACAACGGCTGTGTCAACTTTTTGTGGAATGAAGTGGAGCATGATGAAACAAAAATCAAGAAAAAGAAAGTCACTTATTTATGTTTTTCTCAAATTGGAAAAAATGGTGCCATGATTGCTTCTGAAAGAGAAACAATTTGGTTTCCCTTCTGAAATGCTGGGTTATGAGGGAGCAAAGTTGAATTGCGCTAGGTCGCAGAGCCAGGACAAGGGTGAGATAAGGGAGGCGCTGAGGGTGCAAACTGAGAGAAGGTGGAAGTGCCCAGGGTGAGCGCCCCTCATCACCCCTGCTCTGTCTTCCACCCTGGTGAGCCCGGCAGCCATTTTAACCTAATCCCTTAATGATGAAGGTCTGTTGCCACTCAGTTCTGGCTCTCCATACACTCTTTATTCTTTGCTGCAATGAATACATATTACTTTGGATTCTGATCTTTCCATGTGTCTTATCCAAGGGGGAAGACCAAAGGACTTCACTGATTTAGCAATCCCACAGCCTAGCATAATGATTTGGAAGAAAACAGACATTAGAGGGATTTATGCCTAGTGACTGATAGGTTTTAAGATTTACTAATGAAAGGTAACAAAAGTAAAAAAAAAAAAAAAAAAATCCCTCACACTTCTTATGCCGCCCATGAGGTTCTTACTTGACTGTATCCTATGCTATCACCCTTCCGTTCAAGGGTATGATCCCATTTTCATGTTTAGGTCCAGTGATCCAGCAAGGCAAAACAAATATAAATAAATCAGAAGAAAAAAAAAAGCAAATTAGAATATCAAGGCTGATAATGACCTTATTTTGCCAATATTTAAAGAGAGAGCTATCAAGGATTCTACTTCTCAATATTTAAAAAAAAATTTTTTTTAATGTTTATTTATCTTTGAGACAGAGAGAGACAGAGCACGAACGGGGTTGGGTCAGAGACAGAGGAAGACACAGAATCTGAAGCAGGTTCCAGGCTCTGAGCTGTCAGCACAGAGCCCGACGCGGGGCTCGAACCCACGGACCGCGAGATCATGACCTGAGCCGAAGTCGTACGCCCAACCGACTGAGCCACCCAGGCGCCCCATCTACTTCTCAATATTTTAAAGTTGGAAGGAAACAAAGTTATTTACTAAGTGTGACCAAGATTTAGGGAAAGGAGAACTATAGTTTTTGAGGATAGATAAAGGAGATATATAACAGGGGAAAGGATGTGGAAGAATGAAGAAAGGTGGAAGGAGAAATATGGATATAACCATTGCTGTGCATATGAATGAAGGTGGGGGGTATGCCTGTAGGGTTTTCAGGGGAAAAAGACAGAAAAGGAAAGCCTGTGAGGGAGCTATCTCTCTCCAGCTACATCTCTATGTACATACATACCTATATATAAGAGAAACACACAAAAGAACACATATTCCGAGACAAAGACAGAGTTGCCACATAAAAACGGGGTACTCAGTTAAGTCTGAACTTCAGATAAACAAGAAAAATGTCAAGTTTAAGTATGTCCATATCTGTTCCCTACTTACACTAAAACAATGATTTGTTTTAGTTGTAGTACAGCTGTTTAACTGAAATTCATGTTTAACTAAGCGTCTTGTATTTTTATCTGCTAACTCTGGCAACAGAGAGAAAGTAATAGAGGGAAGGTGGCCCGAAAAAAAGTGAAGGAGACCAAGAAAAGAGAGAGTGAGATGATTGGGAAAAAAAAGGAAAAAAGAGGACTGACGTTCACTTTTTGTGGTTTCTCTGGTGCCATTAAAGACCCGAACCCACTCTGTACTTTCGCTAGGTCTACACCAGGACCTGCGAAGGCTCACCCTGGGTCCACCCATGCACTCCAGCCATAACTGAACCCCACCGCTGCAGCAGGAAATCAGCTAGTAACAGCAAGGTCCTGGGAAGGGAGCCAGCAAAGGCTATGCAGTGAGCAACCAGAGCGCTTTTCTTCGTGATGGCTGGAAGACCGTCCCATAATGGATGCTAAAATGATTTAAGGTTGCACGGAATCGACACAACTCTTGATCCGAGCTTCCAGAAATAGAAGTTATCTGTCCATTGATTCTGAAATGCATGACTCTTGCAGCAACCTCAGCAGTTTATGTCATTCGTAGCAAAGGCTTTGGAGGCCTTTAAACGAGGTCTTAGGGGCAGAAGGCCCCTTCGAATCAGAGATTCTGCGTGTTTCTAAACAGTAGACAAAAGAAGACAAAACAGAGAAAGCAAGAACAAAACAATCGATAAAAGCACAAAAAGTTGGGGGAAAGGACGTGCATACGCAGCAGGGGAGTGAAGAAACAAGCTGCAGATTCTGTCTGGGGGTGGCTGGCTCTGGGACCAGATTTGCCCCAAGTGACCTGTCCTCAAGGTGCGGTGGGGTAGCTGAGGGGGTGTCACCGAGATGGTGGAGGTGCTGAGGTTTCTGCACTGGCCGACGAATGAAGGCATCGTGTATGCGTTTGCCAGGGCAGCCATAACCAAGTCCCGCAGCCTGGGAATTTATTAAACAACAGGAACTTACTTCCCCACAGTACTGAGCCTAGAAGTCTGAGATCCAGGTCTCTGCAGGGTTGGTTTCCTGTGAGGCCTCTCTCCTTGGCTTGCAGGCGGCCGTCTCCTGCCTGTCTGCATCCCTATCTCCTCTCCTACAAA
This sequence comes from Leopardus geoffroyi, assembly GCF_018350155.1. NCBI lineage: Eukaryota > Metazoa > Chordata > Mammalia > Carnivora > Felidae > Leopardus > Leopardus geoffroyi. The sequence goes on along the minus strand of NC_059331.1, from coordinate 121,640,836 downwards.
GACACTGGGTCTATTGGATTAGGGCCCAGCATAATGACCTCATTTAACCTTACTTTTCTCTGCATTCACCCTAGCAGTCACATTCTGAGGTCCTGGCAGTTAGGACTTCAACAAACGAACTGGAAGGGGACAGCCCATACCGTGCTGAATCTGTGACTCGGTGTGTAGGTCGTGTAGCTATAACCCACCTCCCACCACTGGGCACCTCCAACCTTTACCAGCAAGATCTTGGTAATTGTGAACAAACACCCTGGCTTAGGTCAGTTCTGCCGTAGGGCCCTCTGCGTGCCGCAGTGGGTCTGAGGTCCTCGTACGTAAAACAGGACACCCAATTTGACCCTGACCCATTTGAACAGTGTGTCAAGGTCAAACGGATGTTAAAATTAGCCCACCTGTTGCCGCACAGTGTTATCTGTAAGGAAAAAACAATATTGCATACCAGAATGCCCCACTCCGTATCTTCGCTTCCAATTTAATCTCACGGAGGATTAAAGGACAGAGCCACAGCTGAAAATTCTTTTGAGGGCCTCAGAATAGTGTTCTATAAATATAGAGAAAATTCTGGGAGGAGTACATCTCTGGTTCAACCTTTCAAATTCTTTTTATGCTGATGTCACCACAAGCAGGTGGCTTGCCTGTGTAACATGAGCTTTGTGTCACCAGCGAACTCCTGGGAGGGTGCGCTCTCATTCACAGAATACCAATTTCCGGAGAAGCTCCCAAGGCCAGGACCCACCCTTGGCACTGATCATGCTGTGAAGGGTAAGGCCGCATGACCTCCCTCCTTAGGGAGTTGATCAAGGTAGGGTGAAGACAGGCGATACACAAATTGTCTCAAGTGCAATGGCGTTTAAACTTGGCAAGATGCTACCAAGACGTGAATGCGGTATGAACTGTGAGCTTTCGTTTCATAATGAGTTCGCATGAATTCTAAAGCCAGTGAAAGGAAAAAGACCGTCCGTATGCACCATAACAACACCATCTAACACTTTTATGGCTGTTATTCCCTGCTAAGCACTTTACATGTATTAATTCATTCAGTCTTTGCATCAGCCATTATGAAGCAGGTAGTACTTAAATAGAGAACAAAACTAAGGCACAGAAAGTTTAAATAGTTTGCCCAAGGCCACTCAATTTCCAGGATAGAAACACAGGAAGGCTGGCTCGGAAATCTTCATCACTTTGCTGTGTTACCTCTAAAGAAGGAGCTACGCTAGTCGGGCAAAGATCCCTGTGGAAATGCAAATGGGGGAAGCACATCAGAGAAAATATTCTGCTAGTCCTGCTCTCCGGCCTCCTAACACTGGCTGTCTTGGGCTTGGAGGGCATGTCCCAGCCATCTCTGCCATAACTGCAGCCCTGGAGGCCAGGCGGTACAAGGGACAGCATGCAGGTGACGAAGTGCAAAGACTCCACCCGTTGTGCGACTCTGAGCAAGCACTTAATCTCTCTGGACCACCGTTCATCCGCCATGAATTGGCGATGATTCTAGTAGATGCTGCTGGGTCTCATCACCTGCCTGGTCTGCCTCGCCCGGAAGCTGACACCAGACAGCGCCCTGACATGCTAACTGCTTGTGGGTCTCTGTCAGAGGGATTCCCCGGAGGGGCGTGCGCTCCACGGTGACAAGGGTGACGAGGGTTGGTGGATAAAGCCCTAGCCTCTCGCCTGTCAGTAGCACAATCCAGGCAGATTCTAGAGTCTCTCAGGGGTCCCCTGCAGGATGACACCCCACTTTCCCACACACCGTTCACCTGCTTTCCTCTCTCCTCTATTTTGCTTCCTTGTTCCCTTGCCAGGGCTTCTAGGCATCACCTCTCAAATACACTACCTAGAGACCCTTTTCTCCAAGTCTACTTCGAGGGGAACCCACATTAGATAAAGCTCTTTTCTTTCTCACAGAGGATAAGGAAAGATCCAATGAGGCTCTATGGGAAGTTGTGAAATTGTCAAGCTGTTTACAGTAATATATTAGAGGATTAATATTTTCAATAATAATCCAAAGGTACTATTATAATTGCCATAGAAAAATGTCCATGGCAGATGATTTTGGATGCATACCCATTTTTTCCCAAACTTGTCCTCAAAACCTGTAACTCAGCCATCATCATGGGTCTGTGGCAAAAGCTCCAAGTTCGGGGCAGGAGGCAACAAAATCTGGTAGCAAACAGACACAGAGATTTCCCAAAATACACTGATTCCTCCAATGAAGAGGGCAAGGGGGACTGCCACCAGGGAGGGGACGACATACAAGAAGTTACAGCAGGTCAGAGGGGTCCTGAAGGTTAGTAGTGCTCTGGATGTCAACGCAGAAGAATTAAGGAACTGGGTGCTTGGGTGATTCTTGCTGGTCTTGGTTCTCCTGGGGTCAAGGCCTTAAAGTAACATTCGAGGGGCACCTGGGTGGCTCAGTCGGTTAAGCATCTGACTTCAGCTCAGGTCATGATTTCACAGTTCGTGAGTTTGAGCCCCGCGTTGGGCTCTGTGCTGACTGCTCAGAGCCTGGAGCCTGCTTTGGATTCTGTGTCTTCCTCTCTCTGCCCTTCCCCCACCCCACGTTCTGTCTCTCTCTCTCTCTCTCAAAAATAAATATTCAAAAAAAATTTAGAGTAACATTCCAGAATAGTGTATCCTAATACAGCTGTTCATTTCACCTAAAAGCTAAACCAAGGGAGAGTGTGTTTTTTGTGTGAGTTTAGAGTTTTCAAATAAAATCTCATTGGTTCCTCAAATCCTCCCTAGGATACTTTTCTCTCTTTGCTCACCCTCTTCCCATTTTGCACTTGAGAATCCAGTCTTTGAAGACAATGTTTAAACATCTATCTATCTATCTATCTATCTATCTATCGTACAAGCTGTGGAGGAGTAGAGTGAGAGAGAAAATCCCAAGCAGACCCTGCACTGTCAGCACAGAGCCCTATGTGGGACTCGAACTCACTAACCACAAGATCATGACCTGAGCGGAAATCAAGAGTTGGCTGCTTACCGGACTGAGCCACCCAGGCGCCCCTACAAATGTTTCAAGATTTAGAATAGCTTTACTCTTTAGGCATTACCTAGCAACAATTAAAACAAAATGAAGCAAGTCCTTGACAAAGTCAAATGAAATAAAATCAACAGCGACCCCCTGCCTCTCCCCTAGAGGACCGTCCCCATTGTGCGGCCTGAGAGGGTGAAGGGCAGGGACTCCCCAGGTCACACAGGGGACACGGGTGAGGCAGATGAGTGGGAAGCTGGGCTCCTGAAACTCCTGCTCGGGGCCAGCCCAACCGGCACGGACACGTGGCTGGTCTCACCAACCCACTTCTCTGCCAAAGCGCAGCAGGAAGGAACACCATTGAATTTCAGAAAGTTCGCCAAGCCTTCCACGTCAGTCACTTGACCACTACTCTTATCCAAGCCAAACAGGCCAAGTTTGGCGCTGTTACTAATGGAATATTTATGCGCCTCGAACACAAAATCATATTGTTCACGTTCACGTAAAATCAATGGAGGGAGGAGGTGGTTTTGTATGGCCCTGGCGAGGAGCAGCAGTCATGGTTTTGCCCAGGTGAGGGTCAGGGATCGCTGATTCCATGAAGTATTTGGTCAAAATAAGGAAGGGGAGGTTGAGCTAAAGTGACATCTCCAAAGAGGGAAAGAGGAGCTGATGTGTGAGTTTGCATGCTGCTTAGAAATTACTGGAATGGAAACGGGAAAACCAGTGTGCCAAAGAGAAAATCTTGGACACCAGGAAATGACCCTCACATCTTGCTCTGTCGGGCCCCGGGGGGAAAGGAAGATTATCGATCTCTGTCTCCCGACCCCCACTCTCAGGATCCTCCTGAGGGCAGCCTTTCCTGGCACAGAGACAGAAGGCCCCTGGACCCAAAGCCCCTAAAGTGAGTGCAACTGACAACAGGGCCTGGCAATAGCCGAACCGACGCAGGAGGGTTTACTGTACTCACGGAGACACGAGTGTGCAAGCCGGTGAGGCCGTGCTCTAAGCCGGGCTGTCGGGAGTGGTGGTAGCCCGTGTGCAGCGGGCACAGTGCTCTCTGCCCCCTGGGAACAACCATTACCATTGGTGGTGAGTCTCTGCTTGTACCCACACTGACCCTAGCTTTCTGCAGTTGCTCGAAACGGGGGAAGGAAGGGCGCACGCTCCCCTCGGTGGGTGCAAATCTCCATTGGTGGCCTTTGAGGAAGTGAGCAAGGACACGTCACATTTCCAGTGAGGCTTTTTCCCTTAGCTTTCCCTTAGGTTTTAAAAATCCTTCCTTTGGATACGATAAGGGCTTTTGGTGCATATTTTTAAGCAATAGTTATGGATTAATGGCCAAAAAAAAAAAAAAAAAAGTAACTCACCTACCAGTCCTGGTCTGTGTTTGCACGAGGGCCCCCTGAGCCAAAGGAACGGGTTTTACTGGGCCATTTTTGTCCTGTGTGACAAAGCCTCGAGGGGCAGCTGTGCTCTCTATTCCTGTCGCAGATCTGACCCCCAGCATGACTGTACTTTTTCTTCCTCCGGTGGAACCAATGGTAGTTTCTAAAAAATTTGAGTCTGCACGGCCAAAATGGCAGACGTCTATATTTCACAGTTGTGGGTTTTACTTTCTTATTTTTATTTTTTATTTTATTTTATTTTTTTTAATTTTTTTTTAACGTTTATTTATTTTTGGGACAGAGAGAGACAGAGCATGAACGGGGGAGGGGCAGAGAGAGAGGGAGACACAGAATCGGAAACAGGCTCCAGGCTCTGAGCCATCAGCCCAGACAGAGCCCGACGCGGGGCTGGAACTCACGGACCACGAGATCGTGACCTGGCTGAAGCCGGACGCTTAACCGACTGCGCCACCCAGGCGCCCCTTATTTTTATTTTTTAAAGTTTATTTATTTACCTTGAGAGACAGAGAGAGAGAGAGAGAGAGAGCACGAGCACAGGTAGGGGAGGGGCAGAGAGAGAAGGAGAGAGAGGATCCACAGCAGGCTCTGTGCTGTCAGTTCAGCATGGGCTCCAACCCAATAAACGGTGAGATCACGACCTGAGCCAAACCAAGAGTCAAAGTCAAGAGCCGAAATCACAACCAGTGACTGGGACACAACCAGGCGTCCCAGTTGTGAGATTTAAAGAAGTCCCTGGATGCCTGCGATCTGACTTCTTGAGATGCGCTGTTCACCTGCTCCCGAACCCACAAGGTTTTGTTTTGTTTTGTTTATGCTATAACATATTTCCTAAGCTACCTCGAGGGCCAAAGCTTTTGCCTCAGAGTTGGTTTCAAAGTTCCTCTTCCCTCACCCGCCTCCGGAATCGTTCCGCAACACAATCACAAGAGGCACGCAGTCAGAGAGCAGACAATGTCGAAGGTGAAAATTCTTCCATATCTGGGTGGGGTGACCTTGGTGCTGAGAAGGGTTGCCGGCTGGGAAAGTTCTGCCTTAGTAATTCCCACAATGTCCTCCGTGCTCGGAGCAGAAAACACCAGCTAGTGCTAGGTGTCCTTGTCCGTGGGCACAGGACGGTAAAGGCAACGGTTTTACAAACCGCTGTTTGTTATCTGGCGTCCGCACTAGGCCTCCAGGCTTATTTACATAAAAAGTAGCAAGGGATATCGTGATGGCCAGCCTCACAGCTTCTCCGACATTCCCCTTCAGAGTCACTGGAATCAGGGATCAGCCTTAGGAGGGAAAAACCAAGCCATTCTGTGACCCAATGATTAGAGACAGCCGATCTGCTGTAGGGAGGTGGCACTAAAACTGTGACATTAACCCCAGAAAAACAGGAGCCACTACATGGTGGGGAGGAGGCAACGCAGAGAATTTTAAGCGGACGTTCTATGCTTCCATGGCATAGCATTTCTTTTTTTTCTTTTTTTTTTTTTTTTTTTAAATTTTTTTTTTCAACGTTTATTTATTTTTGGGACAGAGAGAGACAGAGCATGAACGGGGGAGGGGCAGAGAGAGAGGGAGACACAGAATCGGAAACAGGCTCCAGGCTCTGAGCCATCAGCCCAGAGCCCGACGCGGGGCTCGAACTCACGGACCGCGAGATCGTGACCTGGCTGAAGTCGGACGCTTAACCGACTGCGCCACCCAGGTGCCCCAGCATTTCTTTATATCAACCAGTATCCCATCAGTGTTCAAATTCCCCCTGGCTGGTAGAGTTTTAAATGAAAGTCTGGGCCAGGCAGAGAGAGACCACACCATAACGTCTGAATCACAGCCTCCCGGAGCTGTCACAAGGCCCAGAGAACATCTTTCTTTAGATAGGGGTCCAGAGCCAGCCAGCTGCGCTGGAATTCTTGCCCGAGCATCACCGTGAAACCTTCCAGGGAAATGTGTGCCCTCCCCCAGGCGGCCTCTTGGTCTGCTACTGCCCAGCTGCTTGTAAACCGACAAACCAAACAGCAGCTGAGAAAACAAAGCCTCCTCTACACGTTGGAAATATCTGGACCGGGCTTCCATTCCACGGGATCGTCCTAAAGGACGAGCCACATCTCCACTTACTCCTCCGCCACGGTTGCATGGCTGAGGGCTCTGTTGCCGACTTCGGGTATTTCCTGCTACACCCCTGGTCGCAGGCCACTCGGCTCCGTGGGAGGCACGAGAGAGGAGAGGAGGCCAACCATTCACCTCCTTGGAATCGTGCTACAGGATCAGATACCGGCACAGGGGAGTTGGAGCCCCTGAGAACCCGGACGTGGTAAACTCTGCCCTGTGTTTTTGGACTATTTTCCGACCACTGGCCTAACTCCCCACTTTAAAGAACAACTCAGGCTTCCAACCTTGATCCTGACTTCTGGGGTGTGACCGCCTGCTCCACACTGGCCACAGGGACCCTTGCCCTCAACTTCCCAGTCCCAGATCTGGTTACGTGCCCAGCTGTTTCCTGGTCCCTGAAATAATAGCAGCTACCATGGACTAAGCAGGCACTGGATAAGCAACAGCTTCTATCAGTATTTTACTTGGATCCTCATAATAGCCCCATGATTTGTGCATTCTACACGTATTTACCACTCTACGGGCAGTGTGCCTTACGAAGTCATATTGTTATTCCCATTTACAGAGAGAAAAGTGAGGCTCAGAGTTACTAAGGCATTTGCTCGACATCATATAGCTAGCAAGTGGCACAGCAGGGGTTCAGTTTCTAATCTGCACAATTCTAAAGCCCACATGTTTTCATTTTATTTATTGAATTAATTAATTAATTAATTTATTTTTTTTTTTTAATTTTTTTTTTCCAACGTTTATTTATTTTTGGGACAGAGAGAGACAGAGCATGAACGGGGGAGGGGCAGAGAGAGAGGGAGACACAGAATCGGAAACAGGCTCCAGGCTCTGAGCCATCAGCCCAGAGCCTGACGCGGGGCTCGAACTCACGGACCGCGAGATCGTGACCTGGCTGAAGTCGGACGCTTAACCGACTGCGCCACCCAGGCGCCCCTTAATTCATTTATTTTTAACACACCACGCTGCATCACTGCATGATCCCTGCTGACCCTGATGGCTCGGCCCAGCGAGGGCTGAACGGACGATGGAGAACACAAACATGTTTTTACACCTTTATGTTTTAAGTACTGTACACGGAGCAGGTGCGATCCTGCCTTCGCCAGCCTGAAAACGCATTCCAACTCCTCTACTGTGAACAGACCTTATTAAAATGGAAATCTACGGCTCCCATGTCCAAAACTGGTACATCGTGTCGCCTTCCTGGAGTTTTGAAATGTGTTTATGTAAAGGAAAGGAGCAAGGTCTATTCTCTTTGAAAAGAGTAACAAACTGGAACGGGTAGAGCTTTTATGGCTTTTAAAATAATAACTGGGTGTTAACTTTTGCTATCCCTAAATGTGTTACTTCTGCTAGAACTGCATTCGCCTTATAAAACATTCTTACTGAAATTTGAATGTGTTGAGGCTGTTCTGACACAACAGAGAACGTGTTCTGGCTTTCAAGACTTAGGCAGGTATAAGACGTAAAGTGCTGGCTGGTTAGCTCCCAGCGGGTTTGCCTTGCAAGTTGTATTTTCGCAAAACTCACGAGTTCAGGAAGTAAGGCTAGGTATTAAGTGCCTACTATGTGCCTAGGTCAGTACTAGGCACAGTCCCAGGGCCACTCACTAACTGCTCACCGGCCCCGTGATCCTTTCAGTTCTGAACTTGTCTGTTCTAGAGAGATCTCAAAACACTAGCAGGACACGTTCAGTGCGTGATGCTCAGAGAAGCAAGCTTAGGATGAAAGGTGACTAATTTAGAGGACAAGGGGCTCTTTAAAGATGAGATCTCAGGGGCGCCTGGGTGGCTCAGTCGGTTAAGCGTCCGACTTCGGCTCAGGTCACGATCTCGTGGTCTGTGAGTTCGAGCCCCGCGTCGGGCTCTGTGCTGACTGCTCAGAGCCTGGAGCTTGTTTCAGATTCTGTGTCTCCCTCTCTCTCTGCCCCTCCCCCGTTCATGCTCTGTCTCTCTCTGTCTCAAAAATAAATAAACGTTAAAAAAGAAAATTAAAAAAAGATGAGATCTCAAGGATCCCATATGCAGGAAGCACATAATGAGGCAGCAACTCAAGGCACAAAGTTTCTGCTCTGGGAACAACCAATTGCACACTCAGTCCTACCATGACGGATCAGTGATCAATGACAAGACCGGACTTCTCCAGATTCAGGCTCTAGGCTCCTCAGAGGCAGAGAGTGGGTAAGTCTGTGCAGCGAAAGCTCCATAAATTTGCATAATGGCTTGGTCAAGGTTAAGGGTCACAGAGCTCAGTCCCCACTGTGTGCCCAGTGTTGCAAGCAGCAGAGACCTCGAGCCATGAGACCATGAGTGAGCATCTACCTACACAGTTTTGTATAGTTGGGACCACACTACCTATAGGTAGCCTGCTTTTTTCACGCCATGCTACCTGTCTTTTCATTAAACGTTCCAGAAATGTGACTTTTACCGGTCGTCAACACCCGACTGCAGAGATGTGCCGGCGGGTCCCAGCACCGTCTCCCCTCCTACGGCTTTCTCTAGTGCGTCTGGGCTGGATCTCTAACTGCCAACGATAACCTGACACTGGTAGTGTTCTCCTTTTATGGCAAGAAAGGAAGGAGCAGTTTGGGGGAAGGGGGCCCACCCCCCACACCCAAAGATCCCAGGCTCCAAACCACAGTGGCGCTCCTAAGTACGACAGGGTACGTATGATGGGTCACTTGCAGCTTTTTAGGAATTGTTAGTTACGCTGCAGTTTAAAAAGCTTTCAAAGGCAAAGGGCCAGAAGATTTGGGGTATAAGATGGATCTCTGGGTAGGGATGGCTACAGAGACGGCTGAGGCTTTCACGAGTGGCCCTTTGGCCTCACACTCCCATGGCACCTTCCTGCCTTATCCCTTAGCTCAGGTGCTGCAGGAGAGTGACTTACGCTCCTGGGCTCCTATGAAATTTGATAAAAGCCTTTCACGAGAGCTTGCAGACTCTCTGGCCAAGTCCCAGGCATTATTAGTGCATAATCCTGGCCTCCAGCACACCCCTGCAAGCCTTTTCCTTTTTGTTCCTGCCACCCCTCCCACCTCACAGCTGCAGAAACAAGAAACACATTTAAATACCGCCCAGAATGGCCCTTTGGAAGGATAACTGGCAGGTCCTGCCACACCCCTCTCGCTCACACACCAAGTAGATCTGTTGCAAAAGACAGGCTCTCCGCTTTCACTGGAGCAGTGCTACTCCTTGTGGGTGCAAATGGGCATGAGAGGGAGAATCAAGTTTTTAAAATTACTTGAAGACAAAGGTGTAGTTTTGCAACGTGTGAAGCAGAGTCCACACGTCAATTTAATTTAATACTCTCCTAATAGCGTGGCCTAATGCAAACGCCTTCTCCTTGTCCCAGCGGTCACTGTGAATTCCGGGTTAAGTGTTCTCAATCCCTTATTAGCAACACTAATCAAAGTGTCAGAGCGTCATGAGAATCGGAGTGACAGTGTTTAAGAATTTTTTTTTAACCTCTCATTATTCCAAATACACCAGCAGACATGCAAATAACCTTTTCCAGAATATAGGGTAATATGCAATTCTACTAAGCCCCCCTTCTGCCTAGCACCCCTCAACTCTGCACTGTTTTTAATCACAGCAAACACAAAACTCTGAAAAAGGCTTTCACGGGACTTCAGATACCACTCCATTTTCCACGTTTTCTTTCTTAGATTGACATGTTTTTCTATACCACGTGAGCTCCTGCATCCCAGAGATGGTGGGAAAAACCTCCCAATGTAAGCCACAGCTGATATTTCCTGACACTGGAAAGTCCCCCTTGCCTGTGAATCATGCAATCCTTAGACTGCAAGGAGAAAAAAATATCGCAGGGTTTCCCGAATGCCAACAAAGACTCTGCAAATGGTAAGGAGGGACAGAAAAGCGCGGGGCCACAAGATGCTTCTCACTGTAATTTCCCTGAAGCATTTTAGTAAGTGTTATCTCCAGAACGGACAGGCAGAAATATGTGGCACCATGATGTTTTCTTACTTAGAGTTTTGCTTTTTGTTGTAAACAAATGATTATCAAGCCAGTTTCCCCTTTGTTTTGAAATAATAAGATACAAGTTCTCCTTGGGGAATTGTTTTTTCCTTAAGATGTTTAAGCTTGAGGGGCGCCTGGGTGGCTCAGTCGGTTAAGCGTCCGACTTTGGCTCAGGTCATGATCTCGGGCTCCGTGAGTTCGAGCCCCGCGTCGGGCTCCGTGCTGACAGCTCAGAGCCTGGAGCCTGCTTCAGATTCTGTGTCTCCCTCTGTCTCTGGCCCTCCCCCCGTTCATGATCTGTCTCTCTCTGTCTCAAAAATAAACGTTAAAAAAAATTTAAAAAAAGATGTTTAAGCTTGAAGAGCAACATTAAAAAATAATGCTGCAAGAATTTACAAACCTGCTTCTTAAATAAACACATGCTGTGGCCATGACCCTACCATCAGGCTTTCCCTTGGCCAACCCAACTCCAAACGGTTTATCAGTTGGTCAGAGACATATATATTTCCTTCCTCTTGAGTAGACAGTGTTATGTGATTATGGCAAGAAAACAAAAAAACCATAGGCCCTCAAGGAGTTTATTCTCTCATATTGGACACCAGAAAAGGGTTGTAGGTAGATTTGAAAACAAAAGTTCAGTAAGTCTGCTGCATTTTCAAAAATCAAATCCATTATATTTTCTTTAGATTTTTAAAAAGTTACATCCTGTAACCAAAGAAACAATAATTTCATTGTAAGTGGACCAACACACCAGGCAGGCAATTTTGATATTGTTACTGGATTTTAAAGGGATAAGACAAAGGAGTAGAGCCCAAAAGACAGAGGATTATGGGGCAAGAAAAGAAGGGAAAGAAGATGGTGAAGACTGTCTGGCTTTTAATTAAAGCTTGCTCCAAAAGTTTAGCAAGTCCCATCTGCCCACTTCCTGGTTCCACGCTCATGTTTTTAGAAAAAGAAAAGTTGCACATCACCCAAGAAGAGGAGGCAAGGATGGAGGGACAGGAAGGGAAGAGGTGAGAGGTGGGAGGAAGAAACCAAAACGTTTTTGGCCCTGGTTTGATCCCCAGATCTTCCAGAGCTAAACTGAAGCTTGACAGGACGCTTTCCATGACAGGGGATCCCACATAACACACAAAATGCCCTCGGTCCTTGCAAAGGTTACGTCTAGAACAACCTGCCACGTTGCTCCATGAGCATGTATGTTTAAAGTCCTGACCACTGGTTAGGAAGACATTTACCTCCCTTTTTCAACCCTTCCATGCAGATATTAATTCATGCATACATGTATTCACTCATTCATTCAATGAGCAGAGTGCCTGTTTATGAGCCAGGCACACAGAACTAAAGGACCACACAAAGCATACAATGTGGCCCCCAGTCAAATAGAAACAAAATTAAAAACTGATAACTGCTATGAAGGAGGGGTTCAAAGTAGGTTACAAATGCCACTGTGGGTGTGAGGAAATGGTGCTCCAAGGAAGTGACATCTGAGCTTAGATGCACAGAAAGATCTTTCCAGGCAAAAGGAAGAGCAACGCTGAGATCTTAAAGTAGGAGACATGGCAGGAGGGGCACAGCAGAGGTCTGAGAGATGGGATGGGCAACAGTTAAGAGAGGGACTGGAAGTCCTTGCAAAGTGGCGCAGGGGAGGGACAAGATCCAGTGCAAGTGTATCAAGATCATTGGCTGCAGGTGACCAAAAGAAGGCTGAATGAAGCCAGCTGGCTTGTGGGACAGGTGTTGGCAAGCTTTTTCTGTAAAGGGCCAGAGAGTAAATATTTTAGGCATTGTGGGCCAAGAGGCAAAATCATCGGTGTTACGTAAGTACAATACAACCAAAAAAAGAGAACAAAATTTCCACAACATTTTTACTGACGAAGTTCAAAATGTAATAATAATAATAATAATAATAATAATAACGGGGTGTAATTTCAAAACTACAGTCTGATGAATGAGAAAATAAAATCATTCTGGGGGGGAATAACAAGTTATTTCATTGGTGTTTTGCCACCGTAGCATGAAAGCAGCCACAGACAATATAAACAAAAGAGCATGTCTGCAGTCCAATAAACCTTTATGAGCTGAAATGTGAATTTCACATAATTTTCATGTGTCATGAAATATTTTTCTTTGGGTTTTTTGCAACCATTTGAAGAAGTGAAAGCCATTCTTACTTAGCTCACGGGCTGTACAAAAACCGGACCGTGGGTTCCGTTCTTGTTTGCCAACCTCTACTGGAGAAGATCCCACATCCGGATGTGTGTAATTGCTTGCTCAGAGTACATTCATTTTTGGCAGGTGATTTTTATAGGGCGATGCTATGCATTTCTTGTCGCATGACTGCAAAAGGCTAGTAACATAAGGTCATTCCGTTATAGGCAACACTAAGTTTACCATTTTAAAAGTACATTTCCCCCTTTGTAATTAGAAGTAATCTGGGTGATGCTTGGGATCCTATGCACGTTGTATTCCCCCAAAACGTTTCACGAGGTATTTTTAGCTTTCATGGATGATCCTTGCCTGAGTCAATCATTACACTGGAAGTTACAAAATAATTTTGATATGACTTTAAATGGCCGCCTAGTATTTTGTGGATTGCATAATCAGGTTTTGATGAAATTGCCTGGTATTAAAATTTTAGATTGTTTCTTTTCTTTCTTTTTTGGTTGCTATTACAAGTCATGCTTTCATTTATATCCTATAGCTAAATATTTCGTACATCTATGATTCGTTTCTGAAGAATTACTTGAAGAGAAACTGTATCATAGAATATAGCCATTTTGTAAAGGGTTTTGATCTATATTAACAAATTGTGTTTTAAGGAATTATACCAATTTCTGTTCCCATTAAAAATTATAAGTGCTTGGTTCCTGATATTTGAGCCAACATTTAAAAAGTATCGTCATCAGGGCACCTGGGTGGCTCAGTTGGTTAAGTGTCTGACTTTGGCTCAGGTCATGATCTCGTGGTTTGTGAGTTTGAACCCTGTGTTGGGGCTTATTTTAAATTGTTTAAATAAGTTTCTCCTTATTTTTTTTTTTTAATTTTTTTTTCAACGTTTATTTATTTTTGGTATAGAGAGAGACAGAGCATGAACGGGGGAGGGGCAGAGAGAGAGGGAGACACAGAAACGGAAACAGGCTCCAGGCTCTGAGCCATCAGCCCAGAGCCCGACGCGGGGCTCGAACTCACGGACCGCGAGATGGTGACCTGGCTGAAGTCGGACGCTTAACCGACTGCGCCACCCAGGCACCCCAAGTTTCTCCTTATTTTAAATTGTGTTTATTCAATTGTAGTGAGGTTAGAATATTTGTATGTCTTCCACCTGGTCATATCTTGTGTCCATTTTTCTACTTATCCTTTCCATATTGATCTGTAAGAGATCTTTATATACTAAGGATGTTAATTCTTTCCCTTTAATATTCATTGGGTATATTTTTTCCAGATTGTAGAAAGATGTGATTATAAAAAATTATTAAAATTTACTTGGTTATTTTCCTCCTCAAAAAAATTAGGAATGGAGGAGGAATGCAAAAAATTAACCAAATGTAGCATTATTTTTATTATGAACTTAAGCATCTTTAAAGAAAAAGAACTGCCTAATGAAATTTAAAATTATCAGCATTCAAAATTCTCTTCTGATCTTGGTTACTTATACATATTATTTAGCTGATTTCATTACACACAAAATGTGCATTGTTTCTAATCCATCATTCCATAACTACTTGCCATAATAAGCACAGTTATAAATGTAATTTTTAATTAACTCTATGACAAAATGCAATTTTTAATTAACAACATGACTTAAATCTCATTTAGTTCTTATAAACCATTTAAGGTCTGATTTTTCACTAGAATACATAGCATTACTGTGCACATCCTTGTATAAATTCTTTATGGTTCCTTTAGGGTTAAACTCTTAAGTCATTCTCAAAAACAAAACTACTCGATAACCAGAGGAGAAAGTATGATACGTTTAGGTTTTTATGGTTTTCCGCCAGAGAATGTTCCAGAAAGACTCATTCAACGTTTATTGAGTCCCAAGTATTGGAGTGTCACCAGCAGTGTTTAAAAGGGCTTATTTCCCCAATCTCCAATGATATGGGTCTTGATAAGTTTATTTATTCTGGCTAAGTTTACACTGTTGTGTATTGTGGTATCTGAACTTGTTAGAAGTGGCACTTCCTCAGTGCTGGCTAGTCCACACAAGAGCCACGTGACGGTCCCATGTATGTTTCCTTCACTTACAAACTTCATCTCCTTTATCCCTTGTGGGATCAAATTCAGCAGGGGAACTGCAATACTTACTTCTATTCTTCCTATACTGGTTGGAGAGCTTTTAGATATAATTCACGTTATGTGTTTTCTTTCCACTCCCTTCAAGGGCAAGAGCCACGTTTCAGGATGCGTCCCTGGCACGTTAGATACGGTCAGCACGGAAAGCAAACGTCCCGGGGGTGGCACCCAGGCATGCCCTCACTCTCACCGGGGCGGGGGATGGCAGGCAAGGGTCTATTCCTGGCTTCTGCGGACTTGGTTCATATCATCCCTAGGCAGCCCTGTCTCTGCGTGCACATCACCATGGCATCGTATCTTTCATTTTCCACTGGAAACAGGAGGCGTGGTCAGTGCTAGACCTGGCTTTCTGCAGTGGCCCGTGGAGTGGAGGCTCAGAGGGGAGAAGTGCTCCAGGTTTTCCTCCCAAAAAAGGTTCACTGTCAGCATTAAGCACTGATATTCTTCTAAGATGAGAGGGGGCATGATCGCACCCCCAGGGAACATACGGCAAAGTCTGGAGACACGTTTGATTGGCACGACTGGGGGTGCTCCTGGCCTCTAGTGGCTAGAGGCCAGGGATGTTCCTAAATATCCTACAAGGCACAGGACAGCCTTCCGCGACAAAAATTATCTGGCCCCAAATGTCAGTGGTGCCAAGGTTGAGAAGTCCTTTCTCTAAAACGAAGTAACTGTCCTCTGTGCCTCTTTTTCTAAACCCAAACTATTACACTGAAAAAGAGTGTCCAGTAACACAAACGGGAATGGACTGAATTCAGTCTTGTGTAGATACGGAAGTTTCCCTTAGAGATTTATGTTTCATTGTGGCATTTCGCACGACACTTCCCTTCTTTGCACCCAGAACTAGGCAACTGAAGCCCCAGCAATGTGATCACCACCCAAAGGGCACACTGGAAGCCGACTCAGCAGCACCCCACGTCGGCTGGTGCACTTCGCCTCAGTTAGGGGGTCTTGGGAAGCTGTATTGCGCAGCAGGACTCAGAAGAGAAATTACGCAGATGTTTGTATACAGCACAGAGACAGAAATGGGAGAGCTCCGGAGGAGTGGGGAGAGAAGTACCTGGCCGGGCTGGCTTGGAATCGGACCCTGGAGCCCCCAGAGGCAGCCCCAAAAATGCCACCTGCCATAGGGGAGGTGGTTCTGAACACTGAAAACCTTCTGCTCAAGTGCATTCAAAGCAGCTTACACTCAACAGTGAACCAGACTGACAAACTGCAAAACAGCAGGTCTTACCGGGGGCGCTGGTGGGGGGGGAGGGGGAGGAGCCCCCACAGGTGGGGGAGGTGGAGGCAGAGGAGGAGGTGGTGGCGGTGGTGGCACTGGCATATGTCACAGCGTCGGCGTCTCTTGCTTACGAATGGTCCCCAGGAGAATGGTTTCTGCCCTGAAAGGGAGAAAGAGAGAGTTTCGAATCCGGATGTCTTTATCCATGTACAGGTTAATATGTGACACGCAGACACATGCATGTAATGGACGGCTTCTTTCTTTCACTTGTGCATTCATTCATTCTTTCACTCATTCATGCTTTCTATGAATATTAAATGCCCACTGTGAGGCGGGCATTGGGTCAAGTGCTAGACACAGAAGAAGTAGCTAGATTTTAGACAGAATTATGTGATAAAACTGGTAAAATTTAGCTATTTATGTCTCAGTGTCAGTAGAATATATGTCAACGGCAATACCTCACTCCATCATGATTTTTCCAAACAACTGCGTTCGATCTCCTTAGCATCACACTTTTAATCATTTCTGATGCAATTTAAAAATATTCTGTACGTGCTCCAGTTTTCCTAAGCAGAACAAATGGAATGAAATGTCACCTTTCTGAATGTCACGGGCTCAACGTTGCTCAGGATGCCAGCCTTGAACCAGGCTTACCACGTGCATTAATCATTCTCCTGCTTCCTTCTCTACTGTCAGCTCTTACTTTTCTTTCTGTTGTTGTGTTGTTGTTTCTATACAGTCTGGTATGTGCCACATAGAGGGCTTTGGAGCACAGATCTGCAAAGACGGTTCTGTTTCAAACAGCTAACGTTATAGGATGTCTGATCTGCAAGTAAGTGTATTTCTCTGCGGAGCAGGGCCACTTGCGTGCGCGTGTGTGTGTATGTGTGTGTCTCAGAATCCGCATCAAGACACACCAAAAAAGCCTACACTAGATAAACTATACTTAAAGCCTATACTAGATAAAATTCCCACCATGTAGAAGAATGAGGGAAACCTATGTCAGAACCTAACAACAGTTTAAGTCGAAATAGAAATAAACATCTGCCTTAGGCAGGGGTACTTCTGTGTTCCTTCTGTCTCTGAGGTTACTGGAAGGCCAGAACAAGGCCTGTGCCTGTTTCTTTAGCTTTAAACTCCTGCGGCATTTGTACTATTCAATGTTAATATTCTTATCTCTTAGAGGCGAGAAGCAATTCTGTAACCTGGTACTTTGTTCTTAATCTAGTCCACAGGATTTTGCTTACTTAATACGCGTTCTCTTTACCTCTGTGGCTGCTATGTGACCAGCTAATCACATGAATTTCCACAACAAGCCTCTGAGGTCAGTAGTGTAGTCCCAGTTTTATCGGTAAGAAAAATGACTTTCAAAGCTATCAAATAGCCTGCCCGAAGTCCCACATAGCTATTAACTGGCAGACCTGGGATTGGAACCCAGGCTTCCCAGGCTCTAAATCCGGCCTCTTCTCAGCGTGATTTTTTTTTTTTTTTATTGTGGTAAAAGGTATACAGTGTAAAATTGGTCATTTTTGCAATTTTAAAGTATACAGTTCAGTGGCATCACGTACATTCACAATGTTGTGAAATCAACACCACTATCATTCCCAGAATTTTTCATCGTCCCAAACAGTACACCCTAAGTAATAACTCCCCCCTAGTCCCTGGTAGCTTCTATCCTACTGCATATTACTGTGAATTTGGTTATTCTAGGTACTTCAAATACAATATTTGTCCTTTTGTATCTGGCTTATTTCATTTAACGTCTTCAAGCTTCATTCGTGTGGAAGCACGTGTCAGAATGTCTTTCCTTAATTGCATTTTGTCTACTCATTCATCTGTTGATAGATACTGGGGTTGTTTACACCTTACTGGTGCTGTGAATACTGCTGTGAACACTGGTGTGCAAATATCTCCTCGAGACTCTGCTTTCAATTCTTTTGGGCATATACTTAGGAATGGAATTGCTGGATCACATGGTACTACCCTGTTTTCAGCAGGATTAAGAATCCCCTAAAGGGCATTTGGGTGGCTCAGTCAGTTGGGCACCTGACTCTGGATTTTGGCTCAGATCACGATTTCACGGTTCACGGGTTTGGCTCTGAGTCGGGCTCTGTGCGGACAGTGTGGAGCCTGCCCGAGATTCTCTTTCTCTCCCTCTGTCTCTGTCCCTCCCCTGCTTGTGCTCTCTTTCTCTTTCTCTCAAAATAAATGAACTTAAAAAAAAAAAAAAAGAATCCCTTAAAACTGTGCAAAATTTAACATGGTGTAGGCTATACATGTAAGTTCAATTTTCATGTGGCAAGAACCCTTGATAGTTTTTGTAAGAGCTCCAAAGAGATGCGTGAGCTGGTCACCGTAGGAGAGCGCAATTGTCTTATAAAGTATTCCCCTGGAAGTTACTCACGCCTGGTAATTTATGTGTCACTGTTTCTTCCCTTGACAGGAAAACAAGAACAGAAAGACTGAAAAAAAAAAATACTCATCCAAGTCCAGAGAGTAAAACTATACTAAAATTGGGCAGAGACCCCAGGTGGTCATTGGTACTCCTTCCAGGTAGCGGCCATGTCATTTTATTACACAATAAAATGTCAATTGTCACTAGACAATAATGGAGAGTCAGATGAAGCTGGCACTTTACTGGCTGAATGCTAAAGCGAGTTGGATGTGAGCCCACCGTTTAGCTGGAGCAAATATGAATGATCAGTGATTTGTATTTTAACAATTTCTTTCGTAAAAGGCCCTGGGTATACGTTTTTATGATTCTTAATTCAGTGGCAAAATAATTTCATTCAGAAATTGACCGTAGGGATTAAAGACTTGGCTGAACTATTCTAGAGCAAGAGAAAATCTAGAGGTCTCATTAGGTGAGGCTTACATCTTTTTTTTTTTTTTTCAACGTTTATTTATTTTTGGGACAGAGAGAGACAGAGCAGGAACGGGGGAGGGTCAGAGAGAGAGAGAGGGAGACACAGAATTGGAAACAGGCTCCAGGCTCTGAGCCATCATGAGCCATCAGCCCAGAGCCTGACGCGGGGCTCGAACTCACGGACCGTGAGATCGTGACCTGGCCGAAGTCGGACGCTTAACCGACTGCGCCACCCAGGCGCCCCAAGGCTTACATCTTTTAAGCAGAACAGATGAGAGGAGAAAGACCTGCTTCCTTTGGTGAAGAACTGGAAAGGGATTAGAAAAGCAACTTCAGAAACTTAAATGTCGGGGCGCCTGGGTGGCTCAGTTGGCTAAGCGTCCAACTCTTGGTTTCGGCTCAGGTCATGATCTCACAGCGTGTGGGTTCGAGCCCTGTGGTGTGCTCTGTGCTGACAGTGTGGCTTCTCTCTTTCTCTCTCTGCCCCTCCCCTGTTCACTCTTTACGTCTCTCTCCCTCTAAACAAACAAACAAGCAAACATTTAAAAAAAGGAGCTTCAATGTCACTTACATAAAGGTTTTGCCATTTATCTAAGGAAAAATGACCATAGGAAATAATTATGGGGAACTGTGGCAAAACTATTCATGTAACCGATTGGCACGAAGCTAGATTATATTTTCCAGCCTCCTCTGAAGTTAGATGTCACCATGCGACTGAGCTGTGGCCAAGAGAACGAAGGCAGATGTGATGGGCTCCACTTGTAGCTGGCTCATAAAGACCTTCTACCCACGGCTTTCCTCTCTTCCTCCATCCACTGGCTGCAAGCAAAGGTCCTATGTGTGGGCACAGCCACAAGATATAAGGAATCTGGGTTCCTGACTCCCCTCTTTAAGGCCATGTGCCAAACACTTGACTGGATTTTACAGAAATGAAAAATGGACTGTGTTAAGTCATGGAGGGTTTGGAGTTAATCTATTATAGCCACTAATTTTTAAGCTACCGAATATAGGAACCTAATAGAATATAGCCAATTCCCATTATTTGTGGTAGTTATAGTCTTGAAGTTGCCATAAGCACTGAGTTAGCAAATACTGAACCTCTGCTCTTACCAGAAACATAGGATTGGACCCGTCTGGACATCCAGTCACAAGATTTTTGTCAATTCATTAATATGTAATCTTGTTTTATGAGTGTTTCTGCTTAAAGACATCTAATTTAATATATATTGTTGGTACATTAACTTGAACTCATGCCAACAGCATTATAACTCGTGCCTGAATGAAGGTTATCTAACACACATTTTCCCCATAAGGTACATCACAGCCTTTTTGTGCTCAAGGACACTAGACAGCACTCCAGCGTTATATGCCAGAGGGGACATTTAAAACAGCAGACCAGGGGCACCCGGACACTCAGTTGGTTAAGCGTCCAACTTCAGCTCAGGTCATGATCTCACAGCTTGTGAGTTCGAGCCCCACATCAGGCTCTGTGCTGACAACTCGGAGCCTAGAGCCTGCTTTGGATTCCGTGTCTCCCTCTCTCTCTCTGCCCCTTCCCCATCTCTCTCTCTCTCTCTCTCTCTCTCAAAAATAAACATTAAAAAATTAAAAAAAAAAGCAGACTCACCAGCAATAAGCACAAAAATTTGAAAAACATGGCACTACACAGAATGTGGAAAGAACGCCTGTTTACAGTAGGAGAGCTGAAACAAGAATACAGAGGGCTGCCTCGTTCAACCTCAGCTGGGAACAGACATCCGTGCACGGGGCGACTCAAGATTTTCCCCTATTTTGTGCGTGTCCTTGAACAACCACGGAAGTGCCTGTGAATACTGACTTTGGGGTTGGTTAGCAAACTATGGAATCTGTGAGTAATAAGGATTGGCTGTAACTTTTTGAGCCCCCTGTATCTGCTCAGCACCGTAGTAGGTACTTATAATACACCGTTCTGTTTAATGCCCTCAAAGACTCTGTGGGGGACGCTGGCATTTCCTATGGTGGAGAACTGGATTTTGACTCAGACACATTGCTTCGTTTCTGGTGAATTTCAGAGATGAGTTAACGCTCTGGCCTCTCGGATCCAAGACCTCATTTCTTTGTTTCAGTAACTTGGCATAATTCAGGTCATAGGACTTCTCTGTTTCCAGTTAGCAAAGGTTTTTAAATATTTCTGAGACCCTCAAGTGGAAAGGACCGGATACAGGGAAGTATAATTCTCCCACTTGCTCTCCCTGAACCTGAACACCGCTTGCCGTCCGTTAGCTTTATCCTGAGAGATCTGAGCGTAAGTAGGTGCCACGGGGCTTCCGGCTCGCTGAAATCGCCGGCGTGATTTTTTTCAAACTTGAGGATTAAAGGGTATTTTTACATGCGGTACTTGATGGCTGTGAAGGCTTTTTCCTGACAGATAAAATAATTAAGTAATTATCTAGAAAAGTAGTTGTTAAAATCTGACAGTGAAGAATGCAGAGCTCCAGGAAGTCACAGGCTGTTCCCATGAGCTCTTTGAAGCTTTGTGCTCTCCCGACACATTTAAAACTGTTATTTTGCTCTGTAATGTATTAAAAAGTGTCTAGGGTAAAAAAAAAAAAAAGCCGGATTCTCAAAGGCCTTGATATTTCCTCCCAACTCATGAAATAACTCTAGAAAATAGCGTTGGGATGGATGCGGGTTAGATGTTCAAGCAGCGAGCGTTAGAGGGTGTCCAGGCAACAACTGATGCCACGTCCACATGAGACCCCCTGAGCACAGGGGACCGTGCTGCTCTGAGAGTCGGACAGACCCAGGCCCTACTCATGCCTCTGCTTTTCCCAGCTGTGTGGCCCCTGGCCAAGTCACTTAGCTTCGGTGTATGTGTGTGTGTGTGTGTGTGTGTGTGTGTGTATCTCATTTTTTTGATCTGTGAAACAATTCTAATGCTTGACTCTTAGTTCGTTATCGGGACTAAAAGACGGTACCTGAAGAACATCAGGGAGGCTGTGACACACAGCAGACGCGTAACTGGAAACTGTACTTCTCATCATCACACTATCACCACCAAGAACTACAATAAAAGGTGGAGTAGGGTACGTGAGGGCTGGGGAGTGCCGAGGAATGTCACCTTTAATTCAGAGCCGGGGGTGGGGGCGGCAATAGGTACACATTTTGGTAGAAGCTATTGCGTGCTTCCGCAGGTGCAGAGGTGGCTCCAGGAGGGCTGTGGGCACAGAAGCAGAGATACAGAAGTGGGAGAACACGAGCAGTCTGGGGGGCGCTGTAGGCATGGTGGAGAAGGAAAGGCTGGAACCACAGAGGGGCTGAAATGGCACGACACCATTCTGCAAGTGTCTCTTCTCTCGGGTACGGGTGGACATCTGTCTTGTTGTGGCCATCCATCACCTCTTGGACACTTTTCCTATGCCTGAGGAATTTCTCCCAGGAGTCCTGCCTCCCTCAGCCAGAAGCCAGGAGCTCCTTTTCCCAGCATCCCTTGCGCAGGGAGCCGACTTGTGACCATTGATTCAGAGGTGAGGAAACAGTGGATGGGCAAGGTGTGTGGGAACCCTGGCTCCCAGGAGTGACGGTCCGGGTCTGGAGGTGGAGGCCCCGTTGAGCTCTGGCTGACTGATATTCAGCAGGAACGCAAGACCAGTATGGGCCACTTCCTCCCAGTTTGCGCTCAAAGGCCCCAAATCCAGATTTTTGTGTGAAATCCAGTTTTGAAATGTGGCTAACTAATTCAGAAAGCACTTTTAAAAATCACTGGGCCAAAAGAACACATCTGCAGGTCCCACAGGATCCACAGACCGCCACAGTACAATCCCTTTACCAGGAGTTAGCGGGAGTGGGGGGGGGGTAGATGGTAAACCCTCCCTCCTACCCCTCTGTTCCCCTTCCTGCCCCACTGGATTCAGAAAGAGATGGGGACTGGGCTTGCCTATGTCATTAATATAAAAAGTTACATATATATGTACACCAACTGAGCTTTTTCAGGGAGAAATCACTTACAGTAAGGGATTTTACATGCTAGCTGCTTTTGTCAAAACGATACACTCACTTTTCTCCCCCCAAGGGTAGTTTACAGTTGCTCACAAATAGAATGTGTGCCTATTTTAAAAACATAAGGAAGAAGGATTATTGCCACTATTTGACAAAAGCTTCTTTCGCTGGTTCTTAAAATACATTTCAATAGGAATCTGAAAATACGGTTCTCTGTGTACTCATAACTTTTTATGTTTTGTCACTGTTCCACTGAGTCTCTTTGTTTCTTTGCCTATGAATTGGGGGTTCAGAAGAACAGAGATTTCTTACCTCTGAACTAATAAAGGCGAATATGCCCCATGGGACAAGCCATTGCTTGCATTATGGTCTCAGCCGGGTCCCGCCACCCTACAGATCAGTCATTTATTTATCAAAGGTGCCCTGCGGCCAGGAAATCATAACCCACAAGCCCATGAGCACATAAGGCACAAATAAGACATTTTCTCGAAAAGCATGTGGCAAAGCTGCCAAAGCTATAAGGAAAAGGATAAAGAAAAAAAACACACCCTTTTCTCCAGGTGATGGTGAAAATGATCTATGGGTGCTCACTTTCTGCTGTCACTTCCTCATTGTTGGATGAGTAAATGGGCATAGCCCTCTCCTGGGACTTCCCACCTGTAAGATCTCCTGTCCCATACGCCACCTCTCCCACTTAACACTGTCCTCTTCTGGCCGAATGAAAGTTGATATCCTCACTCTCCTTAATGGTATACAGGTCCTGGAGGTATTTAGCCTTTTGGGGGGAGTTGGGGCATGTTGGCCTAAGTAAGCAGGGAAGTGGGGGATGGGGGGGGAGAAATATAAACCACATAGAAAAATCCTTGAACGTTTGAGTTCTAGGTAATAGTACAACAAGTTAGCTCTGACGTAGCATAACCCTTACTATGTGTCTGATCCTGTTCTTAGGGCTTTTGGTATATTTGAATATTTGTATATTTAAGCACCACAACAGCCCAGTCAGATAGATAGCTACTATTATCCTCATTCTTCGGAGGAGGAAACGGAGGCACAGAAAGGTTAAGAAAACTACCCAAAGTCACACAGGAAATTAGTGGGGAAGCTGGCATTCAAACTTGGGGTGCCTGGCTCCAAAGTCCATGCTCTTAAGCCCCATGCTAACTTAAGTCACTTGAAAATACAGGGCACCTGGGTAGCCCAGTTGGTTAAGTGTCCGACTCCGGCTCAGGTTATGATCTCACAGTTCATGAGGTCTGAGCCCCCACATCGGATCTTGGATCTTGTAAAAATGTAGATTCTGATTCAGTCATCTGGGTGGGGCCTGATATTCTGTAATTCTAACCAGCTCCGCGGTGAGACCAACCCTGCTGGCCTGGGCACCACAGTTTGAGCGGCTCTAGAATGTGGAAAACATGTAAGAAAGGCACAGTGTCCGCCCCAGACCTACTGAATTAGAATCCTTGGGAGTATCTTATCAACAAGTGATTTTTGTGCCCGCGAAAGTTTGAAAAGCTCTGTTGCAGAATATCTAGCATGATGAAACTCTCTGTCCCACACCATTGGAAGAGCCTTTACTGAAAGGCTTTCTATAGACTCATTTAATTTCCGCAGACTGGATCCATGAAAATGGCATACCGGACTTGGAATTGACGCACAAAAGTGAGAGGGAAACTAAGCTGAGTGCCCACTCACCTCTCACTTCTGTGATCTGGAGGACTTTTAACACCTGAGAAACACCAGCCCTGATGACAATAGCTCCTGGGGCTGAATCTGCTCAGCGCTCATCGGAGATTGTAGTTAATTATCTGCTGAAATGCTTAAAGGATTAATGCAGACTTGTCTATGTGAGTTCCACAATGAAGACATACTTTAACCACAATCTAATATGAAACCTAGTAAGTCACACCCACCATGAGCTCACAAATTGGTTTCCTTTTAGAAGACTCTTAGGGAAATGCAAATTTGTTCCCAGATCATTCACTGAATTCATTATAATATCTGAACAGTATTTGGCGAAGGGAAAAATGGAGATATTGATAATATTTATCATTGACTCAGGTATTTAAATTATAGTTAAGTGCCATAAAAATCGTTGTGTGTGAGGTTCCTAAGGGTGAAAGCAGAAAATATTGATGTCCTGTCTTTTTTTTTTTGCTGCCTTTGAATGAGCTAAAAGAAGAACAAAGCTTATTAAAAATACATGATATTAATCACACATTTATAAGTAAGTCTCATTTTATACAACAGCTATCCTTCTGAAAAACGGCATCTCTAATTTTGGAAAATCGGGGTATGCTTTAAGTATACAAAAGGAGTTTGTTATTCAATGGAAGCCCGTAATCAGTGTTATAAAATAATGAGTCATTTTGCAAAATAAATTACCACCTCTTTAATTAATATATTTGATGATGTTAGATTTTATAAGGAGGGTGCTTTTTACTTTCTAAGGCTAAGGTGGTAACTTTTCACTTAGGATGGTGAGTCCTCCTAAACTTTTGAGAGACAAATCCTTTCTTTTTAAGGGTCACTTTTGAGACTTTAAGTATTTTCACCTTATTCCTACTGTTCCAGCTTGGGCCAGAGAAGGGCCCAGCAGATTCCGGCACCTCTAGTCTCACGTCCTGCCTGAAGCTCTGCTAGAACGTCAAACAGTCTGCTTCCAGGAGCCACCTCATCTCTCGCCAGGCAGACCCCTTCCCATGGCAGCAAGCACAGTTCAGTGACAGCCAAGTGACCAGAGGCCACGCCTCTCAGACCACAGGGCATCACTCCCTGATTTAACACACCACCTTTCACAGCTCCTTAATACGGAGGCAAGTTCTAGATCTCATCCTCCACTCTTTTCTACGCATCCTATACTTTACCCACACCACACCCGGGACGTTTTCTTATGTACCTTTTCTTTATACCTCTATGTCTTTGCCCATGCTAGTCAGGCTGCATATGACAGCCTCTGCCACCTGGAAAATGACTACTGATTCTCTAAAACATGCTCGGATGCCAGGTTCTCTGCAGAGACTTCCTCCTACCGTAGGCAGAGCTAACTGTACGTTGCTGGGGCGGGGAATGTAAAATGGCACAGAAAAGTTTGAAAGTTTCTTGTGATGTCCAACAGTTATCGCAAGACCCACCAACTCTACTCCCAGGCTATCTACCCAAGAGAAATGAACACTTATGCCCACACAGAGACCTATACGTGAATATTTCTAGTGATGTGGTTCATCGGAACCAAAATGTAGAAACAACGCGAATGTCCATCGCCCCACGAGTAGATAAACAAAATGGCCAGGGGATGAAATCTTATTCGGCAATAAAAATGAATGAAAGACTGATCCATGCGTTGGCTTGGATGAGCCCAGAAATCATTACACGGAGTGAAAGAAGCCAGTCGCAAAAGGCCACAAACCATATGGTCCCGCTTGTTTGAAGTATCCAGAATAGGTAAATCCATAGAAGTAAAAAGTAGATGGGTGTTGTCAGGGCTGAGGAGATGGAATATGAGGAGTGACTGCTAATGGGTCTCTTTTTTGGGGTGATGAAGATGTTCTGAGATTAGATGACAGTGATGGTTGTGTGACTCTGAATACTCCAAAAACCACTGAATTGCACATCTGAGAAGCGTGAATTTTATGGTATGTGAATTACAATCCAATAAGGCTGTTATTGAAAAAACTGGTGCAGCATGATTAATATCAGGGAAAACAGAATCCAGGGTAAAAAAATATTAAAAAAAATTTTTTTTAATGTGTATTTATCCTTGAGACAGAGCATGAACGGGGGAGGGTCAGAGAGAGAGGGAGACACAGAATCTGAAACAGGTTCCAGACTCTGAGCGGTCAGCCCAGAGCCCGACGCGGGGCTCGAACTCACGGACCGCGAGATCATGACCCGAGCCGAAGTCGGCCGCTCAACCGACTGAGCCACCCAGGCGCCCCCAGGGTAAAAAAAATATTAATAGAAATATAAAGTGCTTTGAATTAACTGCTCCCATGGGTAATGACAAGTAAAAAGCATAAGAAAACCCTGAGGCAGGCCTTGCATGGTGGAAGGGAGTGAGAAGGGTATGAGCAAAGCTTTGCCACGCACACACGTATGGCGTGTGTGGAAACCAGTCACAGCCAGCATAGCGCTCACAGAGCCAGGTTGTCAAGGAATTTGAACTTCATTTTGTAGGCTTTTAAAGACAGGAAAGATGTTAAAATACTTTGTGTTTCAAAGACAGCACCCTGGGGCCACGTGAGGAACATGAATTATAGGGAGAAGCAGCAAACAGGTGGAAAAATTTGGGGATCCATACGAGCGAGGATGGACATTATCTGAATTAGCATCATGGGATCCAGGCAAGGAGGATACTAGCTTGCATGTTCAGATGGGGGAGAAGAATCAGCCCAGGATAACCCCAGTACTCCTTGCCAAGACAATCTAGGGTTAAATAAGGAAGATGGGAGAAAGTGTGTGGATGGGGGCACGAGGGGTAGATGGGCAGGGAGAAGTGGGTTTACTTTGAAGCATACGAAGTGCTTTCAGCACATGGAAATTTAGATCCAAAACTTAGAAAAGAATCGGGACGGGTGAGAGCGATTCAGGAATCTTTACATAAGGCAGTTGGGTATGCTTCATTCTCGCGTGCTAATTGTATGAAGATCTGGAAACGCGTAACACTTTAAACTACTGAGTTGTCTTCTGTAATTTCTAATTAAGTCAAGGGCATGGCTAATAAAGGCAGCAAGTCAGGTGGCTGTACTGCTGTTTACTCAATAACCATTCCCTCTTCTTCCTCAGAGCGAAACCCCTAATTTGTGTGTGGGGGGTGGGGGTAGGGGTTGCAATTTACTCAGCTAAAAATATTTGATTTCTCAGACTTCCCTATATTTTGAGCAACCTTGTGACATCATCCTGGTCAACGAGATGTAGGTGGGAGCTGCTGGGGAGGGCATCACTTTCCGAATAAAGAGGTAACACCTTCGCACTAGAAGGGCTCTCACTCTTCGGATATTTATGCCTTCCTCTTCCTGACTGTACTACAGATGTAAGCCCAGAGACACAGCAGCCATCTTGTGACCATGAAGCAGCCAGATGTAAGATGAGGTCCTATAGGCTAAGGAGGGTGAAGCGGGAAGATGGAAAGAGACAGACTCTCTGAAAGCATTGTCTGAGCTCTTCCATCAGCTCTGGACTGCCTTTCTTGGGAGTCTATTTCCACAAGACAAATAAACATATCTGTTTAAGTCAGATTCTTACGCGTGTGTTGTTTTTGTTTTGTTTGGTTGGCTTGGCGACTGAATGCAATCCTAATGGATACAAGTCATATTTGGACTAATATATATATTTACTGTTAGGCATATTAGATTATATTAGCATATAACATATAGTAAGACTAAAAAGGCATGACCATTATTTCGATTACTAAAAAAACTTAAAACCAAAGTATTTATTCTTACTACCAAGAAGTCCTGATAGCATTAAGGGGTTTAAGAGGTAGTACAAAGCACTGGATTTTTCTTTTTCCAAACACTGTGATAAAATGTGCAGCTAAACAGAGATTATGGGACTATCCGCATTAAGAAAATTCATGAATACATACTCTATTAATGAGCATATGTGCATGAAACACCCTTCTGGATGAAGTCAACTGATCTGGCATATTTAAATGGCTTCAGTCAAAATGAATGTTCTTAAAGATGGGGTTGTTCACCTGACTCTCCCAAGAATGACAATCTTTGGAAGAAAGGATCTTTCTACTCTCCTAGGCCCTCAGTAACCATAGCTAAGAAAATAGCATGTCCCCAAACCACAGCTTGCTGGTCCTTCACAGAAGAGCTTTTACTGGGCTGTGCTCCGGGATTAGGTCTCCAGAACTATAGTCAATAACATTCTAGGAAACACTTATTATTGCCCTTCTACCACAAAACTTCCATTGTGTTCACAGTAGGGACTATGTTGATCGCTTAGATCCCTACGGCAGCAACGACTGCTTTGAAGACCCACCAGGAGAAAATTGTCCCAGGTTTCGGGACCAGGAAAAGCTGTGCAACTGATCTGTTTTTAGCTCATGGTCACTGTGGATCAAGTAACTATTTGTGTTTTCTTTCCTCTGTGTTCTGGCCACTGGGAAGCTCTGGCAAATTTGTAACCTTCTCTCCAGAAACCATACTAGACTTCATAGTAGACTCATCTCTAGAAACTACCTGCATCTTATGAAACAGGCTTATTCTCTAAGTTACCTCTGATTTTATCTTGCTTTCCAATCTGTGTTTTCTTTACCCTGGTTTCATTCTCTATTAATTTTCTGTTTATTATCTATTTTTGTAAACTCCTCAAATGTTTATGGAATGGCGAATATTTAAGGCAGACAACTTTTAAAAGCATCAGATGAGGGGCGCCTGGGTGGCTCAGTCGGTTAAGCGGCCGACTTCGGCTCAGGTCATGATCTCGCGATCCGTGAGTTCGAGCCCTGCGTCGGGCTCTGTGCTGACAGCTCAGAGCCTGGAGCCTGTTTCGGATTCTGTGTCTCCCTCTCTCTGACCCTCCCCCGTTCATGCTCTGTCTCTCTCTGTCTCAAAAATAAATAAACGTTAAAAAAAATTAAAAAAAATAAAAGCATCAGATGATAATAACAATAGCTAATTTATTGACAACTGCCATGAATGAGGTACCATTCTAAGCACTGAACCTATCTTACGTACTCTAAATATGAAATAACTACTATTATCAGGCCCATTTGACAGATGAGGAAACTGAGGCATAGCAAAGTTATTTGTCCAAGATCATATAACAAATAAGTGATGAACACAAGATTCAGACCCGGGTATTCTGAATTATACAATTTCTACAAAAAAGAAATAATAATATTGAATTTCTAAAAGAAGCAGAGGCCTTCTGATTTTGTAGGCTGAGTTTCCCATCCTTCAGCTTTTTAAAAAATAATTTTTACTTATTTTTGAGAGAAAGAGAGACAAAGCATGAGCAGGACAGGGTCAGAGAGAGAGACATAGAATCTGAAGCAAGCTCCAGGCTCTGAGCTGTCAGCACAGAGCCCAACTTGGGGCTCGAACCCGTGAACTGCGAGATCAGGACCTGAGCCAAAGTCAGACACTTAACCGACTGAGCCACCCAGGGACCCCTACCATCCTACAGCTTTACAGGAGATATCTATTATACATCTTGTCCATAAAGTCATGCCTGACGATCCATATCAACTGAGGGGAATGAGACAGTAAAAGTCAAAAGGACAGATAATCCAAAAATAATTGGCTTATGATCTTAGAACATAAGGGTTTTCATCCATTCGCTTTCTTGTTCATGCAGTACTCATCATACGCCATGATGGTGCAGGTGCTGGGAACAGAGACGAAGCAGACAAGTACCTGCCCTTCAGGAGCTCAGTTGCAAAAAGGGAGAGTCAGGGAGGTAGAGGGTGTCTTGGGGTTATGAATGGGCTGATAGCAGACTGCTGAGAGCAGGGTGTGACATGATCATTCTAAGAGCAGATTAGCCCTTGGTCTCTCTGTCACAACTGATAATGAAAGTAAGAAGAACCAGCTCCTTTATAAGGCTGTTGTGATGATTTCATACATAGAAAGGTCTTAGCCTACCCTGGCACATAGTAAGTGTGGAGCACCTGTTAGCTTTTAGCTCCCAAGGCACAGTGGACAGCACCCCAGGAATCCTGCTTTGTCTCACACACACACACACACACACACACACACACTTATGGACACATGTCCTCATAAGCTCAAGAACTGAGGCTGGCTGCCGCCTCCTCGTCGCTACTCCCTAGGAGCTTACATTCCGTAAGCACTCTTTCCTGGATGTCACCATCTCAGATTCAGTGTCTCATTGGAATACATCACCCATACACGATGAACGTCCCTTCCAGGTGCACTTGAAAATCTTCCACACAGTACCTGCTCCACGTATCGTCCGCCTGGCATTTTTCCCATGTTTGCTCTGCTTCACTTTATCTCATTGGCACTTAACCACGGCAGTTAACTACACGATTCCCTTGCTGCACACTGGGTCAGGTTCCCACTTGAACAGGTCTAAGGAAAGACCCAACTAGAATTGCAAAAGCGGGGGTGGGGCGCCTGGGTGGCTCAGTCGGTTGGGCGTCCGACTTCGGCTCAGGTCATGATCCCACAGTTCGTGAGTTCGAACCCTGCATCGGGCTCTGTGCTGACAGCTTAGAGCCTGGAGCCTGCTTCGAATTCTGTGTCTCCCCCCTTCTCTGCTCCTCCCCCGCTCATGCTCTGTCTCTCTCTCTCTCCTTCAAAAATAAAGAAAAACATTAAAAAATTTTTTTTAAGAATTGCAAAAGGGAAGTTTCAAGTGTGTTATTGGCTGAAGCCGGTAAGAAAACATACGTACTGTTCCCTGCTGTCTCTTCAGTTCTGTCACAGTGACTACATGAGAAGTCACCAATCATTCTCTCACCGATCCTAACTCATATTTAATAGTTCCCTCTCAAAGTTTGTTTTGTCATACTATCAGCAAAGTCAGTCAAACATTACGATTCCTTTCTAAATATTCCAGCAGCCAGATGGCAGGAACACTACTGTGACAAGGCAAAAGTCTCCTAAAGATAACTTTGTGATGCATAATCATGCTTGATGGCACTCGGCTAAGCAGATTCACCTAGAGATACCTCTTTGGGTCGCTCCACACAACCCATGTGCTCTAACCCAAAACTTTGTACTTCCAAGAATAAGACCAACCTCCCAACCCTTCAGTATGAAACTGGCTGGTAAAACAAACACGTTTCTACTTCTTTAATCGGTAGAAATATCAAATCACTAGAAGACCACACATGAGGATAAGTTTTCTCTCTGGACATGATGTTACTGTACCTTCAGGTTTCAAATATTTCTGCACCAAATTTGACGTCTATTTATAACACGTTGGCTAGAAAACAACTCTTCTTCATCTGCCGAGTTATTCTTGTAGAGTGTGTGGTTTTTCTGTTTTTGTTTTTACTCAAGCGGTAACAAACATATCTTTATAAATTCTAGGATGTGGGAAAGTTGACTGTTCCTCCCTGGTGAAAACTCTATGTGTTCTCTAGAGTTCACTACATTTTGGTTTCTCGTAACTTTTCTAGATTATATTATTTTGTGTGTGTGTGTGTGTGTGTGTGTGTGTGCGTGTGTGCGTGTGTGTTTGAGTAACTGCAAAATCGCAACCTGTTCTTTATGGTTTCTGAACAATACATCCCCTAAAAGAGCGTTGGCAGGCTAGGCCAGCTGGCTTTCTCCTGTTTCTAAAACTGTATGTTCTTAGACACACACGCTTCTTCCATCCCTTCTGCTGCTGGCTAACTTCAGCCTGTGACACAATCTCACACGCACAATTATATGAAAACAACAGAGACTCCTGGAAAGGAACAAAAAGGGGGCAGGGCAGGAAGCCAGCCTTCCAGTCTCTTTTTCCTGCTTCAGGTGGCCAAAAGTTGCCTGTTTCTCATCATACGTACAGAATTTGAAGTCTGTATACCCAGGGTCTTAACCCTGGCTCCCCCAAGTAAGGCATTTAAGGTGTTTTAAATGTGTGTGACTTTATTTGCTCATCTGTAAAATTGGCAGAATAACAATCTCTCCCCCCCTTAAAGAACTGACTCATACGGGATGATGTGGTGAAGGTCTCTGCGGCGTATAATTCATTTCCCGTTCGTTCCCCTGTCCTTTTTTTTTTTTTTTCTTTTCTGATTCGGTTTTTGTGGTTTTGAAACGTGTCTCTAAAATGC
The DNA here is from genome assembly GCF_018350155.1 of Leopardus geoffroyi. Taxonomy (NCBI): domain Eukaryota; kingdom Metazoa; phylum Chordata; class Mammalia; order Carnivora; family Felidae; genus Leopardus; species Leopardus geoffroyi. Next base: position 121,608,266 of record NC_059331.1, on the reverse strand, counting down.
ACTGGCTGGAAAACTGCACTAATCTGTGTGCTACCACAGTGAGTGGATTTTTAGCATTAAATTTTTATTTACTTTTTTTTTTTTTTTTTTATCAAGGTAACCCATACACAAGCCAAGCGCACAAATCTCAAGGGAATGACTTTATAAACATCTATGTCTACACCGTGGAATCGGTACTAAGGCAAGGTAGAGAGCATTTCCAACACCCCAGAAGCCCCCCTCATGTGCTGTCCAGGTCATTGCAAGGCCCAAAGGCAACCCTGCTCCTAATACGGGCGATGCTCCTGCACTGCCATGATTAGCTTTGCCTGAAGTTACCAAAAAACCCACAAACAAACCCAAACAACCCAACCCAGGGAAGGCCGGGGTCCCAGTGATATCCTGTGGCTGACCATAAGAAAAAGACTTCCAATCCTTCTCCTGAAGAGATAAAAGATTTTGCAAATAAGGGATGTGGAATGAACTTTCTCAATCGCTCAGTCCATGCAGAACAAGGCCCTCATTTTGTAGCCAATGACCCCAGGCTCTCTCTCGGGGAGGCAAAGTGACAGTCCAACTTCCTGCTACAGAGTAACTTTGCTTCCAAATACTGCCTTCACAAAACACAACAACATCCTGAATGTCAGGGATGCTATCTGGGCAGCCCGAGCCAGCCGGGAACAGCTCCCCCGGGCCTCTCCCAGCAGAACTTCTTTCCAGGGAGCAGCGTGCACTCGGTCCCCACGCGGCTCGGGCTCCTGCCACAGGCACACCCACGCGGCTGGCACGCGGCGCTGGGAAGGCACTGTTCCTGCGAGCCTGTGCCCGCCTGCCCACGGGGGCAGGGCTCGTTCCTCACACCCCCTTCCCAAGTGCCCTCTCCTGCAGCCCTGCTCCTCTCGCGCCTCTCTGGGTTGGGGGGGGGGGGGGTGGGGAGGGGACAGGCTCTACCACCTTCTCTGACTCCTTCAAAGGACTCCAAAGCCCATGTGTGGCCAGATCTAAATCGCCAAAGCACAGACTACCGACCTCAGGAGCCTGGAGATGAGCGCTGGGAGGGGAGTCCCGAGACTTGCTGTCTGGCCCCAGCCGGGTCACTAAGCACCAGCTGTGTGACCCTGGACAAGTCATTTCACATCTCCGGACTGGCTTCCTCGTTGGAGGCTGCTTCTGTACCCCCAAAGCCATCTCCAGCCCTGCGATGTCCTAGCTCTTTACTCCACGCCAGCTCTTCCTGCGACTGCCCCCTCCTCAGCGAGACCCCAGCCTTTTGTTCTGGGGGGGAAGCGGGGAAGAGAGCAAGGGAGAGCTGGGCGAGGACCAGGCCAGGCGGCCTGGGCGCCAGGGGCCGCTCACCGGACAGTCGGGTTGGGGGGAAGTCACCAGGCAACCCCGCGGTGACCTCGTTCCCTCCGCGGTCCCTTTACGGCCCGGCCCCGGAGGCGCGGCGCGACTGGCAGAGTGGGGGGCGGGGATCCCCGGACACCGGCGAGCGCGCGGCACCCCTGTCCGCGCCGCGGGCCACTCCGCGCCGGGACCGGCCCGAGCGGCCGCGGCGACAGCGCGTCCCCCCTCTCCCTCCAGGCACGGACCTGCACACGCGCGCGGACCGCCACCTGCCGCTAGCCGTGCCGGGGGCCGGACAGGAGTCGAGCCCCGGCCGACGTCCCCGCCGCCGCCGCCGCCGCCTCCTGGCTCGGGGCTCAGTCCAGCAGAGGCCGTGCTCCAGGCGCCGCCCCCGCGACCACGCTGCGTTCGGTGCTGCGCTCGGTGCGCCCGGCTCCCTCGCCGCCGCCGGCTCTGGTGCTGCCGGGACGCGGAGGCGGGGCCGTCGCCCCACCTGCTCCGCGGGCTCCTGCCCCAGCCGCCTCCGCCCAGCTCGCGGGGACGCGGCCGGGCGGGCGGGGCGGCTCCGGAGCCCGGGGGCGGGTCCCAGCGACACGGGTGCGCCACTGCCGGTCCGCGTCCGGAGTCAGAGCTGCGGAGAGAGGGGGCCTAAGGCACCGCCACTCTGGGAACACGCCACTGCTTCATCAGTGTACCGCAAGATAGTTGGATCCCTTCTTATGCTCCGGGAGGCGTCATAAGCTGTGGTGACAAAAGGGAGAACAAAATCGCCTTTTGCCCTCTCGGAGTTCACGGTCCACAAAGAAAGTAATGGGCAGCTACGATCCAGAACCAAGAGCGTGTGGTCGTAGAGGGGGCACCTGATCCAGACTGGGGGCGGGGGGGGGGGGGTCAGGGAAAGCTTCTCCAGGAGGCGAGGTCTAGGACACATGAGCTAACAAAGATGAGCATGAATTAGCCAGGTGGAAGAGTGGCCGGGGGAGGTAGATTGTCCCTGGTGCAGCAAGGGAAGCGAAGGCCGACTGTGTTTGAAAACCGAAATAAGTTTGAGCCCCAAGAACTTGGTGTGGCCAGCAAATCCCAGTAATGTTTCATGTTGAGGCCTCTTGGAACCCACAGAAAGTCTGTGTGTGAAGCTGGATGTACTCCTTCAGGTACAGTGATCCTTTGTGAGGATTCCCTATGTCCTGTGTTCTGGCCTTCCTACTAGTGGAGGAGCTAAGAGGATACTCATGGACCCTTCACTCAGCCCTGCGGTATTTGAACACCGCCTATGAGCTGGGCTATCTGCAGGGCCCTGAAGCTGTGCCAGGGAGGGAGGCAGGGTCTCTAATACTAAAGGCATCTCTGATCTGGGGTGGAGGAGAAACCTGTGCTCAGTGGTGTGCCCAGGCGTATATGAAATGCATGGTAACACGGGAAGCGGCAGTTAATGGCAGCAGGAAGGATCTCACACATGGTTTGCAACCTGTCTTTGGGTTCAGATTCTGTAGGAGCTGCTGTCAAAGTATGTTCCCACGCAGCCCTTAGCTGGTTTCTTAATTACTCATGTTCATAGCGAGGACAAATAATTCACTTTGGCTGTCTTTCACTCCTGGGTTGTCAAGAACATGGGTTTCTGTTAGATTTAGGTGTATAAGGGCATAAGGGTAGTCAGTGCAAGCCAATGAGGTACTTGCTTCCTGCCTGTTTGTCCTGTGTTTCTCCTGCCTTTCCTCCTTGAGAACCATAATAAATGATCCCGGGCATGAAATCTGAAACCTAAAATTCATAAACAATTGTGCACAGGTGAATGCTACTTAAAAAAAAAAAATCTGAAACATAACCAGACGCTTCTCCTCTGAGTCCCTAATGCTTGTTCTCATTAAACAGACACGTGATTGGGGCGCCTGGGTGGCGCAGTCGGTTAAGCGTCCGACTTCAGCCAGGTCACGATCTCACGGTCCGTGAGTTCGAGCCCCGCGTCGGGCTCTGGGCTGATGGCTCAGAACCTGGAGCCTGTTTCCGATTCTGTGTCTCCCTCTCTCTCTGCCCCTCCCCCGTTCATGCTCTGTCTCTCTCTGTCCCAAAAATAAATAAACGTTGAAAAAAAATTAAAAAAAAAATAAACAGACACGTGATGATTAGAATTATAATACAAAAAGGAAGAGAAGATAAATTAGCAGAGAAGACATTTCCATGAGCCCAGAGAGTTCCCGTCCGGTCTTGTGTGGAGCGGCCCTAGCGGGAGCCAGTCAAACAGATAGGCTACTGGCTCTGTCATTCCCTCTCCCATGTTCTTTATGCCTGCATGCAAACGAGAGACCTGGGGCCGCTGCAACCAGATGACAACCGAGAGACAAGGAGCATGAGGCCACAAGGCCAATGTGGATTACAGAGCGGGAAACAAAGTCAGCCTGGCACTGCTGGGCATTCGAAGCAATTCCAGCAATAGCTCGCCTTCGAACTTCTTGCTCTGTGAGAAAAATCGTCCCTGTTTATTTAAGCCGAGGCTGGGTTTTCTGTTCCTTGCAGCCAAATGTAACCCCAGCTGATACAGTGACCCAGTGAAGGGCAACGTCTCTTCTCTTCCAAATGCTCACAAACGCCTGTAATAGCTCGCCTTTCGCACCTTCGACTTGGAAACATGTGTTTACGTCTGCTGTGACCTCCTGAGCTTGTCAGGAGACGGGTGCTATAGAGATCTTAAGCGTGTTCTACATGTATCCACATCAATTCTTCACGTGTTTGTGAGCAGCTGTGAGATGGTGATAATGTACTGGCTCTGGGAGTGCAAAGATCAGTTCACAGCCCTGCCTCCAGGGAGCAAACAGCTTAGTAGAGGACACACGAGCTTGCAAATGGAGTTTTACACTTCCGTGCAAGAGGGGAGTTTGCCTTGGACGGTGAGGTAATATAAGAGAAGAAATGATGAGCTCTGTCGGGTGTGGGAAAGGAGGGGGACAGTAATACCTGGGCTGGGCTTCCACGGATGAACTGGAATTTTCCCTGTCAGAAATTGGGGAAGGGAGGCCATTTCTGTCTGACAGAGCTTGGCAGTCCGGGAGCCTCGAACTCCACAAGTCTGAAACCATACTCACAGTCTTCCTCCCAAACCTACCCCATTCTGGGTGCTGCTCATCTGCCCAACCGTCCAGTTGGACCACCCAGCAACTTCCTCAGCTACCTTTCCCTCATCACGCTTCCCCGAGGTGGATTTCTTCTCTTGGATCTGTCTGGTCTTACCCCCAGGCACCAGTGCCACACCTGATCCTGGGGCCCGGCCTCTCTCTCCAGCATGTCCACAGCAGCCCCCCCCACTGGTCACTCTGAAACATGCTGTGTCTCTTCTTCCAAGCCTTTCTTCACAGTGTGGCCAGAGAGATCATCTTGAAACCCAAAGCTGATATTATTCACCCCCATTATCTGTCCCTTTGCTCTGATGGTAACAGCTAAGATCCCGGGCATTGTCGGAGGCCCTCACAGTTTCCACCACTCTGCCTCTCTATCCCAGTCTCTTCACTCCAGCCTTGTGGGCCTGCTTTCAGATCCTTGAGCAGGTAACATTCTTTCTGGTTACAGGCCCTTTGCACACGCTATTCCCTTTTGTAGCGAACATCACCCAAATGAACACCTCTCCATGGAACTTAACCTGGATCAGTCATCACTTAACCTGGATCTTGACTACCTTAACTTCTCCTGTAATAAGCGTTCATAATCTTATGTAACCTTCTGTTCCAGGATTTATTACAATTTTAACGATGCCATTAAACAGCCACACTGTGCCAAAGGGCAACAAGGGGATATAGTTCACTCTCTGGGGGTGTGGTTAAATTCCATCATGCTGCCTCCACAAATTCTACTGTTCCAGAATGTGCTGCAAACACAAAAAGGTTGAGATCTACCTTTCTCATGTCCGGAGCAAGGAGAGACGAAGATCATCAAGGTGTATAGAGAATACAGGGCTTTACTGAACCGTCAGAGAAAGAGGAGCCAGCCCACAAAGGAGGTGGGGGGAGAAGGGAGAGAGCAAGGAAGGAGAGCGGAGAGAGGGGGCACAGAAACCAGGGAGAGAGAAGACATGGTCAACAGTGTCATGCCGCCTGGTGGCCACATTGAAGGGCCAAAACGTGTGACAATGGGAGGTCATCAGTTACCCAGGTAACTACAAGTTCAGTGCCATAGGCCAAGCAGAAGCCCAATCTTTGTGGGTTGAAATACAGGAAAGCTGGGGGGAGTGTAGACCAGCTACGTTTCCCCCAGAAATCTTGACCAAGAAGAGGGGAGAGATGACATCATACCTAGAAGAGGAGAGAGGATCAGGGAGACTCTAACGTGTTGTAGGTTAAGAGAACCAGTAGAGAAATGGGTTTCAAGATTCAGGAAAGAGAGGGAGCAGAAAATAGAACCAGGAACTCTCCAAAATACCCTCTTAGACTTGTTCTTTGGGAAACTGGGAAGGGATTTGCCGACCAATATTTCACACAGTTTTCAAAACTATTGACCCTTCTAAGTAAATATATAAAATAATACCAAAAAATCCTTCATCCCCGAGACCACGGATGTGTGGATTCAAGGCTTCATCAACTAGCTGTGTGACGTTCGCTACTTTATAGCTTTGTCGGATCCCCCAAATATAAATCCTTCCATCTACAAAATGAGTGTAATAATTCCTGCCACGCCTCAGAGTCCTTATCAGAACACCAAGGGGCAAACTCTGTGAAATTCACACAATTGAAAGCACTGTGTTTTACTACCAAGCACCACAGGACTATAAGGAACTTCACCTGGTTTACGGAATCATATTTTAATCTGTACTCACCGGAAGCACCAACTAAAAGGAATTGTTATTTAAAACGAGTGACTTCACTGACAACTGTTCTCAGTTTTACGAACTCCCCCATTGCCGTTTCAGAGTACGTCCCTCTTTCCAAGGTTACCTCCCTGTACACTGTGGGGGAAGGAGACAGTCAGCGTAGGGTAGGAAGGGGGTCATGGACTTTCTGAGCTCCCTCCTCGCTTCCATCCAGGTCTGTCACATTGCTGGGAAGATTAGTTTTCTTCACCTGGTTTCTCTCGGCTCTCCCGTGGCCAACATGGTCCAACCATCTACAAGGCGAAATTGTCACTCAGCTTCTAGCGAGTACAGTTTACCAAGGGCTTTCCCCAATGTTATCACAACGGTCAGGCGAACCAGCTGAGGGTTCGGTCACCACGTTTGAGATGATGACATGGAAGCTCAGAAGGTAATGGGCTCGGGAGAGTCTCGGGGCCGGTGAAGGAGTGGCACGTGGACAGCAGTGGATCCTGGGCTGTAGGACCCTCGTCTCACTGGCCAGCATCGCGCCCGGCACAGAGCACATTCATTGAATGCACGACTACAGGAATGACTCACCACCATCGCAGCGTAGTTGTGCCAGTGCAACCTCCATCCTGGTAAAAGCTATCCTGAAGCCCTTTAAAGCAGAATTTATCCTCCTTCTGGAGGACTGGTTTCTGTTGACGGCGTGATCACTCACTGATTCTCTCAAGCCCCAAACCCGGTTCATCCTAACCTTCTCCCCTCGCTTCCACCACCACCATCTGACCCATCACAAAACCCTGCCCATTCTGCCTCCCAGGTGCCTTCTTTAGTGCAGGCCTGGTCTCCTGCCATCGTCTCCAAACTGGTGTTTCTGGCTCCAGTGTTCTTCCTGTTCCTTCCAACTGTTCTGTACTCTGTATCCATAGTGATTTTCCTAAAGGGAAATTTTAATCATTTAATTCTCCTGCTTCAAATCTTTCAATTGTTCTTCTTTGATCTCCTGATAAGGGCTAAATAACTTAGTCTTACCTATAAAGCCTCCAAGATTTGCCCCCCCCCCCATCATCTTCCCCTCCTCATCTTCCTTGTTCGTATTACACCAGGCTACCGCTATCCCAGGGGACTTGGGACCCTTGGATTCACCACATGCTCCCGACCCTGCCTTCACCGGAGCTGTTTCCTTGTGTCAGAATCCCTTTTCCCTCTTTGCTACCTGGAGAAAGCACTCCTCTTCACCTTTCAATATCAATGCTCACTTCCTTTAGGAGAGCTGTCTGAACCCTCAACGTGGACCAGGGCCCCCCTCTTCTGAATATCTAACACCTTCTTTCTCCGTCTGCACAGCAGCACTTAGATCGTGGTGTCACGGCTGTTGGTTTATTTGTTTTCATCTTTAAAGGGCAAGGAATGGTGTCACTGTCTCAGTACCACCAGCAGCTGGCACATTAGGTGTCGTATAATAAGTCACTACTCAATAGATGTTGAACTGACGAATCAGTTACCAAAAAAATATCTAGCCCTCTTTTTGTCATCTGTCCAGGGAATATTCTGCACCAGAAAGATAACAGCTTAGGGGTGACAAGTCAGCTGAAATGGATGCTTTATTTCTGTCTTGGTGAGAGAGAATTCTGGCTAAACCCTCAAGGTGTGAAATCATGGAGCAGGGCAGACCAGAATGATAGAATAAGAAAGACAGTTTTGGAACAATTCCTGAGTCAGATCTCAACCCTGTAGCTTTGTTTATTTTGTTTAAAATTGTGCAAACTTCTGAATAATAGCGATACGTTTCAAATGTTAAAAAAAAAAAAAAGCAGCCCAAGATTAAATAGACATGCTTTAAATTTTCCTTTCATTTTGGGCTGGTTGCATTCGTATTGCTGAAACGGAGACACCCTGTTTGTTCTCAAGGATGATCAAGAAGCAACTGTTCTCAAAAGCCCTGGAATTCTGCATATCCAGATGATAATGAGAGGGTGGCAGGTGACGTGGTGTTAAACTGCCACTTAATGGCAACAAAGGAGAGTGACAGCCTCTCTGACTGAGAGGTCAGGCAACCAGGTGACACAGTCAGTCAATTCTCAAAAAAAAGAAAACTCAGTCCCCCTCTTTCCACATTTAGAAGGTGACAAGTTCAAATATCAGAGTAGCTGAGCTTCCCTGTCATTAAAAAAGACTGGTATTCCTATTTTTTCCCCAGTGTTGGGATTTATTGACCTGAGATAATGTAAGGTTGAAGGAAGATATTGCGTCATGTGGGGAAAAAAAGGAAAAGCACACTAGTCTAATGGCATTGCCTATCAACTCTCTGCTCCTCAGCAAGAATAAAGGACTGGATCCTGAAAACACCCGAAAAGAGATGCTCATAAATCAAAGTGCGTCTTAATCAGCTTTAAATATTTATCCTTCTTGGCTATTCAAACAAATAGTCAGGAAGCACGTGGTGAAGGTGGGGGAAGGCACCGCACTAGAAAAGTCTGCTGAAGAATGGAACCTCAGCAGGGAAGCCAGATTATGATACCAAAGACCATGTGGTCCGGCCCAGAAAAAAATGTATAGGAATTTCAGGGTGTAACTCCTAGTATATCTCCACACATCCAGAATTTGTATTATAACATAGAAGATGCAAGCAGGTGGAAAATATGCTAGAAGTTCTTTTGGCTTTAAAAAGAAAAAAAGAGGGGTGCCTGGGTGGTTCAGTCGGTTAAGCATCCGACTTCCGTTCAGGTCATGATCTCAGGGTTCATGGGTTCGAGCCCCGTGTCAGGCTCTGTGCTGACAGCTCAGAACCTGGAGCCTGCTACAGATTCGGTGTCTCCCTCTCTCTCTGCCCCTTCCCCGCTTGTACTCTGTGTGTCTCTCAGAAAATGAGTAAACGTTAAAAAAAAAAATTAAATAGAAAAAAAGAGTTCTATTCAACGTTTCTTTTATTTATTTATTTTTTTAGTTTTTTTCATGTTTATTTTTGAGAGAGAGAGACAGAGTGCAAGTGGGCAAGGGGCAGAGAGAGAGGGAGACACAGAATCCGAAGCAGGCTCCAGGCTCTGAGCCGTCAGCACAGAGCCCGATGCGGGGCTTGAACTCAGGAACTGTGATTATCATGACCTGAGCCGAAGTCGGACACTTAACTGACTGAGCCACCCAGGCGCCCCTATTTTGTTTTTAATGATAAAGTAATATATGTTCTTGGCTTCCAATAGAGAAAATTTGGAAAACACAGAAAATCACAAAGAAGAAAATTTGCAAATAACCCATAATCATTCTATAGCACAGATAAGCACAGGTAATATTTTAATGTATCTCTCTGAAACACACACACACACACACACACACACACACACACACATCTGTATAATATAACATGTGGACGCACAAATGTTCTGCCTTTTTCACTTAACATTACCTCGTGAGCAAATTTCCTCGTCATTACATACATAGTCCAGTGGTCAGAGTGCAGGGGCCCAGGCATCTAAAGCTTGGTTGTGGTTCACTCCTCGTTTGGTGGGTCTACCCAGGAGTGACGTTACTCTTGAGGGCAACTGGGTTTCAAAATGCAGTGTTTGTTTGGAGTGAGATTGAGGACTAGCGGCAGCTAACATATGAAAAGTCTGCATCTGGAAAATAAGAAGACATGTCACTAGGAGTGAAATTACAAGACAGAAAATTACAAGAAATTGCAAGAGAGAAGAGGCACAGAGCTCAGGTACGGCAGAATCAAACCCTCCTTGCTTTCTCTTGCTTGGGCTCAGCAGGAACTCACTCAAGGAGGGAGGCTTTTATTTTGCCCATCTCATCATACGCACTTTAGAGGCCCAATAAGTCTTCTAGTTGTTATCTGCAAGGTGAAAAAAGCTTCCTGGGACCCTTCAATCAATTCGTCTTTCCAAGAGAGAGAGAACGAGCGTCCGGGTACTTGGGCACATGTAAAATTAACACAGCGCATATACATTCCTTTGTCTTCATCAGCCCAGGAACCGGCTGTGAAGTTAGTTGGAGTTCTCAATGACAAATTTGCACAATGAGTTTTCAAATAATACTTATCTTTGCAGAGATGTTATGTTAGCTGTCTCCTTTCCTGGTTCAGTTTGACAGATTCTTTCCTTCCACAATTTATCTCATTAACGCTTCTTGGCTTTTTCTTTTAAAGTTTATTTATTTATTTTCAGAGAGCGAGAGTGGGAGGGAGAGTGCTGTCAGTGCAGGGCCTGATGCGGGACTCAAACCCACAAACCCTGAGATCATGACCTGAGCCGAAATCAAGTCAGATGCTTAATCAACTGAGCCACCCAGGTGCCCCTGGATTTTTTTTTTTTTAATCAACAGTTAGATGGGTGTTCCAAGGACCCAGGAATTTAATAGTTTGGTACTTGGTAAGCCATTCCTGTGGATCTTTTGTTCTAAAGCCTTCAAATTGAATCAGTGAAACATGGACAGAAATGCCGTGTTTGTGTGTATTTGTGTGTCTGGTGTTGACCTTCTTGAATAAAAGGGCATTTTTTTGTAGGTGCTGAGATTGAGTTTGAATATAGAAACTTTGATTTCTAGAATCCATAGGATCACTTGGTAGAGGTACCAAGTTCCTAATAAAGACAAAATTAATTCATATTCATCTAGTAAATTATTCAGTTAATATTTTTCTTCTTAATAATTCCAATGAAGGATGCCACTACATTTGGATAATTTAGGAAAAGGACAACAACACGGTTATTTGCCTTCATATTTCAAAACCTGATTTTTAAAATCACAGTGATAATATACATAAGTTTAAAAGTGATGCTGAAAGGTTTATGAAGAAGAATTTCTTTACTCCAATTTCCCTCTTCTGTAGAAACAACCACTTCCAGCCCCTACAGATTTTTTCTGTTTTTCCCCTCTGTCCGTACTTTAGTAATGTGCATGAAATGCTATAGTTCAATTAGACATTACCACCTAACTTCCATTATGGTGGATAAGGATTTAGCTTTTATAATGACTTCATTTTTCATTTGTTTAGTTTTCTTTGTGTCTATTGCTAAATTTTCTTACACCGCCCCCCTCCCCCCGCCATGGGTTCTCAGTACAAATTTCAGATAATCCATCCATTCATTCTCCTCCTCCAAACTGGGCTGTTTGCTCCTCAGGCCTGGTAACCAGCGGCCGTCCGGGGAGTTCTCCTACCCTTCCTCTCATGCTGGATCTCCTGTTGCTTGGAACCCACATTTTCTTCTTTCTTGGTTTCTTGCCCACCACATTCTTTCATGGTTGACACTTTACACACTTGATTGTTAGTTGTGGCAAGTAGGGAACTCTAGGATGAAGATTATGTTCCTCAAAATTTCAGTGGCACTGCTCCACTGTCTTACAGCTCCCAGGGGTGCAGTTGACAAGCCCACTTTTTTTCTTAGCCACGATCACTTGCTTGTGAACTTACCTTAGATCTTCTCTTTATGTCTGGGAATCTGAAATCTTAGGATGGGCCTTCGTGGGGTCCTTTCCCATTCATTATGCTTGGTAATTGGCAGTCCATCAACATAAAGACGTGATGTCTTTGTACTAATTCTGAGTAATCTCCGCCTATCCATTTCTGTTTCTCTCCATTTCTTTGGACACTATATTACGGGGTCCAGAAACCGGACCCTGTAATAAAGACTCTCTAAACATTTGCATCCTCTCCTTCCTCCTTGGTAGGAAAACACTTACTGGTTGGTTGTGGTAAAGTGCCTAGATAAAAGAACACATTTCCTAGATTCCTATGTAGCTAGATGAGAACCAGTTGCTAAGTTCTGGCCAATGAGATGTCAGTGAAAGTGCTGGTGTGGGATTTATTGGAACACTGCCTTTGGAGCTGATTTAGCTGGGAGGAGTGCCCTCTGTCCCTCCTGGCTTCCGCTTTCCTGATGCTGGAGTACAGCTGCCTTGGATCATGATGTAAATTTGAAGGTGGGAGCCATATGCTGAGAGAGGCAGAGTAAAAAGATGGGGTCTTGGGGTGCCTGGGTGGCTCAGTCAGTTAAGCGTCCGACTCTTGGTTTTTGCACGTGGTTGTGAAATTGAGCCCCGCGTGGGGCTCTGCACTGACAGCATAGGGCCTACTTGGGATTTTCTCACTCACCTTCTCTCACTGCCCCTCCCTTGCTCATGCTCTCTCTCTCTCTCAAAATAAATGCATAAACTTAAACAGAAAAAGATGGGGGGGTCTCTTTGGAGCTGCCATATTGACCTTACTATGCCTAGCTCCATTTAAGATAGAATAAACCCTTGCACATTTAAGACACTAGCATTTTATGTTTTCTGTATATGCAGCCAAACCTAATCTTATCTGATACAGACCTTCTGGATCAGTACTCCATCTTGGTATTGTTTTCTCTCATTTGTTTGCTAAACTATCTTGGAGTCTCACTTGAAAAACAATTTTTTTTTTTTAAATTTTAGCTTGCTTTCTTTCTTTCTTTCTTTCTTTCTTTCTTTCTTTCTTTCTTTCTTTCTTTTTAATTTCCAAGACTTCTTCCTTGTTCTGTGATTACTCTTGTTTCATGGATACAATATCTTCTCTTCTCTCTGTACTTTTGGGGGGAATTTTCTTCTGATTTTGACACCGTTTCTGCAGTCTTCAAATTCCTTCGGCTATTTGTTTGGGTCTCTCTTTTTCATGTTAGGAGCTTTCCTCAAATACCACGTGATCTTTTGCTGTCCAATCATGTTTTAGAAATTCATCCCTGATCGGAAGCTCTATGTTTGTGAATGAGGTTTGCTGACCCCAGGGCATTTTTTTTTTTTTTGGTTTGTTTGTTTTTGTTTTTATTATTTTTAATTTTTTTAATTTTTAAAATTTACATCTAAGTTAGTTAGCATTATAGCGCAACAGTGATTTCAGGAGTAGATTCGTTAATGCCCCTCACCCATTTAGCCCATTCCTCCCCTCCACAACCCCTCCAGGAACCCTCTGTTTGTTCTCCATATTTAAGAGTCTCTTATGTTTTTGTCACCTTCCCTGTTTTCATATTATTTTTGCTTCCCTTCCCTTATGTTCATCTGCTTTATATCTTAAAGTCCTCATATGAGTGAAGTCATATGATATTTGTCTTTCTCTGACTGGCTAATTTCACTTAGCATAATACCCTCCAGTTCCAACCACGTGGTTGCAAATGGCAAGATTTCATTCTTTGTGATTGCTGAGTAATACTCTACTGTATATACGTACCACTTCTTTATCCATTCATCCGTCGATGGACATTTGGGCTCTTTCCATACTTTGGCTATTGTTGATAGTGCTGCTATAAACATGGGGGTGCATGTGTCCCTTCAAAACAGTACACCTGTATCCTGTGGATAAATGCCTAGTAGTGCAATTGCTGGGTTATAGGGTGGTTCTATTTTTAGTTTTTTGAGGAACCTCCATACTGTTTTCCAGAGTGGCTGCACCAGCTTGCATTGCCACCAACAATTCAAAAGAGATCCTCTTTCTCCACATCCTCGCCAACATCTGTTGTTGCCTGAGTTGTTCGTGTTAGCCATTCTGACAGGTGTGAGGTGGTATCTCATTGTGGTTTTGATTTGTATTTCCCTGAGGATGAGTGATGTTGATGAGCATTTTTTCATGTGTCGGTTGGCCATCTGGATGTCTTCTTTAGAGAAGTGTCTATTCATGTCTTTTGCCCATTCCTTCACTGGATTATTTGTTTTTTGGGTGTTGAGTTAAGTTCTTTTTGGATTTTGGATACTAACCCTTTATCTGATATGTTGTTTGCGAATATCTTCTCCCATTCCATCGGTTGCCTTTTAGTTTTGCTGACTGTTTCCTTTGCTGTACAGAAGCTTTTATCTTGATGAGGTCCCAGTAGTTCATTTTTGCTTTTGTTTCCCTTGCCTCCGGAGACGTGTTGAGTAAGAAGTTGCTGCGGCCAAGGTCAAAGAGGTTTTTGCCTGCTTTCTCCTCAAGGATTTTGATCACTTCCTGTCTTACATTTAGGTCTTTCATCCATTTTGAGTTTATTTTTGTGTATGGTGGAAGAAAGTGGTCCAGGTTCATTCTTCTGCATGTCGCTGTCCAGTTTTCCCAGCACCACTTGCTGAAGAGACTGTCTTTCTTCCATTGGATAATCTTTCCTACATTGTAAAGATTAGTTGGCCATACATTTGTGGGCCCATTTCTGGGTTCTCTATTCTGTTCCATTGATCTGAGTGTCTGTTCTTGTGCCAGTACCATACTGTCTTGATGATTACAGGTTTGTAATACAGCCCGAAGTCTGGGATTGTGATGCTTCTTGCTTTGGTTTTCTTTTTCAAGATTGTTTTCACTATTGGGGTCTTTTCTGGTTCCATACTAAATTTTAGGATGGTTTGTTCTAGCTCTGTGAAGAATGCTGGTGTTATTTTGATAGGGATTGCATTGAATATGTAGATTGCTTTGGGTAGTATTGACATTTTTACAATATTTGTTCTTTCTATCCAGGAACATGGGATACTTTTCCATTTTTTGGTGTATTCTTCGATTTCTTTCATAAGCTTTCTATAGTTTTCATTGCATAGATTTTTCACCTCTTTGGTTAGATTTATTCCTAGGTATTTTATGGGTTTTGGTGCAATTATAAATGGGATTGATTCATTGGTTTCTCTTTCTGGTGCCTCATTGTTGGTGTATAGGAATGCAACCGATTTCTGTGCATTGATTTTATATCCTGCCATTTTGCTGAATTCATGGATCAGTTCTAGCAGTTTTTTGGTGGAATCTTTTGGGTTTCCATATAGAGTATCACGTCATCTGCAAAGAATGAAAGTTTGACCTCCTCCTGGCTGACTTGGATGCCTTTTATTTCTTTGTGTTGTCTGATTGCAGAGGCAAAGACTTCCAATACTGTGTTGAATAACAGTGGCAAGAGTGGACATCTCTGTCTTGTTCCTGACCTTGGGGGAAAGCTCTTAGTATTTCCCCATTGAGGATGATATTAGTGTTGTGTCTTTTATATATGGCTTTTATGATCTCGAGGTATGATCCTTCTATCCCTACTTTCTTGAGGGTTTTTATCAAGAAAGGATGCTGTGTTTTGTCAAATGCTTTCTCTGCATCTATTGAGAGGATCATGTGGTTCTTGTCCTTTCTGTTATTGATGTGATGAATCACATTGATTATTTTGTGAATATTGAACCAGCCCTGCCTCCCAGGTATAAATCCCACTTGGACGTGGTGATTAATTTTTTTAATGTATTGTTGGATCCGGCTGGCTAATATCTTGCTGAGGATTTTTGCATCCATGTTCATCGGGGAAATCGGTCTATAGTTCTCCTTTTTAGTAGGGTCTTTGTCTGGTTTTGGAATCAAGGTAATGCTGGCTTCATAGGAAGAGTTTGGAAGTTTTCCTCCCATTTCTATTTTTTGGAACAGCTTCAAGAGAATAGGTGTTAACTCTTCCTTAAATGTTTGGTAGAATTCCCCTGGAAACCAATGTGGCCCTGGACTCTTGTTTTTTGGGAGATTTTTGATTACTAATTCAATTTCTTTACTGGTTATGAGTCTGTTTTGGTAGTTTATGTTTCTAGGAATTTGTCCATTTCTTCCCGATTGCCCATTTTATTGGCATATAATTGCTCATAATGTTCCCTTATTATTGTTTGTATTTCTGCTGTGTTGGTTGTGGTCTCTCCTTTTTCATTCTTGATTTTATTTATTTGGGTCCTTTCCTTTTCCTTTTTGATCAAACTGGCTAGTGTTTTATCAATTTTGTTAATTCTCTCAAAACCACCTTCTGGTTCATCGATCTGTTCTACTGCTTTTTTGGTTTCAATAGCATTGATTTCTGCTCTAATCTTTATTATTTCCTGTCTACTGCTGGTTTTGGTTTTTTTATTTGCTGTTCTTTTTCCAGCTCTTTAAGGTGTAAGGTTAAGTTGTGTATCTGAGACCTTTGTTTCTTCTTTAGGAAGAAGAAACTTCCCTCTTATGACTGCCTTTGCTGTGTCCCAGAGGTTTGGGGCTATGGTGTTATCATTTTCTTTGTTTTCCATGTACTTTTAAATTTCCTCTTTAACTTCTTGGTTAGCCCATTCATTCTTTAGTAGGATGTTCTTTAGTCTCCAAATATTTGTTACCTTTCCAATTTTTTTCTTGTGGTTGATTTCGAGTTTCATAGCTTTGTGGTCTGAAAATATGCACAGTATGATCTTGATGTTTTTGTGCTTGTTGAGGGCTAATTTGTGTCCCAGTATGTGATCTATTCTGGGGAATGTTCCATGTGCACTGGAGAAGAATGTGTATTCTGCTGCTTTAGGATGAAATGTTCTGAATATATCTAAGTCCATCTGGTCCAGTGTGTCACTCAAAGCCATTGTTTCCTTGTTGATTTTCTGATTAGATGATCTGTCCATTGCTCTAAGTGGGGTGTTGAAGTCTTCTACTATTATGGTATTATTATCAATGAGTTTCTTTATGTTTGTGATTAATTGATTTATATATTTGGGTGCTCTCACATTTAGAGCATAAATGTTTACGATTGTTAGGTCTTCTTGGTGGATAGATCCCTTAATTATGATAAATGCCCTTCTTCATCTCTTGTTACAGTTTATTTTAAAGTCTAGATTGTCTGATACAAGTATGGCTACTCCGGGTTTCTTTTGTTGACTGTTAGCATGATAGATGGTTCTCCAAACCCTTACTTTCAATCTGAAGGTGTCTTTAGGTCTAAAGTGGGTCTCTTGTAAACAGCATATAGATGGATCTTGTTTTCTTATCCATTCTGTGACCCTATGTCTATTGATTGGAGTATTTAGTCCATTGACATTTAGAGTGAGTAGTGACAGATATGAATGTATTGCCATTATGTTTCTTGTAGAGTTGGAGTTTCTGGTGGTGTTCTTTGGTCCTTTCTAGTCTTTGTTGCATTTAGTCTTTTTGGTCTTTTTTTCATATTTTCTCCCCTCAGAGAGACCTCCTTGAAATTTCTTGCAGGGCTGGTTTAGTGGTAACAAAGTCCTTTAATTTTTGTTTGTCTGGGAAGCTTTTAATCTCTCCTTCTATTTTGAATGACAGCCTTGCTGGATAAAGAATTCTTGGCTGCATATTTTTCCGATTCAGCACATTGGATATATCCTGCCACTCCTTTCTGACCTGCCAAGTTTCTGTGGGTAGGTCTGCTGCAAACCTTATCTGTCTTCCCTCGTAGGTGAAGGACTTTCTTTTCCCTTGCTGCTTTCATGATTCTTTCCTTGACTGAGTATTTTGTGAATTTGACTATGATATACCTTGTTGATGGTCAGTTTTTGTTGAATCTAATGGGAGTCCTCCGTGCTTCCTGGATTTTGATGTCTGTGTCTTTCCCCAGGTTAGGAAAGTTTTCTGCTATGATTTGCTCACATAACCCTTCTACCCCTTTTTTTCTCTCTTTCTCTTCTGGGACCCCTATGATTCTGATGTTGTTCCTTTTTAATGAGTCATTGATTTCTCTAATTCTTAAATCATTCTCTTTTGCCTTAGTCTCCCTCTTTTTTACTGCTTCAGTACACTCCATAAGTTTGTCCTCTGTATTGCTGAGTTGCTGTTCTGCCTCATCCACCCTTGCCACTCAATCCATTCGAGATTGAATCTCAGTTATAACATTTTTTATTTCATCTTGACTAGCTTTTACTCCTTTTATGTCTTCAGAAAGGGATTCTATACTATTTTCAGCCCCAGATAGTATTCTTATTATTGTGATTCTAATTTTTTTAATGTTTATTTATTTTTGAGAGAGACAGAGGCAGAATCCAAGTGGGTTAGGGGCAGAGAGAGAGGGAGACAAATCCGAAGCAGGCTCCAGCCTCTGAGCTATCAGCACAGAGCCCAATGCAGGGCTAGAACTCATGAGCTGTGAGATCATGACCTGAGCTGAAGTCAGACACCCAACCGACTGAGCCACCCAGGCACCCCTTATTATTGTGATTCTAAATTCTGGTTCAAAGATCTTGCTTGTATCTGTGTTGGTTAAATCCCTGGCTGTCGTTTCTCCCTGCTCTTTCTTTTGGGGTGAATTCCTTCATTTTGTCATTTTGCAGGAAAAAAAGGAATTAATGGAGTAAAAAAATTAAAATTAAAAAAAATTAAAATTAAAAAACTAAAAACAATACACACATACAAAAATCAAATAAATGATGCTAGATCCTAGGTGTGTTTTGGTCTGGGCGTTGAATGGGGCTTGATAGATTAGAGAAAAAAGGGGAAAAAGAAAAAAAAGAAAAAGGAAAACGTTTGAAAATTTGAAAAAATGAATACAATGAAATAGAATAAAATGAAATGATGGAAGTAAAGTAGTGTTTGAAAAATTTACAAGAAATTAAAAAATATAGCAGAAAAAAATTAAAGAAAGATATTTTTAATAAAAATTGAAACGAAAAATAAATTTTTCTTTTTCTGTGTTCAAGAAAATAAAAGAAATGGAAGAGAAAAAAAGGACAATTGAATAGATGGACCAGTGAATAGACTGAAATATGATTGAAATTACATCATTTTCCCCTAGAAGTCAACCTATGAAGCACTTCATAGTCCGTTAACGAAGCAGGCGGAGAGATTTGTGTTCCTCAAGAGCGAGGTTGGCCCAGCTGGGCAGGGGTTAGTGTAATGGCTCCGTTCTCCACTGGGTGGCGCTGCTTAGATTACTGGGAGGGATTGTTGTGGCGCTTGTCCATGCGCATGCGCGGGAGTGGTGAAAATGGCATCCCCCAGCCACCCAGCCTCTGGTATCCAAACTGTGTTCTCCATGATCAGCAATTATGCACCCGTCCTTTGTCTCCCGCTTCTGTCTGCTCCCCGCTTTTACACTGTCGGTGACCAAGCCGGCAGGTTGCCAGGCGATACCTCCCGCCTGAGTCTTATCTCAGATGCGGCTGTGTTTCCCGACCCCTCACTTCTGAGGGACTGAGGCTTTGACCTGCTCAGATCCTCTGGGGGAGGGCCTCACCGAGCAATGGCCGGGTGCCGGCTGCCCCCAGGAATGTTCGTGGGACTGTGCTGCTGCCGATGTCCCGAGACTGTGGCCGGGTGCCAGCCCGCCCCAGAAAAAGTTCGCGAGACAGTATAGCAGCGGCATTTCGGGGATTATGGAAAATCACAACGCACGTCTGGCATCAGGCTTCACCCACAATGACCCTGTTCCAGCACCAGCAAATGTGGTTGTTCTCTGGGGTCTGCTGGGACCGGGCGGCCACAGTCTCCACCAGATGTCCTCCCAGCAAGGGACCTGCCTGTCCCATGTGGCCCGAGGACCGCCCGGACCCCACTCTGCTCCTGGGGATTCGCCCTTCCCACCAGAGCACCGCCAGGTATGGAGCTGCGGCGTTTCAGACTCTGCCCTCCCCTGTTTACAGTCTTAATGGAAGTTAAACCCTCTCCTTTCTCCTTTCTCCCCCTTTAGTTCGGTCCCTGCGGCTGTTTCCACTTTTCCGCTTTCTCTCCAGCTGCTTTTTGGGGGCGTGCGTTTCCTGTATCCCCCCCCCCCCCCGCCATCTCCATCCTCTCTCCGCGCACAAAATCGGCTCCCTGCCCTCTGCAGCTTCTCTCTCCCTCAGTTTACCTCTCTGCGCCGCGTACCCGCCGAGTTCTGTGGTTCAGGTTGTGCAGATTGTTGTGTGAATCCTCAGATCAGTTTTCTCGGTGAGCAGGATGGTTTAGTGTTGGTCTGGCTGTAGTTCATGACGAGAGACGCAGAAAAACCTTCCAGGCTGTTCCGCCATCTTGGCTCCTGCTCACAAATTTATGTTTTTTAAGTCACTAAGTTTGTGGTAATTTGTTTCAGTAGCAACTTCCCACCCTGCTCAGTGCAGAAGCCGAGCTGCTCCGACCCCTGGGCACGTTTGTTGAGTTTTTCCAAAGAAGGATCTTCCAAACTCCTGTGTGAGGATTTTAAACCTGGCTGTGGAAATTCTGGGATCTGGGTAAGGGAGGGGAATCTTGCTGTTCAGTATACGGATTTACATAGGATCCTGCAACTTTCAGTCCTTGACTGTCTCCCCTGTCCTCCACAGGGCCTGTTGTCTCAGGGATGAAATGTCTCTGGTTGACTATTAAAAACAAAAACAAAAAAAAAAAAAAAAAAAAAAAAAACCTAAATCTTGTTATTGCCCTCTCTCCTGATTTGCCTCTGGAAGTTAGTGAACAATGATTTACCATCAAATGTTCAGAGCAGGTAAAGTGCAGACAGCTTCTTTTCTCCTTCCCCCACACTAAGCCAGAAAATAAGTAGACAGGGATGGAGATTCACAGAACAAGTCCTTGTGCCATGCCTCCATCTGCCATTGGTTCATGACAGTTGGGTTGAAGCCAGGTTGCCTTTTTTTCTTCCATCTAACTATTGTCTCAGCAATTCTTTGGCTTACTGTATGTATGTATGAATGTATGTACGAATGTATTATGAATGGTGAGTTGCGAGACAAGCATGGGGAAAACAAAGTTCTAGTTCCATATTCCATGTGATGAATGCTATTGTGTTTTACGATTGCAACCAGGTCTGCATGATATCTGCTGATAGAGCGGGGTCGTGACATGGTGATTTTCAGCTCCCGGAAATGTGAATTGGGGAGAAATGATAATCAGGATGAGAGTAACAATAGTAAGAATAGTTCATGGAGGGGCGCCTGGGTGGCGCAGTCGGTTAAGCGTCCGACTTCAGCCAGGTCACGATCTCGCGGTCCATGAGTTCGAGCCCCGCGTCAGGCTCTGGGCTGATGGCTCAGAGCCTGGAGCCTGTTTCCGATTCTGTGTCTCCCTCTCTCTCTGCCCCTCCCCCGTTCATGCTCTGTCTCTCTCTGTCCCAAAAATAAATAAACGTTGAAAAGAAAAATTAAAAAAAAAAAAAAAAAAAAGAATAGTTCATGGAATGCCAGGCACTATCTCATCTAATCATTATAGTAGTACTATGAAGTACACATCATTATCACCTCCAAGTGAGCAAAAGGAGACACAGCAGGTTAAGTAACCTGCCTCCAATCATACCATGGACAGTGGAGGATCTGGAATTTATAAATAGGTCTGTCTGGCTTCCCTTGTAACTATAATGCAAATATGCTATAATGTGTTTTCTTTTTTATTCCTTCTTTTCTTTTTAATTATTTTGTGTCAGACAATATACACGTGGTACATATTTTTCTCGATTACTTTCCTTATGCGTATGTTAATACTCCCATTTTTTGAAATTGCCATATAATCTTATCCCAACTTTGTTTTAAAATAGATTAACCAAATTTTGTAATAACCACCCAGAAATTGATTCATTTATTAAATGTGGATGGATTTCCACTATACGCAGGCAAGTGTGCTCATCTCTGGGTGGGATAAACCCCCCAGCTCTCCTCTCTCATATTCTTTAAGTATTTAGTATTTTGTAGACAAGCATTCAGAGGATTCCACCTGCTAAAGAATAAAAGCAACCATTATGCTATTGGTTTGAGCTTTTAAAAAGTCTTAAAAACTTTTTAAACAAAACCTTAAAAACTTTAAAAACGTAAAGAATCTTAAGACAAGTTTAAGACTATATTTGTCTGATCCCTTGTAATGGAGAAGCATGTGGAATTCAATGTCAGAGCCTAAAATTTGGTCTCTGCCTTAATTTGCAGTACCTTCTTGGACCTTGTTTTCCCCATCTAGACAATAAAGGTAATACTAAAGCTAGTTCATGTACAGTTGTGATAAAGAAATGAGAGAGAACATATGTGAAATATATATATATATATATCTTTATGTTAATTAGGTTATTGAATTAGTGGCATGAGAAAATTCTAAGCGGGTGAGGAGGCAACAGCTAATTAGCTGACTAAACCAATAGTCCCACTTTGCCTTTCTAAAGCACCAGTGCTTACTTAGGATGGAAACTTCTAGGCTTCTATCTTAATAACACACTTACGGTTGTTTTGGAAGATGCCGATTTGTAAATAATAATCCGGACACCATATGAGCTCAGCTGCTTTAGGAAGTTGAAATCAGTGAGTCTGGGGTTTTGTCTACTCTTCCCTCACTCCCCCTCCAGGAGGAAGGTTTACTTGGTTGAACTGACAGGGGCAAGTGTAATTTTATAAGCTACTTGACTGTTCCTGAGTTTGAAGTTCACTGGCAGCAGGGGAGTGGGGAGAGATAAGGCAAATAACCCAGTAAGTAGTCAGGTGTAGTCTTTATCCCTTTTCTCAAGGAAACAGGGCAGGGGGAGAAAAGAGAAAAGATCCACAGAGCAGCAGCCTCAGGGGTGTCCAGTGGGCTGGGTTCTCATGATTCCAGCACAAATGCATCAGACACATTATTGGAATTGGCCGCAGATTGCACCAAGTTGAAAACTCAGCGAATGCAAAAGTCCTTGGATAATGTCAGGTTTCATATAATTCAAAAGGCAAGATGGAGGGGGAGGGGGATGCCAAAGAAAGCATTGTTCAAGCTCAGAACATCAACTCATCACAATCTGTTGGAGGAGCTGTTCCCCCCCCCCCCTTTTAAATTATCTGGGAGAAAACCCGAGAAAGAGAGGCAGAAGTTGGAAATCTGGATTGTGTCACCATGTGGATTTGAAAAAGAAAATGTTCCTTGAGACTAAGGAACATTTAATGCTGCACGTTTGGTGTCTTTCAGACCTTGGACCGGAATATCTACTGTACCATGTGGGTATAAAGTATGTCCTTGTGTCCTTCGATGGACCTATAAGCTCACAAGAACTTGCTTGCACCCTCTCGTGAGAAGGAACAAGAAGACAGAGTCTGACCTTCCTCTTTCTTCCTGTGAGGACCTCGGCAGAGGTTCCCGGATCTGCCATCCATCGTTATTTTGCTAATGTCGCTGCTTGGCTGCCCTTAGAAGATGGAATCATGGTTTATTTTCAGTTTGAGTGATGACAGGATTCACTCTTTTCCACCACACAGGTTTCTAGGAGCTTTTAAGGAAATCGTTAGAGGTTAAATAACCAGAGGCAGAGCTCTTAATGCACTCTCATTGGCGGCTGCCCTTTCTCTAGCCCAGAAATTGAGCAGTCCCTCTCCCCTTCACAAGT
The DNA here is from genome assembly GCF_018350155.1 of Leopardus geoffroyi. NCBI lineage: Eukaryota > Metazoa > Chordata > Mammalia > Carnivora > Felidae > Leopardus > Leopardus geoffroyi. Next base: position 121,585,190 of record NC_059331.1, on the reverse strand, counting down.
GCATCTGAGAATATTTTCTATGTGGTCAAGTAATGTCAGACTTTTAAAAAGCCCTGAGAGAGGAGATGGGAAAGAATCAATCTTTGCACTAAAATTGAGAGCTTTTCAGATTTAATAAACTTAGAGGGTGACTGACATCTTGTTAGTCCATGAAAAATCTCTTCCCTTTCTCCTCAAGAGGGGATAGAGGTAGCCCAGGGAATGCGCCCTAAGGAAGTTTAATGGCCTCCCTGGGAAGTCCCACCCCTGCCTCACTTCCCTAGATTTGCACACATAGCTTTATTAAGGGTCTTGAAAGTTCTCCCTAAGGACCCTCTTGCTCAGTGGACTCAGGGGATCATAAGCATTGAGTTCACCACCTGGTTGCCACTTACCTGCTGTAGGATCTTGGACAAGTAGCTTGACCTTTGGGAAAGTCTCTTTTTCCTAATTTGGATTTCTGGGGTTATGACAGTGGTAACGCCTATTATATAAGGAGTGCCAAGCATGATGACATTTGTGAGGACACTTGTGCACAGTTGGTGCCTAATTAATGATCGTGGTGGTTGCTATGAGTGCTGCCATTTTATTTAAGTGCCGCTCAGCAACTCTATTTGGATGTTTCCTAAGTTTCTCAAATGTAACTTGTTCAAAATGGAACTCTTGGTTCGCAAGTCCTACCCTCTCCTGCAGTATCCTTCCCCGGTGATCCACCTTAGCCTTCTCCCAGGAAAAGGTAACCACCATCCCACAAGGGGCTTGGAATGGTCTTTGATTCCTGTTTCCTTTAACCCCTACAGTGAATCCAAATCATCATCTCTCACTATATTCCTGCAACAGCCTCCCAGCTGGTTTCCTGCCTCCATGCTTGGCCTTCCTACGGTCCATCCTCCAGAGCCACAAAGTAGTCTTTGAAAAAGGTAAATCAGATCAGGTCACTCACCTGTGTAAAACCCTCCCAATTCCTTCCATCTTCTTCCAAGGTCCACAAACCTCTATGCAGTCTGGCATTCCTGTCTCTCCAACTTCATCTCCTACCTCCCAGTTAACATGTCCCAAATCACGGTCACACATCAGGTATATTTGCATCTCAGGGCCTTTGCACATGCTGTTCCTACATGCTGTCTGAAAACCCCCTACCTCCAATCTTTGCATAGTGGCCTCATTCCTATTATTGAAGACTCTGTTCAAATATTACCTCTTCAAAGAAGCCTTTCTGACTCTCTCACTTGAAATTACTAGGGTCATTCTCCATTCACTCTTTATGTGGAAACTTTACAATTTTTTTCATAGTGTTTATCACTGAGATCATAAAAAACATATGCATAAAATGGATTTACCTAGGTTTTTAAAAATAGATATATCTCTGTTCTAGTATGTAAGCTTTGAGAAGACAGAGACCTTTGTCATATTCACAGATCTGTGCTCAGCACCTAAAATAGTGCCTCAAATATTTGTGGAATGAATGAATGAAGATATTATTAATGGTACAGTGTTCCATCTCTTATCTCCTTCTTCTGTGGCCTTATGCACTTGTACCTTAGTTCACTATGACACATTCTTATTTCCTGCCCACTGTTTTTCCTTTTGGGCTCATGACTACTAATGGAATAACCAGCTGGCAATATGTTAAGAGTAGGGGCCAGAGAAGGGGTGGGGAGGTGAAATTCCTATAAGAAGATGTGTTTTTTTATAATTGAGGTTTTTGTGGTCTCATCCTGTTGTAGCTTTAATGGTGGATGTTTGAGACTATGTCAGCGTTGTGGGGAATATTTCTGGGCTGGGATCTTCTAAATCCTACCTTCTACCTACACGGAGTGGGTGGGGAAGGAGGGCTAACTCTGCTTGTGTTTAATAAACTGGACTCCTTCATTCTCCCATGAAATTGCTTGAAATAACTGAGAGTGACACACAATTGTGTCATTTTTCCTCCAGTGGAAAACCTATGGCTTTGCTTACTTTCATGGCATACATTCCTCTACCTGACTTTTGAACCTGAAACCAAGGCAGTGGAAGCCTCTTCTAGACCAGCACTTTGTAGAACACTGTTTTAAGGGTATTAATAAAAAAGACAATAACAAATACAAACAAACAACCAGATACTCCTACTTTAAGCTACCCAAGGGCTCATACTTTAGCTAAAATAGTACAAGCTTCCATCTGCTCTACTCAGCTGTTGGCAGTCAGTGCAGGATGGTGACAGGAACTGGGACACTGGAGTCAGACAAACCTGGCTTTCATCCTGGATCTGCCTTTTCTTCAACCTCTTTGAACCCAGTGCTCTCATCTGTAGCTATAGATGCTAAGAGCTACTCTATAGAGTTGTCTGAAGAGCTAATGAGCTAACATACTTAAAGCAGCCTAATCTCTGATGTACAGAAGCTGCTTAATAAAGTATTACTTCGTCTTTACCTCATCATGATAAAGGAGAGCATTTGCTAGGAATGCCTTCGGCTGCAAGTAACAGAAGACCAATTAGATAAGCTTAAACTGTTAGAGGTTTATTTTTCTCGCGTAACAAGAAGCCAGAGGTGGGCAGTTGCCTGATATTAATACAGTGGCTCAACAACATTAAAGCCAATGTCTCTGCATTTCTCTTGGCCTTTCTCTTTTGTTCACAAGGTGGATACTGCACTTCTCCTATCGGGCTTGTGTTCCAGGCAGGACAAAGGAAGAAGGAGGAACTAAAGGGCCATGAGGAGCTGGGCTGTACCTTTTTACCAGGAAGGCAGCTATTTTTTAGAAGCTCCACCTACCAGATGTCTGCTTACATGGCATTGGCTGAATGAACTGTAGCAGACAGTCATCTCTAGACTAATCACGGGCCATCAGGAATGAGATTGCCATGGCTGGTGAAGATCCATTGCTGAGTATTCCCTGGAACAAAATCAGGGTTCTGCATTCAGAAAAGGAGTGGGGTGGTGGTAGGGGAAAATGAATACCGAGTAGGCAATACGCAGTGGCTGCAACAGAAGGAGAACCGATCCCTGTAATTCTGGATAGAACAAAACAAAAGAAGCTTCCCTTTTGCACTGCAAGTTCCAGTTGCTGAAGGAGATCGGCAGAGTTTATGACACTGAAAAAAAATTACTGAGAACCTCAAGGATGAATTTCCTAGCAATGGTCTTGCATGCAAATCTGTCCTTCCTTTGACCACTTGAATTAAACACATGAAAGCGTTTAGTGGCCCAAATATCAGACTCCATCCAGAAAAATAATTCTCATGAATCTTAGTATACTATGTACTAAGTCTAAGGAAAATTGAGATTAGTCTGGATTTAAACATTTACCCTAAAACTGTATCGTTAACTTCAAGCATAGAAATGTTCACAGGCTGTGAAAGAAGGCTGTGATCCAATATTCCCAAATTGTTCTGGGAAAATGATGCCATTGGCTAAATGAGAAATTCATGAAACTGTGAACAGTGTTAAGTTGAAAAGGCCCCGGCAGGAGGGCTGGGCGTCAGGAGGGGGGGCAGGAATCAGGCACCAGGAACACAACAGAATTACCAAGCAACGGGCGTGAAGAAGGATCAAGGATAATTTACTAAATAAGATGATAAACACAAGCATTTGAGCTTAATAAAGAATAATTACAGGAAAAGACTATAGTTCAGTGTACAATAAACCTGAGTATCTTTTGACAAAACCTTAACAGCATGAGAAGGGGCGACATAGGTCCTATTGCATTTTGCAGCAATAGGAAGTACATCTATGAAACTGCTGCTTATTCCTTTGTGTAGCCCCCCGAAGTCATAAAAAAAAATGTTGGAACTGGGAGTGAGAGTGTGGGTGTGGGTGGTGGTGAGAGTGGAGCCACATCAATGGTCCCAGACCTAGAGATCCAAAAAAAACCCAAGGGAAAGAGAGAAAGAAACATACAGCGAGGAGAACTGTATAAGGACCAGCCGGAGTCCCCAAGGGCACCAACCAGTAGATAAAGGTGGTCTCAAGGGTATAAGAGAGCTCTGATATTCATCTCCCCAAACACACTTGCCTTATTTTTATCCCTTCCACTAGGTGTCTTCTATCTCAGGGGTGCCCGTCTTCACAGGGGTCCCCCATAAAGATGTTTGAAGCAGTTTACATTCCCACCAGTAGGATATGGGGGTACCCGTTGCACCACATCCTCTTCCCTGCTCAGTCTTTTATTTTAGCCATTCTGGTGGGTGAGTGGTGGTGTATCCTCGTGACTTTTGACTTCATTTCACTGCTGACTGGCGATGTCAAGCACCTCTCTACGTACACGTTGGACATTTGGGCATCGTCCTCTCTGAAGTGACTGTTCGAGACTTTGGATCACTTGAACTTTTGGTTTTGTCCTTCTAAAACTTGATTTGTAGTACTCTTTTATCACCGTGGGCTAGGAGTTCTTAGATACATGTACTGCAAATATCGCCTCTCACTTCATAATTGGCCTCTTGTCTCTTGATGGTGTCTTTTGATGGACACCAAGTTCTTAATACTAAAGAGAAATGTTTCTATCAGTTTTTTCTTTTATGATTAGTTCTCTTTATGCTCTGTTTCAGAAATATCTTTGCTCACTCCAAGGTCTTGAAGCTGGCCACTATTTTCTTCTAGGAGCTTGGTATTGAAGTCTGTGATTTGCCTCAAATTCTCCTCATTTAATCATCACGAGCTCTCTTTCTAGTAACACCTGACATGTGATTTAGAACATGCTGAGGCCCTTTCATTCCAAGAGCTACAGTGTCGTTAGTGAGTGGAGATGCATAGGGAGGCTGTGTCTGTCTATGTCTTCTTGGCAGGGCGTCAGAAGCACTCTAGGCAAGTTCCAAGGCTCACACTCACGCACAGACAGCATCCTTCCTGCATTTCCACCCACAGTTTGAGGTCAGAACATGTTCACAGAAGTAGCAGAAGCAGATGGGAATGGAGGTAGGCATCCAGTCATCATGCATTTTGAAGCCTTGACCTTCTGATTTTAAGTATTTTTAAAAACGCTTTAATGTAAAAATACGCCTGTCCTTCCGTTGTATTTTCATCAAGGGCTTCCAACTGTGCTTGTAAGCAAACTTCTCAGGCTCCTTGGTTTTTTTCCAGCTTCTTGATGCCCCAGAGGACAGTCTAACTACAGGTGTGTTTTCCTTGGGGTATTGTGGGAGGCATGCTGTCCTGTCAAGTGAGGCAGACAACCCTTCTTGTCAACTGGTCAGCAGCCATGGGAATGGGCAGGGGCAAGTTTTCTCTACTTGGATGCAGACACATGGATCTCTCTTGTTCTGAGAAAGAACCGTCCCTTTTAAAAGGCCCTCCTGTATTCTAAGGCAGAGTGGTACCTTCCCCCAATTTTTAGTGCACGCTTACTTCCTGGAAGTTCCCTTCACGTGCTCCAGTCTGTCTGATCCCTGCTGCAAGCCCATGAGAGAAGTGTTACTACTTCAGAGAGGTTAAGCAAGGTGTCCAAATTCACAGTCCTAATTATGGCAGAGCTGGCATGTGAATCCAGACCTTCTAACTCCATATCGAATGTTCTTTATCCTTCTTTGCACTAAATGATTCTACCTCTCATTTCTGTATAATTTCTTCAGCACTAATCTTTCTTAACATGCTTCTCTTAGATGATATCTTAGCTCAGGCTGCCCTAACAGAACACCGTAGACTGGGTGGCTTCAACAACAATTTCTGTCTCACAGGCTTGAGGCTGGAAGTCCCATGATCAGGATGCCTGCAGAGTTGGGTTCTGGTACCCTCTTTTGGGTTGCAGGCAGCTGAGTTTTCTCTGTATCTTCACCTGGAGGAGAGAGAGCTGTGCTCCCTTCATTCCCTTATAAGGGCACCTACCCCATCCTAGGGGCTCCACCCCCAAGCCCTCATCTAAACCTAACTACCTCCCAAAGGCCCCGCCACCGAATATCACCACACTGGTGGTGAGGGCTTCAGCACAAGAATTTGGGGAGGATGCAAACATGGAGTCCATAACAGATGGGTAGTTTTTAATCTAGGGTCCCCTTCACATGCCTTTGTGCTGCCTTGAAATTTAAAGGAGTTGGTATTTGCTCGTGCGATTATATGCACAAAGGCCCTCCCTTTCACCACGTTCTAATTATCAGAGGTTTCCACGAAATAAAAAAGTCGCAGTGTTGGATGGTGGTAAAGGGGGAACCCTGCGGTGGCCGTGTTGGCCGTCAGGCGTGGGCAGCCCGGTTCGGTGGTGGGAGCTCTGGGTGCCCTCCTTAGCTCCTCAGGCTGTTTGTGAACTCCTGGCGGCTTCCCAGTGCTGTGCAATATCCCTGAAGTTGAACGATATGTTTTCTTTTCTCTTGTGATTATAGGGAAGAATAATAACGTTCATAATAAATAATCAAGGCCCCTTGTAAATAACCTATACAGTACCGAATGTTCTTCCAAGCTCTACTCCCAATTCTCTTCCCACATGTTTCTCCTCTGTGTGTTGTGCGAACATCCCACGGCAGCGAGCGGCCTTCAGGCTGGTTAAAGATTGTGGTAGACTTTATTATCATAATCACAGGATCTCTGGGTAGCAAGAAACACATGCTGCGTTTGTTTGCTGAGAAGTCCTATAACAAGAACTGGAGTGAAGTTTACTCAGCTGAGGCTGTTACCGGTCAGAGAGAAGAAAAATACAAAGGGGAAAGAGAGAGGGGACAAGGAAGGAGGGAGGGAGGGGGAGCGAGGCAGAAAGACAGAAGACACAAACAGCTGGAGGAGAAGGATGAGGCAGCAACGGGGGTCGTAGATTGGTTTTGCAAATGAGAAGATGTTCACAGGTGTATCAGGTGGATCCAAGAGGTGACACATGTGCCTGGGAGGCAGCCCCGTGAGTGTGCGCTGATGGCAGAGAAGGAAACAGAGTTGGAATGTGTATCTGTTGTACCAAGTCAGGTGCGAGTTTGAGTCTGCTTATCAAAGTTTGGTTACGGGCTAGCGGCATTGGCATCACCTCGGAGCTTGATAGGAATGCAGAATCACAGGCTCCACCCAGAACTACTGAATCAGAAACTTTATGCTAACAAGATCCCCCAAGCAATCCGGAAGTACATTGAAGGTTGAGAAACGCTGACCCAGCGACACTCAGGCAAGTGGCAGAGGGGCTTGTAATGTGGGTTACAGTGAGACACCGAGTCATCACTGGAAGAAGTCAGTAACCAAAATGACCGGATAGGTTCTGCTGCCAGGTAAACGAGGCAGTGTAGCAGAGTGGTTAAGAATGGTTCAAATCCCAACCCTGCCACTTACCAGCTGGGTGACCTTGGATAATGACTTAAACTCTGTCAAAAAAGAAACTACAGACCCCAAATGGAGTCACTTGTGCTAAGTACTATGTCAGTCACTCAAGACATAGTAACCTAATTGCAGTTTCAGCCCCTCCCGGGGATGTGACCTTTAAACACTCAACTGAGAACTACCTGATCAGCTCTAGTGAGGTGATCTCCATGATCCCTGCCCTCCCTGCAGAGGAAGGCAGACCTTGCCTGGAATATTCCGGTCTCTTGTTTATGACTTCCTCGTCAGCCTTTAAAACCTTCCCTTCCGTGTAGCTCTTTAGATCTCCCTTCTATCTGCTAGATGGGGTGCTGCTGGATTCATGAAGTGATTCAATAGAGCCAGTCAGATATTTAAATGTACTTAGTCGAGTTTTGTTTTTGACCAACTCTTTGGGCTTCAGGATCTTCATCTTTAAAATAGTAACAACGATAGGTGGTTATAAAGAAGGTTGAGTTTATTTATTTATTTTTTTTTTTAATTTTTTTTTTTTCAACGTTCATTCACTTTTGGGACAGAGAGAGACAGAGCATGAACGGGGGAGGGGCAGAGAGAGAGGGAGACACAGAATCGGAAACAGGCTCCAGGCTCCGAGCCATCAGCCCAGAGCCCGACGCGGGGCTCAAACTCACGGACCGCGAGATCGTGACCTGGCTGAAGTCGGACGCTCAACCGACTGCGCCACCCAGGCGCCCCAAGAAGGTTGAGTTTAATACAGGAAGTCTTAGAAATGTTCCTGGATGGTTCGTTACAACAGTTGTTGTTGTTGTTGTTGTTGTTGTTGTTGTTATTTTATTATATACGTGACTTCAGCAAGTACACGGAGAGTGAAGAAACTAGAAGCAGGAAAAGCAGTTTCAAATTTCAGAGACAGTCAGATGAAGCTGGGAAGAGAGCAGAGGGAGTCATGTCTGGAACTCGCCCCAGTACAAAAACAGCTGATTGCATCCCCGGGTAAGCTGCTCTCCTGTTTACCAAGGGCACTAATAATAACCAGCCCTCACATCTGTTCCACACATCACCCCCCCTTCCAGCTCACAGAGTGCTGTCCCACGCATATCTATCTCCTCTTCTCCTTCCTGGATGTGGGCACGGGCTCAGGTTGAGTGTGCCCTGAACAGGAGGGCAGTAGGATAAACAGGAAAACATGTGATCCAACTCCAGGGGTCAAAGGAAGTCCTGGTTCTGTCTGGGTTCCTGAGACGGCAGGCATTTCTTCGTCCGTCCACCACTCACCTGTGTCCCTCACCGGCACTGGCCAGCTGTGTAGTGTGAGGAGAGCATCATCCGGTGATAGTACCAACACTCCATGATGTTGGCCCGAACTCAGAGCATCACCTGGATTCTGCTTCCTGCAGCTTTCAGTCTTGAATTTAAAAGGATGTAAAATGATTGACAACTTTTCCAAAGTTGTTGGCTCTGGGAAGTTGAAGGGGCTTTATTTGTTTGAGAATGAGGCGTGTATCTTAAAAAGCTTCCCTCCCTCCCTCCATTGTTCCAACTACAATGGGTTAACAAGGACCTCTTTTAAAATGCGGACACACTTGAAAGTAAATGTTACAATTTATAAGTAATTTCTCCTTTATTATGAGTTACTAGAGCTAGGTAATTTCTTTCTTTCTTTCTTTCTTTCTTTCTTTCTTTCTTTCTTTTAATTTGAAAGAGAGAGAGAACGAGAGAGAGAGAAAACAGGGAAGAGCCTCAGAGGGAGAGAGAGAGAGAATCTTTTTTTTTTTTTTTTTAAATGTTTATTTATTTTTGAGAGACAGACAAAGCATGAGCCAGGAAGGGGCAGAGACACACACACACACACACAGAATCTGAAGCAGACTCCAGGCTCTGAGCTGTCAGCACAGATCAAATTGAAGCCAGACGCTTAACTGGCTTAGCCACTCAGATGCCTCAAAAGAGAGAGAGAGAGAGAGAGAGAGAGAGAGAGAGAGAGAGAGAGAGAATCTTAAGTAAGCTCCATGCTCAGTGAGGAGTCTGATGCGGGGCTTGGTCTCATGACCTTGGGATCATGACCTGAGCCAAAATCAAAAGTCAGATGCTTAACTGACTGAACCACCCAGGCACCCCGAGCTAGGTAATTTCTTATCCACCATCAATTAAGGGAAGAACAATGTTCTTGGATGGGGGTGGATGGGAGGAAGATGGCTTTGTAGAGTAGGGAACTCACTATATGGGAGAGGTTGGGGAAGTAGCCAGGAAATCAAGACCTTTGAGGAAGAGGAAGAATATTAAAGAGAAGGCAGTAGGAGGTGGAATGCAGGCCACAAAATGAAACGGGATGGCATCAATGAAAGTCTTGTTGACTTTGGAACTGGGCCAATGGTTGGTGGAAACAACCACTTGAATATACAGTTGATCTTTAACAACACAGGGGTTAGGGGCAATGACCCCACCCTTGTGAAGTTGAAAATTTATGTATAACTTTTGACTCCCCCAGAATTTAACTAATAATAGCCTCTTGTTGACTGGAAGCCTAACCAATAACATAATCAGTTGATTAACCCCTATCTTGTATGTTATATATATTATATACTGTATTTTTATAAGAGTCAGCTACAGAAAATAAAATGTTATTAAGAAAATCATAAGGAAGAGAAAAAACATTTATAGTACTATTCTGTATTTATTCTTAAAGTTCTATGTATAAGTGGACCCATGCCGTTCAAACCTGTGTTGTTCCATGGTCAACTGTAATTGCAAATCAACTCCTGGGCTGCTTTGGGCATTTATGGTAAAAAGTGCCGATGTTTTGCTTGCAGAATAAACTCAAGGTATTTCACTGGACACTCACAGTCCTCTCTAGTTGAGTGGAGCTCAACTTCATGCCCATCACCCTCTACTGCCCTGTATGAGCTATTCGTTCGAGTAATAAGGTTCTACCTCCACTGTGTGAGCAGGCTCCTTTCCTGGCCTGAAGTGCCTTCGCCCTTCCTCTCTACCCAGTCACACCTGCCCATACTTTAAGGCTTTGCAAATCTCTGTCTCCCATGAGGCCATTCCTAATACATGGCTCATAGAGAACTCCCCTCCAATAATCTTGCTTACTATTGCAACTTTTTTTTTTTTTGTAGAATTTACTGCCTTGTATTAATAATTTACCTTTAATTTAAGAAAATAGAGTGATTTTTTTGCATTAAAAATTAGTATGTGCTGTGTTAATTATACAAAATTTGTAAAACATAAAAAGCCAGAAAACAGAAATCATACAGAAACTATTAGATTCTGGTATTTTTTCTCTTGGCCATTTTTCTCCTTAAACATTTCTTCTTCACTTAGTTAATATTATGGACATATGTAAATTGCTCTGATTTTTATAAAAATAATGTCCACCTTAAATGATTACCAAAAAAAAATGCTCTCTCAAAAATACAGAAAAGTAGAAAAAAATAGAAAATTCAGATCTCCCAGATTCCTAATATATAGAAATAATCTCCCCTTATATTTTGATATATTTCTTTGTAGTTTTTTTCCCATATATCTTTACATGATCAAGAGCATATTGTAAAGGTCATATTATACGTATTTTAAAGTCCAGTTGACTCAGGACTATAGGCAGGTCCTGATGCTCTGAAGAGAAATGTGGTGAGTAGTATCTACCCCTGGGCAGTTTATTAGATTTTCCTAATTTAAAAAAAACTTCCCAGAATCATTTAAAATAAGATTTAAGGGTCCAAAATGCCATTATTCAAATTGCTCAGTCACAAAAATATCCATTGTGTTGTTCCATGTAATTCTGCTTTTATAAAGGGGTGGGGAGAAGCTTTTTGTTAAGTATTTCTTCTGGCACAGTGTGCCAACCAAGTAAAAACTTAGCCATTGTTAGCAAGTTCTGGAAGAACAATAGCAATCATTGTTTTAAATAATCATGAAACAAGTCAAGAGATTCCATCTGATTGGTTATGTGGAGATTATGGTTCAAGAAGCATTACACTGTGGAAGGAAGAGACGGATGAGATGACTAGTTACTTAAAAGAACACAGGTCAGACTTTACCCTGACCCTGTGGGATCCACTTGGAAATAAATAATTCAACTGGATTCCTGAGGTTAGTGTGAAAACTGAATTAGGGGAGATCTTTTTATCCTTTTGAACTACAATTTTCCCATTCTTGGTGTGCTGATTTTTTTTTCTTTTAAATAGGCTTCGCACCCCTCGTGGAGCCCAATGTTGGGCTTGAACTCACTACTCCAAGATCAAGACCTGAGCTGAGATCAAGAGTCAGACACCTAACTGACTGAGCCACCCAGGAACCCCTTGCTATGCTAATTTTTATTATCTCTAATTTGGCCCAGATATATCTTTAAATATTAAAAAAAAATTTTAGGTTTATTTATTTTTGAGAGAGACAGAGAGAGACTGCGGGAGGGGAGAGAGAGGGAGAAAGGGAGAGAGTGAATCCCAAGTAGGTTCTGCACTGTCAGCATGGAGCCCAATGCGTCAGCATGGAGCTCCAACTCACAAATCTTGAGATCATGGCCTGTGCCAAAACCAATAGTTGGATGCTTAACCAACTGAGCCACCCAGGTGCTCCTAAATATTTTTTTCTTAAAAGCATTTAAAAGAGGTTGATCGTATAAGTAGTTGAACATTCATTCATTCATTCATTCATTCACTTATTTATTCATTCAAAGTATTCATTGAGGTCGCCATCTGCTAGGCATTGGTGCTATATAGCACTTACTTTCTGGGGAAAAGATAGGCCAGTAACCTGCAATAAACTTGCTGTGTTCTGATAGATATACAGGGTCCTATAGAATTACATGGGGCACCATCTAACCTGACTTAGAGGCTCAAGCAAGCTTCCTCAAAGAAGGAATATCTAAGCAGAGACCAGAAGTTGAATAGGAACTAGCCAGAAATCATGTGCAAAGATGGGAGAGAACACAGCATGGCCAGAATGTAGAATGAGCGGGAAAGGGGCAAGAAAAATATCTTGGGGGAAGGCAGGGGCTAGATTGTGTAGGGCCAATAGGCCAAGAGATAGTGTTTACATACTCCTGAAAGAATATTAAGGAGTTATTGAAAGGTTTTTGGTGAGGAAAGAGCCTGGCTGCATTGATAGATGGAAGGAGGGAAGGCAAGAATGGAATCAGGGAGACAGTCTAGCAGGCTGTGCTGGTGTATGGGTGGAAGAGGATGGTCACCTGAACTAAGGAGGAGAAACTGGGGACAAAGAAAAAGTTTGTTAGAATATAGAAATGACACAGCTCGGTACTTGAATATGGGGCATGAGGAAGGGGAAGGAAGCAAAAAAACCTTTTCTGATCTTTGGTCTGGAAAAATAGATACATGGTGATGCCATTCATGGAAGAGAAACACTGGGAAGGGTGGGATTTTGAGAGGAAATGATGAATCCCATTTACCTTTGTTGAATTTGAAGTGCTTCTTAAAATGCCTTTCTGTTGTTTGTCTATAAAATCTGTCAGTTACAGAGCTTTTTCTGCGCAAAATTTAGTAAACATCGTAACATTAGCTTCATGAATTAAGAACTGCAAACAAGTTAAAGTTAACTTTTTTTTTCTTTTAAAGTAAACCTTCTTTCCATTATTTATTTTTACCTATTTTTTTTTTCCTGCCTGGGTGTTTGTAGGAATTAAAGTCATGAGAATATGTCCAAGGCAGTCAGGACGCACCGTAAGCTCCTATGTGGGAGCTTGAGATGAATGTGGCATAATGTCCCCATATTAAACCAGCTCACAGCTGGTGGACAAAGTTCACAGAGCTGGGTACAGGGAGAAATGCAGGTGTGAAGAGCCCACTGGGCATGTTAGAACCCTCAAGTGTCTATACCTAATCACTTTCCTCTTTCTTCATACCCACTTTGACCCTTTTGGGTGGTCTGGCAGTTGGCGTTGCCTGGTTCGGGAACAGTTTCATGGATGTGAATTTGGTTGCTTTCTGCCCCTGTGAAATCATCTCAAGGTTATTGCCACAAGGCAGACAGCTCTGACACTTGGTTTGTGTTGAGTTTTTTGTGCTTCCATCATATTCTTTCTCTGCGATGTGAGGATGTCACATAGTTTATGGCTATGACATAAGTGCTATGTAGCAGACCCTCTTTTCTCTGTAAGTCGGTGAAGCTAGTCTGGTAGCAAAATGATGCCTCCCTGTTCCCAGGGGGCTTTTGCTGAGGGAAAAGTTTAGACAGTCTGAGTCAACCCAGAGTAGGGTTGGAGGTGAACATGTCCAACCCAGGAAGATGATGGGACTAGAGAATGAATTATTTTTCTTTCATTCAATTCCAGATATGGATAGGGAATGGAGAACGGCTTTCTATGGCTGTCTCAGGCAATGGCCTCAGGTGTAAACCTATTTCTGTATCATCTCTAACTTGAACAGGACACAAAGGATTTTAATCAATATTCTACTCTCTCAGCCAATGGTACAGGAGTTGATTCTACCTAGCAATGGTACAACTGCTTACCCTGGCCTTAAACAATCATGTTCTCATGCCCTGGGCAGATGATGTCAATGTCAAATTGATGCAGAAAGTCCACCTTGAACCAGACTCAGGTTGGCACCGTATGACATCAAGACCGCTTTCTCTTTCTCTTCGAGGTTGGCAAGTCCTTTCCTGCTTTTCCCTTGAACCTAATACTGCTCGTTCCCTGGGAGTCACATATGACCCTTTGCAAGACCGTGAGCCCCAATGGCGGCATCAACGTCCTTAGCCTCTGCTACCAATGTCAAGGATTCTCTGGGGAGTATAAGAACACAGTTTTAACCATTTTACTCAGGGTTTCTTCCCAAGTACATGGTAAAACATCTTCCAGTCACCCTAGAGAGATATTGCCAATAATACAGCCATTGTTTGTTCTGGATTATTTGTTTTAGAAGCCTATCTGGTAAATCTGCAGTCCTAAAGTCAGTAAAGGAAATTTAAAGACAGACCTTAGAGCTGGAAGAGACTCAATTCTTTACCCCAGTCTTCTGATAAATTTTTTACTGTAACCAAACAATAAAAATATTTCCTAGAGAAATCTTATTTCTATTTATTGTCTATATAAAGTTTGATTTTAACATTGCATTATTATATTTTCCATAACAGTGCTCTACTATTCTTCTAGTCTCTGAAAATATTCACAGGATTAAGTTTTCTTAACTATGAAACTCCACAATTCAGGAAACTTTTGTTCCAGAAGCACGTGGACTGTCTATAATCCAGTGTGAAAGAAATTTATGACCTGTCCATTTAATTCACTGTGACTCAACTCAACATCCTAATCATAGGATTATGTTCCATTTAGGCAGCTCATTTAAACTTTTTTTCAACTTGTGGAGAACTAGTTTAACTTCTGTCCCTCAGTCAGGAGTAGCTCCATGCAAAGTTCTATTTCAATGTTGGTTGTTCCTGAGCTGTCAGAAAAATAGACACCTTATGGTCTAAAAATAAATATAGTAAGTTTCCTTATTCAAAAATGGCAGAACAGATTTTATACAACTGTTCTACCCAAATACTGCATGTCACTGGGCTTGGAAAGTTTTGGCATCCAGAATAATACCATGGAAACTTCTGGGCATGAAAACAAGGGCTAGAATGGAAAGTACGTCCTTTCTTTTCTTGTGCAAACAGAGACAGCATTAATTCTGTGTGCTGGCAGGGAGAAGAGCAAACAGACAGGGTTTCTGGATTCCACACAGGACCCGAAACAAAGAGCAAAAACCCCTCAGCAATGCAAGGAGGACTGGTTTGCACAGTTGTCCTTGGCCACTTCCCAAGCTTATCAAGAAGGGCTTGTGTCCACTAGCAGACAGACTCTCATTCACTATCACAATTCAAATTATTACACCACTGTTTCCCTAAGAGTATTCAGGAATTACTAGCTCTAAAGGATAAGTACTATTTGAACAGTGGGTTTCAGCGTAAAAAAAAAAAAAATCCAGAAATACTGATTTAAATAAGTATTCATTGGTTTATTTACTTGAAGACTCAGAATATGCTGATTGATATGCAATGTGAATTTCCAAGAGTGAGCTAGAGAATGCAGTCTGGGACCCCATTTTCTAGTAACTCTGAACCAGACATCCTAAAAAACCTCTTCACAAAACACCTAGAAATTCTGGATAAAACATAGGAGTGAAATGCACAGCTATGCAAATTGGGGATATCCCCAGGGGGAAAATACAAAGGAGGAAAGGAGGCCAGTAAGCAAGCAGTGAAGCCACACCTGAGCTGGGAGGATTTTCCAATCCTAGAAACCCAGCACTTTGAGTTTTTTTTTTAAGTTTATTTATTTATTATGAGAGAGAGAGAGAGAGAGAGAGGTAGCACAAGCTGTGGAGGGGAAGAGAGAGAGAAGGAGAGAAAGAGAATCCTAAGCAGCCCCTGCATTGTCAGGGCAGAGCTGGAAGCAGGGCTCGAACTCACAAACTGTGAGATCATGACCTTAGCCCAAGTCAGAGGCTTAACCAACTGAGCCACCCGGGTGCCCCAATACTTTGAGTTTTAACAGCTGCTGTGTGAGAGACAGAAGTTAGAACTGAGACACCTCCATTAAGTTTGGATCCTCAAATGTCTACTCGGTTGGATGAAAGGAAAAACCAGAAAAAATCCATTCCAGAAAAGGGAGATGATAAGGGATACTTCTATCTTGGGCTATGATATTTATGTGGGAAAAGTCTCACATTATATTTCATGATAACAGAGTCCCTTTATCATTTGAGAAACTACGAGGTAAGAAATTAACTTACTATAATTTCAGATTATGATGCTCTAATGTTCCTGGTATAGGAAAACAACATTACCTTCTGGAGGGACTCATTCTCCACCCAAGCCCTTCAATATTTCCATAGATAAAGCCCACTGACAATGAGAAAGAATGAAATATGGCCCTTTGTAGCAACATGGATGGAACTGGAGAGTGTTATGCTAAGTGAAATAAGCCATACAGAGAAAGACAGATACCATATGGTTTCACTCTTAATGAATCCTGAGATTCTAACAGGATCCTGAGAAACTAACAGAAACCCATGGGGGAGGGGAAGGAAAAAAAAAAAAAGAAGTTAGAGTGGAAGAGAGCCAAAGCATAAGAGACTCTTGAAAACTGAGAACAAACTGAGGGTTGATGGGGGTTGGGAGGGAGGGGAGGATGGGTGATGGGTATTGAGGAGGGCACCTTTTGGGATGAGCACTGGGTGTTGTATGGAAACCAGTTTGACAATAAACTTCATATATATAAAAAAAAAAGAGATAAAGCCCACTGAACATGAGTTCAAAACTCAAAATTACAAAACATGTAAAGAAATAAACTATTATGAGTTTGCAGAAACAACATCAGAATTTTATCTACAAGGATTTCAGATATTGGAATTACTGGATATGAAACATAAAAGTATTTAGATTATTTAAATAAAAGAAAGAGGGAAAACATGAAGAATAAGATGCTTTTACAAAGGAACAGGTAGGTTTGAAAAAGAAATAACTAGAATTTCTAGAAATAAGAAACATGATTATTGAAATTAAAATTCAGGGGGCACCTGGGTGGCTCAGTTGGTTAAGTGTCTGACTTCGGCTCAGGTCATGATCTCACGGTTCGTAGGTTCAAGCCCCGCATAAGCCTTGTGCAGACAGCTCAGAGCCTGGAGCCTGCTCTGTCTCTCTCACTGTCTGCTCTCCTCCACTTGTACTGTTTCTTTCTCTCTCAAAAATAAAAATAAAGATTAAAAAAAATTAAAATTTGGGGCACCTGGGTGGCTCAGCCAGTTGAGTGACCCACTCCTGATTTTGGCTCAGGTTATGATCTCATAGTTTGTGGGATCAAGCCTGCAATGGGCTTGCACTGAGCATGAAGCCTGCTTGGGATTCTCTCTCTCTCCCTCTGCCCCTCTCCCCTGCTTGCAGTCTCTCTCTGCCTCAATATAAATAAAAAATTTAAAAAAGAAATTAAAATTCAATGTTCAGATTAAGTGGCAGGTAAGCTAATGCTAAAAACAAAATTTGTGAACTAGAAGGTAAATTCTGAAGAAATTATTCAGATGGAAACACAGTGAGACAAATGTGGAAAGTTCAAAATAAACAGAAAATGTGCAGATGTTACTATGTCTGTTAGGAGTTCCAGGAGAAGAGAACAGAAAAAAAGAGGAGGAGTAATAATATACATAGATAATGGCAGGAGATAGTATGGAATTTATGGAAGGTATATATCTATAGGTTTAGGAATTGCAATGAATCCTAAGCATAATTAAGAAAAATAAATTCATGTCTAAACCTATTATAATGAGTCTGTGAAGACAAAGAAAAGGTCATTTATCTTGTCAGAGATAAAAGACAGATTACATACAGAGAAATGTCTGTTACTGACAGCATGATAGCAGATTTCTTAGTCACAACACTACAGCTGGAAAACAGTGGGATATCGAGTAGAATCTTGGGAGAAAGATTCTGCCTAGGATTGAGGATTGTATTCTCAATCAAACTATCTTCCAATAAATAGCCGAAAAAAAGACATTTTCAGACACACAAACACTGAGAGTTTGCCACCAACAGATTTCACTAAAAGGAACTTTTAGTTCTTTTTCATGAAAAGGACATCCTTTAGGGAAGGAGAAAACTGATCCCAGAAGAAAGGTGTCAGATATACGAAGGAATGGTGAGCAAGGAAATCGTTTAAAAATATGATGAATCTAAATAAACTTCCATGTATAAGATTAATATTTGACATGAATTTATTCTATAGATAATACGGCATATATGAAGTTATATATAGTCTTACATGTAATATATTATAGATAATATTATTATGTAGATAATAAAAAAGGTAGAACCAAAATATTAGACAAGAATTATCCCTAAACTGGGATGGAAGTGATTGGAGTTGAAGGGAATGCAGTTTCCCAAATGTATTTGAGCACAAATCTGTAATCTGCAAGCATCTTGTGGGTTTATGTTGCCAGGAAATGTAGTTTGTGTTTGGTTTGGCATATATGGCTCAATGGAAGCAAACCTGTTCACGTCTTGTATCCTGGCGTGGGGCTAGGCAGGGCTGCTGTCAGGAAGCCTAGTGGTGAGTATGCTCGTGGTGGGCGGGTGCCAGATACCAGCACAACAAATAAAAATTAAGCACTGTTTATCTGAAATTCAAATGTAACCGGGTATCCTGTATTTCCATTTATCGAATACGGCAACTGTCGGTGGATGACGCGGGGCAAGAACGTGGGCTGCACAATGACGGAGGTGAGGACGAATAGTCCTCAGGGTGCCTCAGGGTACTTGTATTTCTAAGTCATGAAAGGACCAAGACAGAAGAAGTTGGCCACATTAGTAGGCCAGCAGCTGATCTTCACAGATAAGCAGATTGTGCTGTGAACTGTCATCTCGGATCAGCTTTGGGGATCTTCAAGTTCTGCTGCTGAAGGAGGGGGATGGAATGGGCTGAAGAAGTGAGCAAAGAATACAGGAAAGAGCAATTGTGCAAATCCACACTCCACTCCCGGAGAGCCTCATTACATGACCTGGGGAAAGGGCTTGCTCTGAAGGGGATCCAAATGTTATAAATGGGAATAGGCCACTTGTTTCAAGCTTCCAGAAGCTCTTTCCATGAATAAGAACTTTGCAACCATGGTATACGAATAATAGCAAGTGCTTTTAAGTACTTACAATGGGCCAGGTTCTGAACAATGCACTTTATACGTATTAACTCTTAATATTTACAGCGCTTCCATATGGTGGGTGCTATTTTATTATTACACCTAATTTACAGATAAGGACACTGAGCCCAGAGGTAAGCGTCTTCCCCAAGTCACACCAAATAATAACTGAGTCAGGATTTAAGCCCTCGCAATGTGGCTCTAGAGCTATGCTCTTAACTACTAGCTGTATTGTCTATCAGCGTCTGACCGCCTGCTAACAAACGTCTGATCTGAAATGCTCTGCGAGAAGTTGATAAGGGTGACATACACAGGAGCTACACTTGAAGGTCCTATCTGGCTACATCTCCTTGCTGTGTGGTAGGAAAGTCGTATCGGTATTAGCTCTCTGATTTCCAAGACCACGTTTCTCAGAAAGTAGACTCTAATAATACACTATATATTTACCAAGTAGTTACGTTAAAGAAATGGTGGAGTTAGGAAAGGACTTCACCTGGAATCCAGATATCAGGCATCAACTATCGCATCGAATGTTCTGGATGCAAAACACCTTGCACATGGCACGGTATCAGAGTGAACACCTGCTGGTTTGCCCGCCCAGCATCTGCCCCCCGCCTGCCCCTTCTGTAACAGCATGCCAGCTTTGCTTTAGGAAACTAGCCAACTGAAAGTAGTGTTCTTGGAACTGTCAGTCAAGGTGCTAAGCAGCAGTCAGATGTTCCAGCTAGAACCTCTTACAAAGGATTTGAATCTTGAGAGAAGGATCATCTTATCTCAAAATGGTGGAAGCTAACATGGCTAAAGTGGTTTCCTGAAGAGCTTCTGTATCCTTGATCCTCATAGGCACCCTGGTTCCTGTCTCTTATGAGGCCACTGCTTTTCCTTGGAATCTGTGACCCACTCACATGTTTTCACGTATTTATTTTCTTAACCAGTCTTGGTTTCTATTGCTTATAAACAAACAACTAGAATAGGTACAAGGTATAAATGTAGATTACTATTATTATCCATTGGTGTGAGCCACTTCATTTTTTCCTGTTTGTTTCACACATTACAGAATAGTTGTATGCTAAGAACTTCCCCCAGCATCAAGCTTTGGGTGAGGCAAGGGTGATCCCTAGGGTGAAAATTTAAGGAGGTGCTCACTCTCAGGTTCATTCAAGGGCAGGGCAGGCACCTAGGGAAAATTTTTCTTTTAGGGTCTGAGGGCAGCATTTACTTCTGCATGAAAGTGAACCAACCTTATAATGCAGGCGTCGTAGATGAGTAACCAAAACTTCTAAAAACCTTCCATGAAGTGTCCTCACCTCCAGTTTGTTCAGAGATTGTTCCTTGGAGAGGGAGGAGCAAACACTATTGGAGATGGATTTCTGATAGGAGAGCCTTAGGAATTTCTTTTTAAAGCTTAATATATCCATTAAGAGTGTCCCTAGGGGGTTGGTTCTTAAGTCTGGCTGCCCATGGGAATCATCCAGAGAAATCTTTTTAAAAAAATTTTTTTATGTTTTTTATTTTTGAGAGAGAGAGAGAGAGAGAGAGAGACAATGAGTGCAGGAGAGGCGGAGAGAGAGAGAGGGAGACACCAAATCTGAAGCAGGCTCCAGACTCTGAGCTGTCAGCACAGAGCCTGACGCAGGGATCAAACTCACAAACCATGAGATCATCACCTGAGCTGAAGTCAGACACTTAACCGACTAAGCCACCCAGGCTCCCCCAGAGAAATCTTCCCAAACCTCCAATGATTTGGCTTTACCATCCAGAAAATTTAATTCATTGGTCTGGCGAGGGTTTAGTGAGTCAGCTTTCCAGATGATTTGAATGTGCAGTTGGAACCCCTGTCCTAAGGGTATTATATTATAAGGATCTACTGGAGGCGTTGACCTAGTCCCGTAACAGAAGCCCTGGAGCCGTAGAGATGAGGGCAGCTGAAGAGTCTATTTGCATACCACAGCATAGAATTAAAAAATCTGGTTCTTCTCTTACTTGCTGTATGACTGGGGCAGACTGATTTGTTTTCTTATCTGTAAAATAAATGTAACAATGGTACCAAACTTGATGGTGTTGTATTGGGGATTAAATGAGGTAACATACGTAATGCACAGAGCGCAGTGCATGTACTAAGTGCTCAAACTGTCAGCCATTAATTTCATCATGGTCACCCCTGCAAGTAAATGAGCCTAGACCACCCCCTGAAAAGATACCAAAATTCTTGCGTATTTCTGGACACTTGGGAAGTAAAGAGTGTTTCTTCAGACGGGTGCCTTTGAGATGTGCGGGGTTATGGGCTGCAGACCCTGGGGATGAGTGTGCATTATTTCCTGGAGGGTACGATGACTTCTCTTGGCATAGTTGTCCAGAAGCAAAGCTTCTTCTTGACCGGAGTTGGGAGACCAACCACCCAGTTCTACACAGTAGGACAGGAAGTGAGGGTCAATGGGTATATTCTTGCTTCAGTCTAGCTTTCTCTGGGCTATGGGGCCAGCTTTCCTCCTCTGATTTTGTATTCTTGATTTAGATCTCTGAGGCTGGGACTTGAAACCCTGGAGGATATCAGTGAAGACCTACCTCTCTAATCCCTATCTGAAATGTTATATAGGGGAAGGGGGATGAGAAAGTCACAAAAATTCATTGGCGGGGGGCAGGCCTAATGTGCTTATGACTGGGATGAGTGGAATAATAATTACAGTTGTTATAACTGACATTTATTGAGTACATGCTATATTTCAGGCATTGCACATTTCCCCCTTTAATCTCATTTAATCCTCAACAACACCCTATGAATTGAAAACTATTATTATCTCCCTTTTGAATATGAGGAACCTAAGTCTCGGGACCTCATCCAAATCCACACAACTAATAAGCAGTAGGGCTGGGATCAGAACTCAGGAAGGCTTATTCTAGAACTCATGCTGTTAACCAGAGTGCTTTGTCAGCTTCTATTCCTAAGGCACGTGCCACATCTGTTCTTCCTTACGGAATGCAGTACACATTGGCACCCTTGATTTGTGGTCAGGATGTGAAGAGGGAACGACAAATCTGGATGCTTCTTTGCTATTGGCCCATGAGGAAAGCACCATGCATTGTGCTAGGTAATGGTAGCTGGAGAGAGAGCCAGCAAGGGTAAAGACCAAGAGGACCAAATTTAACATGGTCTCTGTTGGAAGAAAATTATCTATTTTGAAAACACTTAGCTGGGTAATTAGTTCTTGCAAACATCCAAAACAAACAAACAACAAACAAACAAACAAAAAACCCCCCACTCCTCCAACACTGCAGAGAAGTAATGCTGCTAGCTCACCATTAGGGCTTCTGGAATCTAAGCTGGAATCAGACTCCTGGCTTTGAATCCAACCTCACTTCCATTGTTTAGTGACTCTGGGCAAGTTGCATGACCTCTTCCTGCCTCAGTTTCCTCACCAATAAAAGTAAAAGGGATATATATATATATATATATATATATATATATATATATATATATTTATGTCAAAGAAGGTTTTATTTTATTTAATTTATTTATTTTTTCAATATATGAAATTTGTTGTCAAATTGGGTTCCATACAACACCCAGTGCTCATCCCAACAGGTGCTCTCCTCAATGCCCATCACCCACCCTCCCCTCCCTCCCACCCCCCATCAACCCTCAGTTTGTTCTCAGTGTTTAAGAGTCTCTTATGCTTTGGCTCTCTCCCACTCTAACCTCATTTTTTTTTTTTTTTTTTGTAAAAGGGTTATTAATAGTACCTCCTTGGGGTTGCTGTGATGATTTAATGAGTGAATGTATGTAAATGTCTGAGGATAGCGACTAGCTTGCTGTAAGTGTTCACCCGAGTAGAAGTTGTGATCATTTTATGCGTTGGGCACTGAGGTGACATGATGAATAAGACAGTGGCTGACCTCCAGAAGTTGAGTCTAGCGCTGGAGCAGGCAAATTAATAACTGTAATGCGTGCGGTGTGCGAGAGACCCAACAGCTTTGGGCAGAAGCCCACGGCGGGCACATCTAACCCGTTCTGGGTGTGTGTGTGGTAGAGGCCGTCAGCACAGGGCTTCTAGAGGTATGGACGTCTGGGCCGAGAGTCTTGGTGGACAGAAAGTTAGCCAGAGGGAGATGAGGGATCCAGGCAGAGGGGAGAGCAGGAGTTGAGAGAAAGCATTTCACATCTGTGGGGTTCCCAGAGTTAGCAACTAAAAATACAGAATGCCCCATTTCACTTGAATTTCAAAATAACAACAAAGAACCTTTTAGAATGAGTACATGCCATGCAATATTTTTAGTATAAGTATGTCGCAAATATTTATAACAAGAAAAACCATTCGTTGTTCATCTAAAATTCAAATTTAGCAGGGCAATCTGTATTTTATCTGTTAATTGTGTCCATCCACACGGAGGGAAATGAAGGCGTTTCCAGGTAGCTGGACTTGGGGGAAGGGTGGATGAGGCGGGGAGGCGTCCAGGAGCCAGATCGTGGAAGATCTTGTAATCGTGGCAAAGCACCAGGCCCTGGGGGCCCACACAGATCAGGTTCGGCCACTCGTTGCTGACAAAATCCAAAGACAGACAAGTGGTGGTGACACAAGAAAGGAATTTATTTCCATGGGGCCTATGTAAGGAAAATGTGGGACAAAGTTTCTTGAGTACATGCGGGTGGGCAGCAAAGGTCAGGTTGGTCATTGGCTTGGAGTCCAGCAGGTAGGATCTTGCCCGCTCAGGGCAGTTCGCATTGCTTGAGGAGTTAGTTTCCGTTCCCATCACAAGATGCTTTGCCTTCAGGGTCTTTTGCCTGAGTTAAGAGATAAACTGGAAAGCAGAACGTAACTAGAAGGTACAGACTGAGATCAGAATTGAGGTGGTTGAAGTCCTCTTTCGGTCTTGGGCCATGTCACGGACTTGGATTTTGTTCTAAAACCAGTGATGAGCCTTCGGAGGGCTTATACCACAAAGACATAAAATAGCGTTAAATAGTGTTAAAATGACATAAAATAGTCATCAGGCACGATGACAGGAGTATGAGCTTCTATGGCTGCATAAGAAATTACCCCAAACTTAGCACCTTAAAACAATAAGCATTTATTATCTCACATTTCCTGTGGGTCAGGCATTCAGAAGTGACTTAATTGGATGGTTTGGGCCCAGGGTTTCTTATGAGGCTATCATGAAATGTCCACCAGGGTTGCGTGCTCTGAAGGTTTTATTAGGACTGGAGGATTTGCTTTCCAAAGAGGCTCACTCCCATAGCTGATCAGGCACTGCTGGCTGTTGGCAGGAGAGCTCAGTTCCTTGAAACAAGGACCCTCCGTGGGACTACTACTTGAGCCTCTCACAGCATGGCAGCCGCTCAGTGATCCAAGAGACAGCAAGGTGAAAGCCATATGTCTTTTGTGACCTTGATTTCACAAGTCACACACTGCCATTCCCACAGTATCCTAGTGGTTCCACAGATCAGCCCTGCTGGATGAAGGAGGACACAACGGATCTACATACAGAGTAGGCAGGGATCCGTGGGGCCACCTTGGAGGCTGACTACTGCAAGTGGGTAGCTTAGATAGACAGTGACGCTTATGGCTTTGGAGGTGGAGGAGAAGGATAGAAGCATGGAATAGCGAACAACAGCTTGGAGGGGTAGAAATGTGGGAGACAAAGAAAAGAGAAAGGAAGGAGGGTTGGAGCAGTGTGCAGCCCATTCACAGCAAAAAACCAAAGCCATCACATGAGAAACTAAATCTGCCTCCTCTCCTGGACAGGCTCCAAAAATGGTTTGTGGTTCTCTAGAGATGACTCTAAGAGAAGCACATACACTGGAGGGTGAGGCGGGCAGTACCCCAAAGTCCCAACTTTCTGCGCTCAAGGCTGAGTTCCTAAGGTGAAACAGGAAGTTAGCATGCTTAAGGAGAACAAAGTGGTAATTATTTAAGGGAACATAATTACATGTGGTTTTAGAATTAATGGATGGGGAGAAACCATAAAAATTATCTATCTATGTATCTATCTGTATTTCTGTATGTTAAGTTGATAGCTCTAAATATATATATAATTTAATATACAAATATATATTTATTTACATAAAATATATTTACAAATATATTTATAAAAATACATAAATAAATATTATACATATATCCATAATAAAATTATATGTATATATTTAGGAGAAGTCATAAACTTAATAACAGAACAAAGACATTTTAACAGTTTCCCTTTGTAAGAAAAGTTCTCATAGAAGCGAATCTGTAGGAAGAGCGCCCTCTGCTGCGGCCTGCAGGAAATAGATTTCCTGTCTGCCAATACCAAGAAAAGCATGTTAAAAAGGTTTTTAGGCTATCAGGTTGCGGTCTATAAGAAGAGATAAAATTACATTAAAAAGTAAAATTGGAGTTAAGTAGATAACACGTTTGCTTATTCAAATATCTTTAAGATTTTCTTCTGTGTTGTAGAAAGCCATGTTGCTACATCTTTCTATTGGACTTTATTTTTTCAGTGGTTAACTGTAACGCAAATATAATTGAGAAACAGAGACATGTGATAATGATGCAATATGCAATTAGGATCATCTACTCCAAACACTTACCTGAATCAAGTAAATCCCTCTCTAGGTGCACAAATCCATAAGTCAGAGGCCATGATTTCGCCATCAAGAACAACTCCTCACAGCGGCAGGAGGAAATGGTTTTATTTGTTCCAGAGCACCCGGGAAAAGTAAAAGTGCTGACTTTTACAACCAACTCTACTGGCTATTTCTGGGGATTGTAGTCAGGAGGTGGGGTGGGGAGAGCAGACTGATCAATACTCTCCAACAACTCCACGGCATCAGTGACTTAAGAAAATAAAGGATGCGTTGGCTTGATATTCTGTACTAAGTTGTACATGAAATGGATTGGTCCCAGATCCTGACTGCCCACCCATACCTGACCCATCTTGGCAAACTAAATATAGACGTGAGTGGTACTGCCCCACCAGGTGTCAGCCTGGAAACGTTCACCCCTCCCATGCATGCGTCCCTGCTTACATCTCTGTAGTTTGCAGATTCTCTGGCTCAGTTTTGGGGCTTCCAGAATCAGCTCCTGAGCTCTTCCACTTCTCCAATTTATCACTCTTGGCTCACTGCTTAACAGGGGACTTGGTAGGAATTGCTTGATTTTGAAACATTTGCAACTTCTCAGAGGAGACACTGTCTTAGCTAGCTTTGTCCCAGCCTCTTAGCTAAGAAAAGAGGGTTAGACATTGCCACATGGTTGGGAAAATATTTATCTCCTTTAAACCCCTTATTATCTGTAAAATGAGAACAATAAAAGAGTTCACATTGTCGAGGTCTTGTGAGAATTATAGCTGGTAGGGCACTTAGGATAAATATTAATCGTTATAACATATAATACAATAATTATTATAAGGTATGGTTGAAATGTTCCAAGCAAAAAAAACCCCACAAAAACATTAATGGATAGGCATTTAGTGACTCTGACCAGGCCAGTGGGAAGAAGTTTAAAAATCAGGTGAAGACATTTTGTCCACAATAAACTAATTTTAAAAATACATAAAAATAAGTCTGAAGTGGGGAATTTATAGTTTATAGTCTACTCTTCTTCCTTGATTTTTAAAAATTTTCTTTAGTGAGTATACACTACTCTTAATAATGGAAAAATATGAAATTTTAA
Source organism: Leopardus geoffroyi (assembly GCF_018350155.1). Taxonomy (NCBI): domain Eukaryota; kingdom Metazoa; phylum Chordata; class Mammalia; order Carnivora; family Felidae; genus Leopardus; species Leopardus geoffroyi. The sequence continues at coordinate 121,558,721 of NC_059331.1, read as the reverse complement.
TGTTAAAAACCCACCATCTATTCTCTTTTCATTAACTTTGCTTACACAATTAACACATGATTTTATTTTCAATCTAAAATTTGAAATAAAACTAAAATTTGTCATGGACACACACACTGTGCTGCCACACCAAACTCAGTCACTTCCCAGAGGTAACCACTGCTGAGGTTTGCGTGTGCCCTTCTAGATGTTTTCCTAACCAGTTACTTGTTACTGACCCATGGATCAAGGACAATTTGGACACGATCCAACACACTTTATTTTTCCTCCCATTGTCCATTTAGAATTTGTTCACTGGGGATAATCATCTCTTGCACTGGATGAAAAACAGGCCATTCTCAAGACTCTTGTAATCAGTCCAAGGTCACAGACATTTCTACATTGTAAACTTTGTTGTAAAACAAAAGGTCACTTTGGAAATTTAAAATATCCAGTATAAAGTATACGACAAGCATCTCCTATAAAGGAGGGGAGGGGGTGCCTGGGTGGCTCATTCGTTAAGCGTCAGACTCTTGATTTTGGCTCAGGTCATGATCTCAGGGTTCATGGGTTCAAGCCCTGCATCTGACTCTGCACTGACAGCATTGAGCTTCCTTGATTCTGTTTCTCCCTCACTCTGTCCCTCCCCTGCTCAACTGCATGTGCACCTGTGTGTGCTCTCTCTCCCTTTCTCAAAATAAATAAACTTAAAAAAAATTAAAGAGGGGAAAAAATCAAAGTTAAATATGAGCAGAACTCTAGAGAAGAGATTTTCAATATTGGTTGCATATTGGGATCATCTGAGAAGTTTTTAAACCCAGTGCCTCACTTTCACCGCCAGAGTCTTTGATGTAGTTGGCTTGGAACTTGCTTGGGCTTCAGAATTTTTAAAAGTTTTTCCAGATGATTCCCATGGGCTACTTTTGAGAACCACTCCTCTAGATCCAGCTTCCAATTTACAGAAAATACAGGAGACAGAAGAAAATGTTAAATAACACCACGGAGATGCAATCAGCAATAGCCAGGCCTTAGGAAATGCTGTAGGACAAAGACCCAGTTTCTTTACAGAGAATTATAAGGGGAAAAAAGAAGAAGAAAAAAAAGAAGGCTCAGAGGAGAGAGAAACCTATATATTAAAAGTGACTTAGAAAAAATAGCAACTCATTGCAATATATAGTTCCTTTTGGATGCTCAGGTGAATTTAAAAAGTATATGAAAATTTTTATATAACAAATGGAGAGTGTTGAAAATTTAGTAAATTGTTGATATTAAGGGTTTGTTTTTAAATTTTGAGAACATGATAATGGTAGAGTGGTTGTGTTTTATTTTTTAAAAGTTTTTATTTTTCAGAGAAAAGATGTTAAAAGATCTCTGTATGAAATTATATAACATCTGAGATTTGCTTCAAAATAATCTGGGGAAGAGGGAGCTTGGGTAGATTGTTATAGACTAAAAAAAAAGACTGGTCATGAATTGATAATTGTTGAATTTGGGAAGTGGGTACATAGAGAATTCATTATTATATTTTCCCTATGTTTTGTATGCTTGATGGTTTCCAAAATAGAAAATTTTTAAAATGTACAGTCCAAGATGTTGATCAACACCCGAATCCTCATTCAAAGATAGGTCCTCTTTTTCCCACTAAAGCTTGTACTTAGGTAGTGACTGTCTGCTTTTGGGGGAAGATGTGTCCTGCTCCTTGCTGCCCACCTTCTCCCCCTTCTTGACTGCTGCCTCCCAAGGCCAGGCAGGAGACAGGAAGTGAGATGGGGTGGGGCGGGGGATTAGACAGCTTTCACCTACTGGAGGGTCTTGGGCTCTTTCCTTGGTTGGTTTAAAGCAGACTCTTGATGGCTTTGGTCAATTTTCTTGTGTTGCAGTTGAACTTCTACCCTTCACCCCCAAAGATATGTTGAAGTCCTAACCCTTAGATCTGTGATTGTGACTTTATTTGGAAAGAGTCTTTGCAGATATGATCAAATTAAGATGAGGTCATACTGGATTAGGATGTACCCTAAATCCATTGACTAGTGCCCTTATAAGGAGAGAAGTTTAAAAACACAGAGGAGACACACAGGAGGAAGACCCTGGGGAGACAGAGGCAGAGATTGGAATTCTGGCACAAGCCAAGGATGCCAAGGTTTGTTGGCAACTATTAGAAGCTAGAAAAAAAGGTAAGGAAGTATTCCTATTTGGAGCCTTTGAGGGGAGCATGACCTTGCTGACACCTTTATTTTGAACTTCTAACCCCTAGAATTGTGAGATAATACACTTCTGTTGTTTTAAACCACCTGGTTTGTGGCATTTTGTCACGGTGGCCCCAAAAAAGGAATGCATCTTGGTTCCCAGCTTAGGGATGCTCCCCTTCTACTGCATGTAATGCGTTTGATCCCCTGGACTACCTGCTCCAGCTGGTGGTTCCCAGGAGGCCACCTACCTGGGGATGTCAGTCCCACATGGCTGCCTTGGCCCAAAGAGCCCTCACCCATCGTCTACCTCTCACATACTCAGAGAGATGGTCTTTCTCAGGGCAGGGGTCCTCTCTGGCTCCCACACAAAGCACTAAGTCAGCCATTGTCTACCCTTTAGATTTCCTGGGAATGAGTCAGGCCCTGTCCACTCTGTCCCCTGCTCAACTTCACCAGGTTTTCCTTTAGAACCCCTCTCATTAGGCCTGAGCAGAAGGTAACAGAAATACTCCCCTCCTCTGGAAATCTTTCCTGAAGACATCTCAGGAATCCCCTTTCTCATTACACCGACCTCTTTTTATACCTTCCATTGGTCTGAGGGGGGTCAAAAGCCTGGAAACTGGTGCAGACCATTTCTTGTTCATATGGGCTTGTCTCTCAATCATTCTGGCAGCTGTTTATGCACCCAGAAAGCTTTCTACAGTATGTCCTTGAGATCCTTCAATGACAGTACAGATCATCCTATCTTATTTTTTTTAGCTGCTGTATGTAATTCCCTAGGAAGGCTTTTTCCATAGTTTATTCAGTCATTATCTTGGTGATGAATATTAAGTATTCATCTAAGTATTGTGCTGCTGCAGGTGATCTGAAATCAAATCCTCATACATAGCACCTCGTGCATACATGTAGTTGTTTTTCTGAGCTAGAAAAGGATGGGTGGGATTACTGAGTCACAGGCTGTATGCTTTCACATGTTTAAATGGTTCTGTTAAATGCTCTGTAATGTGACTGCTGCACCTCTCATTCCCTCCCGTTGGCAGTGTTTGAGGGTGCTCATTTACCCGCTTTCACCAAAGTATTCTCCTAGTTCCTGGTGTAAGGCACCCCCTGTTGTTGATGTGTGTTAACATCCATTAACCAACTGCATTGATGAGCTCCTTCACCTGAATACAGCCAACTGACACTCAGCATTCCGTCCCTCCTCATTTCAGCACACTTTCCAGGACAGCAGAAATTGGAAAGCTTTTAAAACAAACTACATTTTTCCACTTTCCTATGGGTAATGTTCTGGGTGCAAATTAGGTCTTGCCAATGAGATGCATTCATTGGAAATGTAAAGGTGGAAATGACGTGGAGGCACCTTCCTGTTGCTTTTGGGGCTGTTTCTGATGTCACGTGTGGTCATGGAATGTAGTGCTTTCTTCCCCCCAACAGTGGTCCAGCGTCCAGTGTCCAGATGTGTGGATGGTGAGAGTGCAAGTGACTTCCGGATACCAGCTACTCGATTCTGAATCTCATCTGCACTGATGTTTTCTTGGACTCAATAGTTCCAATGGCAGCCTCTTGATTTTCTACCTTCCTGGTTGGGACAGACGTGAAAGCTTCCCTGGGGGGTGAGTTCTGCATTGTTCTGGGCATCATTCTTGGATGTATATCACATCCGTTAAATCTTGATTTATATTAAATCACATTCTGCATGAAATCCCCGGGGTAGTCTCTGCTTCTTGCAATTGGATCCTGAACGAGAGGTGCTTGCGACCTGGCACCTGATTTTACTTCTCAGTCACAAGCCATGGCTCTGGTAGCCATAATCAATGGCCTCACTTCCCTTGTTGGTAGGCCAGGTAGTGAAACTCTTGGTATTCATTATAATGGATTCCATAAAAAAGTATTTAGCTGAGCCTAAGCTATTGGACTAACAGGTGAAAGAGACCATATCATATTGTGCCTAAAAGGAGCCCCAGACTTTGGCTCTGTGGCCTGTGTTCCACTCTTGGTTCTGACCATTACTGGCCAAATGACCTTCATTACATCCCTTACCTCTTCTGGGACTGAGTTTTCTGGACTGAGTTTACAGGGGCACCTGGGTGGCTCAGGTCACGATCTCACGACTTGTAAGTCTGAGCCCCGCATCGGGCTCTGTGCTGACAGCTCGGAGCCTGGAGCCTGCTTCGGATTCTCTCTCTCCGGAAGAGAATTTCTCTTTCCCTCTCTCTCTGCCTCTCCTCTGCTCGTGCTCTGTCTCTCTCTCTAAAACATGAACATTAAAAAAATAAAGATTTGCAGATGACTTTTAAGGCCATTTTAGCTCAAAGACTCTTCGATCCTATGAAATCATTATATAAATCCAAGCAAAAGAAATGGTTAACTGCTGAATAATGTCATAGCCCACTAGGTATTAAAAGTCTTGCAAATGATACATTTACTTCCCTTCCCTCTTGTTCTGCTTGTCAGTCTTAGGCACTAAGCCTTCTCTGTTCTGTGTGCTTTCTTTTGTTTCATCTTCCATTAATAGTAAAGTGACATAAAATGGCAGTTCCAGAGAATTAGAGGTGTTGCCATGGAAACAGCCTTGATTCACTGATGTAAACATTAAGCTGTTGATGCTATTCTCTGAGGTGCTGGTAAAAAGGAAAATAGGATAGATGTTACAGTAAGAATGACACTTTGTCTTTAGAGAAAGTGGACCACACTCTGAAGGCTTGATATGAAGGTGTGTGTAACACATTACCGCAAAGATTCAGATTAACCCCAGGCCTAAAGAGGCTTCCTGACTCAGCAGCTGACATACAGGTACGGGCCCTGTCCCCCTGCACCCGGGGTTACAAAGGAAGCTCAGAACTCACTTACCATAGTCATCCCTCTAGTAGTAGAATTTCACATAAATGGAATCATACTGTGTGTAGTCTTTTGTGTTTCACTCCCTCCCCTAAAATACTATTTGCGGTATTCATGCATGTGGTTGTACACATACCTCCATTCCCTTTTCTTGATGTATAACATTCTATAATGTGTTGACACCACAATCTGTTTATTCACTTACCAGCAGATAGAAATTTGGGTCGATTTCAGTTTCTGGCTACTGTTAACGCTGCTACCTACAAGTGTGTGTGTGGATATATGTTGTTATTTCCCTTGAGTAACTACCTCCAGTAGGAATGCTGGGTTGTATGGTCAGTGTACAAAGTTTCTTAACTTTGTAAGAAGCTGCCTTATTGTTTTGCCAAGTGGCTGCCATATTTTGTATTCCCACCAACAATGTAGGAGAGAGCCCTCCACAAACTCGGCAATAGTGGGTATCGTGTCTCAATTTCTGTACGTATCTCAACTTGGACAAGTGCAAGTTTGTGAACCATGCTTTGAGCAGGACTGTTCCAGGCCTTTCACAAGAATACGCCCATGATCCCAAATATCCCAAATGTAATCAGAAAACAGCTAGGCACTCTGGTTATCCCCCACCAGAACAACGGGATCTAACAGAAAGCTCCCCCTGGGTCAAGCAGATGAAAATAAGGCAAGTCTAGTTCTGCAGCTTTTTATGGATTCTTTTAATGCCAAAGCTGGGGTGTACTTTTTGCTTGAGAAACACTTTGAATTTTCTTTCTTTTCTAAATGGTGGAAAATAAACATATCTGTTTTTTTTTTTTTTTTTAATTTTTTTTTTTCCAACGTTTTTATTTATTTTTGGGACAGAGAGAGACAGAGCATGAACGGGGGAGGGGCAGAGAGAGAGGGAGACACAGAATCGGAAACAGGCTCCAGGCTCTGAGCCATCAGCCCAGAGCCCGACGCGGGGCTCGAACTCACGGACCGCGAGATCGTGACCTGGCTGAAGTCGGACGCTTAACCGACTGCGCCACCCAGGCGCCCCAAACATATCTGTTTTTTAAAATGAATCCTGATCTAGCTCCAGCATGCCTTGTGGTCTCAGCAGCAAGTCCATTAGCATCTTTCTGGCCTCTTTCACAGTGCTTGCATTGACCTTGGAAGAGCCAGACTATAATGGGAAGATGAACAGCTAGCTAGACTCCGGAACAGAGGCAGTGATACATGTGCTTAAATGCGGGTGGATGGAGTCACAGAGATGCAACTTGAGCCAGAGCTGGGGGAAAAAAAAAAAAAAATCAAGTTGAGCCCTAATTAGGAGCTATGGAGGATAGAACATTGCCGGAGGGCATTGCTGAACCAACTTTTCTAACTCAGGTAAGTTTCTTAACGTTTGGTGGGAGGAAGAAGGAAACACACCACTGATCTGAAATGTCAGGAGAGCCTGTTAGCTGTTTTATTTTCTGCCCCTTTGGAAGGTAAATTTGAGTCATTGCACAGGTGAACCAGGTGCCACACAATTATTTGTGTATTTTTAAATCTGGACTCAACAGCCCCAAGGGTAGTTTCATACAGCTGCTTATCTGTGCTTGAAGAATGTATTAGAGTAAAATATTCAGAAATGCATTAAACATACTTATCTCTAATTACTTGTAGAGAGTGGGCTAGCCCTGAGTGGGGTCATTTTGCTAAATACTGCAGAAGAAATTCCATTAAAAGATTAATTCACTAAGGAAGAGTGTGCTATTCTTAGAATAAAAGTAGTCATAATGTATAGGAGATACTGCTGAGACAAAGCTGCCGCTGCTGCTAATGGGTTATTTTTGGCAACGTATTTTGGAAAGAGGTGCAATTATTGAAGACACATGAAGAATTACACCTGCATTAAAACAGAGCACACTTTTTTTTTTTTTTTACAAAATATAAAGTTTGGGGAAAGTTTATGGTGAAGAGTATTCTGGGTAAGAGAAAGCCGTGAGGATAAAAACATACTATCATTTTGATTAGAAACTCTTCCCTTTCTTTGCTGTAATTAGCCATAGGTTACAATGGTTGCAAGGATTAAAATGTAGTTATCTTTTAAGTAAAAATACTTGGTAAAAAAAAAAATCCAAGCTTACAAATAATGAGGTAAAGAACTGTAGGATGTTTTACATATTTTATATACATTACAAATTTATTGCATGTTCAGTGGGTTGGCGAGTATGAAGTCCTCCTTAAAGGGTTGATTCCAATGAAATACATCATTTAAGTATAGAAATAATTACTTAGACCTTTGGGTTAAGAAAGCTGCTAGGTAGCGAGATACCTGATACCTGATTTATCACCCCCCCCCCCATATACAAACTTTCTAAAACGATTTGTGAAATCAGTTATAAATTGCAGCTGCCCTGGGGATGAAACACATTGGTCAACTGTCTGTCTCACTCCAGGAGAAGTTTTATTAACTAAGTGTCTAAGAGGCTCCTGATCAGGATGCTGTAAGAATGTTTCCATGTATCCCAGGCTCCAGAGATACGGGGTTCTCACAGGTGACCCACCATTGGTTACGTCTCTACAGAATGCGACAGCTCTGCGAGGCAGTGAAGCCCATTTCGCCCCAATCCCTACCTCTCTGCTTGTACTCCGGGGCGGCAATATCAGTAATGGAATGCTGTGAGGGCAAGTGGGAGCACTGGTTCACTGCAGCCAGGAGCGGAAAGGGAGTACAGGTGTAAAACCAGGGAAGGTGGGGAGAGTGGGAGTCGCCAGAGGTCTTCGTTTCTATAAATACTTTTAGCAAGCAATGAACTATAAACGACCTCAAATTATTCTGGAAGAGCGAACCTTCTAACTGGTTCAACAATTAAGTAGCAGATCTTAGCGGATGTCATAACTTGGTATCTCAATAGGTGGTTAGCCATTTGGGAAAAAGAATAGTTTAGATCCTCATCTCATCTCATACATCAAAATAAATTCCAGATGAACTAAAGAACTGGATGTAAATGATTAACCTATAAAGAATTATCTGAGTTTGGGATGGGGGAGGGCTTTTCAGCTACAAAAATCAATGGAAAAATATTTAAAAAGTGAAATTTATAGTAGATTTGACCACAGAAAACACATGTTACTCTGTGTATGTATTTGACAACCACTACAAACAAAAGTATAAAATGAGTGAATATTTACAAAATTATTAAAGAGGTGAGCTCATTGTTCTAACAAGAACCTCTCTCCCCAAATTAATGTAAAATGAGCAAAGGACATGAAAAGGCAATTCATAAATTTAACATTTTATGTAAATAGCAAATAATAAATTAAAATGCCCAGCCTCCTTAGGAACTAACCAAATCTAAATGAAAACAAGATTGTTTCTTTTGAATTATTAAAAGGCAAAGAGTTTTTTTAAAAGATGATACACAAATGTCACTTGATAAAGACTCTGTAATCATTGGATAGAGCCATTTGGGATATTTGTCAAATTTTACTTTGCTTTGGTAAATTTTCCTCCATATACTAATGAACTAGTCAGAAATGGAAGGATTCATATATCAAGATATTATTCATCACTTTATCAAAAGTTTGAAATGACCCCAATGCCCCAACACTTAGAGAAATCTTACATAAATGATAGCCAAAAAAATGTTTTAGCTATTTATCTTTTTCTCTAATTAATTTAATTTTCCAAATTGTTGATGGGTACATGAAACTGTAATCAACATGAGGCATATTCGGAGAACAATGAGCTTTTTGAGGTGTAACAAATACTTTATTCTAGTTCAAAATGAAAACAGTTTATTTTTCTGATTATCAAAATAAAATACAGAATTAAAATAAAAAAAAAAAACAGAGGAACACAGAAAACCCAAACAAAAAAGCAAACGGGAATAAAATAACACCAGCCGTCAGAGATAAACAGTGCTAAGTCAATGAATACCTTTCCATATAGTCTTCTCTGCATGCACACAGGCACACACTCCACACAGACTTATGCAATATTATTTTCATGGACTAGAGCATGCTTAAGCTGAATTTCTTTCTTTTTTAAAAAAAAAAATTGAATTAATTTTTTTAATGTTTATTTATTTCTGAGAGAGAGAGAGAGAGAGAGCGCCAGAGTATGATCAGGGGAGAGGCAGAGAGAGCAGGAGACACAGAATCCGAAGCAGGCTCCTGGCTCCAAACTGTCAGCACAGAACCTGACATGGGGCTCAAACTCACGAGCCGTGAGATCATGACCTGAACCGAAGTTGGCTGCTTAACCGACCGAGCCACCCAGGTGCCCCAAGCTGAGTTTATTTCTTGTCATTCAAGGTATTTATAGACATCTTTCCAAGTCAAAATTATACACCCCAGTCATCATTTTTAATGATTGCGTAGGATTCTTTGCCTATTTGCCCCCCAATTTAGTTAACTGTTGTCCCATTGGTGGATATTTTTCTCAGTTAGACAGGGCAGGGCAAATGCAGCTGCGAGTTAGTTTTTTTAGGGGAGATCCCTTAGTACAAAGATGAGAATGCCTTGCATACAGGTAATAAGCTCTTGGAACATAGGCGCCAAGCACTCTGGGCAGGGGGTTGTCTGACATTACCAACTTTCAGCTTTCAGCAATCCTTGAAGAAACAGGATTCAAGCTGCCCGAGGAAAGAGAGCCCTTGTTCCTTCTGGAAGATGAATTTGCCTGGCCCCAACGAGCCCACTCTGGGCAACCTGAGCTCACAGGGTCACTGACCAGACAATCCTGCCTGTCTCTCCCCACAAGGGCATTGTCCTGAAGATTTGGAGGAAGATGCCATCTCTCATAAAGATCTACTTCTGGAAAAATTTAAAACTACTGAAGGGCCACTCCCGGAGCTAAAGGGCTGAGCTTGTCGTTTTTCTTTCTTTCCAGTCTGGAGTTATGTTGCAAGGAACTCCATGGTCTGTCCCATCAGGCTTGGTTGAACCTGGTTTTCAAATTACTTCCTGCAAAATTCTGTTTTGCATGTTGGAAGCTTACTTTTAACTCTTACTTTCCCATTGCATTTCTGCTGTTCGATTTGAGCTCTTCCCAGCTCCTGCCCAGGGTCCTTAAGTAGGGAGAATGTGGCATAATGCAGAAATGAACAAAGGAACACACATGGACGTTAAAAAAAGAAAAAAAAAAAAAAAACCTTTTTGCATGGCATCCACACATCATTTCACATCCTTTAAATAATAAACTTGCAAGATATTTTAAAGTAATTGCTATCATTATACAGCATTTAAGTAACAGTAGAGTTATCTAAAACTAACCCCAAATAGGACTTCCAATTTTATTCTGCTTAAAAAATTATAATGACTTCCCAAGGCCTACAGTGTAAAGGACCAATCTCTTATCCTGAGGGGTAAAAAGCTGTTTATAATCTGACCCAGCTACATTTCTTCCCTCATTCTCTACCATCCCTTATTACTTACACTATAGAAAAACGTTACCATAATAAACTTCTCATCTTTCCCTCAAATGGCTCATGATGTTTTATCACTTTGTGACTCAGCTGAAGTTTCTGCCTTTACCTAGGGTAGAGGCTTCTCAACTCTGCCCGTTAACATCACCTGGAGAACAGTGAAACATTTTTACTTATTTATATTTCGAATTTTTAAAATTTTAAGTGATCTTAGGTTTATAAGAGTTATGAAGATAGTACATCAAGTCCCTATATGCCCTTCACTAACCCCCCCAGGCGTTAACATCTTACATTGCTGTGTTATATTTATCAAAACTAAAAAATCAACAGTGCCAATTTAATAACTCAATATCGACCTCATTTGGATTTCACCCGTTGTCTGCTAATGTCCTTTGTCTGTTCAAAGATCCAAACTAGGAAATCACATCATATTTATGTGATATGTCTCCTTTGTCTCCTTCAATCTGTGAAAACCTCTTTCTCTGTTTTTTTGGAGCCTGAGCCTTTTCTAAGTTTATTTATTTACTTATTTATTTATTGGGGGAGAGAGAGAGAGTGGTAGAGAGAGAGAGAGAGAGAGAGAGAGAGAGAGAGAGAATCCTAAGCAGGCTCCATGTTGTCGGTGCAGAGCCTAATGCAGGGCTCAAAGTCCCAAACCATGAGATCATGACCAGGAGTCAGTCACTTAACTGACAGAGACACCTAGGCTTCTCTGAAGTGTGACATTTCTAAAAAGCACTAGTCATGTATTTTTTAGAAAGTTCCTCGGGTTTGTTTGATATTTTCTCAGCATTAAACTGGGGTTATGGATTTGAAGGAAGGATATCATAGAGGTTGTATGCCCTCTTGTTGTTTCCTATGAGGGGACGCAGGATACAGCAACATAACTTATTTCTGGTGATGTTAACCTTGATCGCTTATTCAAGGTTTCTCCACTGTGAAGTTACTGTTTTTCCCTTTCTATACCTATTAGTCAGAAAGTCACTAAGGCCAGCCTGTACTCAAGGGAAGGGAATTAAGCCTCACTTTTTGGAAGCAAAAGTACATTAAAAATGTGGAGATAAGTTAAAACCACCACAGTAACTAAAAAATATTTTGAGGGAGATACTTGGAGGCTATACAAACATCCCATTTTCTGTAAAGTTTTGCCCTTGATTTTAACATTCATCTATAGGTCTTGCCTCTAGCAATTGTCACTCTGATGTTCTCCAGGTGATTTTCTGTATCCCTCATTTCTTCTATATTTATTAATTGGACTTTTTTCATGTAAGGAAGATTTTCCCCTTCTCCCCACTTATTTAACTATGCAACTCTGTATTTATCAGTATGAACTTGTGGGTATTTATTTTATGTTTCGGGTTATAATCTAAAATCATCTTTGTTTTTTTGCTCAAATTATTCCAGTTTTGGCCACTGGGGAATCCTGCAGGCTGGCCCCTATGTCCTTTTGATAGGCTCCCCTCATCACCCCCGTCCTTCACTTTTTTTGGTGTTTTTAGACAACACTTTCTTATTCTGATACTACAAATATGCACCGGGTCTATCTTACATTTTCCCTGCTTCAGAATTCGTCATTTCTCTGGAAAGCTCTGCTTCTTTTTATTGGATAATGGTGTTTAGAACCTAAGGTCCCATGTTAGGTGTATTCATTATTACTGGGCCGTCATTGCTTCTAGGCCCTCTCAGTGGACAGGACTAGGAAACAGATACACAATAACTGAAGAATACACATATACCCATATTTCTGTATCTTCCCACCTGTGAATATATGAAACGAAACACAAATTCATACTAACACCTTCAACTCTAATCCACCACCACAGGCCTCGTTTTTGCCTTCCCTGAGGAACATTTTTAAATGTCCTTGTCCGGGCCGCAACCCAAGTCAATTAAATCAGAAACTCTGGAGGTTCTGCCCCCACTGTTTTTGTTGTTGTTGTTTGTTCGTTCGTTTGTTTTTTAAACTCCCCAGGTAAATTTAAGGTTCAGCCAGGGTTGGCAACTACTGGCCTACAGTGGTCTTTCCCAGTTTATCCTTTTGACTAGGACCTACTCAATGACCTAGTGCCTCTATTCAGTCTTCCAGCGTCCCAGGCCATAACGTCCTTCCTCCCTCAAGCTCAGATCGATGCTTTGTTCCTGTTTGTGGTCTAGGCCTTCCTTCATTGACTATACCTACCTTTTTACTTTTTATTTATTTAAAAAATTTTTTAAATGTTTATTGATTTTTGAGGGACAGAGAGAGAATACAAGCTAGGGAAGGGCAGAGAGAGCGAGACACAGAATCTGAAGCAGGCTCCAGGCTCTGAGCTGTCAGCACAGAGCCTAATGTGGGGCTCGAACTCACGAACCGTGAGATCGTGACCTGAGCCAAAGTCCGAGGCTTAACCAACTGAGCCACCCAGGTGCCCCAACTATGCTTACCTCTTTAGATGTTGGTCTTATTCAACAGTCAATGAGCCCCTCACCTGCAGCTGACAGTATCATTATCTGCCCCCCTTCATAGTTATCAGACCAAGAGAACAAATATTGGCACTATCAGCCCTAGAAGGGAGACCTCGCGGCAGCCCATGAACAGGTCAACCTCACCCCTGGACCCTTTTCAGAGACTAAACGGATATAGGGAGAAGGGCTGGAGTATCTAGTGATTCTGCTGGGGAGGAAAGGGAGTGGGAAGAAGCTCAAAATCAGGGATATGATTGTAAGGGACCCTATTGTAAGAGTAAGTCATACCTTCAGTCTTATCTGACCTGGGAAGCTTGGGTTACAGAAATAAAAACTACGCACATGCCTGCAGATATAGAGAAATATAAAGAGTCATTATATCAAGGAGAAAGAGCTAAATGTGTATTCTTGCAGTTGTTAAGGTTATAAAACTCTTTTGATGAAAAATATTATTTTCATATTTTTTTAAATAAAAGTTTCAACATCTACTCCCAACGAAATGAATGTGTAATAAAACTCTCAGAAGTGGTGGGGTGCCTGGGTGGCTCAGTAGGTCAAGCGTCTGACTCTTGATTTCGGCTCGGGTCATGATCTCATGGTCATGAGATTGAGCCCCACATAGGGCTGGCCCTGAGCATGGAGCCTGCTTGGGATTCTCTCTCTCTCTGCTCCTCCTCCCCTGCCAATAAATAAACATTTAAAAATGTCTCAGAAGTGGCATCAGCCACACCCTATTTTGCCTCTAGGAGTCAAGGAAGGAGGAACTAATGGGCAGAAAAAAGAATAATTTTAAAATGAGTGATTGATGTATCCAAGTTATTAGTTTAAAAAAGATTAGTTATCAAGGGAAATATAATTTAATAGAAAATTAGGATAATGACAGCGTCCACTATGAGTATACTACTCAAGGACTTGCTTGTTTGGGAAATTGAGTGGTGCTGCTCAAACCACTTCTGAGTCCGTGGTTGCTAGAACAAAATCAAGAACAAAGTGGGGAAAAGAAGTGCATACATAGCGCATTTCTAAAAAGAGAGCAACATATTATGACGACATGTGAGGTCTTTTTTGTTATTGTGACACTGACAACACATTTTTAAAAAATTTAATTTATTTTGAGGGAGCGAGTGAGCAGGGGCGGGGCAGAGAGAGAGGGAGAGAGAGAGAGAGAGAGAGAGAGAGAGAGAGAGAATCCCAAGCAGGCTCCATGCTCAGTGCAGAGCCCTACACGGGACTTGATCTCATGACGGTGAGATCCTGACCTGAGCCCAAATCCAGAGCTAGTCGCTTAACCAACTGAGCCACCCAGGCGCCCCCTGACAGCAAAGTTTTAATCAAGATTGACACAGGCGTTTCTCCTCACAGCCCACGCCTTCAGCACAGAAGCTACTGGCTAAATATTATCTCAAGACAAGGGTAGAATTGTAATGGTAGTTGAGTGGGGTGGGAGATTGTCTCGAGGATTCCTTCCATGTACTTCCTCCTCTTTCAGTCTTCCTCTCTCTCCCTGATTCCCATTGCATTGCCCCTGTGGAAAACCATTTGACTTCATAAATATAGGGAGTACTTGAAAATTTAAAGAGATCTTATAGGGGAAAGGCAACATTTCACCCAAAGGAAGGAACAGTCAGCAGCAGGTCATGAAGCATGGGGAGAAGGCTAGTGGGGGAACTGTTTCTTGGTGAGGGGTCTTTCCTTGAATCATGCCCACCATCACCACCATCAACCTGGTTCTCAGAGTGGAGTCAAAGAAAAGTTCAAAGTGGCATGGACTAGGGAGACCTTCATGAATGGTTTACAGACACATAACATTGTAGGAAATCTTACTTGAATTGTTGATAGAAACCTCCCGCTGGAAATGCATGATTTCTTCAGAATCTGTATTTGGAATTACACCGTTGTGCTTACAAGCCATTCCCTGGTTATATATGCAGAGTAATCGATATTTAAAAGAATAATAATTTAAAAAAACAGACAAAGGAAAAGCCTGTGCCTTGTCAAGTGCCTCTATTTTGTGCATGCTTAATGTTCTTTAGTGGGAATTTAGCCACACCCCAAGGTTAGGAGCTGTATGGGATTTATCTCAGATTTCCTCAGTCACCACACAGTGTCTGGTCAGAACAAACTGTTATTGAATGAATTTTTAACATTTAAGACCCTAGGAGCAGGTTTTAAGTGAGGGCTAAGTTTCTTATCCTGTTTTTCATGTGTTGGGGAGCTGAGACCCAGAGAGAGTAACTCACTTGTTTCAACCTATTGGAAAAGCAGTGACAACACTGGGAACTAAATACTTAATTTCTACCCCTGGTCATTCACTTGTAGGAAATGATTAGCCTGATTTTCCTTTCTGGTAGGCTTGGATCTCATCTGCGGCCATCTTTTCCCTTAGGCACGGTGCCGGGGGGCTTGTGACGCTTTGAGGCCCCCCCCCCCCCCGCCAAAGAACTTTTTAAGCCCTTTTAAAATCTGAAGAAAATGCAAGAAATAAAGTTTACAATTTACATTTAATTAAAATATCATTTAATTTTAATTTCTAATTTCAAATTAAATTTAAATAAGAGACATTTTAAGTTTCTTTTTTTTTTTCAACGTTTATTTATTTTTGGGACAGAGAGAGACAGAGCATGAACAGGGGAGGGGCAGAGAGAGAGGGAGACACAGAATCGGAAACAGGCTCCAGGCTCCGAGCCATCAGCCCAGAGCCTGACGCGGGGCTCGAACTCACGGACCGCGAGATCGTGACCTGGCTGAAGTCGGACGCTTAACCGACTGCGCCACCCAGGCGCCCCGAGACATTTTAAGTTTCTTTTAAAATCTGAAGAAAAAAGTTCTATCGACACAGTCATAAAGTGTCATCTTTAACAATTTTTTTAATGGAGGAGGGGGCCCCACGAGAGTCATAACGCAACCTCCATGGCTGCTCCCTCCCACCACAAAAGCAAGGAAACACACTGGTGGAGTTCTCTCCAGGACAACAGAAACCACCATCAGTGTAAGACAGGAGCAAAATTTTCCAAAGAATGTTTTTCAATAATAACTTTTCAACAACCCCCCTTTTAAAGTTAGGCTCATGGAGGTCTAATTTACATACAGAAAAATTCACTCTATTTACTCTACAGCTGTTATGAGTCTTGACAAATGCATATAGTTGTAAACCCATCACCACTTGTCAAGATAAAGTATATTTCTACCAGCCTCTAATGTTTGCCTAAAAAACCCTAGGAATAGAATTGCCTTTCTCAGAGCAAGAGAGTTAGTGGTGGGGAGCTACAGTCCAAGGGTGTGGACTTAAGACACCTGAAGTTCGAGATACTTACTAGACATCCAAAGAGGAGTACTGAGTAGGCAGTTGGATAAACACGTCTGGAGTTTAGGGGAGAGGTCTTGGGTGGGAGATGTACACTTAGTACTGATCAAGATGTAGAAGATATTTGAGGACGCAAGATGGGAGTGAGTATAGTTATAGAAAAGAAGAATCTCAGAGACTGATCCTAAGCCCACAAGTGTTTAGAAGGACCAGCCAAGAAGATGCAAATAGTGGACTTTAATTCATAGGGCTCTTAATTCATGGGTCTTAAGGGATAAATGAACACATGGAAAGTACTTAGAACAAGCACCTAGGAAGTGCTTAGTAAATGAGAGCCTTATTTTTTTATTTATTTAACAATGTGATCCCCTAAGGGTATGAGTGAGACCTAAAGTTATATTTAATTATAAGATTTATTTATTTTTATTTTTTTAATTTTATTTATTCTTTTTAAAAACATTTTTTTAATGTTTATTTTTGAGAGAGAGAGAGAGAGAGAGAGAGAGAGAGAGACAGAGTGTGAACAGGGGAGAGGCAGAGAGAGAGGGAGACCAGAATCCCAAGCAGGCTCCAGGCTCTGAGCTGTCAGCACAGAGCCTGACGTGGGGCTTGAACTCACAAATCGTGAGATCATGACCTGAGCCGAAGCCAGACACTCAACTGACTGAGCCACCCAGGCGCCCCAATTACAAGATTTATTAATTCTACAAATATGTATTACGTGTCCACTGTCCACTAAACATCGACTTGGGTGCTGGGTAAATGACGGTGACAAAGTGGACAAAATTCTTTGCCCTCTAGTGAGATGATAGGTGGGAGGGACAGACAACCAACAAAATGGAAACAGTAAAGTATAGATTATGTCAGAGGGAGAGGAGACCCTCCACCGAAAATAAATTGCCGGGGGCAGGGAAAAGTGGAAGCATTTTAAATCTGGTGGTGTTCCTGGAAGGTGTTACTGATACGGTGACGTTTGGAGGTGAGGGAGAGCAAATGGGGAAACAGAATTTCTAGCAGAGGGAAAGCAGAGGCCCTGATGTGGGAGCCTGTTTGAGGTGCCCGAGGAGCCAGAGTGACCTGGAACAGCATGAGTACAGGGGAAGAACAGAAGGCCGAGAGGGCAGGGTGGGGGCATTGGGCATCACGTGGGGCCTTATAAGTCATGTTCATGACTTCGTCTCTTATTCTCAGTGAGTTAGGAGTCAGTGGAGGCTGAGCTGCCCTCCATTCTCTTCCCATTTTATAAGCATTTTTGTCGTATGCCAGATTTTCCTGTGAGGACACACTGAAAGCTGAATGCTAGTTATAGCCAAGGTCTCTAAAAGCAGTAGAGTACAATTGGGAATGACTTGGCATTAAGAACTTTAAACTTCCTTCATTCCTTCATTTATTGATCACAGGAAGTAAAAACAGCCGCCCTTACAGCACCGATTCAAGCAGCAGCACCAAGATGAAATGCTTAGTATTTACGTAACAGTCATAGCGCCACGTCCTGGATTAGTATCAATTCAAAGAATTACTGTCTGTGTAGGACCCAAGGGCCTCCTCTTACAGCGGAGGAAACTGAAGCCAGAAATGTTAGGCGCCTTCCCCAAGGTCAGATGCTGCAGAAAGTGATGCTGGTATTTTCTTTGCAGCCGAGGGGTCTACAAAGCACTGGAAGCCTCCTGTTTTCTTTTTGTACCTCCATTAGCATCAGATACAATGTTGGGTCAAATAATACGGCTCAACTACAAAAGGGCAGGCAGATTCTCATGATGCTCTGCTATTAAATAGAAAAGCCGATGGTGAACAGGCCATCCCTTCCCCCCTTCCCTTTGCCTGTATCAAATACAGAAAGTGGTCTTTGTAGGAATTCAACCCATTGTCACTGCCACGCTGACCCACTCAGCTGGGCAGCTGCTTGCAACTCAAGGAGTCTGCCACGGAACCGCCAACAGTAGGGAGAAGCTGGCCAGCCTGGGACAGGGGATTTAATTCACTGGCTTCCTTTGTTATATCCTGAAAACGAAAAGATTTGAAGAGACGATCTCTGAGATCTCTTTTGGCTTGGAAATTTTGTGATTCTGACGGGAGAGTTGCTGGAGATTTTGTGCACATCAGAGACACAAGACGGACAAAATGTGCCCCCTCTCTTCTTGCTTTCTTTTTTTTTTAAGCTTATTTGTTTATTTTGAGAAAGACACAGATAGCACGGGTGGGGGAGGGGCAGAAGAGAGGGAGAGACAGAGAATTCCACGTAGGCTACATGCTGTCAGCACAGAGTCCTATGCGAGGCTTGAACCCACAAAGCCAGGAGATCATGACCTGAGCCGAAACAAAGAGTCGGTCGCTTAACCGACTGAGCCACCAAGGCGCCCCTATTCTTGCTTTTTTTTTTTTCTCTGTGGCTAACACTGGTACCAGAAATGTGAGTAACCTGTGTTAAAAAAAAAAAAAAAAACCCTTTCTGTTTCTAATTAACTTCTTTCCTTTCTAATGTCTTTTGTTTCCTCTGATTCACAGTCAACTTTGGGTTTCTGTAAACTTAAAGGCTTGAGTCAAGCTTTCTTGTAACTTTTCAGGGGGAGGGCATGGGAAGGAAAAAGAAAAAGAAAGGCTCTTGTTTCCACACACGCCAGCCCGGAGCAGCATCTGGCCTGATTTGGACAAAGCAAATGAAAGGGGGGAAAGGAGTTCTCACTCACTGGAAGAAAACAGAAACGGCAAAGCACAGAAGGTTCCCTCTGGCCAGCCTCCCCATTGTGTTTCCCCCCCTTTGCCGTCTCCCAAGGGCTAGATACCCGACACTCTCTTGTACCAAGGTTCTCACGACATTGACAGTTTAGTGGGAACCCACGTCCCAGCCCCGGGGGGATCTCCTACTGCCTTCCCATGGACTGTCCATCCCGTAGTCCGGGAGGGTATGTCGGCACGCAAGCGGAACAAGGGAAGGCCATGACAGCAGGTGCCAGGTGACATGCCTGCTCTGAGGCCCCCAGTGGCCAGGCTTGGCCAGCCCGGCTGTGAAACCAAAGACCAGCCCAGCCGTGCACACAGACTCTCAGCCTCCTGGCTTCATTACTATGCAATCAGGGCTCTGCCCGGCCCCGCACGGGGGCTGCTGCAAGCACTGCTCTGGGGACTGTCTCTTTGTCAAGTGGGGCTGGAAGGATGGACACCAGGGGCCTTGGCTCTCTCCTCGCTTCTCCTTTCCCCTTTGTCTTCTTTTTCAGCTCTCTCTCTTTCTCCTCCTTTTCTCTATCATATTTTCCTTTCTTTTTCTCTACTCTTTCCCTCTTTCCTAACCCCTCTCCCTCATCCCCCTCTCCATTCCCCCATGTCTCCCATCTGTCGCTTTTCTTCCCCTGCTCTCTCTCTGCCACTTTGGCATTTGGAAGGTTTACCTGATGGTTGCTCAAGAGCTGCTGACGTACCGGGTGTCCAGGTAGATGCACCCGTCTCCCTCGATGCTCAACATAAACACGCAATTGTCACCTAGAGGATTGGGAAAGGGGCAGGACATTTTCTTCATGCTCATTCCTGCAAAGACTTTCTTTGGACTTCATGAGTCAGTTGGATTATTGTCTTTGGATTCTCTCTCCTTCTTCCTGATACCCTAGCGAGACACTGGAAAGCTTTGTTTCAAATACCATAGTTAATCTGAAATGAGACATTGCGGGATCATTAAGAAATCAGGACTGGATTTCACAGGGATTAGGCAAAGGAAGTTACCCACTAACCTCCATTTCATTACATACCAAAGTCCTCTCTGAGACCCTTCTCATCACTTGGGTAGGGACTTCCAGAAAACTGGTGTTTAATCCCTCAGCACCTCATTCAGAGAGATTATAATACCTACACCTCAGGTTTGTGAGGATTAAGCAAGACAATGAGGAACCTTATCTTGCCCCGCACAGTGTGGGCTGTATAGCCAGTGAGCAATACCTTGACCTTCTTGTCCCCTTTCTGCCCTTGACGCTGGGGAGAAACTTGGGCTGCAGACCTTACTCCAGAAAACCACCAGGTGGCACTAATTTAGAGAACCTGTCCTCGACCATGTAAAAGCACTTGGGAATTTACTACCATGCCATTTCCTCAATATTTACCTGAGACTGGGAGAAAGATAGGGGAAGCGAGTTAATGTTTGAGCAGAAAGGGGAGGGCTTTATTTTTGTTTCACATATTGAAGTCACGAGATACCGTCCTTTCCTCTGTAAACCAAGAGACTTTGAGGGCTGTGTCCATGGAACAGGTGAAGGCACCCGGCTGTCCAGAGATACATAAAACCTGGGAAGACACTGGCACCACACCCACTTACCTTCCACCTGTCCAAGGTGTCTTCTCCCTGAGTTGCAGAGGGAGGGTAAGAGGGAACAGAGCTCAGGGCTTCTGAGAGGTTTGGAGTACGAGGGGAGATACTCATCATTGCTGTTTTTCACTCTGATAATCTGAGGATAAAGCTACTTATGGGACATGAGCACTTTTTAGGTTCCAGGTTAATTCTCCAAGACAGTGAACGGCTTGTCACTGGGAGGAGTCAGGCAGGCGTTAAATAACGACCTGTGTAGACGCTGGGGGTGGGTGGGTAGGGGTCCTATACTGAGCAAGAGGGTCTCCCAGGTGACCCTGAGAATTCCTTCTGATGGCGCCTGCTTCTCGAAAACATGAAAGACTGGACTAGGTGTGGCAGGCTGCCTGGCCTTCCTTACCCACATCCTGCCCACTTTGTCTGAGTCTGAAGCTGCAGGAGGGTACTGGGAATGAGGCAGCAACCATTTAAGGCAAGATGTAAACGTTCTTGCCTCTCAGGCCCAAACCTTTGCAGATTTCACCTCCTCTGTGTCGGGGTGGAGGAGGAGAGGAGAGCTTGGCCTTTACTGAGGGGTCCACTGAGGGGAAAAACTAAAAGGGAGCCAAACTGGGAACTTGTCACTCTGAGAATGTGATGCCGTTGTGACCATTTAAGTAAATATTTGCAATTGACTCAGGCTAGGAGCATGAAGTACCTCTTCTGCTGAGATGGGAGGTGGGGGGGGGGGGCATGTCTCACGGTGCCAGCACACGAATAATCAAAGTGCTTCTTTTCTTCACTGTTATCCTCACCATTATATTGATTTTCATTGTCCCGAAAGCTTGCTTAGTAGTCAGTAACACATTTTCTAGAATGTTAAGGAGCTTGAAGACAAACAGTCCAGATTTGAATCTTGGGCCACTGGCCTTGGGTAACTGACGTGGGTAATCTTGCCAAACCTCCGTTCCTTCATCTGGTTAGATGCCTCACCGAGCACCTGTAAGAAGTTGATGAAATCATGTAAAAGACCTCAGTCCAGTGCCTGGCACAGACCTATTAGTGTCACATTATCATGATGTAGGAAACTTCTTTTGCGGTTCTGCAATATTTCAAAAGGAGGCTTAGGGAATATACCAGGCCATGAACATGTGAATTCATGTGCACGCTTTCTTATAGAGGTCAATTCACTATTGATCTTGAAAGGCAATTTGCAAAGTGGAGACAAGAAATTGTACAGTGAGATTAAAACAGACTCAACTGACAAAGTACTGACATAGCTAGAAGCTAAAGCATGCACAAGAAGAGACGGATGAGCTGCTATCTCGTGGCAAGAGGAAGCAGCAAAACCCAAGGCAGGCAAATTTGCTTTACAACCATCGCATGCTCCGTAGCCATGCTCCACGTGAAAATGTATGTTGAACAGGCCCTTGGCTACTGCAATATCTGAGACAGTTGGAACCAATGACAGCAAACTTACTCAGATTAGCAGTCCAATAATTCTTTGAGAAAAACGAGCCGATTTTCAGTCCATTTTTGCATTTGTTTCCACAACAAAATACAATCTTATTTTGGCAGATGTCACGCAATGCTTTGGAAACTTGAGGTCGTGCTTTTCATCTTCTGGTCCAACCAAAGGCAACGTCGGAGGATACTTGCTGATGGCCAACCTCCAAATGGTTTTCTGTCATTCAGACTCACTAATAAAGTGATTTCCCATGTTGCCTAGAGAAGCACGACCTATTTGATTTTTAATGTGCATAATTTTTTTCACTGTCAAAATGTTTCATAGACTCCCATGCGACGTGGGTGGTTTTTGACTTCCTGGAGACTCGATTTCCTTTCACAAAAGCATTTCTTTCCCAATTTTGGCCCCTATGCCCAGAGGGGAGGCAAGGGGCACACGAGACTGGGCACAGCCAGTCTCATTATCCCTGTCCTCCGGTCACGTAGATCGTGACCAGAGTTGGCTCAGAGATGGCCAGACCACCTAGTCACAGCACGGAGGTGGTAAGAGATCTTTGCTGGGTATTCTGGCTAAGATTCCCCCTGCCTTCTGCTGGACTGGGTGTCGAGAGAGATGAGGGCCTGAAGCTCTGGAGCCCCTCCTGGAGCCTCACAAAGGAGCACCTCTGTAGAAGCTGAGGCCAGACAGGAAGACTGGTTCCCGGTGGCATCACTGGAGCCATCTCTTTCCCTTGACTTTTCATTTGAGTGAGACAATAACTTTTTCATGTGTTAATCCTGTTTGCATTGGAGTCCCTACCACTCGCCACCAAGAAATCAATGCTTACCACAGGCATTGTTGTGTAGATTAATGGGCTAATCCAGGGGGAAGCACTTAGGACAGTGCCTAGCCTAGGAACGCACAATGAGTCTTATCTGTAGCGGCAGCACCAAGAGTCACTAACACGGTGGACTAGGATGCTCCAGGAAATCTTCGTGAAGGGTCTGGTGGTTTGGGAGGGACAGAGAAACATGGAGAAGAGGGAGACAAAGGAATGAGAATTTCAGGTAGCGGGAGTAAAGGGAGGAATGTATAATGCATATTGGAGGCACACTGAGAAGAAACCAACCAAGAGGTTGGAGACTCAAGGAGGGGAAAACGGGAGATCAGCCAGCCTGGCCGGGTCTGGATGACTGCAGGTCTTAAGCTAAAGAGCTCGGGCTCTGTCCTGTAAGATAGAGAGAGATAATAACCACTTGGCTTGATGTGACAAATCAGCATGAATCTGACAAATCTCTGCCCGCAGTCAATAGTGTGGATGGAGGCCATTTCCAACTGAGGTAGCCCAGGCCTACACCAAAGCAGGGTCAAAGGGTGGAGGGGAGGGCAACAGAGCACATGGGTGCAATGTTCGTAGCACTGTGCACTCAGCTCTTCTGTTCATGACCTCCTCCTTGCAGGGGATGTATTACCAGCCTCAGAGCGCCAGATGCCTATTAGCCTTTGTCCCTGAGCAAGAAGAATGGAGATTCCCTGGCATTCGCTTTGTTTGGCTTGCCCGGTGATTATCAGTTTTCTGTTTCTGCTCCCTCACCACGCCCTCTGAGTCACCCTGTGTGCTAGAGGTGTGTGCTCCTTTACAGAGTTTTATGAGAAATGTCTTTTTCTTCTACACGTCTCATTTTAAGTCGTACATTCCATTTCTATTGCTCTCATTTACTTCTTGTGAGTTTGGAAGGTAGTCCTGGTAGAATGTTGCTCCCTAAAGCAAAGAAGCATTAAACAATTAGGCGTTAACTCGACACACAGATTGTATCAGAGCATCAAAGGTAGAACAAAGCAAAGTTTGCTTTGCACAACTGTTCCCGTGGTACTGGGGGAGAAGCCCTAGTGAGAGTCAGGGGACCTGAATTCTAGTCTCGGTTGCTTCACTAACAACCTTGTGGCCTTGGCCACGCTCCTTAATATTTCTGTCCCTGAGTTTTCTCATCTATAAGATGAAAAGGAGCTCTAAATTTATCTGAGGAGCTCTAAATTTGCTCCCAGCTCTATAATTCTCAACATCTGTGTTGTGAGCCAGCAGTGGGTACAGTTCTGTAATAGGATAAGGGAAAGGAAAAGACTTTGCTCTGCAAGGGCAATATCATTCCAGGCCATTGTTGCTTGGTTAGTTCTGTTGGTCCCATTCAAAGTAGCCTGAATAGGACAGACTACCTTACTTTCAGGAAGCACTACATTTTACTCTACTCTTAGTGGATCTGTGGATAAAATGGAGCCCCCATTACAGATTTTCCCCATAAGTAAGTAGGAGTATATAGTTTAAGGAGGCTTGTTTAGTATACCAGATGGAGGCCAGGAGGTGTCATGGTTAGAACAGTTCAAATTTCTACTCTGTTCCTGACAGCCTGGGTGACCTTGGAAAGGCACTTCACTTGCTTGAGCCTTTGTTTCCTTATGTGTAACTGCGGATAATAACACAAACCGGATGGATATATTTTAAGCGATATATATGTACATAATGTGTTTAACACACGCTGTGGACTTAGCAAGGGCTCAATAATTGATGGCTACGAGAAATAGTGGCAAAAACTGCTCATTTCTCAGGTTGTTTTCTGCAGCCTCAGTTCTTCAACCGTGGAAACGGATCTAAATTCTTACAGCTCCCATTACCGCCCCTGAAAATAACTAATCAGGAACTTAACTGATCTATGCTACACAGCGTAGTGGGCCCTTGGCATTTATCTGGGCCCAAGATTTTCTCTGATACCTAAGTTTGCACATACAAAGACGTTGAGGCAGGCTTCTATTTTTCCCATGCACTATGTCTCCTTCACATACTCTGTTTGCCTACTTCACATCACAGACCAGTTCCACCATCATTAACATTTTTCTCTTTCACTTAATGGCAGTTTCTTTTTCCATGAAGAAAAGCAATTTAAAAAGTCATTTCAGCAGAAATGCTGGGTGTGCATTAGTGAGTGGCAGGTAGCAAAGTCACGGGGGATGTGAGTGCCGGGCAGTTTCCCGGTTTGTTCAGTGGCTGTATTACTGCTCCCACACACCAGCCCGGCAGCAGACAAGTGAAATTTGTGCCCCAGTCAAGTGACAGCTTTCTGTGTGTCATGTACCATTGGGATGACTGAAGAGAAGCTGCAACTATCAATATTTAATCTGTGACTGATGAATCCATGGATGCCAACATACTCTGAGGCCGCTGTGGGGGGGGGTGGCCAGGACAGATATAACAATTCAGATGAGAGGTGATCGGTTCTCTTTCAAACCAAAAGAAAGAACCTTTGACTTAAAATGCATAGAAATCCTTGATACAACCTCGCTCCATTACTAGTTAAAACTTAGGGAATGACTGAAACATCTCCGTAAGTCCTTTCCTTTGTACCATCCTTCAAATAAAGTCATTTGGTATCTAGACCCAAAAAAACAAAAAAAAAAAAAAAGAAGGAAATAAAAAAGAAAAACAACTTAGAAAATGACCCCAAACCAAGCATACTAGTCTCAGTATTGCCAGAATGGCCAAACATATACAGTAACTACAGCCTCTTGGAGCTCTACTGTCTGGAGGAGTCAGACAGCAAGCCTATAATGAAGCAGGAAAGCAGTTCAGGTAAGGTCCCATCTCTTTGGCCCCAGCTCAGAAAAACAGCCTTTACTAAGGGGAAACCTGAGCAGCCGTCTCTCTATCGCACAATTATTACTAGATGAACAGCAGCAAGAGTCAGGATAAGGCCGGGTGGCCGGAGATGCAGCAGTGGTGTGCAAGAAAAACACATACGAGGTGTGAGAAATTTGGCAGCATCCATAATATTGCCTTGTCCATATTGTTAACTTCGTTCTTTAGAAAATTTTCTTTCTTCTGTGTCGTCTTGTTTTGAGTCTCTTAGAAGCAATAACTGTGATTGCATCTTAAAACTCAAACTCACAGTGTCTGTTACCCAATGTAGAAATCTAATTCGTTTGTATTTATTGTTGTAATTATTCAGGTTACTTTTATTTCTATCATCCTATTTAAATGCTTTTCTTTAATACCTCTCTCTTCTTTATGGTCATGTTACTCTACAAACTGTATTTTGTTTGTTTTTATCTAATCTAGCATCTTTGAATTTTAGTAGCAGTATTACTTAATTCATATCTCTTAAATTGTTAAGTTCATTATTTGAAATGATGTTTTTTGACACTGGCTCTATCAAGACAACCATTTTTTTACCCTTTTATTTCATCATATCTTCTTCTCCCTCATGTTTTATTTGTTCATGTATACTGGTATTTTGAACCTAGGATATTGCTATTAAGCTATCTTTTAATCATATATCTTCTTTTTTTTTAATGTTTATTTATTTTGAGGGAGAGGGACAGAATGTGAGTGGAGGAGGGCAGAGAGAGAGAGGGAGACACAGAATCCGAAGCAGGCTCCAGGCTCCGAGCTGTCAGCACAGAGCCTGACGTGGGGCTCAGACTCACAAACTGAGAGATCATGATTTGAGCCAAAGTCGGATGCTCAACTGACTGAGCCACCCAGGCCCTCCTAATTATATATCTTCTTTATGAAGCCTTTGTGTTTGTAACCTATTTGTACAATGGCTATTTTGATTCAATGCTATATTTCATGGGTTTTGAAGGTCACCACTAATCTCTTGATAGTAAGAGTTTCTGCTGTTGAACTCTCAATTGTGATCTCTCAGAGCATCATTTCCAAAGAATTATTTCAGTTGAGATATTTTCTGAACTCTCACATATCTATGGCTTTCCAGACCAATGACAACTTGTCTAGATATACATTTTTTTCACTGACAACCTCAAAATTCTAAGAATTCTATTGTTTATGGATATTAGTGCAACAGAAGTAAAACTCTGTGGTGAATCTGATTCACTCCTCTGTAATAACTTTTCTTCATCACGGAATCAGAAATGATATTATCCTGACTTGCATGTGCATACATCAACATATAACAGAAAAACTGAAAGTGTCTCATGTTCCCATATCCCGGACTTAAACATTGTTAATTCCTTGCTCTAATTTCCTCCAAACAGTTTTCTTTGCATATATTAGCATTATTACTAACATAATAGTTTTTTCATTTTATAACAATGGGGTTACAGAAGCATCTCATTTAATTCACCTAAATGATGATGACGATTTGAGATAATATCTTCTGTCTCTTGAATGCTATTCAAAATATGCGTTCAGTGAGTATACTGTTACTGTTTACTGCCATATATTCTCTCTATACTGTGTACTGTTCTACAGTCTCAGCCTAATGAGAACCAGAAGAGCAGATCTGATTGCACATCCTTGGTCAACGAGGGCTTATGTTCCCCATTGCGACTGCCCTTAAGCAATGAGAGTTCCACGGTCTCTCACAGGTTGTTATGCAGTACATGTCATTTGTGCTCTTGTGGTTTTTCTTTCTACTTTTGTTTTGAATTCTGGAAGAAACTTTAACCTCCTATTGGCTAGCCAAGGGTTTACTGGTGCCTAATACTTGCAGTCCGTGCCTAAACACTTGCCGGCCTCCACAGCGCTGCACCTGGCCCAAAGGAACAAAAGAAGAGAATCATGCTAGAACTTAAAATGAAAGCGTTGAACTTCCATGGTACTTGTAACAGCAAGGGTCTGGGAAACAGGGGATAAAGATTAACACGTGATTGGTGACTGTGGGAACTCCTTGACATGATGAAGGTCATCATAAATAATACCTCAGCCTGGAAGGATGGGCCTACGGTGACATCAACGGCAGCTGGAATCATGCAACTATTTCAAGGAATTTAAGGACCAAGGCGAAGCAATGGCCCATGTTGGAGGTAAAGGATGCAGTTCCCTAAGCACAGGGCTGCAGTGCCTGCGTCACGGGCTGACTCAGCTAGAGCTTCCATTTCCAGGAGCTAATCAGTCCCCCACACTAACCAGAGCGTGTGTATAGAGTACGAAGTATTTTACCAGCATCATTTTAATATTTTTAACTTTATAAAACATCCATACGTTCGGGACATCATTCATGTCAGCATGTGTACAGTCTATCTCATTCTTTCCAAAGACTCCATAACATTTCTTTGTATTAACCTACTAGCATCTATCAAATGAATCCCCTCTTAATGGACATCTGGGTTGTTTCCAGTTTTCTGTATTACAAACAATGCTGCAATTGCCATAATGCCCATAGAAGATGCAATTTTTAATTTACACTTCCATCTCGCTTTTGAGGATGTTGACTTGTCCATGCCCTCGCCAATGTGAGGGCTCATCAAGTGTTTTAAATGTTTTGCAACTTATAAGTGAAAATAATATCTAACTGTGTTTAATTTGCAGGTCTTTAATATTTGTAAACTGAGATAGCTTTTCATGCTTGCAGGACATTTGCACCTCAAATTCTAGATGCTCCTGGTTCGTGTCATTTGCCCATTTTTCTTTTGGGTGTGTTTGTAACCCGAAAAACTTGGAAATAACTGAATTGTCTAATATGTTTCATACATTTCATATAAAAATATTATATAGTCATTACAAATTATATTTTCAGAGGAGTTTTGATGATGGAAAGCCATTATCTGGTAAGTGAAAATTAAACAGAATATAAAAGTGTATATAATGTATGATACTGTTTTGTTTTGTTTTTTTAAATTCATGAAAAAAAGCCTGGGGGGAAATGCACGCATATATGAATGTGATTTGAGGAGGTGAAATCGTAGGTAATGTTAACACTTTCATCATAAATTTTAGTGTTTTCCAAAATTACTATAAGGCATGGCTCCTTATATCGTCACAAAGAGCAGAAGTGCTATGGTTTTGTGATGATGGCTGACCTCTGCCAGTTGTACTCTTCTGTACTTTAAGGGCACTGGTGGTCGGGACCTGAGATCTATTAACACACGAGCTCTTTAAGTCAGGACAGAACTGTCTTTAAGACCACTGAGTGCAGAGAAAACAGGCAGCTGGCAGTCAGTCTGGTCCAGTGGGTCCACGCTGCATTGTGGTGGGAGCCCTACTGGTCCTTTGATGGCCACTGACTGATCCAAACCAAAGCAAGTCCTTTGGTTCCGGTTTGGTTCTGGTATTTGTGGGTGACTGATATGTGCTTCCGAGGATTTCATTTGCATGTAAATTTCTTGTTATGGACAATAGGTTATCTCCTAAGTAAATTATGAAAGATTATTACAGCTTGATAGTCATGAATAAAATGGGACTATTTCTAGGGCACTTCAAGTTTCCACACATTTTCCAGCCTTTTCAATCCAAATACAGTGCCTCAGCCCTCATCTCAGAAGGTCTTCCCGGGAGCCTGTTGTCCACCCCGTCTTATTTCGCTCAGGGACTCCCGATTTCCCGTTGGTTATCTCCAGTGCCATGACCTGCAAGCCGGAGGCTTCTCTGGGTCCCTTCCTAATCCCCCAGGGATCCCTAAGCGTGGCAGCTGGCATAACAGAGTTGACTGAAGATTGGAGGTTCGCAGTGGGGCTTTGCGGTGCAGAAAAAGAAAACAGGCAGCAGACAGCATGGTATCAGCATAAGACCATCACAAATACTGCCTCTCTCCTGGGCCCGGCGGGCCTTTCTGCAAATTGCGGGCATCTGCTTCCTGCAAACTAGAGCATCTTCTCCCATCTTTGCTTCTCACTGAATCCCCACCCCTTGGTCCCCCACGCTGTCTCCTATCCAGTTGGGGGAAACCCCAAGAGCCCACAGCACAACAAATGTGTGTTGCTGTCCACAAAAGTTTCCTTTTTTACGGAGGGAAATTTTAGCCTTGTTGTGTTCAAATCGCTCCCACCCAGATTAAGTGTAAGCAAAAGTCTATTAAAGCATTTCCCATTAAAAAAAAAAAAAATCGTTCCCAAGGAAAAATTCTACAGTTACTCCCTTAAAGTAAGGAGCATAAACAGCAAAGAGTCCTTAAAACAGCAAGGCTCTCCCCCTCCTACTCTAGAGCCTATGGTGTCCTCTCATTCAGTCCTTTGTTACAGCTGCTGCCACGATGGCTGTTTACTAACCAGAATGGAAATATTTCCATATTTTAGTAACCAGTAGGCTTTGCATATTTTAATAGTTTAGAGTGTACCTGCTACGTGTCAGCCCAGAATGTAGAGATACAGAATTATAGAATCCCTGAGCTGGGAGATGCTGGCAGTCTCTAAAAAGTCATCTGAATGATGCCTCCAGACAGTGAGCTCCTCAGATGCAAAGCCTACACTGCCTCCTGCAGTGACTGTCACCCAGCAGATGCTCCGTGACTGATGACCTGTTGGGTTCAATGAGAGAACAAGCCAGCAATCATTGCTGCATCATTGACCAATTGCCAGCTAGCCTTTTCTCATCATCCCGAGTGTTAGGTAACTCGTTACCATGTAAAGCAGCTGGCAATTTTGTGGATCTGTCCCGTTTTTGTGTGGGAAAATGTGACTTCTGGTAATTTTACGCTTTTGTTTACTAATAAATGTTTATAGCAAACGTCTGGATCTCTATATATTACACATATAGTATTAGATATGTAACATATGTGTTAACATATGTCTGTTATATACATTTCTATTCTGATCTCTGTCTCTTTGCAGGCAACTTTCTTTTCCTATCACAACTCCTTGGCCTCAAGACTTTTCTATTTTTCATGCTTTAGCAGTAGCAGATGGGAATCGCTAGCTGGGAGGTGGAGATGTGGATGCAAAAGGTACATGGAAACCAGGAAGAGTGAAGGACAGACAGAAGGGGTGTGGAGGCCTCCTCTCTCTTGTGGAATCGTTTACATGGAACTTGAACACCAGAGCTCTGCACAGGGTGGGGAAACAATGAATGCTCTTGGGACAGCTGATGGCTTTGACAGCCCAGAGTGATTGGCACACAAGTGTGTTGGAGAAAGTAGTTCGGCTACAGGCTCAAGCTAGTCATGACACATGCAGCCATGCTGTACTTTAAAATCCAGCAATCCCAAAGCTAGTATGACTGGGCAGATGTTTGTTAAATTGCCTTTGTAGCTCTTTTGGGGCTGAATTTGCTCTACTCTCGATGTTTAATTTTTTTTTTTTAATGTTTATTTATTTTTGAGAGAGAGAGAGACAGAGACAGAGACAGAGACAGAGAGTGAGCGGGGGAGGAGCAGAGAGAGAGGGAGACAGAATCTGAAGCAGACTCCAGGCTCTGAGGTGTCAGCACAGAGCCTGGCGTGGGGCTTGAACCCATGAGCCATGAGATCATGACCTGAACCAAAGTTGGATGCTTAACCGACTGAACCACCCAGGCGTTCCTCTACTCTCCATGTTTAATATGAGAATGATTATTGTTGTGGTTATTAATGATAATGTGAACAAAATGCAAAGTGCTTAACCTAAATGATTTCCACTTCTCATAACACTACCATGATATGAACATTATTAGTTTCATCTTACAGATAAAGATCACACAGAAAATAAGACAGCCAGACAGTAAATAGATCTAAAGTCCATATACCCCTTCCTCTCACCTGAATTCATGCCAAGTAACACAAAGAGCCCTGTTTGCTCCCGACCAGGGCAAAACTGTAGGCTTACACTCTTCCCTCCTCCAGAAAGATAGGGGAGGTTCCCAGGTTTCCTATTTCCTCCTATTTTCATCAAAATAGGAACCTTAGTATTGTCTCATTCAAGCATAACAAAGAGAAATAGGGTAGTTTTTGAAAGGCTCCAGAGAAGGAGTAAGAAAGATGGAAATTTTATAGCTGCCTAAACACCCCAGAACACAGCACTACCTATACATTTAACCTGCTGTGTAGGAATAACATGGTCTTGTTACATTTTAGAAATGACACCATGGTTGCAGTCACAACTGCCAACAACACTGGCCTCGACATACCTGATCATCAGAGAAGTGTCCACATGAATACATACACAGACACATGGATGCATGTACTATATATGTGTCCCGTCGGTCCTCATTATTCACAGAACCCACATTTGTGAACCCACCTATTTGTTAAAATTTATTTGTAACCCCCAAATCCATACTTACAGCACTTTGGCAGTCATTCACAGACAGGCACAGAGCAGTGAAAACTTTGAGTCACCGATAGGCTCCTTCCCAGCTGAGGTTGAACAGGGCAACGCCTCGATTTCCTGTTTTAGCTCTCACACAGTAAACAGGTGTCTTTTTCATGATCTATTTAGTGCCTTGTTAATTCACATTTTTGTGGGCTTTTTGCTGATGATGTTGCCATTTATAATGGCCCCCAAGTATCTGAAGTGCTATCTCGTGTTCCTAAGCAC
The DNA here is from genome assembly GCF_018350155.1 of Leopardus geoffroyi. NCBI lineage: Eukaryota > Metazoa > Chordata > Mammalia > Carnivora > Felidae > Leopardus > Leopardus geoffroyi. The sequence goes on along the minus strand of NC_059331.1, from coordinate 121,526,617 downwards.
ATGTGGGGCTGTGATGTGCCCTCCAGAGAAAATACGTGTGTTAGGCCAGCTTCATCAGGCATGACTTAATAATGCTGTTGGTCATGAGTTCAGTATATTAATGAAGCTGCAGTATATATCAAATAAAGTGCCTTTACACAGAAACACACAGAAAACAAGGTTATGTATTAATCAGTTTAAGAAAGTGTTGTGACCACAGGCACCCAGGAGCCTACCCCTGTATTTCCCCAAGGAACAGTGGTTCAATACTTGCTAATTCAGTGTTCATGGTGACTCTATAGACCATAACTACTGTGACTAAAGAACCAGCTGTGTACTTATATACATAGTGTATATACACGTGTATATATATATAGTGTATATACGTATATAGCGTATATAAGTGTACATAGTGTGTGTGTGTGTGTGTGTGTGTGTGTGTATTTGTGCAGTACCTTATCCTAATTCACTGAGGCTCTGAAAACTTAATGCTGTAAGAGTTAAATGATACTTGGTACACTCAGGTGGCTCAGTTGGTTAAGCATCTGACTTTAGCTCAGGTCATGATCTTGCAGTCTGTGAGTTCGGGCCCCGTGTCAGGCTCTGTACTGACAGCTCAGAGCCTGGAGCCTGCTTCAGATTCTGTGTCTCCCTCTCTCTCTGCCCCCTCCCCCACTCACACTCTGTCTCTCTCTGTCTCTCAAAAACGAATAAATGTTAAAAAAAAAATTAAGAGTTAAATGATACTTGGAGAAAACTGTTACCATTCAATAAAGTACATTTTTCTTAACTAGGGCTTACAGCCCCTATAATTGACCTTTTGTTCTGCTAGCACTGATTTTGCTTAGGGCTTAAAGCCCCTATAATTGACCTTTTGTTTTGCTAGCACTGATTTTGCTCAGCAATAATTTGATGGCATCAGGGTGATAATGTTGCTTAGCTACTGCTTGGAGGAGTGAGGTACAGGGGCTAGAATGGGTTGCAAGTGTTACTGCAAAAACAGTTACTTGGAATATAACTACATTCCAGGCAACATTTTTACTCTAGAAATCTGTCCAGGAGTTTGTTATCTAGTTGATAAATGGACTTTTGGACATAATATTCTGTCCAAATCTCTTTGGCTATGTCAACATAGACAGTACTTCTAACCAACAACAACTGACTGAGTCAGACCCTGTCCAAGACAAGGCCGAATCCTCCCCCATCCGCTCCCCTCCTGCTACCATGTGGGAGCGAGGCAAGACGTTTGTCAGTTTCATTTATCTTGCTGCCCTAGTTGCTTCCAGGACCTTCCCGGCATCTCCCTGTTTTCCACATTTGCTCAGATCCAGTTTCAAGACATCTTGACTTTAAGAAAGAAATCAAGTAAAAAGAAACAGTAGAAACTAAGACAAAGTTGCCGTTTCTTATTTGATCATCTCCCTAATTAAATTATAAAAGCAGCCAGTGTGCTGGAAAGAACCCTGGACTGGGAAACGGGGTATTATTTCCATCGATAATGTCAATTATGTATGTCAGTTGGGCAAGTGACTCAATTAGGCCTTGATTTCCTTATCTGCAAAAGTGGAGGTTGTAAAAAATAGTCTTTAGAGTCCCTTTACGGTGGACAATACCTAGACTCTATGCTTTTAGCTGGACTACTCAGGATAGTATTGGGGGCCTATCTAGATCATCTTGACATTAGAAAGATTTCTATGTGCTTTAGATATAACACCTTGTATTCAACCTGACAATGGTCCCATTCGGTCTCAGTTGGCTGAAGATGTTAGTTTTCCTTCATGGCATTCTCAGAGATCATAGGTGTTGTTAATTTGTTAAATCATGCACTCAACAAATATTACCGAGGCCATACACTGTGGTAGGCACATAGAAAACAAGATATGGTCCCTATTCTTAAGCCAAACCAAGATATGTGGGTGCCTAGAGTTTGATAATAACTCTGTGCTCTAGAGAGGTTAATAATTCAATACCCTATCAAATTATATTCTTTTAAAAATATGCACAATATTTTAAGCAGTGAGAGAAATGTCAGCAATGAAGAGAAATATTTTCATATTTAATTCAAAGATAAAGAATTATTTGAATTTTACCATGTGATAAATTGTATGTGGCAAGCTGAGTTAATTGAGATCATGTTTTTAGTTCTTCTAGAGAGATTGTAGGGACCATAAAAATGACTCCTTCTCCTCCCAGGCAGCTACCCTGGTTCACCTCTGCATTTCAGTCCTGGAAATTACAGCCTTTTCTCTTTCTTTTTGGTAATCAGCTATAAAATAATTCAGAAAATGTTTAATAAGTTTAAAATTTTACGTTTAAAAATGTATTATAATATTTATTAGGTAACTTACTATAAAGCTATGATTACTTTTGCTCTGGGTGTCTAAATATTCCCTTTATTGCTTTTGTTATTTTTATAAGCTCTTCAACACTCTTTGTGAAATGAGACAAGGCAGAAATAAATGAGTAGCTTAATTAACATTGTGACATTTCTATGCACTGAATAGCTAATGTTCTCTAGTATCTGTTTTTGTTTTATGCAGACAAAAGTGATTCTTTTTTTGAGAGGCAAAATGTTCCAAATATATAATTTGCTAAGTAAAGAACTGCATGTCTCCTTTATTAGATTTTGTACTGTGTCCCATATAAATCAGTGTCTGGCAAAGCAAATCATATTTTTCCATTAGTTTACATTCCAAAGTCAAACCATCTTTGTTTGCTTATAAATTTTCCTTCAATTTTATTTCAAATCTTCAGTCTTTCCCCTTCATTTTCTCTGCACTTAACAAACACTGTTATAAACACTTAGTTTTGAATTAAAGGATATTGCTGGCAAATCTTTTTATAGAGCATTTTGGTAATAAAAATTAATTTTTTAATTAACTATTAATTTTCATCTGCCTTGTCCATTCAGACTTTTCTTAACTTATAGTTTATTACATTGGGGCATACCTAGAAATATACAGCTTTGGTAAGTAGTGTTTCTTGGGAGTCTTGAAATACAGATTTTACCATAGAAATATTTTAATTGCTTAGGGTGCCAGGTATGAGAGAATAAGACCAAGACCACGCATCTGTGTAAACTTACTTCATGGAATCAAATTAATAAAAAATAATATTAACATTCAACATATATTAATTTTCCTATAAAATAAAGTAAGTGAATTTTGATAGAAGTGGTGCTTTTTATGGTGCATTGTTCTCATTTAGTTTTCCTAATTAGGAAAAAAAACCACTATGACATTTACTCTGAATCCAAAATCAACCATTCCTTCTAAAATGTATCCAGAGGGAAAAACGAATGGTCTTTTCAAGTTTTTAATCCCTCATAGAAACAAGATCATTTGTCTTAAGTATATTTCTAAAATGAGCCTAAAGAAAGTAAAATTTTGCTGAACAGCTTAGCTGATTTTTTTCTGCTTCAGAAAGTCAACATCTTAAATGGATTGCCTTAGTGTCTGTGATCTTGCATTATCTGCAAACTCAATCATAATTAACTTGCCTCTTCCAACTGTATACAAGGGGGAGTAATCCTTATAGTAAGACCTTTGCCATTCAATGCTATGTTCAAAGAACAGAATTAGGAAAGATAAGGATGCTTGTCACCAGCGGTTTATCAACTAAGAATGCTTCTGTTCTTGGGATAGTTAAGGCGTGGTTGAAGTTTAAATGATTTGTTCACAGAAAGATTTTTTTAAAACCCATAGAGTAACCTTTGACCTTTACTAGATAGAGTCAACAGGTACAAGAGAGCTCCCGGTAATTTTTTTGTTCTTCCTCAAGAACATCAGTGAATTTGGGGAGAAAATATCACTGGAACATCCATGTATATATCTGGATGCTAAGTATTTTAGGTTGTTTGTTACTTGTTAATTTATGATAAGATACCAAAGAGATGTGATCGTGTTTTGCTTTGAGTTCTATTATTATTGACATGCTCAGAAAGGTTAAAATTTGGTGAAGAAAATGAGGAAGAATATTAAATAGTCAAAACTGCTATTCACTACTATCAACCATACACCGTGCTAGGCACCTGAGATACAAGGCACAGCTCCTGAACTCACAGAGGTTAAGGTTAGTGACAAGGTGTCGATAGGTCAACACTTGTGATAGGGTGCGGTAGAGGATGTGATGGGAGCAGTATAGGCTGCCAAGGAAGCACACTGGAGTGATGCCTGACTCAGATGTTATTGAGGGCAGAAGGAGAAGGTGTGTGTCACACAAGACCCTCCGGACGAACTGATATCAAAACAGTATGAGTTGGCCACAAAAAGCTCAAGAATTTTCCCAGACGAGATCTTGAAGCATGAAAAAACATCCAGAGGGTAGAATATGCATGCCATTTTCAAAGGGCTGAAAATTTTACGATAGAAGAAGCAGAGAAGGCAAACTGGGAAATGACGAAATGCAAGCTGGGGAGGGAAGTGGGAGCTGGTCATCGAAGCCACACTCGAGAAGGGGAAAGTTGGGATCAGAGAGGAGAGGGTCATGATCTGACAGGTATGTTACATGGATTATGCTGTTACTGTGCAGGGAAAGGATGGGAGTGGGCAGGAACCTTGGCAACAAAGCAAGTCAGTCAATTTGCAATCATATGGGAAAAAAAAATGATGGTAGCCTGACACAGGGGAGTGACAGTGGGAATGGATGAAATGTGATTTGATTGGAGAGGCTTTTAGGATGCGGATTTGGTAGGCCTTGGCGTTAGTGAGGGAAGTCGAGGAAGAAAGGTACTGCTAAGAGCAGCCTTAGATTTCTGGGGAGGTTAAGGTTGGCATTTAATGACACTGGGAAGAGAGAAGGAGGAGCTGGTTTTTGGGGTGACGGAAAACAGAGCATTTAGTTTTGATGTGCTGAGTTTTAGGTGGCCATTGGGTATTCAAGCGAACCCAGAACTTACAGATGCGGAAATGAAACTCAAGGAGGTTAATAACTTTTTCAAGGTTATGCAGACAGGCTTTGAGCCCAGGATAACCTGGCTCCAGATTCCCTGCTCTTAAGCACTACAGAACCCTTCCTTCTCCAGAGACATGGATCTTGGCAATCTGTGCTCTCCTTGCTCCCTATTTGAATCTATAGGACAGTGTCAGAATACTGCATTCTTATTCAGCTCTGCCATTAACTGCTTGACCTTGGGCAAATCTTTAACCTTTCAGGGTCACTGTCTCTAAAGGGAAGTAGTGCGATCAGATCAGGATTTTTCAAAGGGGCCTTGGGAGTAGGAATGGAAGGAGCTCAGGCAAAGAGGAGCATGAACATGCTCCCCTGGAATAGGCTTATCACCTGGAGGGATTTCTCAAACCATAAACTCTTCCCTGAGTTTTTCTCCTCCCTTCCCATTTTGATATCTCCACCCCCCACCTCCCAACCCTCCCCCACCTTCCCGCCCAGCAAGGACATCCCTTCTAGTGGAGGCTCACAGCCTTATCTTGTGCTGTATCCTTCAGACATGCCCAGAGGAAAAAAACAAAAAACAAAAAAAAACTGATAACCTTAGACCAGATGATCTCAAATTCCTTCATATGCTCAAAATACTTCAAAATTCTATCATTACAAATCACTTTCCTTAAATTATACAAGGGAACAGTGTTTTTGCTTGTTTTCTTGCTATGGTTTCCTTTATTCAACGTGTACTTGCTGATGACAATGGGCCAGATCATGCTCTAGACACTCGAGAGAGAGCAGTGACTAGGACAAAATCCTGTTCCTAGTATGCTCGCATTTTCTAGGGGAGGGGCAGATCATAAACTGAGGATGAACAAACATACCAGATGGCGGTAAGTCCTATGCAGAGAACTTTAGCAGGACAGAGAGGACTGGATGGCTACTTCGGATCAAGCCATCGGAGGAGTGATATTTAAACTAAGATCTGAAAGGCAGGAGGGAGCAGCTATGTTAAGATTAGAGGAAGAACAGTTCAAGCAGAAGGAAAATATGGCACGTGGGTCCTGAGGTAGTGTCTCAATTACTTTTTTGGGCTGCAAGTAAGAGAAACCCCAAATTCACCTGGTTTAAGAAAATAATGAAATGCACGCTTAGTTCTCATATATAACAGTGTTATCAAGAAGTGTTTTCAAGGACTCAGTACTATCACTACCACAGCACTAAGTGATCTTAAACTGGTGGTCATAAAAGTGGTTCCCAGTAGCAACTAGAGCTGCAGGATTTCTTGCTCAAGTCCCAACAGGGAGCACAGAGAGGCTCTCCTTTGACTATGGAATGAAAGTCCATGAGCTTACATGGCACCAGTAATATGTGGCAAGGAAATACATTGCAGGGCTCAGTTTTAGCCTAGATTTCTGAACTAGTCATTGGCAAAGGAAATGAGATTCCTATAATTGTTTTAGATGCTAATCAGGACCCGTTCCTTGATGTGGGGATGTGGCCAACTTTCAGTGTTGTTTTCCTGTCTTTTTAAAGATGCTATTCCACCGTGTCCTGGCTTACATGTGTTCCGATGGATTGTCCTCATTCTTATTGCTGTTTTTCTGTGCATAGTGTCTGATCTCAGAGTATCCTTGACTCATAAAGAAGGAGAGGCCTGAGAATATGTTGAATAAGGAACTGACAGTATTTAAATTTCTTATTTCTACTTGGGATGGTAGCTCCCTCTACTATAACTATTCAGTATACAATCATATCCTTTTTTGGTCTTCCAGACATCTATCACAATTTCTGGTTGGTAAATATATCTTTTCCTCCCATTCTACCACTAGTGTGAATTTATTCCCTCTTACACTACTTTCCAGTCCCACTAGTGTGATTTTGGAAGAGATGGAAGGCAAGACTGATACCTTTATCTGCCACTTTTCTGAAGTGTCAGAGATATCAAAAGGAGGGTAATTAAAAATAAAGAAGACAGTCTTCCACTTCCAGTTAGAGTGTAGAAGGATACACAAGACTTTTGCTCTCATGGTAAACACAAAAAAACCTAGGCAAAATAAAAACTGTTTCTTTGTGGGGCTAGTGAAGAGCTATTGGCCTAACAAGTACTTGGTGAACTAAATTTCAGAGAGAAATGGAACCTTTATAAATGAGTAGATGGCCATAGTAGCTTCCCAGCTCAACTCAATTCTAGAGGGAATCAGAATGGTCAGTCACTCCCTTTACCAACTGAAGAAAAGATTTTACTCTTGGGAAGGAACAAAATAAACAATATTAAAGTTTAGTCTTCATTGTTCTAATATAAACAATGCCTGGAATAAAACAAAAATTAAGAGATGGGAAGAACTAAGAAAATATGACCTATAATCAAGGGAAAGCATGGTCAATCAAAGTAGATAAATGGATAACTCAGCTATTGGAATTTGCAGACAAGAATGTAAAACAACTATAATAAATGTCAAAGAGCCTAAAGGAAAGGATAAAAATAAGAGGTGATGAATTGGGATATTTCAGGAGAAAAATGGAAACTCTAAAAGAGAAATTCTCAAATGGAATGGACATTCTAGAGCTTGAAAATGATATCTGAAATAAATATCTCAAATAAATACCTGAAAAAAAAAAAAAAACACCCTACAATACCTGAATAAGATCAATCTAAAATTGAACACTGAAGAAGAAAGACTTAGTAAACTTGAAGATAGGTTAATTGAAACTATCCAGTGAAGACAGGTAAAAGATCTTTAAAACGCACACGGTTTTAGTAACCTGTGGACCTAATCGGTCTCACCAAATTGAAATTGAAGTCCCAGCAGGGAAAAGAAAGAGAAAGGAACACGAAAAGGAACCGAAGAAGCGATAGCTAAATGTTTCAAAATTTGATAAAAACTTAAAGATTCTAGAAGCTCAGTGAACCCCAAGTGGAACATCAGAGTCAAAGCACTGAAAACCAAGCATACACGGAAAAGGGGAAGGCATTATACACACGGGACAGAGATTGAATGGTTATTAACAGTTCACAAGAAGACAAAGCTAATGCTAAGTGGAGTAAGTCAACCAAAACAGAGCAAATACATCTAATGTCAGCTGTATGAGGGATTTAAGAATAGTCAAACTTGTAGAGACAGAAAGTAGGATGGCCATTTCCATGAGTGGGGGAGCACTTTGGGGGAGGGCAAAATGGAGGGTGATTATTGGGCACAGAGTTTCAATTTTGGAAGATGAAAAAAGTTTTGGAGGTGGTTAACCGGTGGTGATGGTTGCACAACAATGTGAATGTACTTAAAGCCACTGCACTGTGCACATAAAAATGTTTAAAATGGTAAATTTAATGATTTAACGTATGTGTATTTACCACAATTAAAAAATAATTTTTAAAAAAAATTTTTTTCTTAATGTTTTTTATTTATTTTTGAGACAGAGAGAGACAGAGCATGAGCAGGGAAGGGGCAGAGAGAGAGAGAGAGAGACACAGAATCAGAAGCAGGCTCCAGGCTCTGAGCCATCAGCACAGAGCCCGATGCGGGGCTCGAACTCACAGACCGTGAGATCATGACCTGAGCCGAAGTCGGACGCTCAACCAACTGAGCCACCCAGGTGCCCCAAAAACTAATTTTTAAAAATATAAGCCAAAGTATAATGAAACGGCATCTTTAAGGAAAGGGAAAAAGAACTAAAAAAACAAAACAAAAACAAAAACAAAAAACCACAAAACCCCCCATAACTAGACTTTGGAATACTGTATCCAGTGAAAGTATTTTTCTAAAATGATGGTGTAAGGGAGAAAAAAAACTTTTCCCTTCTTTCCTTCTAGGTTTTTTTTTTGGCTGCTCTGATAAATTGACATGAGACAGATTAGCAGGAGAAAAACATATTTAATTATATATATACGGGAGCTCTAAGACATGAGACTCAAGGACCAGACAGGCCATTGAGGCTTGTATGCTATGCTGAGCTAAGGAATGGGTTAGGGTCCTGTGGCTTCAAAGGGAAGGAGGGTGACTCACCAGACGTTTGCCCTGCCATACATATAGGTCATTCAGATAAAAAGTTACCCCCAGGTCCCTTTCTGGGCCAGGTCCCCTCTCTAAATTCTTTTAGGTAGTTTAGGGAGAAAGTTTTCCTTGAATCTGATGGGTCTTGACTGCGTTCAGCTGAGAACAATCCACATGCCAAAGTGGCACATCTTGGGGCAGGCTGTTCTGTTGCCCTTCAATGGTGAAATAGGGGTATTTTCAAATAAATACCCCTTTTTACCTTTTACCTTTTTACCTTCTTCTGGAACTCCAGTTAACATTTTTTGTTAGAGTGGGGTGGAAGGTAATGTTACCAGATGAAAATCCAGGCCTACAGAATAGAATGGAAACATTGAAAATGGCAAATATAGGTATAAATATAGGATAACATTTTAAATAAATTCTTAACTTCTTTAAATGATTATTCAATATTAATAAAAAGGCATCTAACTACAAATTAAAAAAAATTTAAGGGTTTATTTTTGAGAGATAGAGCGTGCTAGCAGGGGAGGGACAGAGAGAGAGGGAGTCACAGAATCTGAAGCAGGCTACAGGCTCTGAGCCGTCAGCACAGAGCCCAACTGTGAGCCCAACTCACAAACCGTGAGATCGTGACCTGAGCCAAAGACAGACGCTTAAATGAGCCACCCAGCCGCCCCCATCTACTAAAAATTTTATGCTAAATTATTACTAGACATTAGAAATTATATTATGAATTATGCATAATGAAGACTGAACACTTTTGTGTTTAGATCGGAACGAGTTCAAGACTGACCCAAGATTCTCACCACTTCTATTTAGCAGCATATTAGAAGTCCTAGTCAATGCAATAAAACAAGGAAAAGAAATAAAACTTACATATCCTAAAAATTAAGAAAACTGTTATACTTGCAGACAGCTTGGTTTTATATGCAGAAAATTTGAGGAGTGTATATTAAAAAAAACAAACAAACAACTCCTTAGTACCAGTAAATGAGTTGAAAAAAAAGTCACAGGTTACAAGGTCAGTATTTTAAAGAATCAATCGTATTTCTATATACTGGCAACAAACAAGTGGAAGTTGAATTTTTTTTTTAAAAATTCATTTATAATGGTTCCCAGAAATGAAATACTTAGGTATAAATATAATAAAATATTTGCATAATCTGCATGCTAAAGACTATAAAACACTGATGGAAGAAATCAGAGAGGAATAAAGAATAGATATTTTGTGTTTTTGCACTAGAAGACTAAATATTAAGATGTTAATTCTCCCCAAATTGATATATAGATTTATTACAATCCCAATAAAAATCCCAGCAAGATCGCTTTTAGTTATTGATGATGTAATTATTTATGTAAAGAGGTTTACATATAAAACTTTATATGAAAAGCCAAATAAACTAGAATAGACAAAATGATTTTGTAAAAGAAAAACAAGATTGGAAGGCTCATGCTGCCTGATTTGAAAACTTACTATGAAATTACAGTGATTAAGACCATGTGGCATTTTCAAAAGGAGACACATAGACAAATGAGCAGAATATAGATTCTTTAAATAGATCCATACAAGTATGTCCAATATATTTTTGACAAAGATGAAAAGACAATTCACTGAAGGAAGCACAGGTTTTCCAACCAAGGGTGCTGAACAATTGAATATATATATGCTAAAAAAAATGAATGCCAACGCACACTTTGCATAAAAAGTAACTTAAAACGATTTATAGATTTAAAGGTAAAACATACAATTATTAAACTTTTGGAAGAGCACATAAGAGAAAAACCTTCATAACCCTGGATTGTCAAGAGTTCTTAGATAAGTCATCAAAGGTCCAGTACACTAAAAAAAAAAAAAAAAAAAAAAAGTGCTAACTAACTTGGAATTCACAAAATTAAAAAATTTTCTCTGTGAAAGATACTGTTAAGACAAGCTACATATTGGGAGAAAAAAAACTCTGCAAAAGAATTGTAGCCACAATATAAAAATAGCTTTCAGAATTCAACAAGAAGAAAACAAACCCTAAAAAGATAGGTAAAAGATTTAAACAGACACCTCACCAAAGAAGATATATGGATAGTAAATAAGCACATTAAAGATGCTCAACATTGCTAGTCATTAGGGAAATCCAAATTAAAATCACAATGAGATATCTTTACCTACCTTTTAAAATGTTTAATACGAAGACAAAAACTAATAGTACCAAGTCCTGGTGAGGACTGTAGACAGTTTCATACATTACTCATGGGAATGAAAATGGTGTAGTTACTCTGGAAAACAGCTTGTTAATTCCTTGTAAAATTAAACAGACATATGCCATATAATGTAGCAATCCTATTCCTATGTATTTATCTTAGAGGAATGAAAACTTATGTTCACACGAAAACCTGTATTCAAATAATTGTGGCAGTATTATTCATAATTGCCAAGACCTGAATATCCTATTTTGGGTAAATGGATAGATAAACAGTGGTACATCCCTCACATGAAACGCTACTCAGGAATAAAAAGGAATGAGACACTGATCTCTCAACAATGTGGATGCATTATGCCAATCAAATATATTATGCTAAGTGAACGAAGCAAAGTTCAAAAAGTATTGTGTGATTCCTTTTATGTAAAATTCTGAAGGGAACCACCCTGTAGGAATAGAAATAAGTTCAAAGGTTGTGTACTATGATTTAAGGGTGGGGGGAAGGTTTTGGCTACAAAGTTTCAGCATGGAGGAGCTTTTCAGAGTGAAGGAACTGTATCCTGACTGTGATGTCTGTTATAGCATGCTATAATTTGTCAACACCAAAGGAGGAGAATTTTACCTCATGTAAATTTAAAAGAAAAGAAGTGGAATTGGTTCTAAAGATGCTTTTAAAACTTCTCTATGTATCGATGGAACAGAATAGAGAACCTATAAATGGATCCACAAATGCATGGCCAGCTAATCTTCCACAAAGCAGGAAAGAATATCCAAACAAAAAAAGACAGCCTCTTCGGCCAACGGTGCTGGGAAAACTGGACAGCGACATGCAGAAGAATGAACCTGGACCACTTTCTTACACCATACACAAAAATAAATTCAAAATGGATGAAAGACCTAAAGGTAAGACATGAAGTCATCAAAATCCTAGAGGAGAAAACAGGCAACAATCTCTTTGACCTCAGCTGCCGCAACTTCTTACTAGACATGTCCCTAGAGGCAAGGGAAACAAAAGCAAAATTGAGCTATTGGGACCTCATCAAGATAAAATCTTCTGCGCAGAGAAGGAAAAAAATCAACAAAACTAAAAGGCAGCTGATGGAATGGAAGAAGTTATTTGCAAATGACAAATAAAGGGCTAAATCCAAATGAAGGGCTAATATCCAAAATCTATGAAGAACTTATCAGACTCAACACCCAAAAAAACAAATAATCCAGTGAAGAAATGAGCAGAGGACCCGAACAGACACTTTTCCAAAGAAGACATCCAGATGGCTAACAGACACATGAAAAGATGCTCCACATCACTCATCATCAGGGAAATACAAATCAAAACCACAATGAGATACCACCTCACACAAGTCAGAATGGCTAACATTAACGACTCAGGCAACAATAGATGTTGGCGAGGATGCGGAGAAAGGGGAACACTTTTGCACCATTGGCGGGAATGCAAACTGGTGCAGCCACTCTGGAAAACTGTGGAGGTTCCTCAAAAAATAAAACACAGAACTGCCCTACAACCCAGCAGTTGCACTACTAGGAATTTATCCAAAGGATACAAAAATGCTGATTCGAAGGGGCACATGTACCTCAATGTTGATAGCTGTGCTATCAACAATAGCCAAATTATGGCAAGTGCCTTAAATGTACATCGACTGATGAATGGATAAAGAAGATGTGGTATACATATACAATGGAATATTAACTTGGCAATCAGAAAGAATGAAATCTTGCCATCGGCAACAATGTGGATGGAACTAGAGTATATTATGCTAAGCGAAACAACTCAGGCAGAGAAAGACAGATATCATATGATTTCACTCATATGTGGAATTTAAGAAACACAACAAATGAACACAGGGAAAGGGAAGGAAAAATAAGATGAAAACAGAGAGGGAGGCAAACCATAAGAGACTCTTAAATGCAGGGAACAAACTGAGGGTTGATGAAGGGGAGGTGGGTGGAGGGATGGGCTAAATGGGTGATGGGCGTTAAGGAGGGCACTTGTTGGGATGAGCACTGGGTGTTATATATAAGTGATGAATCCCTAAATTTTACTCCTGAAACCAATACTACACTATATGTTAACTAACTTGAATCTAAAAAAAAAAAAAAAAAAAAAAAATTGAAAAACTGAAAAACAAAACAAAACAAAGCTACTACCGAAGCGGAGCCTAGATGTGTATGACAAAGGGGCTCAGACGTGGACAGATGCCATCAGGCCTGGTCTATGAGGATATCAGCCACGGGATACTAGTCTTTGCAAAGGCTAGCACAGAGGCCATAGGGTGTGGGGAGAGAAGACCCCAACATGTTGGGGCCCATTGACTTCCCAGTGCCACTGATCCCAGGGTGATCCATACCTCCCATCCGAAGCCCCCATTACACAGACTGTGCTTAAATGAGGCCCCTCCCCTCTGCTCCTGGTTGTGGATTTCTGCACACAGAATAACGGGGGCTGTGCAAAGGTCGCCGAGTATCCCAGGAGGGTACGAAGGTCTCCTGCAGCTGCCAGAAGGGCTTACAAGGAGGATGGCCACAGCCGCACAGAGATAGACCCTTGTGCCGATGGCCTCAGTGGTGGGAGTCATGAGCGTGCCGCCTGCAAGATGACCACCCCAGTGAGTCTCTCTTCCCACGGGAAATTTGGGAGCAGTTCTGACCTTGCTCAGCCTTGCTTCACTTTGCTTACTGTTCAGCCTCTTCCTCAGCTTCCTTCCCACCTCAGTCTATGTCTTGTTAAGTCTGTTAAATGCAAAGTGGCATCCTAAGCAGAAAGAGGACATTAAGGGGACAACTGGTGACACCCACATAAAGTCTATTGTTTAGTTAATAGTAATGTGCCGCCGTTAATTTCTTAGTTTTGACGAATGTTTTAAGAGTTTTAGACTCTTAAAAACTGAGAAAAAACTGAGGGTTGATGGGGGGTGGGAGGGAGGGGAGGGTGGGTGATGGGTATTGAGGAGGGCACCTTTTGGGATGAGCACTGGGTGCTGTATGGAAACCAATTTGACAATAAATTTCATATATTGAAAAAAACAAAACAAAACAAAACAAAGCAATTTGCCTATGTAAAAATAATCCTAAATAAGAATCCTAAATAAAAACAACAGAGAAAATGTTTCAAAAAGGGGTGAGAAGTGGCGCCTGGGTGGCTCAGTGGGTTAAGCATCTGCCTTGAGCTCGGGTCATGATCTCACAGCTCATGGGTTCAAGCCTTGCATCAGGTTCTCTGCTGTAGGCGCAGAGCCTGCTTCGGATCTTCTGTCCCCCCCCACCTCTCTGCCCCTCCATCACTCGAGCTTGCTGTCTCTCTGTGTCTCTCTCTCTCTCAGAAACAAACAAACGAAACAAAAAAACACCGAGGAATTTGGGTATGAGGTCCTTCAGGAGGACATTACTCCTGGTGACCACTAGTGGCAGCACAGAGACGACTAAAGCCCCTGAGTCCAACCCAGAAGATAAAGAGCAAAAATGATCACGACCTCCTTCCAGCCTTTGGAATTTTTTCAGAGGGCACATTTTGCAATTCTGGGTTCCTGCCTTTGTTTCACTCACTCATGTTGGGGTGGGCCGGCATGACTCCAGAAGCATTCCAAGTGGGTGCTTGAAGGCCCTGCCTGGGCCCAGGAGACCCTGAATGCAGGCATGCAGCTTCACGGTGAGCGTGAACTGGGGGAGGGGGAGCTCTCTGGGTGGGCATGGGCCTCTGCTCAGGCTTCTAACCCACTCCCTGGTGCCTGCAGACTATAACCAGAAATGTGGGATAGGATAGAAAATCTAAGCAGCATGCTTAGTGAATGTGGCAGGATGCCTGAGGAGGCTGGGAGTTGCTGAGGGAGGGAAGGAGGAGGGACTGGAGAAAGATAAGGATGAGGAAAGAGGCAAGTGTCTGAGAGCAGAGGCCAACTCATCCTCACGACATTTTTTTCTTTTGCTTCATTTTTCCTTCTGCGCTTCCTTCTTTTGCCCTCTCTTCATTCTCTACCCACCACTGCTAGCCCTGCGTGCTCCCTCTTTTCCTGTGCTTTTCTGTCCCCTTCAGTCCTCTCTCTCCTGTCTCAGTCTCCTGAGGAACATGCCCTTCCTGAATGTGGCAGAGAGCAGATCAAAGAAGTGAGGGTGGGCGGGTCACTTTCTGTGGCTGCTCTAACAAATTACCGCAGTTGGTGGCTTAAAATAACACAGATTTATTCTCTCAGAGTTAAGGAAGCCAAAGGCTGAAATCAAAATGGTGGCCGGGCTGCATTTACTCTGAAGGCTCTGGGGAGAATCCTTCCCTACCTCGTCTGGCTTCTGGAGGCTCCAAATGTTCCTTGGGCTGTGGCCACCTCCAGTCTCTGCCTCCCTCTTTATGTGGCCCTTTCCTTCTTCCCGTGTGTGTTCCTCCTGTGTGTGTCTCAAGGATGCTATTGGATTTAGGGCCCACCTGGATAATCCAGGATGATCTCATTTTAACAGACAAAGACCTCTTTTCCAGACAAGGTCTTATTCATTAGATCCTGACAGTTAGGATATACCTTTTGCAGGGGCCACCATTCAACTCATGATAGGTGAAATTGCAAGCTCCAGACAACATTCAGTAAGACAAACACTTCCTGGCGATGAACTATTACTTAGCCTTACACTAGACTAGAGCAAGTGAGAAGTAAATGCAGTTCATGGGTCTTGTATTTAGTGAACTGATAGTCTGATTGTAGATTCACAATAAATGCTCAAAAACCCCACAACAATTCCACAAAAACCCAACATAACTCAAAACAATCAAATAATACAATAGTTCAATAATATCACGTGAAAATGTAAATAAAGGCAATCTGGTTAGCAATACAGGACTAGCATGTTTCACGATTCAAGAACAGTCAAACCAATAACATGATAGAGAAATGGGCAAAGGATATGAACGGGAGAGTTCACATAAAATATGCAAATTAATATTCCAAAAGATGCTAAGCTCACTCATAATAGAAGAAATTCAGACTAAAATTACTTTGATATGTATGTCATTTCTTACCTATTTAGCTAAAACCCAAAAGTTAGCCAATGTTCTCTTGGTGAGGCTATGGAGAAGCAGTCAGTTCATAATTGCTGGCGAAGTGTAAATTGGTACAACCTTTACAGTGGCCATTTGACAACATCTGTAAAACTTGTCTATAAAAACATTGTGGAATACATATTCTTTGACCCAGAATGCCTACTTCTAGGATTTTATTTTACAGAAAAAGTGACGCAGGTGTGAAATGATCTATGTTGATGTTATCCTATATCACATTGTCATAAAGAGCAAAATATTGGAAAGAAACCAATGATTTTGTATTAGAAAACTGGGGAATATTGCTGTCAATGAAGGGACAGAGCTCAACACTGAAGAAGTCCTCGTGGGGGCCCCACGAGTCAAGTCCCCCCTTCAAGGCCCTTGCCCATCATTCTCAAACGGCAAATATCTTCCACCCCAGTGAGTGTTTCTCTTCAGCCCTGCTCTCTTTCTGACCTCCATTTCTACCACAGTCTCCAGTAGTTCATGGAAAGGGTCGCAAAACACTCTGAAGTCCATAGAAAAGGGACATATGGAAGCACATGCCCATTTTTACCCAGAGGCTATTCTGGTCAGGCTGACATAAATATGCAGGGCCTGGATTCATCACAGCTAATAAAGCTATTCAGTTGGGATTAAAAAAAAAAAAAAAAGAAGAACACCTGATAAACAGTCTGTACCCTTCAGAGGAATTACAGGTATATTTATGCACACACACACACACACACACTACACATACATTCACACACATGCTTATTCACTCTAAAGTTCAGCTCATTAAAAACCAATTTATTAGGAAAAGCCCACATCAGTATATCTGTGTTTTCAGACTCAGTCCCTCCTTCCTGGAGTAGAATCAGAGGACATGGAGAAAACATGGGATTTGAATTCAGAAGATTCTATTATTCTCTAGGACTTACTAGCCGTAAAACCTTGAGTGTCACTTTCCTTGAAACTCCATTTCTCTTCAACAAACTGGGGACAAAAGTGACACCTGCCAAATCGGTAAGCTTTTGCTGCTTAACACACCACTCTCAAACTGAGTAGCTTAGGGGCGCCTGGGTGGCGCAGTCGGTTAAGCGTCCGACTTCAGCCAGGTCACGATCTCGCGGTCCGGGAGTTCGAGCCCCGCGTCAGGCTCTGGGCTGATGGCTCAGAGCCTGGAGCCTGTTTCCGATTCTGTGTCTCCCTCTCTCTCTGCCCCTCCCCCGTTCATGCTCTGTCTCTCTCTGTCCCAAAAATAAATAAATGTTGGAAAAAAAAAAAAAAAAACTCTAAAAATTAAAAAAAAAAAAAAAAAAAACTGAGTAGCTTAAAACAACTGCCAATTAGTTTGCGCACAGTTGTAGGTCACCACTTGGGACTGGGCTCAGTTGGGTGGTTCTGGTCTCATCCAGGGTCCCTCCTGCATCTACAGTTAGTGGCCAGGTTGGCTGTGGCGGGCTGGTTTCGGGTGGCCTCAGGGAGACGGCTTATCTCTGTTCCATGTCACATGTCTCTTCCAACGGGCTATTCCAGACTAATTTCAAGTTGGCAACAGAGCCTGAGAGAGGGTCAAGCTCACAGGGCCCCTTGTGGTGTAGTCCTGGCGCTATGGACTGAATCACGTTCCCCTAAATTCATATGTTGAGGCCCTAAATCCCCAGTGCAGCTATATTTGGAGATAGGACCTATAAGGAAGCCATAAAGGTTGAGTGAGTTCATGAGGCCAGGGCCTTCCTCTGAGAGGACTGCTATCCTTATAAGAAGCAGCAAAGATACCAGAGATCTTCCCCTCTTCACAGGAGCACAGAGGAAAGGCCACATGGGGACACAGTGAGAAAGCAGCCATTTGCAAGCCAGGAGGTGAGATCTCACCAGAAACCAACCCTGATGGCACCTTGATCATGGACTTCAATTCTCCAGAAGGGTGAGAAAATAAATTTCTGTTGTTGAAGCCACCCAGGCCATGGTATTTTGTTAAGACAGCCTGAGCAGGCTAATGCACGTGCCGTTGGCAGAGTTTCTATTCTGTCATATTCTATTGGCCAAAACAAGACACCAGAGATGAGCCCAAAGACAAAGCAGCAGGAAACAGACTCCCCATCTTGATGGGAGGAGCTGCAAAGTCACATATGAAAGGGGCCTGGACATGGGAATAATAATCTAAACCCTCTGCCACACACAGTTTTTGTACGGCTCACATGAAATTTATGGATTCAAAAGCGCTTCCTCGATGATAAGGCCCTGTGTAAATGCTCGCTATCGCCAGCATCTTGTCCTGCTTTGCAGCACTCGCGACTGTTTCTTAAGTACGAGGTCATGTGGTTATGTAGATGTGTCCGGGTGGTACATTTTTTTTTCCTGGGGAGTTAGTAAAAGCCATTGCCTAAGGAATGAGTCCTGTCATTCTTACAATTAACCCGAGAAGTGGTCATGGTTTGGGAAAGCGAGATGGCATTTGCCTGGCTTGAAAAGCCTGAAAATAAATATTTGAAGGAGTACCCCACTCAATGAGTTGAGGGACACGGAGTTTGATGGCTGGATGAAGAGCAGAAAGGAAAGATGAGCATCAGTCTGGCTTCAGGGAATTTAGCCATGCTCATCATCTCCCTGAGAGACCAAGGGGAAAAGGAGGCTATCGAGTCAGGCAGGCCGGGGCCTGGGCAGGCAGCTCTGTGCTCTAGCCTCTGACTCTCTTCCCATCCAGCAGTTGCCCCTGGGTCCCACAGACTGCATCAGGACTCATGAGCCCTCACCCATGAAGACCGACTGCCAAGGGAAGAGCACGTTGTCATCTCCCTAGCCGTCTCTTGTCCTTGCGCAGCCACAAGGCAGCGCCTCCACTGACGCTTGCGGTGACGAGAGCTAATTCTGTCACAACCCGTGGTCTGGCTGACTGGCGCTTCCGGTCCAACTGGGAACAGGTTAAACCATACGACACGTCACAGCTCATCTTCCTTCATTGGTGAGAGTAGACGTGGGTTCTGGTTCCGGGGGAGAGGCGTCCGGCTTCCCAGGAAGCGGATTCGCGCATCTCGAGAAGGCA
This sequence comes from Leopardus geoffroyi, assembly GCF_018350155.1. Lineage (NCBI taxonomy): Eukaryota > Metazoa > Chordata > Mammalia > Carnivora > Felidae > Leopardus > Leopardus geoffroyi. Next base: position 121,507,504 of record NC_059331.1, on the reverse strand, counting down.
AAGGGGGTGCGATCTCCCAGAAGACCCCCTCCCATCAAAGACTGCTTCAGACTCTGATCTCTCCGGAGCTCTACCCACTTGAGGGGTTAGGAGGCAGACCATCATGCTCTGCTGGTGGCATCTCCTATGTATCGGCTCAAGTAAGCAGACATGTTAATCCAGACACAAAAGGGGTTAGTTGCCCAGGATTGGGAATGTGTTTAACGCCTTCAGGTCGCCTGCAATCCCTGAGAATTAACTCATCAAAATATCCTGCATGGCTCCTGAATGATCCAACACCAGTCTCCAAACTATTACTGTTTGTGTTCCACTGTATTACAGTAAGATTATAAATAGGTATAGATTAAGATCCTATTTTCTCCTGCAGGTCACTGCCTGGTACCTGACAGGCACACTGAATAAATAAAAGAATGAATGAACTCAATAAATATCTGTTGAACCAACTAATTAGTGAAAGGGCACAACCAGGGCTTACACTTAAGAAGTATGAGAAGCACTAAAAACATCTGTGTCTTATTCATTTTTTGTCCCGAGGGCTATACAGGAATTTGCATGTAGTATGTGCTCAATAAATAGTTGTTGCTTTGTGCCGAAGTTACAGATTCCCTCGATTAAATATTATACTGCAAAAATAAGACAGCTAAGTGCCCCTACAGTCAGAGGGTCCAATGGGTAGAATTCTACCTTTCTTTCCCGAAAAGCCATAGCTCTGTGCCCCTGTAGATGAAGAACTGCCTTCCTCCTTCCAAATACTTCCTGGTGTCCGTAGTCTCAGTGATGCCTTGATCAGAGGTGGGCTCAGCCAGTGTTCTTATCGTGATCAACTGGAGGATGTCAGGGCACTTCCTTCCAGAAGTCTTATGCCAGTTGGGACCCTCATCAGGCTGCATGTCCTGATCTGGGGCTGTCTCTGCCTCCCTCCCCCTCAGTCTCTCCATCTCATTCCTCAGAACTGGCCTCAGTGTAAAAGAAACTTAGAATATGTTCAAAGGTGAACATATGAACAGCTAGCTGCCTTCTATCAAAAGACATCCTTCTGCAAATCAGATTGGGACAGACCTCTTGACAAGGCCCAGAGGCATTGAAAGCCTCCAGGGAACTATCAGTGAGCTACCTGAGGCCTGTCTTAAATTTCCAGCATCGTCATCTCTGGAAAGGTTGTCCCACCCCACCCCGCACAGCAGAGGACAGTTTGAGTAAACCATGTGGCACATGGGGACAAAGCTTCTTCTTCATCTTCCACCAGTCTCCTAGATCAGAGGCCCAGGGAGAATGGTCACTCCCCAGGCTTTAAAGACTTTGTGTTCACAAAGTGGTGTCTCCAGAGTTGCCTCACCATAGGCATCCTCAAAACTTACCATTGCATCTAACTACCAAGCTAACTGCTTCTTTATTTTTCCAATTTTACCTCCCTTGTTGGGGGATCTGGCAATACTTTACATGCATTCACTAAATAATCTCAGGTGAGGGAACATCCTTGAATATAAAGATGGTGACACAGAGTCCCCACCTCAGGGTCTGGACCTGTGATCCTCTCTTTCTCCCCATCTCCTGGCCACCTCCCCCCCCCCCATGTCCACCTGTCCTTGAGTTTTTGGAACAAGGCGATAACCACAATTTTCAAAAATTCAGACTTCTCAGGATTGCCCTAGGGAATGGAGCCTCCACATTTCAGACAGTTGCTAAAGAAGACCACTGCAGTAAGGCCTTCAGGCCATCTCAACACATTATTCAGCAGTAAGAATAACACAGCTGGTATTACTGAGGCCTTCCTCTGGGCTATGCAACTTATCTGCAAGTGACATGCTTTATGTGTACTTAGTTCACGCAAAAACCCCATGAAGTGGTATTGTCACTTCCATATACTCATAAGGAAAATAGCCAGAGAGGGAAGAGAACCCCACTGACCTTCTGTTTGATGTGGCCACTCAAGCAGCAGAAGTGTCCTCCAAAGCACTGGAGGTCTGCAAAGAAAAGACAGGTCTAAGGGGGTTCATCAAGCTCATGGGCTCTTGAGCAACCTGATCCCCAGAAGGGTTTCCAGGCAGCAGGGAGAACATGGTCCAGGACGTGGAGGTAGAAGAGAGAATGGTGCTCAATGAACTAGAACAGGCTGACTTTGGAGGGACAGCAGGAGAGAGAGCGGGAGAAGGTGACAGAGGCTGGACCTTGTGGGGCCAGTGCTTTAAGCCACTTTTTTTTTTAATGTTTTTATTTATTTTTGAGACACAGAGAGACAGAGCATGAACGGGGGAGGGGCAGAGAGAGAGGGAGACACAGAATCGGAAGCAGGCTCCAGGCTCTGAGCCATCAGCCCAGAGTCCGACGCGGGACTCGAACTCACGGACCGTGAGATCGTGACCTGAGCTGAAGTCGGACGCTTAACCGACTGAGCCACCCAGGCGCCCCTTTAAGGCACTTTTAATGGCTCCCTGAGGGTATTGTCTCAGCAGAGAGCATTAAACAGAGGAAGGGGATGCTCAGTTTAGCTTTCCATTTTGAAATGTTTTTGAAATCTTTTTTAAAGATTTTTAAAAAGTGTTCATCTTTTTTAAAAGTTCAGTTTGGTGGTGGGTTGGGGGACAGATTGCAGTGGGGCAGGAGTGGAGACAGATGGCCGGAGAGCTGGCGGCTGGGCTGGGCCAGCCACGAGAAACTGGTGGTCGGTTTCACTTTGTGGCAGGAGAGATGGAGAGAGGGGTTCCGGTCTGAAAAAGTGCATTAGAAATACAGAACAGACCGATTAATTTGGTGAAGAGAGGTAATGAGTGAGGAAGAAGGAGGAACCAAGATCGACTTCCAGTTTTCTGGCTCAAGTGACTGGGAGGAGGAAATTCTGGAGCAGGCTGAGTGACAGGTGCTAACACGAGGTTTGCAGGCAGGAGAGACGTGTCATTAGGGTTCAGTGCTGTTCAGATGCTTCGTACGGTTTCGTCTCCAGAGGGACAAAGCAACGGTCATATCTCAGTCATTTTAGGCTGATGCTTGCCTTTCCTTCCCTATCACCCCTCCCCCAGCTGGGGGAAAAATTAGCAATAAAGATTTACTTAAGGGTTTTATTTTTTTTTTAATTTTTTTTAAGGTTTATTTATTTTTGAGACAGAGAGAGACAGAGCATGAACGGGGGAGGGGCAGAGAGAGAGGGAGACACAGAATCGGAAGCAGGCTCCAGGCTCTGAGCCATCAGCCCAGAGCCTGACGCGGGGCTCGAACCCATGGACCGCGAGATCGTGACCCGGGCTGAAGTTGGACGCTTAACCGACTGAGCCACCCAGGCGCCCCTACTTAAGGCTTTTAAATGCACGTACAGACTCATACGTATAATACATGCTTTAAAAAGTAACTGGAAGATGGGGAGCCTGGGTGGCCCAGTTGGTTAAGTGTTTGACTCTTGATTTCAGCTCAGGTTGTGATCTTATGGTCAGGATCTCATGGTTGTCTGATCGAACCCTTGTGTGGAGCCTGCTTAAGAGTCTCTCTGCCCCTCCCCTGCTCAAATCTCTCTCTCAAAAATAAATAAATAAATAAATAAAAGTAACTCTTTAAAAAAAGGAAAAGAAAATACACTCAGAGGTGGTAGTGTTATGAGACAATTTTATTTAGAATTTTCCAAAGGATTGGTGATGAATTTGTATTAATAGCATGATAAGAAAAAGAAATCAGCAGAATGAAAATAGTAACTTTGAAGACTGCACAATAAGACTGTAGTTGCATTCTGAGAACAGCTTTTCCTTATAGAACAGCAAGGTTCGTTACACCTCTGACTTCTTCCTAACATGTAAACAGTTCTAAAGATGACCACTGTTTTAGATGATCAGCCATCAGAGTGAGCTTGTGTGAGCTCCCCGAGATTTATAAAATTTATGGGAAAGGCTTTGAATTTCTAAACTGCTTCAGGGTCTTCTTCAAAGTTGTACAGGGCCTGGGGCAAGTCACATTTTTACGCTCCCCCTTCTTCCCTCTGCACAAATATTGCATAAACAGAATTGAAGCTTGGTTATAATAAGCATGGCTAATAGTTATTAAAGGTTTACCATGTGTGGAGTAGTTTTATATACTTTCCATGAAACCTTCATAACAAACCTTCATAACAAGCCAAATAATTGTATTTTTTTTAAGATGAAAAAAATGTAAAGCCTAATGGAAGTATCAGACAGAGAAGGACAAATTCTATATCCTCACACCTAGATGTGGAATCTAAAAAAAAAAAAAAAAAAAAAAAAAAAAAAATCAAATTCACAGAGAACAGATTGGTGGCTTCCAGAACAGATTACCTTCCAGAGGTAAGGGGTGGGGAGATGGGTGGGAAAAAAGGTATAAACTTCCACTTATAAGATTAATAGATTCTGACGATGTACAGCATGGTGACTATCACCAATATTTCTCTCTGGTACATTTGAAAGTCGCTAAGAGAGTCAATCTCACAAGTTCTCAGCACAAGAAAAAAATCTGTCACAGCATGAGGTATTAAGGTTATGCAAACTTAAAGTGGTAATCATTTTACAACATACAAATATCTTGAATCGTGTTGTACACCTTAAACCAATACAATGTTAGGTGTCAGTTATGTCTCAGTACAACCGGGGGAAAAACAAAAACAAAGAACAAAACCCCACAAACAAAACAAACCAAACGAACAAAAACTTAAAGCCCAGCTAGGTTGTGTGACTCAGATAGCTTCCCAGACAGTAAATGGAAAAGCCAGAGTTTAAATCTAACCCACCTGAGGCGCCTGGGTGGCTCAGTTACTTAAGCATCCGACTCTTGATTTCAGCTCAGGTCCTGAGCTCACGGTTCGGTTTGTGAGATGGAGCCCCACCTTGGGCCCTGCACTGTCAGCACAGAGCTTGCTTGGGATTCTCTTTCTTTCCCTCTGTGCCCCTCCCCTGCTCATGCTCATGCATGCTCCCTCTAAACAAACAAACAAACAAATGAACATTAAAATAAAACCTGACCCATCTGACATCAGAGCCCACTGTCCTAACTACTATACTATTCTTGTCAGAAACTGGATTTAGATCTGCATTGGCCCAGCAGTGAGCACTGTGCTGGGCACAGCAGAGCCAGCAGGAATCAGAGTCGTTCTCCGAAATAACTTACCATCTGGTGGTGGAGGAAGGGACAATGCTCCTGCACAGTCCACTGCAGGAACCCAGACGAGGGGGACCTAACTCCATCTGGAGGCTCTTACTGGAGCAACCAAAGTCATCGTTGAAACTGAAAGGAAGAGTAGGAGTTATATCATGATGTGTACTGTATACAAAGAAAGAGAGTTCCAGTAGCTAGAAGAGCTGTTATGGGTGGATCTGATCACAGCCTCCCCAGAATATGTCAATGGCGAGGGGCACCGTGCTGATTGCAATGCTACTCTGGAGTTTGTTGCAGGTATTGGAAATCTGGTTTGTTTTTGAATAGAAAAGTAGACACTGCTTTTTTTACATATACGTTACAGTAATAGGATTTTTGACCTTGCAGTGTCTGAACTTTTATAAGTGAGAAATGAAAGCCCAGAGCAGGTAAGTGATTTGCCTGAAATCACACAACTACTGGTTAGAAACTTGAGTCTAGAACCTGGGTTTTCAGTCAGGCAGGCCAGTCTGTCCTTTCCTGAATCCTATCACCTTTGGGGCATAGTTCCATCTATTCATGGGCTCGCACCTGCTGTGTCAGGCTGTGTAGGGTGTTTACTGTGCAAGAGTATCTGCTGTGGGATCGGATCAGGGCTGAAGTCCACCCAGAGGAAGAAGCACCTTTTCCCCACTTTGCAGAAGTACTTTATAGCAAGCAATTGCCCTCTTGAAACTAACATAGCCAACCTACAGAAATCTAAATTTCTTCCCATTCTTATTCATGCAGTGATATTTCCTATATTTTTATCCACAGGGTTCAAATAATTTAGTGATTAGTGCTTTAGAGCCCACTGGCACATGGTTCCAGTTCTAGAAGTTACATTTCCAGTAAGTCCTGTCGGTGTGGCACCACAGTGACTTCTTTGCCAATCAGCAGTTCATGGCTGTACCCTTTCCAGCAAGGTTGGAGGAGTTGGGGCAAGAGAGGGCCTTCCTTGAGCGATCTATCTCACCTCCAGGGTAGTGGCCACCCCTTATCTTCCTCTATACCTCTTTTTTTCAGGTTCTCTTTACTTCTTGCTGGCCAGTCTCTCATTACTTCTTACGAGCCATCCCTGTCATGGATAATAATTCTTTGTATTAACGTGTTCCCGGTTCAAATTACTATGTGTTTTCTCTCTCCTGATCAGACTGTGGCTGATTCACAACCCTCAGACATTTCTCTATCAGCCAGCCATAGCCTGCTTCCCTAGAGGAATTGCATTCTAGCTGCATGTGCTATCTGGAGGGTCCATATGCTAGTAGATTAGCCAGGAGTTCATGCAGGGGAGTGAAAAATAAGCATTGCCCCCTTCAAGTCCCCTGAGCTCCCCAAGGAAAGGGACGGAGAGACATGGGATCATATGCACATAACATGGCCAGTGGTGGTGGGTAACACAGGCTTGAAGGTACCACTCATAGATGTTCCCAGTGGCTATGTTTTGGGAGAAGGAGGTCCCTGACAGTTACCCGGGAGGAGACTCTTGAATCTTGAAGGTAGATTGAGGCTGTTCCAGGCAGGTGGGCCAAGAATACGCCAAGCAGAGGTAACAGGGCAAACTGTTAGCTATTTGTTTCTAACATGAATATTGAGCTTGATGTTCCTGTAGAGCAGAATGACCCCAATTGTTGGGTCAGATGACAACATGGTGTTGGTAGCACCACACCATAAGGTTGTAGCCTTATTACAGTTTATAATTCTCCTCCCTGGCACCCATGTGACCATCAGTACTGAATAGGTGGTGCCTTTGTGTTTTAAAGTAAACAAGGAGCATTATGTGAACTAACTTTTACAATCAGTTGCTCCAAATTGCAGAATGCTCAAAGAGAGTTTTAAAGCCAGAATATAGATTCCATCTCATAATTTACGGAATAATCAACGGACACCAGATTGCAAAGACTCGTGCAAGAACAAGTCAGAGAGAAAACGATGATCAAGTGTCGTGGAAAACTGTGTGGGAACTTTTTCCTGCCATTCTTGTAGGGTATGAATCAGCAGTTACACTGGTTGGCTGGCATTAGAAAGAAATTAATAGTCTAGGGTATTGTAACTCAAGGAAGATCCCGTCAAAAAAAGCATGTCCCAGGAGGTCCAAGATGGGTCCCATATTGCCCACTCAATGGACAGGTCAATCAGTGGCTCTTCTCATGGCTAGGTACCTTTAGCTTCTTTAATATTACCCTCTCTAGTTTTAGGGCCAGACATTTTGTCTTATGGGTAACAATCTTGTCAGAATCAGAACCACTTCCTCATGGATATTTTATTTTATGTATTGTTATGATTTTTTTTAAATTCACGTCAAAGTTAGTTAGCATATAGTGCCACAATGATTTCAGGAGTAGATTCCTTAATGCCCCTTACCCATTTAGCCCATCCCCCCTCCCACAACCCCTCCAGTAGCCCTCTGTTTGCTCTTCATATTTAAGAGTCTCTTATGGTTTGTCCCCCTCCCTGTTTTTATATTATTTTTGCTTCCCTTCCCTTGTGTTCATCTGTTTTGTCTCTTAAAGTGCTCATATGAATGAAGAAATATGATATTTGTCTTTTTCTGACTAATTTTTCTTAGCATAATACCGTCTAGTTCTAGTTCCATCCACATAGTTGCAAATGGCACAATTTCATTATTTTTTATTGCTGAGTAATACTCCATTGCATCTATATCTTTATATCTATATCTCATATATATATGGTGTATATACATACATATACACCATATATATATATACACCATATATATGTGATATATATGTATACACCATACCATATACATACATATACACCATATATATATATACACCATATATATATATATGATACCTATCATATATATATACCACATCTTCTTTATCCATTCATCCATCGATAGACATTTTGGCTTTTTCCACACTTTGGCTATTGTCAATAGTGCTGCTATAAACATGGGGGTTCACGTGTCCCTTCGAAACAGCACACCTGTATCCCTTGGATAAATGCCTGGTAGTGCAATTGCTGGGTCGTAGGGTAGTTCTATTTTTAGTTTTTTGAGGAACCTCCATACTGTTTTCCAGAGTGGCTGCCCCAGCTTGCATTGCCACCGACAGTGCAAAAGAGATCCTCTTTCTCCACATCCTTGCCAACATCTGTTGTTGCCTGAGTTGTTCATGTTAGTCATTCTGACAGGGGTGAGGTGGTATCTCATTGTGGTTTTGATTTGTATTTCCCTGATGATGAGTGATGTTGAGCATGTTTTCACGTGTTGGTTGGCCATCTGGATGTCTTCTTTGGAGAAGTGTCTATTCATGTCTTTTGCCCATTTCTTCACTGGATTATTTGTTTTTTGGGTGTTGAGTTTGATAAGTTCTTTATAGATTTTAGATACTAACCCTTTATCTGATATGTCGTTTGCAAATATCCTCTCCCATTCCATCGGTTGCCTTTTAGTTTTGCTGATTGTTTTTTTCGCTGTGCAGAAGATTTTTATTTTGATGAGATCCCAATAGTTCATTTTTGCTTTTCTTTCCCTTGCCTCCGGAGACGTGTTGAGTAAGAAGTTGCTGCGGCTAAGGTCAAAGAGGTTTTTGCCTGCTTTCTCCTCAAGAATTTTGATCACTTCCTGTCTTACATTTAGGTCTTTCATCCATTTTGAGTTTATTTTTGTGTATGGTGTAAGAAAGTGGTCCAGGTTCATTCTTCTGCATGTCGCTGTCCAGTTTTCCCAGCACCACTTGCTGAAGAGACTGTCTTTATTCCATTGGATATTCTTTCCTGCATTGTAAAGATTAGTTGGCCATACATTTGTGGGCCCATTTCTGGGTTCTCTATTCTGTTCCATTGATCTGAGTGTCTGTTCTTGTGCCAGTACCATACTGTCTTGATGATTACAGCTTTGTAATACAGCCTGAAGTCTGGGATTGTGATGCTTCTTGCTTTGGTTTTCTTTTTCAAGATTGCTTTCACTATTGGGGTCTTTTCTGGTTCCATACTAAATTTTAGGATGGTTTGTTCTAGCTCTGTGAAGAATGCTGGTGTTAATTTGATAGGGATTGCATTGAATATGTAGATTGCTTGGGTAGTATTGACATTTTAACAATATTTGTTCTTCCTATCCAGGAACATGGGATACTTTTCCATTTTTTGGTGTATTCTTCGATTTCTTTCATAAGCTTTCTATAGTTTTCATTGTATAGATTTTTCACCTCTTTGGTTAGATTTATTCCTAGGTATTTTATGGGTTTTGGTGCAATTATAAATGGGATTGATTCATTGGTTTCTCTTTCTGGTGCCTCATTGTTGGTGTATAGGAATGCAACCGATTTCTGTGCATTGATTTTATGTCCTGCCACTTTGCTGAATTCATGGATCAGTTCTAGCAGTTTTTTGGTGGAATCTTTTGGGTTTCCATATAGAGTATCAGTCATCTGCAAAGAATGAAAGTTTGACCTCCTCCTGGCCTATTTGGATGCCTTTTATTTCTTTGTGTTGTCTGATTGCTGAGGCTAAGACTTCCAATACTATGTTGAATAACAGTGGCAAGAGTGGACATCCCTGTCTTGTTCCTGACCTTGGGGGGAAAGGTCTTAGTATTTCCCCATTGAGGATGATATTAGCATTGTGTCTTTCATATATGGCTTTTATGATCTTGAGGTATGATCCTTCTATCCCTACTTTCTTGAGGGTTTTCATCAAGAAAGGATGCTGTATTTTGTCAAATGCTTTCTCTGCATCTATTGAGAGGATCATGTGGTTCTTGTCCTTTCTGTTATTGATGTGATGAATCACATTGATTATTTTGCGAATATTGAACCAGCCCTGCCTCCCAGGTATAAATCCCACTTGGACGTGGTGAATAATTTTTTTAATGTATTGTTGGATCTGGCTGGCTAATATCTTGCTGAGGATTTTTGCATCCATGTTCATCAGGGAAATCGGTCTATAGTTCTCCTTTTTAGTAGGGTCTTTTCTGGTTTTGGAATCAAAGTAATCCTGGCTTCATAGAAAGAGTTTGGAAGTTTTCCTTCCATTTCTATTTTTGGGAACAGCTTCAGGAGAATAGGTGTTAACTCTTCCTTAAATGCTTGGTAGAATTCTCCTGGAAAGCCATCTGGCCCTGGACACTTGTTTTTTTGGGAGATTTTTTATTACTGATTCAATTTCTTTACTGGCTATGGGTCTGTTCAAATTTTCTATTTCTTCCTGTTTCAGTTTTGGTAGTTTATATGTTTCTAGGAATTTTTCCATTTCTTCCAGATTGCCCATTTTATTGGCTTATAATTGTTCATAACATTCTCTTATTATTGCTTGCATTTCTGCTGTGTTGGTTGTGGTCTCTCCTCTTTCATTCTTGATTTTATTTATTTAGGTCCTTTCCTTTTTCTTTTTGATCAAACTGGCTAGTGGTTTATCAATTTTGTTAATTCTTTCAAAGAACCAGCTTCTGGTTTCATCATCTGTTCTACTTTTTTTTGTTTGTTTGTTTCGATAGCATTGATTTCTGCTTTAATCTTTATTATTTCCTGTCTACCACTGTTTTGGGGTTTTATTTGCTATTCTTTCTCCAACTTTAAGTTGTAAGGTTTGTTTGTGTATCTGAGACCTTTGTTCCTTCTTTAGGAAGGCCTGGATTGCTATATATTTCCTTCTTATGACCGCCTTTGTTGCATCCCAGAGGTTTTGAGTTGTGGTGTTACCATTTTCATTGGTTTCCATGTACTTTTTAATTTCCTCTTTAACTTCTTGGTTAGCCCATTCATTCTTTAGTAGGATGTACTTTAGTCTCCAATTATTTGTTACCTTTCCAAATTTTTTCTTGTGGTGGATTACAAGTTTCATAGCGTTGTGGTCTGAAAATATGCATGGTAATGATCTCAATGTTTTTGTACTTGTTGAGGGCTAATTTATGTCCCAGTATGTGATCTATTCTGGAGAAAGTTCCATGTGCACTGGAAAAGAATATATATTTCACTAGTCCAGTGTGTCATTCAAAGCTATTGTTTCCTTGTTGATTTTCTGATTAGATGCTCTGTCCATTGTTGTAAGTGGGGTGTTGAAGTCCCCTACTATGATGGTAGTATTATCAATGAGTTTCTTTATGTTTGTGATTGATTTATATATTTGGGTGCTCTCACATTTGGAGCATAAATGTTTACAAGTGTTAGGTCTTCTTGGTGGATAGACCCCTTATCTATGACATAATGACCTTCTTCATCTCGTTACAGTCTTTATTTTAAAGTCTAGATTGTCTGATAAATCCTGGCTTTCTTTTGTTGACCATTAGCATGATAGATGGTTCTCCATCCACTTACTTTCAATCTGAAGGTGTCTTTAGGTCTAAAGTGGGTCTCTTAGGAGCCCCTGGGTGGCTCAGTTGGTCAGGCGTCTGACTTCGCTCAGGTCATGATCTCACAGTTCGTGGCTTCGAGCCACAGGTCAGGCTCTGTGCTTACAGATTGGAGCCTGGAGCCTGCTTCAGATTCTGTGTCTCCCTTACTCTCTGCTCCTCCCCTGTTCACATTCTGTCTCCGTCTCTCAAACATAAATAAACATTAAAAAAAATTTTTTTAAGTGGTATCTTGTAAACAGCATATAGACGGATCTTGTTTTCTTATCCATTCTGTTACCCTATGTCTTTTGATTGGAGTATTTAGTCCACTGACATTTAGAGTGAGTACTGACAGATATGAATGTATTGCCATTATGTTTCTTGGAGAGTTGGAGTTTTTGGTGGTGTTCTCTGGTCCTTTCTAGTCTTTGTTGATTTTGGTCTTTTTGTTTTTTGTTGTTTGTTTGTTTGTTTGTTTTTCATCTTTTCTCCCCTCAGAGAGTCCCCCTTGAAATTTCTTGCAGGGCTGGTTTAGTGGTAATGAACTCCTTTAATTTTTGTTTGTCTGGGAAGCTTTTAATCTCTCTGTTTTGAATGACAGCCTTGCTGGATAAAGAATTCTTGGCTGCATATTTTTCAGATTCAGCACATTGAATATATCCTGCCACTCTTTTCTGACCAGCCAAGTTTCTGTGGATAGGTCTGCTGCAAACCTGATCTGTCTTCCCTTGTAGGTTAAGGATTTTTTTTCCCTTGTTGCTTTCATGATGCTTTCCTTGCCTGAGTATTTTGTGAATTTGACTATGATATGCCTTGTTAATGGTCAGTTTTTGTTGAATCTAATGGGAGTCCTCCATGCTTCCTGGATTTTGATATCTGGGTCTTTCCCCAAGTTAGTATAGTTTTCCACTATGATTTGCTTACACAACCTTTCTACCCCTTTTTCTCTCCCTTTATCTTCTGGGACCCCTATGATTCTGATGTTGTTCCTTTTTTTTTTTTTTTTTTAACGTTTTATTTATTTTTGAGACAGAGACAGAGGATGAATGGGGGAGGGGCAGAGAGCGAGGGAGACACAGAATCGGAAGCAGGCTCCAGGCTCTGAGCCATCAGCCCAGAGCCCGACGCGGGGCTCGAACTCAAGGACTGCGAGATCGTGACCTGAGCTGAAGTCGGACGCTTAACCAACTGAGCCACCCAGGCGCCCCAGATGTTGTTCCTTTTTAATGAGTCACCAGTGTCTCTAATTCTTAAATTGTACTCTTTTGCCTTAGATTTCCTCTTTTTTCCTGCTTCATTATTCTCCATAAGTTTGTTCTCTATACTGGTGAGTTGCTGTTCTGCCTTATCCACCCTTGCACCCGTGGCATCCATTCGAGATTGCAGCTCAGTTATCACATTTTTTATTTCATCTTGACTAGCTTTTACTTCTTTCATGTCTGCAGAAAGGGATTCTAATCTATTTTTGACCCCAGATAGTATTCTTATTATCATGATTCTAAATTCTGGTACAGAGATCTTGCTTGTATCTGTGTTGATTAAATCCCTGGCTGTCGTTTCTTCCTGCTCTTTCTTTTTGGGTGAATTCCTTTGTTTTGACATTTTGAAGGAAGAAAAGGAATTAATAAGGTAAAAAAAATAAAATTAAAAAATTAAAAACAACACACACACACACACACACACAAATCAAATAAGTGATGCTAGATCCCAGGTGTGTTTTGGTCTGGGTGTTGAAAGGGGCCTGTTAGATTAGAGAAAAAGGGGGAACAAGAAAAAAAAAGGAAAATGTTTGAAAATTTGAAAAAATGAATATAATGAAATAGAATAAAATGAAATGATGGAAGTAAAATAGAATTTGAAAAAATTTTTAAGATAAAAAATATAGTAGGTAAAATTAAAGAAAAGTATTTTTAATAAATTGAAAATAAAAATAAATTTTTTTCTCTTTCTGTATTCAAGAAAAAGACAAAAAACAAAAAAGAAAAAAAGAAGAAAATTGAGTAGATGGATCAGTGAACAGACTGAAATATGATTGAAATTACATCATTTTCCCCTAGAAGTCAAACTGTGAAGCACTTGATAGCAGTAAACTAAGCAGGTGGAGAGACTTCTGTTCCTGAAAATCGAGGTTGGTCCCGTTAGGCGTGGCTCCATGTAATGGCTCCATTCTCCACTAGATGGTGCTGCTTAGCTTACTGGGGTGGATTGTTGTGGCACTTGTAGGTGTGTATGCACATGTGCGGGAGTGGTGAAAATGGCATCACCCAGCTACCCAGTCTTTACTATCAGAACTCTGTTCTCTCTGATCAGTAATTGTGCACCCGTCCTTTGTCTCTGGCTTCTGTCCACTCCCCACTTTTACACTGTTGGTGACCAAGCCATCAGGTTGCCAGGTGTCACCTCCCTCCTGAGTTTTATCTCAGACTTGGCTGTGTTTCCCAATCCCTGACTTCTGAGGGACTGCAGTTTTGACTTGTTCTGACCCTCCATAGGAGGGTCTCACTGAGCAATGGCTGCGTGCAGGCCACACCCAAGATCGTTTGTGGGTCCGTGCTGCTGCCAAGGCCCAGAGACTGCAGCTGGGTGCCAGCCCGCCCCAGAAAAGTTCACGTGATCATGTAGCAGAAGTGTTTCAGGGATTATGGAAAATCATGACACACATCTGCCACCAGGCTTCACCCTTAACGACCTTGTTCCAGAACCAGTGAATGTGGTTGTTCTCTGGGGTCTTCTGGGACCTCTGGGGTCTGCTGGAGTGGCCACAAGGACTCTACCACATGTTGTCCCAGCAGGGGAACTCCCTCTCCCTGTGTGGCCCAAGGACCCCCCCAACTTCACTCTGCTCCTGGGGATTTGCCCTTCCCACCAGAGCACCACAAGGTATTCATCTGCACAGTTTCAGACTCTGTGCTCCCCCTATTTATAGAGACTTAATGGAATTTAAACCCTCTCCTTTCTCCCTTTCTTGTTCAGTCCCTGTGGCTGTTTCCACTTTTCCACTTTCTCTCCAGCTGCTTTGTGTGTGTGGGGGGGTGCTTTTCCCATACTCTCCCTCCGTCTCTGTCCTCTCTCCACAAGCAAAAACAGCTCCCTGCCCTTTGTGGCTTCTCTCTCCCCCAGTTCACCTCTCCGTGCCACGTACCTGCTGAATTCTGTGGTTCGGGTTGTGCAGATTGTTGTGTGAATCCTCAGATCAGTTTTCTAGGTGTGCAGGATGGTTTAGTGTTGATCTGGCTGTATTTCATCAAGGCCAGACACAGAAAATAACTTCCATGCTGTTCTGCCATCTTAGCTCCTCCTCTGATTAGTGTTTTCTCCCTCATGGATCTTTTCATTGCCTGAGGTTTATCAACAACTCTGACATGGCAATTATGAGCCCATGATTTTGTCCTCTGTAGCACAGTTCAGTTTGGAAGCACAGCTGATTTCCTTGCTTTGAATACCCAGAAGGATTGCTTATGCGTTCTGTCTTATTTCTTGTGGTCTATAGCTGTTTCCATTTCTGTACAAATGGTCAGCTGTCCTCTGCTAGGGAAGGCCTGTGCTGTTTCCTTATGTCCTATCTCCTTAGTGATAATCTTCTCTTATCACGAATGCTATTCTTCCCAAATTCCCTGTCTGCAGGGCCATCTTTTGACAAAGTGGTTGTGAATATGCCATGCCTGCAGGAGGCCAGGGAAGGCCTCTGTGCCTCATGGTACCCCTTCTTCTTCAACTCTGAGCTTAATGGGAATGCATGTGCCATGGCTCTGAGGCAAGTGAGAATGGGGTGAGAGTGGGGAATACAGAGAAGAGGTGGGAAAAAAAAATACCTAATGGCCACCCTGCTCATCAGTGACAAAGTTTGCCTGGGGCTGCACACTTGTTTCTAGTCTAAGGTACTTGTATGTTGACACTGGAAAGGGATAAAATATCTCTCGTCCCACTTTCTACTTACCATGGAGATACACTTGAGCTTATCCCAAGAAAGAATCTCCTACATTTCTGTATAATTATAATAAAATACTCCACAAATAAAATGGACTTTTATTATTATTTTTAAATAGATTTAAAACAATTTTTTAAATGTCTATTTATTTTTGAGAGAGAGAGAGAGAGACAGAGCATGAGCAGGGGAGGGGTAGAGAGAGAGACACATAGAATCCAAAGCAGGCTCCAGGCTCTGAGCTGTCATCACCAGAGCCCAATGCAGGGCTTGAACTCACAAACCGTGAGATCACAACCTGAACTGAAGGCAAACACTTAACCAACTGAGCCACCAAGGTGCCCCTGAAATAGATTTTGAAAAGATCAGTTTCCCTTACTGGATCTATCAGGCCAGCTTTTTGTGTGTTAGTTTCTAGTCTGGCTGACACTACTCAGCCAGGGAGAAGTAAAAATCTTGCTCTCTTTTCCTCATAAAAGGGTCCAGTGGTCATTAGATATTATTATCCCACTCTGAGTTATTCCTTTCTGGTTCACTTTCTTTGAAATTATTTCTGTGTATATTTTTATTATTTGAAGGCACCAAAATTTTTCTTCTGAATATCTCAGGAGTGTGATTTTTGACAATGCTTTAGCCAATGCTACTGTTCATTGGGATTACAGTTTCTTTCTAAGGATGTGGCAAAATCAGGCTTGCTGAGTTCACATTATGTTTCAAAGCACAATAAATACTTCCCAGTGTCATACTGAAGCAGAAAATCCTGACTGCATATACAAAACAGAATCTCCGCTCTCGAGATGCAAGTCAGAATGGGCTGAACAATGAAAGCATGAACAACACAAAGGGACGTTCAGGTGACTGATGATATGAGTCACTGCTTGGCTACTGACTTTGCAAGGAGAGTCGCAGAGGAGAAAACCATCCTGTGCATATAACTATCATGGTTGTGAAAGAATTTAGCAAACACACAACTAGATTTTTGTCCCTTTCCCCCCATATCATTTGGAAGCGTGGTATTAACATTTTTTTAATGGTTTCCAAACTTGTGGTTGAAATTTCATTTGTAAAGGGGTTTAAAGAAAGCAAAAGTCTCTAATCTAATTAACTCCAAATTTAATTCAACACCTTCCCTTGATTTACTATACATTATCATGAGGTTTAAAAAAAAATTTAAGTCTGTATATATGAGAATGTAATTAATCATCTGTAAAGCGTATAAATCCCAGTAAGACACTTTGTCAAATTATCTCATCTTACCCATGATCTTTTTATCCCACCAATTTTGCCTGGTTTCTGATTTCACTGAGTTGGGATTAAATCAGTGCATTCCTCCCACTGCACAATTAGGACTGCTTGAAAACTCTGTAATTACAAACCGCAACCATAGATTGTGAATTGCATTCGCTGTCATAACTGCCATTAGCATGGTTTTCCATTCTTCCAGAACAGCGAGGTAAAGATACCATGCTGATAAGTTCCATACTATAGGTCTGCTATTGATTATCTGCAGCAATTCTAGACTTGGATGGGATCCCAAGCTAGATGCAGAACCTGGGAAGATGCCAATGTTTTGTGAACGCAAAAGTTCTTAAGAAGAAAAAATGTTTTTTAAAACAATAAAACTACGGATGAAAGAATGAGTGTAAAAATTTTAAATTATGCAATTGCAGGCTTAATTTTGTGAATGGGTGTAGTCCTAATCTATTGGTCCTCCTGGGAGGGGAAAACTATTTGGGATGCTTATTCTAATTTTGACTACTTTCTACAAAGTGAAATCAAAATGCTTTATGAGGGTGTTCCAAGGCTTTGACAGTTTCTACTTGCTTTACTCCCAGTGATCTGCCAAGCCCACGTGTCCCTTACCGTAAATCTCCCCAGCATGCTCTCCTCTCCCTCTTTTGCATCAGAGTCTAGAGAGGGGAGGCCCACTTAAAACAGATTTGAAGTCTTCCTCATCCAGGAGGCTCACCCTGATGACTCTGTGGTTACGTATTCCCAGTTCTAAATACACAGCAAAAAAGTCTTTTCAAGATTAAAAAAAAAAAAAAAAAGGCTCAAACATTCTCTCTTTTAATGTAAGGTGTTCATAATCCTCATATAAAAATTTCCTTTGGAGTAATCTTTGGTATGTGGAAACTCATATATCAAGTGGTAAACTCTATTATTGTGCTGGTACCCAAGCTTGATTCATGAGGTTAGCCATTTTCATCAAGTTTCATTGCTCAATCTCTTTAGCCAATGAACATGTTTTGGTATTTTATAAATTGCTAATTTGAGAGAAACAAAAATCTGCCTCTTTCTATAGAACACATTTAGAAGCTCCAATCAAGTTCTTGCTTGTAATTATCTAAACTATACACACACACACACACACACACACACACACACACACACACTTTGACCACTACAATTTCCCTATGTATTTCTGGATGTTTATAAATGAACTGAATTGTGGTGGAAAGAGCCCAGTGGTCCTTAACCACTACAATAACTCCTTGTAATTTGCTGAAAGCAAGCGGTATTCATTTACTCCTTTTCTTGAAGTTCATAACAAAAGCAAACAGGTGGATTTTTGTTCAGAATCTTCAGATTAGTACATCTAAAGGCTTTGAAACTAGATAAATGCATAAATCAGACTAAAGTAAGCTTTTGCAGCAAAGGGGTGGGAAAAGAAGACGGCTTTGCACAAACTAAGGGTCCAGTCCATTTGTTTAAGGATTTTCAGAGAATTGTTAGTATGGTTAACAATACATGTCTGAAGATGTACCGAAGTAACAAAGAAAATTTAGTAATAATTATTTAGTACTTCTCCTTCCCTTCCTCAAATTTAATTAGTAAATAGAGACATCCGGCTAACTGGTGCCAGTCGGGGTGTTGCTAGTTCTGAGAAACGTGCCCCTCCCCTAGCTTTCCAGGAGTAGCTGTTGTACTGTGTGGCAAATGATTAACTCTGTCACTTTGGATTTCGTATGCCTGCTTTTAAGTATGACAGACTTCAGTCTTGCAATGGAAAAAACACAAATGTCACCTTAAGGCTTACGGTGCAGCAGGTTTAATGGTCTACACTAAAACAGGCAGTACAGTTTTGTAGTTCAACATTAAAAGCAACCTTGCCTTACTTCTAATGCTTCTACCTAAGAATGCTTCCTGCTCCCTCTCAGCCCTTCCCTTAGGTACGAGTCTACACAAGTACTTCTAAAGTGCATTTCTCTGGCGTTAAAAACAGCAGTGTGATTTGCTCTCCAACAGCGAGTCCTGAATCGGAGCACTGCTTCCTCGTTGGAGGGGCTGTGCGGTTCCAGGTGAGTGACCCACTCAGAGCAGTACCCTTCTCACTCCCCAGGTGGCACAAGGGGCCACTCTTGGGGGGGAAAAAAAGGATTATGCCAACTTCCTCTGTGGCAGGTATCTTCGCTTACCACAAGTACATATTCAGTGCCTCCTCGGGCCATGAAATATTGAAAACTTAACCGACACTTCAATTTCCAGGAAATCAAAATCGTGGAGGCCTCGTGTGAATACTCAGAAGTTGGTGGGATTAGAACCAGGTACTGGGGCGGGCCGCAATTCTCGGGCTAGGGTAGGGAGGAGTGGTGGGGAGAAAGACAGTCCCGCCGCGCTGTGGCTATTGCTTGTCGTCGTGGGGGTCACCAGGGAAGCCCGCCTCCTCAGGGGACCTGACTCCTTCGGGGAGCAGAGTGGCGCGCACTTTCCTCTTCTCCTTAAAGCGGCCGGAGCGCGAGATCTTCAAATTGCGGCGGCTGCTGCCTGACTTCTCCCCGCACAACTTGTCCGGCTTGTGGGGCTCGCCGGCGCCCCCAAGGAGATTGGGGTGCTGATTCTCCCGGGAGCTGCCAGTCCAGTCGGCGCTGGGTGGTGCGGGCGGCGCGGGCTCCCCGGGGGCAGGCTGGGCGGGAGGCTGCGCCCCTACCGCGGCTTCCTTGCTTTTCTTTCTGCTGTTGGTTAGCGATTTCCACCAAGACCCAGAGCTGCCCGTGCCGCTGCTGTCGGCCATGGCCCGGCGGCGCGGGACGCGGCAGGTGGGGAAGGGCTCTCTTTCCCGGTGGGGCCGGAGGTCCGCGGCAGGAAAGCAGGCTACGGGGTGGGAGCCTAGGCGGCGGCCTGTACCCGGGAAGCAAACAGAACGTGGTTATGGGTTTGTCCAAGTCACGTGCCCCCAACCCCACTTCCTCCCCTCGCTCCGCCCGTCACCGGATCGGCCCGGGTCCGAGCACCCGCAGGCAGGGAGCTACGCGGCCCTCCGAGGGCACCGCCGCGTCCCCGGGGGGCGCGGGCGAACGAGTGGTGGCCTCCAGGGCGCCACCATCTGGTCTCCAGACACCTTGGCACTCCCCCGCCTCAACCCTCGCCTGGCCTCCAGGGCCGGTGTGGTGGTCTGCGCGGGGGCCGCCGGGGGAGGTTCCCGGGCATGCGGATTAAGCCGGCCCGAGAGGAAGCTGGCCTGGACTGTTACCCTGATTGTAGAGGGACGCCCCAAAGTGACCCAGCTCGGCCCCGCGGGGCCTCCTCTTGGATGAGCACCTGAGCGGAGGGCGCTCGGAAGGGGGTGTGCTATGGCTGAGCACTGAATATTAGACTCCTGTCAACAGTTCCGAAATTTCCCTTGAAGGTGTTTTTCCATAGACTTCTGTCCCAGAATTCTCTTCGATGTGATTTTCTGGGGGGACTTTACATGCCGATAAGAGCGAGGGAAAAGCTCAGGATGTGTTGTTTCTTTTAAATTCTGCTTTTGACAGAACTTCTGCCTTGCCGCTTTCAGAGAAACTAGACTTAATTTCCCTTGAAAACCGCGGTCCCACTCTTCCTTTTATTCCCCAGACACCAATCTTACGTCTCTTCGAAGCCACCCCAGCTGATGGTTGAGATGAGGCCAAGCGGCAAATGTCCTCTTCTTTTTAGTTCTGTATCAACATATGCACCGACTTTGTACCAGGCAGCGCCTCTTGAGATTTTTAGTTACAAATTAAAGGCGTGTGTTCTTTTTTGCGCAATTCCTTCCTCCAAAGGAGAGAAACCTGCTGCGCGCAATCAGGAACTCCAAACCCATCTGCTTCTCCCCAGCTTTTAAAACAGCGCTCTGCGGCCGGAAAAGACTGTTTATTAGCACTTAAGGTGCTAATATGCGGAGCGAGACACCTGTGCGCGCCTTCCGCGCTCGGCACTAACTGTACGAACGCGCAGGGTTCGCTTGCGCCCGGGAGCATTTCCAGGTTTCCTCTGGGCTCCGTCCCAGCCCACGCGCCTGGTGCTCGCGGGAGTTGCCGGCGCGCCGGGGAGCAAAACTTGAGCGGTGTTTGTTGTTGGAAAACTTCTGCTCTCGGAACCGCCGGGAAAGTTTGAGCGCCTACGCGAGGCGGCGCAGCGGCCTCCGCAGCAGAGACCCGGGCCCCGGCTCCTCCCCAGGATGACCCGAGGGCACACTCGGGCCACGACTTGAAAACAATAGAAGATGAAGCCGCCAAAAGTTCTTCCCCTAAAAAGGCACCCTTTCCCCAGGGCACGGTTTGCAATTGGGTCTGCAAACCTCCTGCTCCCTGTATTTTACGGATCAGCGAAGCACCCCAAGTTATTCATGGGTGGTGGGGTGTGCCGATGGCTGCCTTCTGTCTTCTACCCTACATTCTCTTTTCCACAACCGACGTGTGCGCGGAAAGGCTCAGCACTAATTGCGCAAGGAAAGCACTGCAAATTACGCAAATTTACGCAGAGCGCCTGTGGCTCGAAACCTCTCCGGAGCCGGGGTAGCACCCCAGGTTGACACCTTGGAATGAGCTCTGTCTTGGCGGATGCAAAACCACCCTGATTGCTCACCTGTTCGGGCTTCTGAAGATCCCAAGACTCTGAGCCGACCTCACCTCCAAGAGAACGGAGGAGGTGCGCTTGGGACAACCTGGGGAGGTCGGGCTTTTTTTCTGGAAGGTGTGCCTGCCGAAATGTCTGTAGTCCAGCTAAGCCGATTGCTGCTGCTCGTCTCCCCTGGCGCTTCCAACTTCTGTTCGGCGCAGCGGTGGCGGCAGTTCTGGGCTCGCAGCGCGCTCGGCTCCTGCGTGAGGGCCCCGCGGCGGAACAGGTGCCAGGCTCACTGCCCCAGGTGAATACCCAGATAGGTTCTCCCGGTTAGTAGCCTTTCATTCTCGCGCGCCTCCCTCTTCCCTGTTAGCGACTCCCCGGCAGCCGCGGGAGATGGGACCTCGGCTGCTCACTCTGGTGTACTGAACCTTCCTACACGTCGGTCCTTTGCACGGGAGAGAAATCTGTCTGCCCACCTGCTGGTCATTCGCCAAGTATTCGAGAAACCAGAACCCCCGGGAAGGGGGCGGGGGGGAGGGGGACACCAACCCAGGAGGCGGCCACAGCTGCCGCAGGTGCAGGTAGGAACTTAGCGTTCCCGCCCTCCAGGGCAGGAGATTGGATCAGGTCACGTACGTGGCGCCGGCCTTGGGGTGTCTGATTGGAGAAAGGCTGAGCTGCGCCGCACGCCGGCCGGACTCCTTCTGGAAGAAGAAGAAACAGTAGAAGAGACCCTGGCCAGGAGACCGAGGCTGTAGGTGGGATCCGCAGGGTAAATGTTGCCGCAGCTTTTCCTCTGCCCCTGCTCTTGATTTCTTTTTTCTCTTTCTCTCCGGGTCCCCAGCCATGGCCACTCAATTCCCAGGGGTCCAGTTTTGTAATTCACAGGAACTGTTTCATATCCAGGCAAAATGTTGCAGAGTTGCAGGCACCCTTAGTTGAAAGGCGTAATATTAACAAGTTCTCTGTGTGCCTGTCAGGCGCGGTTTCCAGCGCTCTCTGGGGGTAACACATTTACTCCTTACAGGAACCCAAGTATGTAGGTGCTGTTGTTTCCTCATTTGACAGGCGAGGAGACCCTAGCACTGAAAGGTAAATGGTTGCTCAAAGTTGCATGCCTGGTAAGTTGCAAAGCCGGATTTGAACCCAGGAGGTCTGACTCCAGTTCCCAGGGTCTTAACTAGCACGTGAGACCGCAGCCTGCCAGTCTTGAGCCCTTAAGGGACTTAGTGAAGATGTGAATTTCCTTCCCTTAAGTTTGGAGGTCCAGTGGACAGGCATTCCACCTGGGGAGTACCAATGCAGCCCTGAGCCACTAGAGGATGTGAACCAGTGGATTTCGGCCAGGTTCAGGCTTGTGCTCCTGGGAACATATGCGTACTTTTTATTGGTTGGGTAGAAAGGAGTTGCCATAGGCCATTTTCACTAATGAAAGCAGAATTCCAACCTGCTTCATCTTGCAGGATGCTCTTGTTTTTCAAAGAACTATTTTGATGTTCCTTGATGTCATGAATAACTCTACGGAAGGAGTGGGCATAGAGCAACTGACATCTGAGCATCATTGTTCTAGGACTTTTTTTTTTTTTTTAATGTTTATTTATTTTTGACACAGAGAAAGACAGAGAGAGCATGAGCGGGGGAGGGGCAGAGAGAGAGGGAGACACAGAATCTGAAACAGGCTCCAGGCTCTGAGTTGTTAGCACAGAGCCCAACATGGGGCTCAAACCCACAAACTGTGGGATCGTGACCTGAGCCAAAGTCAGACGCTTAACCGACTGAGCCACCCAGGCGCGCCTAGGACTTTCTGAAGCCTAAAAATAGTGAAAGACATGATGCCTGTCTCAGCTTAAAATGTAGAATTAGTGGAAAGAATTTTTTATAGAGTATTTTAATGCATGAAATATAAAATGAATATTTTATATCATTAATTTCTTAATTTAGCATTCTTGGATGTTTAAATGATATGCACAACTGTGTATTTGAAAGTGGTGTAATTCACTTATTTGTTGCGACTAGTTTTAGAGAGTAAACTTTGAATTAGTGCACCAGGACTGGAACAAAGACAGGCCAGCCCCTGGGAGGCAAGGACAGGACAAGTCCTCATAGTGCCATTCCACCACAGATAAAGACACTGGATCAAGGAGGAAGGCTTAAACCATAGATACTTTCACAGCCTCTGGTAATTAGGAGTACCCATCCAGTACTGACTTATGGGGCCATAAGGAAGATGTCTGGGAATGTTTCCTCCCTGGATAAAGGACAGAGCTTTCTGAGAGAAGAAAATCTTTTGCTGTACCCTTGAGTTTTACATTTAAGCACAGCATGAGGATATGATGTCTGGTGTTGCAGCAGCCATATTGTAGCAGTGAGTCAACAGGCATGGGAATAAAAACCAACATGCTAAGGATGATGGCATGGGAGTGTGAAAAGTGTCTGGGTCTTGATGACATTGATGAGCCCCTGAAAGAACCCTGGAACCATCTGCCTCCAGACTACTAGTTGAGTGAGATAATATATATTCCTATGATTTCATCACAGATTTAAATACAGTTTCCTGTTACTAGCAGCCAAAAGTGTTCCCCTTTGATACAATCTATTAGAGTTATAGAAAAATATATTGTTCAAAAGGGAAAAAAGGTAGTATGGCCACATTTTTTTTTCTGACAAATCTGAAAAGTTCTTCATTGAAGGAGGATTTAGTGAAATGTTTAAGTGATGGGAAAGTTTTTAGAAGTAAGCCACCTACATTGAAAAGTTGATTTATCTATCCAGTGAATAGCAGGTGACTTTTAATGTTACAGAATTTAAATATGCTTAGATTGGGCAGTGCTTACATTTCTTAATAATATTTTTTCTTGTCATATTTTATTTTTTTTAAATGTGTAGATAGTTTGAATTAGAACATTTCTTTCCTTCCCGCTTTCCTTCCTTCCTCCCCTCCCTCCCTCCCTCCCTCCCTCCCTCCCTCCCTCCCTCCGTCCCTTCCTTCCTTCCTTCCTTCCTTCCTTCCTTCCTTCCTTCCTAATTCACTGGCCTGTTAGGTGCACATTTAAGTGCAATAAATGATAACACTCAAAGGCGAAAGAGAATGAATTCCTAGAGGGCAAGATTTGCATACTAGAAATTAAAATAAGAACTTTCAAGGTTAAACCTGGCGTTTCTTTGGAGACTGAGAAATAGATTATTTTCTTTTAAAGCATTTATAGTGGGAACTGGGCAATAGAAAACACATGATGAGAGAATTTAAGAAGCACAGTTAATCAAAATGAAGAAAATAAAGATCATTTATATTCTTTTCACCCAGGGATACCTATAGTTAATGTTGGAGGGTTAGTCTATTTTTTTTTTTTGCCCCTATTTTTACATTTACTCTTTTCGTCTTTTCCATTCCTTCCTCTCCTCCTTTCCTTTATTCCTCTCTTTTATAGATGCTTCCATTCTTTGCAAATTAGACGCTGATCTCCAGTGGCCTTTTCCTTTCTTGTCATCAATGTAGGGGTAGTTTGATATTCCTTTTCTCCTTTCTGTGTTTTCACATCGTGTTGCTGGATTTAGTTTATAAACTTCATGACTGAGCATTACACCCATGCCTGAATCTGGGATCCGCTTTTTATAGCATCACATCCCGAACCCACATCAGGTTAACATGAATGCGTGTATACAAGTACACAAATTGCAAGTGACAAAATACTACTAATCATTTTGGTTTTACACTTGACCTGAGCAAGGCTGATTTGTACAGTGCGGCCTCTCTCTGAAGTTCAAGCAAGACCAGCTGACTCTTCCTAACTTCCTGCCCCTACTTGCCGATGTGTTTCTTCATATTCTTGGATGTCATTGTATTTTACTCCTTTTCCTTAAAAACAAACAAACAAAAAAACCAACTGTATGAAGATTTAAGGCCTAAAGCAAAGTTAACTTACTCTAGAAAGGATTTTCAAGAGTTTAGGGGCACTACCACACATGACCACTTTATATACACTACATTTATGACTTGAGGAGTGTGGGACAATGAAAACGAGATGTATGTGAGCACCCGCCCATGGCCACACCCTCCGGGAACAAATCCACTCATTATTCTCCTAAACTCCAGACCATTTCTGTTCTAAAGCAACTTAATTGTCCTTGCAGACCTGTGGAGGGTGGGAAGGGGGGTGGGGTACAACTTACTTCTAAGCAGTCCGAGGCCTGAGGGTATGGCTCTTTGGGTGAACCAGGAAGGATCCCTCTTCTTCCGGTGAGCCCGATGCTTTATAATTCCTCCATTGGTTCCAGGAGGCTCTCAGAAACTGAAATTGTGTTGATTCCCAATTGTTTTCATCAGGGTAGTTCATCCAAATAACCTAGCCTGCCAGTGACAGGAATGGGTGTGTTTTAATTAAGAGTGTAAATTGTTTGGTGTTTGTCCCACGATTAGCTATAATTTTCTTGTTTATTTGTTTATTGACTGACTCCCTCACTAGAAAGTGAATTCCATTTTATTGAATGATGTTTTATATAATGATCATAACACTTCCTATGGATGAGGTACAGTTCTGCTTTATAAATATTAACTTAGGCACTGTTATGTTATTATTAAGGTAACTGAGACACTAAGAACTTAGGTTACTTGTCCAAGGTCACCCAGCTGGTTGGTATAAGAGCTAGCATTTGACCCCAGGGAAATTGACTTGAGAGTCCAGGGACCTAACTAATCACTCTGGGGTGTGGCTCTCCATGAGTGCTAAGACACGTCATTAATGAATCCTTAGGACATGGCATGCTACCTGGAGATAACAGTTCTTCAATATTCTTGAATAAATGACCATCCGATGCATAAGTATCAATGCTTTGTTAGTTATAATATGACTGGCTTATAAAAAGAAATGTGATGAAAATGGCAATGGCCTACAATTTCAGTCTGTCCTTACATGTAATAATAGCCAGATTTTAATTCTGAGATGCGGGTACAGTAAGTGGGCCAAATTATCTGATAGGTTTTTGTGTTTGTCGTTAGGAAACTGGAAGGAATACTATCCTGTCTCAGCCCTACGAAGGAGATACATTAGGCGGGGAGACGTGGAGGGGGCGGAATAACGTAATAGCAGAGGATGGTTGCTGAGATTTTATTCAATATTGTATTTTGGGAATACATGAGTGATCCAGAGGACACGGCATCTCGAAACCAGTCTCCACGGCACGTCCTGACTCCGGAAACAAAGGTAATTCAACTTTATTGTTTGTTAGGACATCGTCGATGGAAATGAAAAGTCACGTGTTCCCATCCAAGGTAATGTTCTCTGGCTGGCCACCTGGTTCCGGGTCAGAGCTGGGGTAAACCAGCTCCTTTAAAAGGTGGCCTCCTATCTGCAGTTGTTAATTTCTCGTTTCAAGGGGTGCGTTTGGTTATGCTCTGTTTGCCAGGTTATATTTTCTCTTTTGTGTTTGTCAGTGTGTCCGTTTGTTATGTCACGTACGTAGAGGTAGAAGGCGGATATCTAATGGGAGGGTAATATAATGCAGGAAGTGAGTCTTTTGGTTTCCCTACCTGCATCAAGGCCAGTGTCAAACTTACATAGTTAGAAATCTCCAAGAAATATCTGCTTATATCAGTGTTAGTCTGTCAGGGGAGGTCACCAAAGTTTTGGGATTCAACTCTGCTCGTGTGTAACCACAGGTAAATCTCACACTGTACATTCTTTTTTTTTTTTTTTAAGTTAATGTTTATTTTTGAGAGAGAGAGAGACAGAGCAGGGGAGGGGCAGAGGGAGAGGGAGACACAGAATCTGAAGCAGGCTCCAGGCCACCAGCACGGGAGCCCTGCTGTGGGGCTCAAACTCACAAACGATGAGATGATGACCTGAGCCCAAGTCAGACGCTTAACCCACTGGGCCACCTGGGCGCCCCTCACACTCTACATTCTTTTTCTTTTTTTTTTTTTTTAATGTTTATTTATTTTTGACAGAGCATGAGCAGGGGAGGGGCAGAGAGAGAGAGGGAGACACAGAATCAGAAGCAGGCTCCAGGCTCTGAGCTGTCAGCACAGAGCCTGAAGCGGGGCTCGAGCTCACAGACTGCAAGATCGTGACTTGAGCCAAAGTTGGACGCTCAACCAACTGAGCCACTCAGGCGCCCCACCCTGTACATTCTTAATGAACATTTAGGTTTATCTATTGGATGTAATTTCATTTACATAGTGGGAGAAATTGCTTCAGCTGCAGCTATAAACCTTTTATAACAATGGCAAATTTAAAATTCTTACTATGTGCTTTTCACTTTACTGTGGGCTTATCCAAAAGTGAATCGTATTCTTTTCACTTTTTTTAATGGTAGAAGAACCCTGAGAGAGATAGCTACTGTAAGTCTGACAGTTTTATCATAGAAAGCTGAAGCAATTTGCTCAAGGTCACAAGACTTTTAAGAGGTGGAGTTATTTAGATTTAGTTTTAGTTACTCTGTCCCTAATACAGTGTTCTTCTCATGTAGCTATTTGAATCTCATATTGCCTTTTAATTAATCATTAGATCAATAAACATTTGTTGGTTTCACAACCGTTATATCAAAAGAGATCGTCATACTTTAAAAATTCTGATGAGGTCAGTGTCTTCTCAGTTTCCTCCTTGGAACAATGCTAAATCATATGTGGCTGTTTAAATATTAAAACCCTATGGAATCACAGAGCACTCAAAGCTCAAATTAATGCTGGGAATTGTAATTACATACATTTCTTGTGAAAAGACTTGATGGTTGGTTTGAATTACAACTGTGTGGCTTTGGGAAAATTACTTAATATCTTTAGGCTCTGGTTTCCTTAAATGTAAAGTGGGGATAATACCACTTCTCTGGGAGGTCGCCAAGATTAAAGTAGACAATACATTTGTCAAAGTCCCTAGCACAGTGCCTGACACATAATAGGCACTCAGTAAATGTTAGTTTCTCCTTGACTAATTTCTTTCATTGGCTGTGTGGGAAAATTACGCGAACAAACTGTACAAGTCAATCATTTCCAAGGGCTTTTTGAAAATAATGATAGAGAGTCTTAAGAGAGCACTGTCATTATTGTTGGTTGGGGTCAGTTTTTTCCCTGCAAGAACATAAAGTTAAAATTTACTGGCGAGTATTTAATACACAACAATTTGCTATGAATCTGACTTTTCTCCAGGAACGCACTTAATGATGAAATCAAATCAAGCAGAAGTTTTTTTTGCATGCGGTTCAAGAACGCTCTTTATCCAGTCTGCACTGAAATTGCATTACCTGGAGTTAAGGAGGAAGTGTACTCAGTTGAGCTTGGAAGCAATGTTACCAGAAAAGGATTAACAAATCATAAGACAAAATCCTTGGAGGTAAGGTCACTAGCAGACTGTGGCTAGGGCGCAAGCCAAGGAATAGGTTTCCCATGTGCTGCCCCATTAGTTCCTGGAATCTTAATACATAACCTGCATCAGCAATGGTGCCCAAAGGAGGGAAGGAACGAGAGCATCACGTCTCTGCCGTGTTAGACAACATGGCACTACTACTTGTTTTCAAAAATTAGTTTTTATTTTATGAGAGCAATGTATGCACACGTAGGTTAGAAATGTGTATTAGACTTGCCTTTGATTTATCAATATTAGACGTTCTCTTTTAATTTCCTACTCCGGTCTTTGAGGATTTGGTTCTCCTATACCTTGCCTTCTGCTTCCCCCTCCAGTTTTCCCACTAGAGTCATATTACAGCCTTTGTTCAGTTGACTGCTCAATGTTTATATTGTGCCTGTATAAATATGGTTCAGACTGAGCATTATAGGGTACAGATCACTATATTTGCTTTCTTTTTTCTTTTCCTGAAGTTACTAATGACCCTCTTCCCCTCTTTCAACTGGTCCTCTTTCGAGTTCTTTCTTACACCTTCCAATAGCTTCTTGGTACACTTTTCTACAAGTTCAGTCAAACCAATATATATGTGCTCCATTCCCCCAACTATTACTCCCAGACACTTCCTTCTCCTTCCTTATGGACTGCTCTCTCTCTCTCTCTGGCCTGCTGCATAGCTTCTTCCTGGGAATGCCTTGAGTCGGATTCTGCATTTCCTAGATTTGAGCCTCCCCCTTTCTTGTTGGACAAGGCGCTGCAGCAGAGGGCTGGGTGGTGGCAGTCCCCAGTGTGGCTGTCTCTTTCATCACACAGTTCCAGTCTGGGCTGTTTATCCTCCGTGACTGGCGCACGGCTATCCACCTGGGACCTCCTTTTACCCTTATTCTGGAGAGTTCCTTTGTGCAAAGGAACAAAGTAAACTCTTCCTTAACCATGGCACTATAATTTAATTCAAAATGGATCACGGATTTTAAATGTAAAACGATACAACTTTTAGAATAAAAGATAGAACCTCTGTGATGTAGGGGTAGGTGAAGGATTCTCAGACATGGCTTAAAGCATGATCTATAAAATAAAAAATTGCTAAATTGGACTTCATCAGAACTAAAAAAAAACACCCAAAAAACCCTTTTGTTCTGGAAAAGATCCTGTTAGGAAGAGCTGAAGACAAACTATAGACTAGGGGAAAATATTTGCAAACCACATACCTGACAAAGGTTTTACACCTACAATATATAAGAGACTCTCAAAATTCACCAGTAAACAAATACAATTATAAAATGAGCAAGAGATGTGAATGGATGTTTCACTCAACTGGAGTTACAGGTGACAGATGAGCACATGAAAAGATGTTCAGCATCATTAACCATGAGCGAAATGCAAATTAGAACCACAATGAGATACCAACAGGCGCTTGCCAGAATGCTTAAAATAGAAAATAATGATAATACTAAATGCTGGTCAGAATGTGGAGAAATGGAATCACTTTTTTTCTTTTCTTTGCATGTTTATAACAGCTTTATTGGTAATAGCCAAAAGGAAGGAAGGAAGGAAGGAAGGAAGGAAGGAAGGAAGGAAGGAAGGAACAACCCAACTGTCCATCAATAGGTAAATGTATAAACAGCCTGTGGCCTATCCTTACTATAGACTACTGCTTAACAATAGAATGAATTGACCTATAGACATGCTACAACTTGGATGAATCTGAGAATAACGATGCTGAGGGAAAGAAGCCAGACCAAAAAATATACATACCATATATGATTTCATTTATCTAAGACTCTAGGAAATGCAACATACTGTACGGGGACAGAGGTAGAGGTGGATAGGGAGGGAGATGGGAGAGAGATTTACAAAGGCCACAAGAAAACATTTGGCGGTAATAGAATGTAAAATGGTTCAGCTTCTCTGGAAAACAGTTCTGTGGTTCCTTAAAAAGCTAAACATGCAAACATGAGCCAGCGGTTGCACTCCTGGGCATTTATCTCGGAGAAGTGAAAACATGCATTCACACACAAACCTGTACATGAGTGTTCATATGGCTTTGTTCATAATAGCCCCAAACTGGAAACAATCCAGATGTCCTTCATTTGGGTGAATGGTAAAACCATGGGAATGCCATACCATGGAATACGTCTCAGCAATAAAAATGGAACCAACTCTTTTTTTTTATTTTATTTTTTAAAATTCACATCCACGCACGTAGTGCTATCATGATTTCAGGAGTAGAATCCAGTGATTCATCCCCTACATATAACACCCAGTGCTCATTCCAACAAGGGTCCTTCTTAATGCCCCTTGCCCATTTAGCCCATCCCCCCCCCACCCACAACCCCTCCAGCAACCCTCAGTTTGTTCTCCATATTTAAGAGTCTCTTTCATGGGAATCTACTCCCGAAACCAAAAGCACACTGTATACACTGTAGCCTGGCTATCTTGACAATAGATTATATTTAGAAAAAAAAAAAATAAGTCTCTTACGTTTTGTCCCCCTCCCTGTTTTTATGTTATTTTTGCTTCCCTTCCCTTATGTTCATCTGTTTTGTATCTTAAATTCCACATATGAGTGAAGTCATATGATATTTGTCTTTGACTAATTTGTCTTAGTGTAATACACTCTGGTTCCATCCACGTTGTTGCAGATGACAAGATTTCAGTCCTTTTGATCGCTAATACTCCCATCATTCATATATATACATATACATATATATGTATATATACGTTTGTATACATATATATATATATGTATATATATGAATGATGGGAGTATTAGCGATATATATGTATATATATATATACATATATATGTATATATATGTATACATATGTATATATGTGTATGTATACACATACATGTATATGTATATAGGTGTATGTATACACATACATGTATATACAAACACGTATATATGTGTATGCACACACATGTATATGTATATATGTGTATGCACACACATGTATATGTATATACGTGTATGTATGCACATACATGTATATATGTGTATGCACATACATGTATATGTATATATACACATATACACATACATGTATATGTATATATGTGCATATACATGTGCATGTATGTGTACATGTGTATGTATACACACATATGTATATGTATATATGTGTATATATACACACGTATATACGTACATATACATATGTGTGTGCGTGTGTGTGTATATGTATATATATATATACACACACCACATCTTCTTTATCCATTTATCCATCAGTGAGCATTTGGGCTCTTTCCATACTTTGTCTATTGTCGATAGCGCTGCTATAAACATGGGGGTGCACATGCCCCTTCAAAACAGCACACCTGTATCCCTTGGATAAATACCTAGTAGTGCAATTCCTGGGTCACAGGGTGGTTCCATTTTTAATTTTTTGAGGAACCTCAAAACGGAACTGACTCTTGATACACGCAGCTACTTAGATGTATCTCCAGAAAGTTGTGCTGAGTGGAAACAGCCAATGTCAAAAAAAGTTACATACTGTTTGATACC
Source organism: Leopardus geoffroyi (assembly GCF_018350155.1). Lineage (NCBI taxonomy): Eukaryota > Metazoa > Chordata > Mammalia > Carnivora > Felidae > Leopardus > Leopardus geoffroyi. Next base: position 121,475,515 of record NC_059331.1, on the reverse strand, counting down.
ATTTATATAACATTCTCAAAAATTATAGATCTGGAGAACAGATATTTGCAGGGGACGTGGATGGGGAGTGGGGTAGGGGTGGGCATGGGTACAAAGAGACCATGGGAAGAAGTTTGTGGTAATAGATTGTATCCTGATTGTGGTGGTGGTTACCCAAATCTGTACATGGGGTAAAATTGCATACAACAACATTCACATCCATGCATATGTGACTATGAATGTAGGCTTAGACACTTGTGGAAACTGAATAGGGTCTGTAGTCTTTTAACCGGTCAGTTTCCTGGTTTTGGTAATGTACTACAGTTCTATAAGATGTCACCATTGGGGAAGAAGAGCGAATGATACTTTGGACTCTTTATACTTTCTTCTTAACTTTTAATTATTTCAAATAAAAAGTTTAAAGTTAAACTTAAGTTTAAAAAGTTAAACTCCGTCCAGTGGAGTGAAAAGCAGGACTGTCGGGTTGATGGCTCCTGGGCTCCTTCTCTCTCCTGCAGTGGGAGGGACTTTGCCATGACTCAATTTCTCATGGGACCAGGGGCCTACAAGAAGTCCAAGATTTGGGCAAGCTGGACCTTGAATCTAAAAATTTCAGGGGCGCCTGGGTGGCGCAGTCGGTTAAGCGTCCGACTTCAGCCAGGTCACGATCTCGCGGTCCGTGAGTTCGAGCCCCGCGTCGGGCTCTGGGCTGATGGCTCAGAGCCTGGAGCCTGTTTCCGATTCTGTGTCTCCCTCTCTCTCTGCCCCTCCCCCGTTCATGCTCTGTCTCTCTCTGTCCCAAAAATAAATAAACGTTGAAAAAAAAAAATTAAAAAAAAAATAAATAAAAAAATAAAAAAAATAAAAATTTCATTCCTCTCCTGCAAGGCCGCTCTCACCTTTTCCCTATTAAAAGGTGTCTTGCAGCTCAGCCTCTTTGGAGTGTTCATCTAGACCTCTGCTCAAGATGGCTGTCTACTGAGTACTTGAAGAAGGTGACCCTGTTCCTGCTAATCCTTCTCACCATGAGTTCCAGGCCATTCCAGGTGAGGCATGGTGGTGTGTGCCCAACCCCTTTGATCAACCAACCTGAAGGTGGAAAGGGAGGGAACCAGGTGGATAATTGGGGCAGAAGGAAGAGCCACTGCCAAGACTCTCCAAGGCAGGAGTGTGCCCAGCGTGTTGGAGTCTGAAATGCAGTTGAGTGTAGGCGTTAGTAGCCGGAGAGGTGATCAGAGCACTGACAGGAATTCAGGTAAGTCATGTACGGAAGCCTCTTGTGCCACTGTGAAGGCTGGATTTTATTATGAGTGATATGAGGAAGCAATGGAAGGTTCTAGGCAGTGTGGGGACCAGATCTCACTTGTATTTTCACAGGATCCCTCTGTCTGCTGTGTTGGGATCGACTTCTGGGAGCTTGGTGGGGGGCAGGCAAGGGCAGAAAAGGCTGAGTTCTGAGGTGTTTATGGGTGTGTAAAGCCAACAGGCTTCACTGCTATTCTCCTGGTAGTGGGCAAGAAAAATGGAGGAGTCGAGGATGACGGTGTTAGCCTACTCCTTCGTGCTGCATGAGCCAGACACACTGGGTAGACTTTTAAACAATAGTTACAGGGTCATAACCTGTATTTTCTTTCATTACTCAATATTGAGAACTATTCAAAGTCGGCATACTGTGAACCATTTCCAAGTTAATATAGAAACATATTCCTTTTAATGTTTGGTATCTATTATGTGGCAATACCATGAGTCATTTAAGAAATCCACTGTTGATAGGCGTTGTATTATTTTTCCGTTTGGTTTTCTGGAACAAGTGGAATGATCTGATAGCCTTGGCCAATAGATAATAATCTATCAGGTGAGTCTGCACTTCTGTTCATTTCCTACAGCTAGATAGTCTATTGTAAACTGCCTGAATATTTATTTTCAGAACCTACTTTTTTCTTCCTGATTGCCAGAATAATACATCTTTATTTAAAAAATATATGTCACAGGGGTGCCTGGGTGGCTCAGTCCGTTGGGCGTCCCTTCGGCTCAGGTCATGATCTCGCAGTCTGTGAGTTCAAGCCCCACGTCATGCTCTGCGCTGACAGCTCAGAGCCTGGAGCCTACTTCAGATTCTGTCTCCCTCTCTCTCTACCCCTCCCCCACTCATGCTCTGTCTCTCTCTCTCAAAAAAAAATAAAAATAAAAACATAAAAAATATATATATATATATATATATGTATGTTAAGGATTTTAAATGAGACTTTTCTTGTCACCAAGCTTCAAACAAGGCCCCAAAGACTGAGCACAATAGCTAATAGCTCGAAGGTGCAGAGAATGCTAAGAGTATGACATTTTTTTGTGACCCTTAGTTTACCGCCCACCTTGGGGGTTAAATACAGGGGGGATATAGAGGATTGAGCAAGACGCTTAATAGATTTCTTTTTAGAGAGTTTTTGAGTACTGTAAGAATGTTCTTTGGTGAAGGAAAGCCTAAGCTTTGCGGGGCGGGGGTGGGGTGGGGTGGGGATTGGTTCACAGAACCCCTCTGAGAGCTTTATGTGTGTCCCCTAGAGTCTGGGGACTTAAAATTATTTTCATGCTAAAGGCAAAAGGAGAGGACTGTGGTGGGGGACTGACTGAGCTGCTATCAGTGAGTGGAAGACGTACATGCATTACTGTGAGCCAAGTGGGACCCCAGGAAGGCTTAGACGTGCAGGGGACCCAAGCCAGGTTGGGTGATCCCAGCAGCAGAGACGGATATTGGGGGAGGGCCGTCCTTTGGAAGCCAGGCCTGTGCAGAGTTTAATGAAGCCTGTAGGAGGAGGCAGTGGTTTGTGAAGGAAGCACTGGGAGATCCCCACTGGAACAGCCAGACAGAAGGAACCTGGGACCCCAGTGAGTATGAAACTACCATATTAGACCCATAGCTTCCCCCCGCCCCCCCCCCCCCGCCCGGAGTTTTAAATGAGCAAGAAATAAGCTTCTACCTTGTTTAATCTATTGTAATTTGGGTCCTCCACTACTTGTAGCCGAAACCAACCCTAACTACCAATCCTATTCAGATGCTTCCAGAGACAAGAAGAATAGAGAATGCAGTGTCACTCTACTTACGAGACAAACTGAATAAGGACTGTTTAGGCAAAGACAATTATAGATGATTTCAATGTCACATGTAAAGCTGGACATAAGATTCTACGAAATCAAAGAGTGAGCTAATGCACTGTTCTTTAAGGCACCATACTAAATAGCATACTGGGTATGACTAGATAAAAGTTTTCCGAAAAGTATATAGGTAGCCTCTGTGGAAAACACTATGGAGGGTCCTCAAAAAATTAAAAATAGGATTACCCCATGATACGGTAATTCCATTACTGAGTGTTTATCCAAAGAATACAAAAACACTAATTTGAAAAGATACATGCACCCCTGTGTTGATTGCAGCATTAGGTATAATAGCCAAATTATGGAAGTGTCCTAAGTGTCCATCAACAGATGAGCGGATAAAAAAGATGTGGCATATATACAAAATGAAGGCATAAAAAAGAATGAAATCTTGCCATTTGCAACAACAGGGACGGATCTAGAGGGTATGATGTTATGTGAAATAAGCCAGTCAGAAAAAGGCAAGAGCCATATGATTTCACTCACATGTGGAATTTAAGAAACAAAACAAGCAAAGAAGAGACAAAAAACCAGACTCTTAAATACAGAGAACAGACTGTTACCAGAGGAGAGGTTGAAAGGACGGGGCGCATGGGTGAAATAGGCGAAGGGGATTAAGAGTACCCTTATCGTGATGAGCCCTGAGTAATGTATGGAATTGTGGTTTTTTAAAAAAAAAAAAATTTTGGGGGGGGTGCCTGGGTGGCTCAGTCGGTTAAGCAGCCGACTTCGGCTCAGGTCATGATCTCACGGTCCGTGAGTTCGAGCCCTGTGTCGGGCTCTGTGCTGACAGCTCAGAGCCTGGAGCCTGCTTCAGATTCTGTGTCTCCCTCTCTCTGACCCTCCCCCGTTCATGCTCTGTCTCTCTCTGTCTCAAAAATAAATAAATGTTAAAAAAAAAAGTTTTTTTTTAACGTTTATTTTTTGAGAGAAAGAGACTGAGTGCGAGCAGGGGAGGGGCAGAGAGAGGGAGACACAGAATCCGAAGCAGGCTCCAGGCTCTGAGCTGTCAGCACAGAACCCGACGCGGGGCTCGAACTCACGGACCCTGAGATCGTGACCTGAGCTGAAGTCGAAGTCAACCGACTGAGCCCCCCTTCCCAGGCGCCCCAGAGTAATGTACAATTGTTGAAGGACTATATTGTACACATCATTCTGAAGTTTTAAATTCTCTTGATGCAGTGCAAATATGGTAGATGTGAAAATTTTAAAGAGCTGAGTGGTGGAGTCACAGAGTGTTCATCAGGACTCTTGGCTGTGGGCAGTAGGTCATGTGCTAGCTGGTTTTAGCAGAAGGGATCTGTTACAGGGCACTGGGTAGCTTATTGAATCTTCGGGATTATTTTATTTGTTGACAGATAGCATTCAGAGCCAGAGAGGTTGTGATCGCCTGTGGGTAAAGTAGGGCAAGAAACAGCATTGGTGAGCGTGCCAGGGGATTTGGACAGGTATGGAAGGACAATGGGCAGAGGCATCGAGCAGAGGATGGGTGGTGTCCCAGCAGCCGAGAAAGAGAGGGGTTTGAGAAGAAAGGGGAGGTCCGCTGGGCCAGCAACTGAGAAGCCAAGTAAGCGGAGACCTGAAGCCGCAGGACGGTCGGCGGGGCTCCAGGGGGAGCACTCGGGGGCAGCAGCAGCCGTAGCTGACCGAGTGGTGGAAAGGTGTGTGACGGCACCCCCACACCTGCTCCCACGCCATCTGGCCTCAGCGATAACCCTGTGAGGTTGGCGGGCCAAGCAGGCAGGCATTAGTTTTCACGTTTCAAAGGGGAGAAACCTGAGGCTCAGAAATGTGAAAAGCCTTGATCTGTGACCGAGCCAGGTCTTGTGGCTCTAAATCCAGGGCTCTTGCAGGCTACCGTGCTGCCTTTCCACCACATCCCACCATGGGCCGGGTGTGGCTTGGCTTTAAAAACCCACTGGGCAGTAAATGGGTAAAACTCCGTAACTCTAATTCGCTAGGCAGCAGTAAGTGGTGATGCCTGATAGCATAGATGAAAGAATACCGATGGTCTAAGCATTCTTGTAAGAGTTTCCCTAAGCTCTTGAGTTTCTAGACAAACATTTGTATCCCTACTCTGAGCCCCAAATACTGTATTGAATGCTGTATATAGATTATCTTAAGCCTCATAAACTTCATGGAAGAGGTACTGATATTAGGTCATTATAATGACAAGGAAAACAGGCTTAATCAGTAAAATAACTTTCCCTAAGTTACACTCTCAGAAAGTGGTAACGCTTGGATGTAACCATGGGCGGCATGGGGATCCAGCACCTGACCTTCTTCTAGTCTACACTGTACTCGATCCTAGCCCAATAGAGCTATCACTTGCTGTGTAACCCACAATTGAGTTAGAGACTTAGATCTTCAGATTCTCCAAACTGAATTATTTTGATGCTTAATCATGCGTACCAGAAAGAAGAAAGACTATGGTAAAAACTAGGTGAGTTAAGGATAATTGGCAAGCTTCAGTAATTAAAAGTTTCAGATACTAGGCAGAGCTCCAAATGGTGGACAAAAGCCCATCAAAATGCATTTGCAGATTCTTCTGCTTCTGGAGTTATCCCTTCCTCCATTGCACCAAAATATTATAGGACATTTAAGGATTTGTGGAAGGATTCTGCCACTAATTTCAAAAAGGTTGGAGTGCCTGTTGTATGCAAGGTACCGTGCCAGTTGGGGGCTGGAGTAGAGTGGTGAGCAAAGTTGACCAGATTTCTGCCCTCAGGAATCTTTCAGTTTAGATAATATTTTATTAGAGATAGAGTTGGTTCAATGGTTACGGGGGTGAGGCTCGGAGGGACCTTGGTCTATGGGTGTGGAAAGTCCTCTGGAGCCTCATGGACTTTGGGGTCTTACAAGTCTTTCCTTGAGGGGCTGTTTGGCCTTCATCTCTGATTCTTGCAGCCCCATGTTGCCCCTGACAGGAATGTTCCACTCCATCCCATGCTTCCACATCCTTTAGCCCTGCCAGTTAATGAACTAACGTGAGCTTGCCCCGCCTGGCAGGGGATTGGTTTTGGAACCATGGTCCTGTGTACGATAATTAACATTTGTACATTGCCATACAGTTTATAGTGAGCCTTCTGTTTTCACATTCAGGATCTCAGTGGATCCTTAGAACCACTCTGATAGGGAGGGGAGAGCAGATATTATGTTATTACGCCCATTTTCAGATTAGGGAACTAGAACAAAACCAGGATTATACCCATTTTACAAATTAGGATGTAGGCAAAACAAAACAAGTTTCATGCTTGGTAACTGGAGTGACCAAAAATCTGTTCCAGTAATACTCGCTTAATTCTTTATGAAGATTTTAAAGTATATAATTTTTCAGGAAAGTATGTTAAGGTAATAATTTTTTTTGGCGACAATGAAAAAATGTGCTCCCATAGATGATTTATCATACATAGGACGTGCACAAGCCCACGGAAAGAGAACTTGGTCTGTTTTTCTGACTGTAGGTGTTATTTTCATTCTTCACCCTCATTCGCTCCGTAAGGTTCAGCAAGTTGCCTTTCACTGCATTGTCCCGTTGAAAAGTCCTCTGTTAAGTTACTGGGGACTCCTTAGTTGCCATATCCAAAGGGGATTCATTAACTTATCTTGGAACAGCATTTGACCCTGATGGCCTCTCTGTCTGTCCCTGACCGTCTGTCTTTCCCTTTCATCTTAGGCTCTGACCCTCACCTTCCTCTTCTGGCCATTCCTGACCTTCCTTGCAATGTTCTCTAGTTCTGCCTGCCCCTTGGATTTTGTTCTTAGTCAGGACCTGGTTCTCTTTGCTTCAACTGGCCACGCAATCTGATCAGGTCGTATCTACCAGCTCATCCCCCTTTCTTGAGCTCCAAAGCCACCTGTCCAACTGCCTACTGGACATTTCCACATGGGTGAACTATTAGCATCATAGTGCATCCTGCAAACTGAGCCCATGATTTTCCCCTGCTGAACCTGCTCCCTTTCTCCTATTCTCATATCTTCCTTAAATATTCATTTAGTTGCAAAAACCAGACATGGAGGGTAACATTTGTGACACTTTCCTTCCTTTCAATTCTGGCATGAAATCAGTGGGTCCTAACAACCTCTTAAATCTCTCTCCTATCCATGACTCTTCTCCATCCCTCCTCTGGGGAGCCAAGCCACACGGGCAATGCCTCTGTTTCCTGATTAGCTCCCATATTCCTACTCTTAATGTCTTCTGGTCTTTCTTGTGTCCCTAGACAGACTTTTCTGAGTTTGGCTTATGCTTGGCTTGCAAGGTTCTTTGTTTCCTGGCACAGTCCTGCTTGTTTAATCTCACTCCCCTCCTCTTCCTTCACACTTTGTGTTCTGGTTAAATCCAAATCTGCAGTTCTCTAAACTTCCTGTGCTTCAACATATTTATGGCTGGTATCTGCTCTGTTCTCTGTCTGGGGAAGCCAGGGGAGGTCTCAGCCAGGGGAGCCTGCGTGGAGACTTGCAGGCTGTGCAGGAGGGTGCCTGATTGGCCAAGTGGGATCCTTGACTCCCAATCTCAGGGAATTTGTATTTCAATGGAGACAGACATACACACAGTCGAGGTACTTTGTGATGCCTGCTGGATGAGCACTTTGTACAAACTGCAGGAAGGCGGTGAAGGAGGTCTGTGAGTATGACAACATCTTTTCAACTCAACTTAGAAAAGCAAAATGGCGCCAGCTCATTTGCATTTACAGAATAACTAGGCACCTCCTCCAATGCACAGGGTTGAATGTGGTACCTTGCGTGTAGCAAAAAAATCTAAGTGGGACAAAGAAGTGGATTAGGACATTGTGGAACAAACCTGAATACAAGGGAGAGAGTCTTTCTGAACTGCCCTCTGAGACCCTCTTTATTTTACTACATTAAAACAGACTTCACTTGCCTGCTCCTCTCTTTCCTGAATGTTGGTGCTCCACAGAACTCCAAATGGGGACTGTCACCTATTTCTCTGTTCTGTATCCTTGAGTACTTTCATTCACTCCCACGGTTTCAGTTGTTACCTCCCAGATCCGTGTCTCTAGCTGGGATCTGTCCCTGTCATTGCCGGTGAAACATCTCTGCTTGGAACTCTCACAGTGATCTCTATTTCACCATGTCCAAAGTAGACCTCACCATCTTCCCTATTCTTTCCCCACCCCTCCTGTAGACCTCCAGCTCCTCTGTGCTCTTTTCTGTAAATCCTGTCCGGTTGTCAAATTCAGCCCCCCGAGAATCATCCTCGATTCTTTAATCCGACCTATAACCAAACCTTTTCAACTCTGCCTCCTCAAGATGACTATTCTGTCTCTGCCTTTCTACCACCCGATGCAGGCTACATCACCGCAGTCCTGCATGACAAGGAGAGCATCTAACGACATCAACCTTCACTACCCCAGTCTGCCCACGTGTTCTCTGATGGATCCACGGCCAGGTAAGTGATCTTTTAAAAATGTAAACTAGATTCTGTCATCTGTCCCTTACAACCCATTAATGCTGATGCAGTGGGGCACTCTGGACCATATCCCAGGACAGGAAAAGGATATTGGTGGAAAACCCATGAAATCTGAATAAAGTCTGGAGTTAATAGTAATGTGCCAGTGTCGGTTTCTTAGTTTTGATTAATGGACGGTGGTTACGTAAGACGTTAACATTAGGGGAAAGTGGGTCAGGAGTACACAGGCACTCTCTGTGGTACCTCTGCAACTTTTCTGTAAATGTAAAACTGTTCCAAAATTAAGTTTATTCAAAAAAAAAAATGAGTGGCACCGATTTCCCTGAGGTCAGAGTACCAAATCTTCAACATGACCAGCTTTCTCTCTCCAGCCAGACTAAACTTATTTAATTCTTCCAGGGAGATAAGCCTCTTCCCTGCCTCCAAGTATTCACAGTGTCTGGCCCATTAATAAATGCTTGATAAATATTTGTTGAAAATTAATGAACATTTTTAAAACCAAAGAGTCACTATAAATTTGGGGATGGGTAGATCTTGAGAATTTGTAAGCTGAGTTGGGTTTTTAGTAGGAATCAGAATAGCCCAGGCAATGCTTGAACTGTGTGGTATGCGACTACCCTATGCTGTCCTCTCCTCCCTGTCTCTGCCCTCCAGACTGCTATCCTTGAAATTCAGCACCAGCCCCCTCCCAGTTCTGGAGACCAGGTGCCCATTTATGTTAATGGGAGAAAGAAAAGGGGTCTTCTCCCCTCCTGAGAACGATCTTCTTCCACCCACTCTGCCCCTGTCGCGCCTCCCACAACCCACTTGTAGACAGACAGCAGTGGGTTTCTGGAAACAGTGCTGCCTCCTCTCAGGTGATCACTACTAGAGTTATTCCGATGGCAGGAATTTCAAGCCGGGTAAGAGGAGCCATGCCAGGCTGCCAGATGGTGGGGGAGATAAATGTGGGCGAGCAAGCTTCAGACTAAAGCAAGGGAGAGGGGATCGGGTGTTGTAATCACAGTCAAGAAAAGGAGTCAGGTGACCCTCATTACATAGTATAGAGCCCTGTTATAATATCCCTTATTACTACTCGAACTTGGATTTAACCTGGGACAAACCCTTTTCTTCTCCTGCTTCTGCCTTCCCACCCTAGGTTATAGCTCTTTCCCTGCGAAGTCATCACTCTTAATAATGATAATACTAAGAAATAACTGTTAACTAATGGCTTTAGGTCATCTAAGATGTCACAGCCAGAACATTTTGCCCAGTTTTTCATATGAGCAAACGCATTCCCAAGGTCACATGCAGCTGAGAACAGACAGATCTGGGATTCAAACTCAGGTCTTTCTGGCTCAGAAACTCTTGTCCTGTTCTCCTGAGGATGACGTAGGGGGGATTTGCTCTAAACCCTACATCTTTTTTAATTTTTTTTTTTACATTTATTTATTTTTGAGAAACAGAGTGAGACAAAGCATGAGCGGGAGAGGGGCAGAGAGAGAAGGAGAGACAGAATCTGAAGCAGGCTCCAGGCTGAGCTGTCAGCACAGAGCCTGATGCGGAGCTGGAACCCACGAACTGTGAGATCATGACCTGAGCCGAAGTAGGACGCTCAACCGACTGAGCCACCTAGGCGCCCATAAACCCTACGTCTTTTAATGAAAAACATAAATGCGACAGGTCTTAGGGACAGTGAAGGCGGAGCATTAGAATCCCAAGCAGGCCCTCCAGAGTGGACACTGGAAAAGGGGTGGGCAACAGGGTGGGGACTCAGTGGGACGTGTCTGTTTCCTCCCCATGTTTTGGTGACGACAGAAACTCTGTCGCCAAAACCCATCTGGGAACGGTGTTTTGGACATTCTCCCCCTACTGGACCCTGCCGCTCCCCAACACCAGTTTTCTTCGCACACTCTGAAACGATAGACAGAAGAATTTAATACATTTAATGCTTTTCCTTCCATTTACGCTATCATAAATTACAAAGTATTATTCACTTCACAAAATAAAACCATTTTCAGATAATTTTTTGACAGTATCCAGAAGTACAGAAGCTACAACAAACAAATCTGTACAGTTGGGAGGAACAATAGAGCCGGGACCCAGCAGAACCATTCTGACCCCGCCGTGTGCCAACAGAGCCCATGCAGGACAACAGTTGCACCGCCCTCCTCCTTCCGGCTCACTTCTCACACAGTAATTCTCTTCCGGTCACTCCAAAACCAGACTACCGAGTAAGTACGTGGATCAGCTCAATCAGAGGAAAAGATGCTGTAGTTGGATTGCAGGAAAAAAAATTAGATTTACAGGTTTTGATGCTTCCAATATTTTACCTATGTTACAAAATATAGAAATCTTGCCGTGAAAAGCTCATGCTAAGATAAATATCACCAATAAGATGGAGCTATAGTAATAAAGTCATATTAAATTATGATCCATACACAGCTACTCTTATCAAGGAGGAATATTTGTAAAAACCCAACTTACTCATTCTTACTTTTAAAAATAGTCTTGTTTATAAAACAAAAACGAAAAAAAAAATCAACAATTATTCTGCAGATTCACTTTTCATAAATACAGAAATGTGACAAAAATACAATTTGCCATTAATCGATGAAATCAGAATGCTGGCCTGAAAACAGGGAAAGTGCTCACTTTTTTACATGGCCCAGATTCAACCAGTGTTCCCAAATCATTTTATGTAAAATGACCACATTCTGCATATTCTGGGATATTCCCACACGATATGGAAAGACTACAGCCAATGCCAAAACATACTCTGGGATTCCACAACGTTGTTATGGAAAGAAGATGCGTGGATGTTTCAGGCCATCCTACAATTGCTATAAACGTATACCATACGACAGCAAGCTGCCAGTGTGCTTAACAGCAAAAACTATCAAAAGCAGGGACACAGGTGGCCGGTGAACTTTCATTGCAAAGCACTGATAAGGACAGAGGTATGTCAAGATAATACTGCATTCATGGTAAACGTTTTCAGGGATCACAGCAAGAAGCGGGACAAAGTACACAGGGTCATAATCAATGCACTGCATTGAGTTCTATTTGCTGAAATAAAGTAACATTCTCGCAGCTAAAATAAAAATACATTTTACAATAGAAGTCTCATTTAACATTTAACATAGAATTGTCTTCTTTTTGTAAGTGGAAAACGTATAACTGTATCAAGTACCTCTATGAATTAAATTCCCTTTTATTACTGATAAGACTGAAGCGTAAAGGTCTACGTTGTTGTTTTTTAATAAGTTAAAGAAAGATTTATTAATCACTCTTCCAGCAAAACAGATGTACGTAGGAGGCACGGCAAAGACCCAAGACAAGGGCCTTGGTCACTCTCACCCCTGCTCTTCTCACGTGGACGAGGCGAGTGTCTATGAGACACAGGAGCCGACTTGACAACCCGCTGCGGTCCAGGAAATTCTGCCACTTGTTTGGAAAACAAATCAAGCGTAAGAAATGCTTTTATTCCTTTAGCCTTATCAACTTAGATGGGGCCGGGGCCATTCAGCTCATTTCCCCGGTGGATTAAAACAAAACATCTTCATTTTCTATTAAAATCTGCACAATCAGCTTTTGGTACCGCATGTCCTGGAGGGTGGTGAGGGTGCTGTCCTCAGGGGACCTCATCAGGGTGGGCCCAAACACGATCCCCAGATTTTCAGCATTCATGAAATTGTCCTTTTCATTCAAAGTCACCCTGCGGAACGAGCATATACACAGAGACGTTACACAGACTTGCAGACGGACGTGTATGCTGATTGTGCACATGTGCCCTCAGAAATGTCTCTGCTTTGGGAAGTTGTGAAAGGAAACTGAGAATCAGAGTTCTAGAAAAGCGTTTTCAGAAAGGTAATTTTCTGCTTTTGCTTTTCTTTCTAGGTTGCTGGCGTTGCCTGCAGCCGGTGGACGGGAATTACTTAGCGAATCTGGTACAGACACATCTTTAAAATTTTTTTTTTTTTTTCAACGTTTATTTATTTTTGGGACAGAGGGAGACAGAGCATGAACGGGGGAGGGGCAGAGAGAGAGGGAGACACAGAATCGGAAACAGGCTCCAGGCTCTGAGCCATCAGCCCAGAGCCCGACGCGGGGCTCGAACTCATGGACCGCGAGATCGTGACCTGGCTGAAGTCGGACGCTTAACCGACTGTGCCACCCAGGCGCCCCCAGACACATCTTTAAAATTAGAAAATCGGTCCTTCTTACTAAACAGATGTGGCAACGGAGTAGGGAATATTGGTCAGAAGGGGCAGCAGATTTCTAGCTGGCCCACAGTGCATGCAGATTTTAGTCTAGGCTTGTATGGAAGTCTTTTTCCCCCCTGTAGCTGCTTCCTACTGGTCTGTATGCTCATGATCAGGGAAGATGATGGCAGATTCCTGGCCTGCTGGCAGGCTTAGTGTCGGAGGAGCAAGGTTACTGGAGGATGGGGCTGCCATGAGTGTAGGAATAGCCAGGCCATTATCACGGGATAGGCGAAAGGCTGGAATGTGGCCAGACAGGAAAGCACTTGGACATTATTTCCGGTTCCCACAGGATGAGGTCTGGAGCAGTAATTATTGTTGGAATTGAAAATCATCATTTCAACATCCAGATGAGAACAGCAAAGCCTTTCAGAATAAAATTCAAACGCCAGAGTTGGCTCACTATCTTCCTAGTAGAATAAAATTACAGTCTCCTGGATTCTTCCTTTAAGGCATTGAGGTTTTGGGATGTTCATAATGGAACGAAAAGAGAATAGGTTCCCGAAAGAAGGCAAAATACGATTAAACCCTGTTTAGGTTCTGCGCAGAAGGACATGCGTTTATTTTTATTCTCTTGGAGCTAATAAGGTCGGCCACTTAGCATCATTTTAGGAAGGCCAACTCAGCTTGTATGACTTTCATGTTACAAAGCTAAGGAGGTAGGAAAGAGGAACATTCTTCACTATCAAATTGCTCACATCTTCCCATTAAGTCAGGCACCATGCCTGGCCAAACAAGATGGTTAGCAAACCCTCCATGATAAAAGTACTAAGTTATTGGCATTAAAGATTCAAATGGGACACATCAGCATTTTTCCTGATGATACTTTGCCTTCCAAACTACAACAATTAGAACTAATTTCTTTCTAAAGAAATAATTTATAGCTAATTAAAGACCAGGCTGGCCTTCATAGTCTTACTTATCCAAAAATTACTCATACTCTAATAAATTACTCAGAAACCTTCTGAGCTAAATGTTATTACATCTCTGATCACCATGCATCTGAGCAACAATATTTATATGTTTTTTAAGGTAGAAAAATAAAAACACCACCCAGTGTTTATACAGTATTCTCAACTTGCTTCCTTTCACTTACTGAACGGATATGTAAATTAGCATAGACAATTCGTGGTTCATTTTATCTGTGAACGAGCCACTGCCACGGGTCTTCCGAAAACACACAGGACGGCACACAGAAATGCCCTGATCCCTCCAACATCTCAGAGACCAACTCACTGACCTTGCTATATATGTACAGTGAAGGAAAGAGACTCACAGTTGAAGTAAGAGAGTCTGGAACCAGAGCCCTAGTGTCCTGTAAATACCCAGACATCTCCATCTGTCTTATGTGCTGTCACACAGATAAGGCAGTGCCTAGCTGTCTGTGGTGCATACCCTCTGTGATGGCCCCCTGCCCGTGATCCCTGCCTCCTGGAATTCATACTCTTGTCTAATCCCTTCCCCTGGAGTATGGGCTGGACCTAGTGGCTTCCAACAAATAGCAACTGAACGTCACTTCTGAGATGAGGTTACAGAGAGACTGTATCTTTCATGTTGGGGGCTCTTGCTTGCTCTGAGGGAAGCCAGCTGCCATTTTGTGAGCTGCCCATGGGGAGACTCACGTGGCAGGGCACTGAGGGGGTCCCCCGGCAAACAGCAAGAAAGGGCTCCAGTCACACGGCCTCTGAGGAACTGAATCCGGCCGACAACGTTGTGAGTGAGTGTGGAAGTGGATGCTCCCCTAGAGAGCCTGGCCATCAGTTCAACCATAGCCTCATTCTAGACCTTGAACCAGAGGCACCCAACTAAGCCACACCTGATTCCTGATCACAGCGGCTGTGAGATAATAAATCTCTATTGTTTTAAGCCTACAACTTTTGGGGCGATTGGTTACTTGGTGATCGGTCACTAATACATCAAGAAAAACAAGGGATCAGGGTGGGAATGGGCTTGCCCAGAAGCAAGGCAGTTCAGGAGTCCGGAACTAGAATGAGCCGAAAGAGAAAGAACAGAACGCAGAGGATAGGGCTGGTGTGGGGGGCCCCGTGCAGCTGTGGACGCAGTGTGGACAAATGGCTAAGGCAGACTGTGGGCTCTGGATCAGCCTGCCTGGATTTCAGTCCGGTTTCACGTTACCTCTTCACATCGGCTATTTTACCCCCTTAAGCGTCCGCAATCTCATCTGTAACCTGAGGCCCCTAACAACCCCCACCTCACAGAGATAACACACGTAAAGTGTGTAGAGCACTTCCAGGCACAGAGTGAGGGTTCTAGCAGTTACAGATGGGGCTGCCTTCGCTAGACCCTCCCCCCCCCCCCCCAGCCAAAAGAGGGTCCGTCCCCTCAGTGGGCTGGGGAGAAAGGTTATGAATCCTTGCTAATGCATTCACCATCCCAGGCAGATAGGGGTTGTGGAGGACATGCCGAGGGGGTGTTGGCTTACTTCTTGAGGTGGATCATCAGGTACCGGAGGGTCTCATAGTGGGCGGGAGGCAGCAGCATCAACACTTCATGGACGGCTTCCAGCCTCTCGTCTGCATTGGAGATTTCTGTAACGGCCCATGTGAGGCGTTAGTGCAGTGCTGAGACATTCACATTTTCAGAGAAGTAACCAGAAGACTGGTTTGTTCTGGTTGGAGATGGAGGGGAAGTCTAAGAAGTTCATGCAATTTCAGGTAACATTTCACTTAAACTAAGCGACTCGTCGGTGTCTTGCCTTATTCCAGAAAGGCCTGGAGGTTGGGAACCACACAGGTATTCAGTGTGCACTGGGTGGGGGACAGGAGGCCGGACCTGGAGTCTGCGGTCGGGTACGTGTTTCCTGGTGGCAGGAATGGCACTTTGCCCGTCCTCTGAAAGCTGGGTTTACGAGAGAGCTTGCTGTCACGAGCTTTGATTTAAGCCGGATCGCCCGTGGTAGTGTTCTCTTGAGGTTGTCTGACAGTGTCTTCCTGGCAGGCTTCCATAACTGAATACACTCTACAACACAAGGGTGCTGGCCGATGAGCCCGCCGGTTCAGCCTGCACCAATGGCACTTTTCACCCAAGCGCTGGCGTGGCTAACCCCGCTGGACAGTCTAGGTGAGGAAGTAGATACTAGGTACATCAGCAAAGGGAGGAAACGTGCATGCTTCTGCTTTCGAATAGGTACTGGCAACCTTTCAAAGAAACGTTCCCCTGCCGTTCCTCCTGGGGCAGAGGGCACTCTGTTGCCAGAACCTTCTCCACCTAGGACCACCAGGACCCATGCTCCTGGGTAAGCGTGGAGAATTCTCCTGGGTAGGAGAATGCTCCTACCAGGAAATAGGGCCACAGCTCCCCAGGAAAGGACATCTTGCACTAATCCCAGCCTGCCCACTTTTGTGCCCGTCAGGCATCTTATTATTATACTTACCTTTAAATGTTACAGTTTTTATGAGCAATTCCTCGCGGTGTGTTTAGGTTCTATGTCACACATTCTAGCATCTGCACCTCCCCTTCCTCACTATGTTGCTGGGCAGAGGGCAGCACCCCTCCTCCCCCCAGAATGGTCCTCTCTCCTGACACCAGTCAACTCGCGTGCCACACGCTAAATGAGCAACTGTGGGCTGAAGGGAGACCAAGGACGATGGTGTTCTTTCCCTGGCCCCGTGACCTCAGCTCCCTGAGCCTAGCTTTCCTGCTCTGTGAAATGGGATTATGAAGTGTGCCTCATCGGGTGGATGAGAAGCTTAAACTAGAGGCTATTATCGAGAGGTCCCGGCACGATACTTGACACAGTAGATTCTCGGTGTATGATCAGTTTCGAACAACACCAGCGGGTCAAACTGGGGGCATGACTTCGATCGATTAGCAGTGGGGGTCTGCTTCACGGATGAACATAGCTAATCCGTACAGTCCTCACTGAAGAACATCGGATTTTTTACTACCGGAACATTCTTGCTTTCAACATAGAACAGCCCCTGACTGTGCGGGGGCCCAGGAGAGAAGTGACAACGGTGTGGAGAGAGAACTGCCTGGCACCATTTCTCAGCTGAGTGGCTGGCTTGGTACTGGTTCAACTCAGCTGGTGAACTATGCCTGGTTTTCTTTTTTAAAAAAAATTTTTTTTAACATTTATTTATTTTTGAGGCAGAGAGAGACAGAGCATGAACGGGGGAGGGGCAGAGAGAGAGGGAGACACAGAATCGGAAGCAGGCTCCAGGCTCTGAGCCATCAGCCCAGAGCCCGACGCGGGGCTCGAACTCACGGACTGTGAGATCGTGACCTGAGCCGAAGTCGGACGCTCAACCTAGTGAGCCACCCAGGCACCCCATGCCTGGTTTTCTATTAACTGTACCATTGTGCCCTCGCTTGGCAGAGCAGGTGCTCAGGCAGTAATTTAAAGAGTTCCGAGTCTCGATTTTCTCGAAGTGAAAAGCATGATACTTAACGGTTTGACACGAATAAAAGATTAGCTCTCGATACTTACTCGCTGCTTCGATAAATTTGGGATAGGTGTCATAGGTGATAACAGGAATGGGTAAGTCTCTGAAGTACAGTTTAAGGGCTCCAGTGATGATGTTTATGTCTGGATAGATGTTGGCAGATATATCTGCCTTTTCACCGTCTGAAAAACAATCAACGATCCAATTCCTAATTAGGACCTATTTTGCCAAGTTAACGCATGCCCACAAAGAAACGATCCAACGTGGTTGCAACGTGCCCGTACAAGTCCAGCTGACTACTCTCGCATCTAAGAACACTGACATGCAGGAAGTAACAGAAGTTTGGGAAGAGCGATTTTGGGTCTGAGCCTAAGTGTAGCCAAGGGTAGTAAAATTGACCGAAAGTCGTTCTTTGGACCCAGCCTCTGGTAATTTGCTAAAAAGAAATTTAACATAGTAATTAATATTCCAGACACAAAAGTTCATAATGGAATAGCAATCTAGTCTGAAATAATAATTTTTAAAAAATCAAGAAGCTTTTATATAGCTGCACCAGGATTCTTTGGATTTGGGTTTGAAGATCACAGACACAACAGGAAGAGTTGAATATCTTCAGTTTCGATTGTCTCTTTCAGGCTCGTGACGTTTCTTCTTTCTTGGTTCTGTCTCCTCTGCCCCTAGGACTTTAATCTGGAAAACTCTGACCTTCCTTCATGTATAGGTAATGTTATATTTTAACCTTTTTTGCAATCGTTCTTTTTTTTTTTCTTTTTTGAGCGAGTGCGTGCAAGCTGGGGAGGGAAGAGTCAGACGCTCAACTGACTGTGCCACCCAAGTGCCCCTCTGACAATCATTCTGAAGACACTTTTTGACTTCAAGTTACAATCATTTCGAGACGATTAGCATTTTCTTTTACTTAGAGAACCGAAAGAACAAATGTCTCATCACATTTGGTTCCGAGGATAAAAAAAGCTGCTAAGGAACAGAAAACAGGGAGTATAGCAGATAGGTCACCTGATTCCATTATTTACAGATTTAACAAATATCTACTGAGAATCTGCCATGTGCTAGGCACTGTTAGGCCCTGGGGAGTCAAAGAGAAAAAGACACATATTCCCTTTCTGTAGGTCTAAGTCGGAGTGGGAGTCAGGCATGCAACTCAGTAGTTACAAGGAAGTGGGAAGCTTGCTCGGCTGGAGGCATGTGAAAACATGGGGGTGGGTGGGGCCCAGGAAAGGGCAGTCAGACTCTTAGGTCAGCATGGGGTGCTCAGGGCGGATTCATGGAAGAGGAAACCCTTGAGCTGACACCTGATTAATAGGTAAGCGTTTGCCAGGCAGAGGTGTGAATGCATTCTAGATGGACAGAACCACGTGAGTCAAGGCAGTTGTTCGTGAAAACAGGTGCACTTCAGTATTGCTGGGGCATAAAGTATACGGGGAGGAGCAACGGGCCATGAGCCTGAACAGATATGGCCGCCGGATCATCAGAGACCTTGTCTGTTCTACAGAGAGAAGGTTCTCTCTGGTAGGCTAGGGGTTCCAGCCGTTGACTGGCCTGACTACAATTATTTGGACTGTTCGGTAGAAATGTAGAATGAAAACGTAATTCAGAAAAACGTGCACCCCCACGTGGACTGCAACATTGCTCACAAAAGCCCAGACACGGAAGCAACCTGAGTGTCCGCTGATGGATGAACAGATAAAGCAGATGTGGTTTACAGCAAAAGGAATAGTATTCAGCCATAAAAAAGAACGAAATCTTGCCATTTGTGGCAATGCAGATGGACCCTGAGGGGATTAGGCTGTGTGAAATAAGACAGAGAAAGAGACACC
Source organism: Leopardus geoffroyi (assembly GCF_018350155.1). Lineage (NCBI taxonomy): Eukaryota > Metazoa > Chordata > Mammalia > Carnivora > Felidae > Leopardus > Leopardus geoffroyi. The sequence goes on along the minus strand of NC_059331.1, from coordinate 121,456,473 downwards.
CTACGGTCTCTCTCATATGCGGGATATAAACCAAACTAAATCAAAACTAAGCTCATAGATACGGAGAACAGATTGGTGATTGGAGGAGACGAGCAGTGAGGGGTGGGAAAAATGGGTGAACGGTTTTTTGTTGTTGTTTGTCTGTTTCGATAGAATGAATAAAAATTAATAATATAGATTCATGGGTTCACCTAGCTTTCTCAGTGCGTCCCCAGGGTGGACCCTGGCGATCCATACTTTTAACAAGCTCCCAAGTTCTCCGACCTAAGAGAGAATGTGGCCTAGGGAACATTTGTCACAGTTATAAACAACAAAAGGGGTTACCTCCTAAACTTCCACTGGCTTCCCCTATTTCAGTGTTGGGCACATCTGCATCCCTATGCTCTGTTCTTTGGAGTTTTGGGAGAAAGAGAAGAGCCACTGAGATCCTTGGCTGGGGATGTAGAAGGACAGCCTGGTGCCATGTGGACTGTGAATGTTGGACATCAAATCAAGAGCCATAATGGCACCAAATGCTGGCTGCCCATTCGAGAAAGATTTTAAACTCGTGGGATCGCTAGTCCACAACTTTTAAAGAAACCCTTCCCCCAGCAAGGCAGAGAACTATGTGATCTGTAAACGACTACTCCTTGGTTTCTTGAGCAACAACTCTCCGTAGCTCTGAAACCCATTCCCACTATGAATACAATGTGGTTCCAAAAGAAAGGGCACTAAGGATGCGTCATTTGGCGTTCAAGAAAGACAAAGCCCACCTCTGTCAAATGCCATTTTGACATCTTCAATGTGTTCGGTGAACCCAGAGACTCTGTAAAGACCTTCCGACTTCAATCCTGTGGGGGAAAAGGAAACAGAGAGACTTTAACTTCCTGAAACATCTACAGAGGACTCTAATTTCATATATACATCGTGTGCTATAAATGAGAAAAATACAGTCAGTGCTCTTGTATATTACACACTGTCACACTGAACGATGCTGTCGCCGGACCTGCCCGTCTCAGTTTCCAGGCAACTCTGTCTTCATTTGCTTGCGCTGCAGTGGAAACCTCACAGGGATCTGGTCTTCTTCCTGCCTGGCTTCACAAAGTGAACCCCTGTTTCAGATTCTCATCAACCTTGGTGCTTCCTTTGTTCATCAGACTTGTGGATTTGATTTCACTGCTTCAGGCGGCAACCTGCTGTCTCCCCAGCATCATCTTAACCCATGTGCCACACTGCGTGCAATGCTGTGCTAGGTATACATACATCCACGGGCACCTCTGTGTGATATATATTACCCTGATTTTATTCAAACGGTCTAAACTTTATAGCCTTTTGTGTTTAATCGTAAATATCATATGTTCAATGTTTAACTAAATATGATCGATTTCATCGTTCTACCTTCAAATAAAGGATCATACGCACAGATGCCGAAAAATAAAATTTGAGTGATGATTCTGGAAACTTGATCACCGTATATTTGGGCTAAGACAAAGATGTGGTTTCTGCTCCTAGATCTTATTGATTTGTTAAGATATGTTCTACGGCCCAGCCAGGTCCCCAAAGTATCCAAAGGGAGGGAGGGCCAGATCTCAGACCTTGCATGTAAGAAACTAGCTGCTATCAAACTATAACTACAGCAAAAATAAGCGAACAAATAGCTTCTACAGCTGTTGCAATATACTCTGTCAAGCTCTTGATAACAGGAACCTTCGCTGCGTAGGAGTATGTACTTTCCTGTTTTTCATTTGGGAAATATTTATCAAGTATATGCTCTCTGCCATATATAAGGGTCTGTATCAGGTCTGCATCAGAGACAACAAATGCATGACATGTATCCTGCCGGTCCTTCTCCCCGGACTGTCAGAGACCTTCTTCACTGACCTCAGCTCCGCCTCCCACCGAACCCCACTCAGTCTCAGAACTTGACTCAGTACGGTTGCCCAGGTTGCCACACTGATTAACTGGGTTGGTCCACAAGATGAGAGAGAACTGGAGTCATCGTGTTCTAGTTGGCGGTACAGGTTAGCATGCCTCACTGTGGTTGTAATCTGCACGTGACACAGGCGATGACACGCGGCCTTCTTGTTTGGCCACATGACGCAGAAACAAACGGCCCCGAAAGAGCATTTGCAATATGGAATTTGCTACGGGTGGGGCATGAGATGAGACTTTGGCAGAGGTGGTAGCAAAGCGGGGGGATGGGAGTCATGTGAATTTCTTCCAGCCTGTTCTCTGGTTCTGTTCACACGTGCAGGATGCCAGTGCCTGCGGCTCCAATTCCTTTGCTGTGGCTCCCCGGGCTTCCAGTCCTAATCTGTGCTATTGTAACTCTTGTATGAGGCATGCTTAGTGCTATGCTCCCCACGGACACATCAGACATCAGACACGGCGGTAACTCTGCCCGTGTTATCAGTCGCCTCTGACGAGGATCACTACGGGATGATACCAGCTTCTCCAGAGAAGCTGAGGTCCTGAGTCCAGGCTCCAGAGAGGCTGGTGCTCTGACCCCAACTTGCAGAGCCCTCTGAACAACAGGACCCAGGGATGCTTTTCCCAGCTACTCATCCAGAGTCAGGGCACCCCCTTCTCAACTCTTATCCAGATCAGCCCCTGCAGCAATACCTTCACCAGGTCCCAAAGCACCCAGTGAACTCTGACAGCTACAGCGGTCAAAGGCAGGAGCCATTTCGTAACAATGTGAGATTAAATGAGCTAGTCTTAAGGGAACAGAGTAGCTATAGTTTTCATCCTGCGTGGAAAAGGGAATGATTTCCTCTCTCTAAAAGGCTTGGGAGAACAATCTATAATGTCCTCTTTTGTTTTGTTTTGTTTGGGAAAGAATGGGATAGTTGGCCAATGCATAAATATCTGTAGATTACATTAAGCCAGTTTGGACACAATAACGGATCCCAACGATAGCAGAGCCCCTACATGGCAAAAATGGTTAAAGCCTCTGGGCTTTATACCTGGTCCAACTATCCACGTTACACCCAGCAGTCCAAATTCTCCCCAACCAGACTTGATCCACCATATCGCTGAAGTTTTGGTAACTGCAGAGTAGCCCAACAAAGCACAAATAAAGGAAAATAGGACTCAATCATACTACGAAAAACCTTTTCACGGAAATGTTTCTATCTTCTCTGCCTTCTTGAGTTTTCACTCAAGTGATCTTTTTAGATCATAGATCTTTGTAATCTTTTCACTCTCCTCTTTAAAATAAACAGAAGCAATACGAGCGGTGAATTTCTATATGGTAAGAAACGTATGTGTTGATCAACAGTTTCTTTACCTATTTAATGGGGTCACTTTTGAAGACTCCATTCAGACTTCACCTCTGTCATAAACCCTTTCTGGACTGTCCTCAAATAACACTGAAATGTCTTCTGAGACTACATGGTGTTTTGAATACACACACCTGCAACATTGATTTATTTACTCCTCTGATTCTTTTTTTTTTTCACATTTATTTTTGAGAAAGAGAGAGAAACAGAGTGTGAGTGGGGAGGGGCAGAGAGAGAGGGAGACACAGAATCCGAAGCAGGCTCCAGGCTCTGAGCTGTCAGCACAGAGCCCGATGCGGGGCTTGAACTCATGACCCATGAGACCATGACCTGAGCCGAAGTCAGACGCTCAACGGACTGAGCCCCCCAGGTGCCCCTACCCCTCTGATCTGCATACTACAGTGTCAGTTTCCGGAAGGTGAGAACTGTGACTTTTATATCAATGTGTAGTACATAATAAATGGCTTAGCAAACATGTTGAATGCATAGATACAAGGTTTGGGTACAAAACAGCACCGATGTGGTTGGCTGGATTTGGCTTATTTGTGTGCGTGTGTATGCACGTGTATGTGTGTGTGTGCTGGGGTAGGCCATTTCCCCAACACGCTCTCTCAATAGTGGAGAGAGAGTCAATTTAACAACTATAAGTTTCCTTGACAACAGTAAAAACAAACAGTAAAAACAAAATCACATAACAAGGAATTTTTTCCAAACCTCTTGCTTCGATTTCCCGTATGCATATGTCCACCACCATGGGCCTCTGAGTGTTGTGAGCCTTTACGAGTGTTGTGAGGTCACAACAGTATACCTTCTTGATCCTCTTGAGATCAGGTTGACAGTCGTTGGGAACGTGCTTGGAACACTGTTTGTGTACGTTTAATCCACAGTCTGTAAACAAAGAAGCCACATTAGCCTTGCCTGGCCCTTTTGTAAAAGCCCGACACAAATTATATGTTACCAAAAATAAAAATGAAAACACCCAAGGGTTTGCTGTATTTTTCTGGAACGCCCATCCCATTTGGAGGTGATATTCTCTACAACATGAGTATGAAATCCACCTTTACTCACAAAACTCTTAGAGAATTCCATTTTTCTCATTTAGCCTTTCTGTTGCTGGACCATCAGAATAGAACATTTCGCTGAGATTCTTTAGTTTTGGTGATTAGCTAGGTTGTTTGTGTGGGGGCGGGGGGGTTTTGTTTTTGTTTTTTTCTTTTTTGGGGCTGGAACCTTTGGGTCCATGTGTGGACTTCTGGGTTTGAATTCCCAGAGCTCGTCTTGGCTCATAAAAGGCACCTAGGACTTGTGCTAGGTTGTTTTCCTAAAGTTCTGGATGCTCCTTTTGTGGAAGACATGATTACTCTCTCTGAAGGAATCTCTGATCTTTGGTCTGTGGACCCATGGCCATTGGCAACTTCTTCCCCTTTCCTGGAGAGTTGCCAATAGCTTTTAGTACCTTCCCCTTCTTGGGGGTTTGGGTAGGCCATTTTTCTTTCTACTTACCTTATTTTGACATCTGTGAGTAGAAATAATGTCTAACTAGATACCGGTGGGAGTACTTGAGAGTTTACAATTTAGAACAATGCCATGTAATGTGATGATTAGAGTAATTATTTATAAAGCTCATATCAAGATCCAAAGCTGAAAAGGTACTTTTAAGTTCAATGAACACATTAAAAGCTTTGTTAGCAGTTGGTATCCACTGACAGAATTTCTCTAACAAGACACAGTCTACATTCTGGAAAATAAAAATCTAATGCTGAAGTTGTTTAAAGTTGATGTGCTGTCTAGTCAAAGCACATATATGTTATACACATACATAATAATGAATGTTATAATCAGCTGTTTAACAACAAAAAAAGGCACTTAACCACACCAAGGATTTGAGAAAATCTGAACTTTGATAAAATCATCAAAAAATGATTTTTGAAAAGCATTACATGATTTTCATGTAATTTTTAGGCTGAGTTCTATCTACATTCCTTCCAAAGAAAAAAACCAGTTCTTAATCATCTTAGCTTTATCAGCATGAGAAATTCATCAAAGCTCAAGTAAACCTCAGTAATATTTTGACAGATCTATTTAGTTGGATGTAAATTTGAGCAAATGGAACCAAACAGAATTGGTTTGTTTTCTTGTTTGGCTCCCCTTCTATAAAATAAGGATGATAATAGCACCCATTCCTAGGATTATCATTAGAAGCACCTAAATTAATCTGTGTAAACTCTAAAGTGTGGTGAACACTACATGTGAATTAAATAAAAGAAATGGCAAGTGTTAGAGAAAATACAAGGCTACCTGGCCAGCTCTTATTATTTCACTAGTAAGTTTTGCTCTGTTCTTGTAAATTTCATCGAAAACAATGTCCAGGGGCACCTGGGTGGCTCGGTCGGTTAAGCGTCTGACTTCGGCTCAGGTCATGATCTCACGGTCCGTGAGTTCGAGCCCCGCGTCGGGCTCTGTGCTGACAGCTCGGAGCCTGGAGCCTGTTTCGGATTCTGTGTCTCCCTCTCTCTCTGCCCCTCCCCTGTTCATGCTCTGCCTCTATCTGTCTCAAAAATAAATAAACGTTAAAAAAAAAAATTAAAAAAAAAATTAAAAAAAAAAAAAAGAAAACAATGTCCAAACATTGTGATAAAATATACATAACACAAATTCACCATTTAACCATTTCTAAGTGTACAGTTTAGGGGCATTAAGTACCTTCACACTGTGTGCAGCTGTCACCACTCCCCATCTCCAGAACTTCTGTCTTCCAAAACTGAAGCTCTGTACTCATGAAACACTAACTCTCAGACCCTCCTCCACCTGGCCCCTGGCACCACATTCTATTTCTATGAATTTGACTATCTTTTTTTTCAAGTTGATTTTATTTATTTTGAGAGGCGGGGTGGAGGGACAGAGAGAGAGAGAGAGAGAGAGAGAGAGAGAGAGAGAGAGAGTCCCAAGCAGTCTCTGCTCTGTTAACATGATGTCCGACGAGGAGCTCAATCCCACAAACTGTGAGATCATGACCCGAGCTGAAATCCACAGTCGGATGCTTAACTGACTGAGCCACTGAGGTGCCCCTGAATTTGACTACTGTTGATGCCCCATATAAGTGGAATCCTTAGCATTTGTCCTTTTGTGACTGGCTTCTTTCACTTAGCATGATGTCCTTCAGGTTTATTAATGTTACAGGATAAGACAGGAGTCCCTTCCTTTTTAAGGCTGGATACTATCCCATTGTCTTGACACACCACGTTTGGTTTATCTTTTGATGGACATTTGGGTTGCTTCTACCTTTTGGCTATTGTAAATAGTGCTCTTATAAAAACAGGTGTACAAATATCAGTTTGAATGCTTGCTTTCAGTTCTGTGGGGTATAGACCCAGAAGGGGAATTGCTGGATTATGATAATCCTATTTGTAATTTCCTTATCAACCTCTTTTTAAGATCTGAAGCAACAGTGTGTTTCTGTAGAGTTAAATATGGAGACTTTATTAAAATTAACATGTTTTATAACATATACAAATATTCAGTATTTGCAAACGACTACAATTCCAGATGCTATAAATAAGGTCTAGTTCATTTAAAAAACGTTTAAAACATGTAAAATACAGAGAGTTGAGAGGCAGTGATGGCTATTCCTAACCTTTAATGAACAGTTTTGAGTTTTCCTGCAGCTCAGTGGAAATACGAGGCCAAATAGTGGCCACTGGCGAATATTAACATTTTAACCTCAGAATATGTTTTATTAAAAAAAAAAAAAGAACAGGAAAAAAAAAAAAACGCTTTTATCCCAGAGAAAGTTGCAATTCACAGCTACTTCAAATTCCAGAGTTGTGTTCTTGTAATACTGACTTTGGATCGTTTTTGCTGCTCAAATTGGATAATACCAGCAATTAGGATATTTCTGATAGGTATAATCTGGACAGCCTGAATTGATGACCACTGAGTAATTTAGATATTCCACCACTTTGCTCAGTGGTTGAGCCGTGAGATGCTCTGTAACTCCCAGTAAGACTTTTCTATGAAGTGGGGTATCTGGAACATTCCTGGAGAGGCTGCCTCTGAGCCTGTTTGCTGCTTGCATGGATCTCTGATGGGGGCAGGTAGCGTTCAACCACTCACACAAACACTACCTGAACCATCCAGGTGCCACTACCAGTGATGGTCGTATCTACACAGTAGAAGCAAAGGAGAGAAAGGATGGAAGGTCCCACAGTCCTGTGAACCAAAATGGGCAGGATGGCGAAGTATAGTGTCATTAGCATATGTTATTTTAAATGCCCCATAAGACTTATTTTTAAAACTCATGCCCTAGCAAGGAAGAAATCAGTCATGGTGTTGGTAAACCCAATCAGAATACCACAAGAGGCTGTTCTCACTCCTGGCAGAACTGCTTGCCAGAAAAAGTGTGGCGAGACGAATTAGGAGACCCACTTACACATTACTTTGGCAATTCTTTGCTCTTTTGTTAGCCGTATTGTAGTAAGACTTGTTGTACGCTAGCTACGTGTCAGCACTGGGCGTGTGTGTCCAGTTCTAGGTGGAAAAATACCGAGGATTTCAGAGTGCTTTGAACATACGTGCCGTCCAATCAAGCTCTTTAGTTGCACTGCTAATCTGATAACAGAATGGGTTCTGGAGCTGAATCCATTTTCCGCCACTTCCTATGTGGCCAAGAGTAATTAACACATACCTCTAAGCCTTGGTGTCTTTATCTATTCAATGGGGAGAATAATTGCAACTCCTTAAGGTCTTTTGGTGAGGCTGCAGGGCATGATAAGCAGAAAGTGCTTAGCTCAATGCCTGGTAAGTGGTAAATGTTTACACTAGTATTTCTATTTTTATGCCCTGCCTTTTGTAGCAAAGTGGGGATGGGAAGGAAATGTGGTTTTTCTACCTTGCAATTCCATTGGAATTGGACTACTTAAGGACTACTGCCTATTTTGGGTGGCAGGTAGGTGCATAAGAAATTGGACTTGCTTGGATCTTTTTCTTTTCTTACATAAACATGAGATGTTCCTTCTCATTCCAGCAGACACCTAGAACAGTCTCTCCATTAAGCAGAGAGATGCCTTGAAGCTTCCAGAAAGCTAGACTTTCGAGCTAACCTGAGTCTGTTTCCCAACTCTGGAGAAATGATCTCCAGCTCAACATCACGACCCTTTATATACATGGAAAAGGATGAAGGAAGTTCCCTGTTTACCTGAGCACCGAACCCCTTGGGCGATGAGCCCCCACATGAAGTTGGCACAGTATTCACACCAGTGCGGGCCTCGGAACGTGTGGACCTGTGATCCCAAAAGAAGAAAAATGTCAGGACATTCAGTTATTTGAAGGCAGGTGGCCTCAGACGTGACACACATGGACGACGTCCAGAAACGACGACCTCGGTGGGAGTGAGCATCCCTAACTGGGCCTTTTCTTTCCAGTGAGGTGGAGTTACAAACGGACTGGAGAAAACAGATATGCTTCGGTCTTTGAAAATCCTCTATGACCCGCCATGCGCTAGGCCAGAGTCATAAAGGAATGTAGAGCTCCAGTAAGATTATAGGGCCATGCCATCAGCTAAGGAACGACACGCTCACCACCCCAAACAAGGCACCGTGCGGGCAAACCCAAGATAGCCCGGGGCCAGTCGCTGTAACCTGCATTTAGCTCAGCAAGTTCTGGAAGGCAGAACTCAATTACTGTGTCCTTTTGACCAAAGTTGCTCCATCTGTAGAATATCCAGGCAGGTATAAATAAGACATGATTATGGGAAGATTAAAAGCTTCGAAGTCTTTGAGCCACTTCCCCCTCAAAAAAAAAAAAAAAAACCCACAAACACACACACACACACAAACAACCCCCCAAACCAGGCATTAAAAAGAGAGGAGTTGGCTGAACATGAAGGTTACCAGTAGGGTCTATAGAATTGCCTTCCCTAGAGACAGGGTCTGGATTCAGCATGGCCGGGTGTGGCCTACGGGTGTGCAGACTGAAAGCCCTTTCTGATTGGCCAAGGCACAAGTCTTATTGGTTAGCACCCCAGTCAGTTAAATATTTTGAATATGATGAAGTAAGGATGGTTTTATCTTTAGTTATTCAGGTACAGGTCCTCTTGTGACTAGACCGTGTGTGAAGTCTCGATTTAAAACAAAAACAAAACAAAAATACTTGTCCTCTAACACCAGTGAACTTCAAGACACAGAACCAGGAGATTCCTTGAAAGCAGACGTGGCCATGGTAAGCCGAAACCCACCACAGGCAGTCTGCTTGGAGACATACAAACCTACTTTTACAAAATTAAAATATTAGGAGACATTGCAAAGGACTTTCCGAGTTGTAAGCCTCCATCGACAAATAAAAGAAATGCAGACGATATTATTCCTTTAGCAGACTGGGAGGCCAGTATGCTCTTTTTATTTAACACGAAAAAATAGGAGGATAACAACTATGGATGCCATTTGGGAAGATGCTCATCAGAGCCCTACTTAATTAAAAAAAAAAAAAAAGAAGAAGAAGAAGAAACATCAGGGGCTCCTGGATGGCTTGGTCAGTAGAACATACCACTCTTGATCTCAGAGTCATGAGTCTGAGCCCCATGTTGAATGCAGGGTTTATTTAAAATTAAAATTGAAATTGAAAAAATGCATCACTTTGAGATCTTTATTTATTTATCTATGCCAGTAACTGGGTATATATAACATGGCAAACAAAATAGATCTGGTTCCGTTCTACTGGAACTCACAGATTTGTAAAGGCCGAGAGAGTGCACACAAGTTAAAAAAAAATTAAAAAAAAGAACAATTTACGACCATGGTTTCTATGCAACAAAGCTAAGTTATAATAGTCTTGGTATTTTAGTTTATCACTTGCAAACTGCCCAGTATACTATTTCTGCTTTGAAAAAACAATGGAAAAAAAAAAAAAAAAACAAACCACCTCTCGGAATTGTTTTTACTAAAAATGGGTAAATGTGCTGTAAGGAAACAACGCTAAGATATGACAAGGCCT